>NC_139516.1:111678914-112878914 GCF_947247035.1 Vipera ursinii | reverse complement strand
AAATGAGACAATTTATCAGTCTGTCTTAAAAGATTTTTTTACATAAAATTCATATGCAAAACCCACTAAACCCTAATAATAGTTGAATATTGATATATAGTTTTGTATTATTGCTACATATAAGGTTTTGTACATTTGTTTATAGATCGAAAAGCTTGATCTAACAAGCTCTCTAATGTCCTATTTTTTCCCCTTTCCAGGGAATTAACTGGGAGCCATGGAAAGGCCATTTATATTCTATCCCTTACACTGAAATGAAGATCCGTCCACGTTCACGTAGCTTTGAGGCGGTCTTGAGTAGAAAACGGAGATCTGTGGCTACAAAGAGGAAGGAGCCTAGAGTTTAAAAGTATTTTGGAAGCGCTGTGTTTGCTAACCACACACAGCAATGCATGATCATGTAATAGTGTGTCAGGCCTTTGGTGCACATTTTAATATAAGTATAATCACACCAGTTATTTCAATCCTTCCTTAGAAATATTTTCGGGTTTAATTTGTTGAGAACACAACAAAATATGCACTACATCTGTATTACTTGCCTTATGTGTCTGCATTACTTGTGGAAAAAAAGCCCCAAATTCTCAGTTACATTCTCAAGTGCTGGTGGTGCTGGCGCTGGTTAAACTCCCTATGACCATTAAAGCTCCCTGTGACCATAATGACTGCTTGAAACTGTTAAAGTTGTTAGAGCTCTGATCCAGTCTTCATTATCCCTCTATACTTGACAGCGAGGTGGCTTATGCTACTCAGTTGCCTTCACAAGTTTTGAGAACCCAAGGCCAGGTAGGCTAGGGCTGTGGTGGCGAACCTATGGCACGCATGTCACAGGTGGCACGCAGAGCTCTCTCTGTGGGTTTGTGTGCTGTCGCCCCAGTCCTAGGCCTTCCGTCCCATCCATGAGCAACCTGCATCAATACCCATGCAGGTTAAGGTTGCTGCCTCCGCCTCTCCTAAGCATATTTTTACCAACCTGCCTTTCAGCTGCATTCCATTTCTACGTTCGCTTCTCAGCCTTCACCGCGTGTTTGTGGGACTATCGGTTTAAAAAAAAAGTTCCATCAGACTTTCTAACCTCGTGAGATCTCAAGAAGTTAAAGTCTGATGGAACTTTTTTTTTTACCGATAGTCCCACAAACATGTGGTGAAGGCTGAGAACCGAAGGGAGAAATGGAATGCAGGTTAATAATAAAAAAAACGCTTGGGGGAGGCGAGGGCATCTGGGTGCAAGCAGGCGCCGCAACCTTACCCTGCATGGTGGCGGGAGGGTGGGGTGCATGCCCATCCCATGCCAGGCCAGCCCCTGCAGCCCTGGGGCAGCCATGCTGGGCGGTGGTGGCCAGGGCTTTGAGCTGGTGGCTGGCAGGCTGACCAAAGCAGCAGGTGGAGCGTGGAAGCTCGGTGAGGGACAGTGCTGAAGTGGGCGGTTGGGCCATTGGCAAGAGCAACACGTCTGAGCGGAAAGCGGCCTCAGAACAAGTGGGGCTGGTAAGGAAAGAAATCCTTGCTCCCCCCAGAAAGTTGCAATTGACTGACCTTTTCCCCCCAAAAAAATCTTCCTTTGTTTCCTTGCATGCGGCAGCAGTGGCAGATTGCAAAGGAGAAACAGCATGGGGCTAGGAGTCAGGTAAGGAAAGAAAGGCAATTTCTGGGGGGATGAAGGATTTCTTTCCTTACCTACTCCACTTGTTCTGAGGCCGCTTTCCACTCAGATGCATTGCTCTTGCCAATGGCCCAACTGCCCACTTCAGCACCCTCCCTCCCTAAGTCTCTGGCGCTGAACCTGCTGCTTTGGTAGCTCTGTCAGAGAAGAGAATTTTGCAGCTACGGAGCCACCAAAGCTGTAGCTCAGGGGTCCTCAAATTACGGCCCGACCTGTCTTTTTATCTGGCCTGCCTCAACCTCCTGGGCAAGCCGTCCAATCATGAGGAAAGGTTGGGTGGATGGTGGCAAGACCCCCAGCCAGTGGCGGGATGGCGAGTTGATGGGAGAAGATTTTTTTCCCAGTTTCTCCCTTGTGCACCCAAGGATGCACTTACGCTTTGGCCATGCCCGTCCTCTCCTCCTCTCACCTATTTGCATTTTTACCTCAGGGCGGGGTGAAAGCTTTAGGCCTCGCTTACTGCCTCGGCATTGCTTAGGGCAGCCAAGCCTGTTGATGACAATCCCACTGCTGCTGCTGCTTCTGAAGTGGGTCCCTCACTAGGCACTACGAAATGCAAGCCCCAGCCTCCGCCATGGCTGCCACTGCCGCCATGCTGGCCAAAAGAAAACTGGTGCTGCCGGCCCTCAATATCACCCCCACCATTACCGAAGGACCCAGCCCCACTGACAGTTGGAGTGGGGCTGCTGGAGTAGGGCGCTGGTTATGTGTCTGAGGGGAGTGGGCTAAGGGCGAGGTATTTGTGAGGGGCAGCTGGGTTGAGTGAGAAAAAAGGAGAATTTGCTCCTGGAAGGTTATTTCGGGGTTGTGAGGAGCTGAGGCGATGAAAGGTCGGGGGAGCAGCTGGGAGGGAGGATGCAGTTGGCCTTTGGAGGAGCATCCTGATCCACAAACGGGGGTGGTAGTGAAGCCCTGAGAGCTAGGCAAAACTGGAGGTGGTGGAGCAGCTCAGAGGAACCGGGAGTGCCAGTGCTGGTGGTTGAGAGAAACTCCATTGGCCTTTAGGGTCCAGGAAATGGTGGAGGAAGGATGGGGGCATTGGTATGTGCCCCATGGGAAAGAGGAATGAGGTCCTGCCGGGCAGGGTCTTCTGCTCTGAGACAGTTTGGAATGCCAATCAAGGAGAATATTTCTGGCTCAGAGTTAAAATGAAGGGTCCTGGGGGTGGAGTCTCTAAGGAGGGTGGTTTTCTTGCAGACATTTGAGGACCCAAAGTGGGATAATAAGTGAACTAATGTTGTTACCTAGTTTAGGTCATGAGACATCTACAAGAAAGCCACAAAGCTCAGAGAGGACCAAGGAACCCACAACGGCCCTCCTCCTACTCTTCCTTTCTTCTCCCCTACTCCACAAACCCCATTCTCTTCTGGCACTGCTGATGTTACCTAGTTTGGGTCATGAGACGTCTGCAAGAAATGCTGAATGGAAGTGGCACCCCTGCCCTGCCCCCTGCCTATCCTTGCCTCTTCTCGCAGGACGAGCCTCCTGCCCACTGTCCCACCTGCCAGAGACCCCTTGGATCTCCCCCAACCATGCCCGGCCCCCACAGGCAACCCCATGAAAAACATCAAGGTGGCTACACCCACCCCAGCCATGCCCAAGTCTGCCATTACTACTGCAGCCACGCCCACCCAGTGGCTATGCCCACCCAGTGGCCATGCCCACCTGGCACCCAATGATAAATAAGTGGGATTTGGGTTGCAGTTTGGACACTTGGTCTCTAAAAGGTTCACCATCACTGATATACTCCATTAATGCACTACAAAGCCATTCTCACAACATGCTGTGGGAAGTCAGTCTCCGCCTCCAGAGAAGGAAATATTAAAAGAGCAGTATATTATATTTCCTCTGAGAATCTTAAAGAGGCAGAAAAACATGCCCAGTCTTCCTTACTAGCCGCAAGTCTCCCTTCCCCAAGCAGAAACCAGCTCTGTAGAAATGCAGATGTAATAATCCATTCAGGAAAGTTGGAGCCCTCCAGCTAGAAGCTTAGGAAGACAAAGACATACCCCACCCAAACTCTAGGACGGGACATAATAGGATTAACTCACAGATGCCAAAGGGGCACACTCAGACTCAGGTCAAAGTACATGACACAGGAAATACAAAGCCTGGAACAGGAACAGGAAACAACCTCAAGAGGGTATAAAAACTCACTCCCTACATGTGCTCTCTCTTTTTTTTCCAGAGCCATATTTCTGCTGGCTCTTCTCTTCTTCAATAAATTACAACCTTCTTTCTAAAGCAGTCACCATGTTGTTTATTCCCGGCTTGGGCTGGACCCTGATGACGACTTTTCATTCAAAAATGCTTAACCCAAACAATTGCAAATCCAATTCCTTTAGCAATGGTTTTCACAATACACACTCCTAACAAGAATTCTACTAGGGGAATACAGATACTCTCTATATTCTTTCAGATAACGTTATTGAATCCTTGTACCAGGAGAGTATTGGCAAGGCTTCATGAACTTGTGAAGAGTCTTCCCAGATGCAGAGCAATAAGCATAACTTTGCTAAGGTTACCAGTCAGGGCATAGGAAGTGTATTCTCTGCTGCTAATCTTCAGCAGTGAATTCTGTAGCTAAGAGGCTTGCTTTTTCAGTTGCTTTATATGTTTTCCTGGAAGACTATATATATAAAATAGGTCTGATGCCTTGGTTTAGATACCATATGACTGGGTGGAATTTGTGTAAGCTCCTGGATGATTGTGTTTGCAGAACTTCTACAACACACTAACACTAAGTAGGTTATGGGAACAGGCCCTGTTTGTGTGTGTGAGTGAGATGAATTAGAGCATAACATCTGGAGTCCAGTGTGAAGGAAAGCATCTGGCAGTCCTTGGCATATTATGCAGACACAACTCTTATGAAAATAGAGGGGTTTTTTTTTACATGTGGTTGTCATATTATTTAAGATAACAATCCACATTTGATTATGTTTTTATTTTTGAGCAAATTACTCCCCCATGGTCAGAAAAATAACACAACAAATCATTTTCTTCTTTACTTAGTAAATAGACAGCAGAAGTTGGGACACAAAATGTAATCAAGCGCAATTTCATTAAAATAAATTTATTCTTAAATAAAAAGGTTGTGGGTTTCTTTTAATGATCTCTAGGGTAACCCTAGGATGCAAGTCTAAAAATAAAGAACAGAATACATATTGGTAACAAATTGTTATATCACTGCATTGCTTAATCTAAGCACAGAGTAATAGACTTTTCATGAAAATGCAAAAATATATTTGCAATTGCCTTGACCAAGAGATTTATTATTCCCCTGTCGTAATATGTTGTTCCAGGATTGGAGGGTTCCCTCCCACACCAAATTTTTCACCATTTTGATTGGTATGACATTGGTGTTTATTTTTCTATAACTTGTGGGATATTGTTTCATCATTCTGATCCTCAGCTTACCCCATTCCCCCAATTTGGTACATTCTAAGCTGTCAGCAGAGCCAGAAGTCTTAAACACCTAACCCTTTAAGAATGAAAGTAGAGATTATTGGTATGCCAAGCAATGTGCAAAACCTATAAAATTATGACTAGTTCAGGCAGAGAAGAATGTGAGACATTTGTTAATAAGGCGATTTCTTGTGTGCCCAAATGTTCAGACCAAGGACCCAACTAGCTCAGCAATTTTCTTCCAAAAATAGCAAATAATCACTGACAGCCTTCTTCTTCATGATGATATAATTTCCTAATCACCTAATCCAATACCTTGGCTTACATATCGGTGCAATCCAATTCTATAAGTAAATGTGAATGGTAATATATGAGGTATACCTACATGTATACAACAGTGTTTGCCCATTTTCTTACTTGCTAGTGCACATAAGCTTTCAGTGCAAGCTATGCTAGGCAAAGCAAAAGTTCTAGTTTGAATTCTGCATCCTAAGGGCACAAGTGCCTATTTGTAGAATACAATTTGCTATTGAGTTCATGAAAGCATATTCTTTTGGTGTACACTGAAATAATATGCATTCCGTGCATGCACACCACTCATTCATTCTGCATTGGTGCTATGTTGCAGCTTGCTTGTAAAACATGTGTCCAACTTGAAAATGCAACTACATTCCTAAGTTTAAAAAGTAGCTTCCTTCATATGGAAGTAAAACGGAATGGCATGTTCTCAGCTTTATGATGTGGAGCTGAATACATTATGAGATAGGAATAGGAATATTCCTGTATGGGAAAGGGAAGTAACTCTTGTCCACCTGCATTCCTCTAAACCACCAATGATGGTCTTTTTGCCAGCAGGAGCACTTTGGGCTGGGCTGAAATCCACAGATCTTCTTCTTTCTTTTTTTTCTTCTTCATAATATTATATCTTCTTTTCCCCTGGATCGGACCACTGCTGCTGTGGCTACTTTTCTCCCTTTGCTGCTGACCACAAAAACAACAATGGCAACAGATGAAAATTCCTACAAGGAGGACAAGAACAGGTAACCCCATTAAAACAGCGAGACATATTGTGTTATAGATGCCCTCCTGATGTTTTAAGCAGATAAAAGACCAGATGGAATGGAAAAAATTACTGATCTGATCCATGGCAGTTTTTACAGACTGGAAACAGGTCTGATAGGATATTAAAGTTGCTTTCCTTGACCTTTGCCTCTGTCTTAGATGGAAACTCTTTGTGGATCTTGTCTTTGAAGATATGTAAACGTCTTCAGTTTTTCAATCTCTGCAAAGGTAGAAGATGAAACATAAAAATGGGCCAAATGAACAAGGGAAAATGTTTCAGTTAATGCACCTGCTGGTAATGACCATAATATACATTGTGATCCAAATTTTATATTTGCCAAGGACCTTAAGACAGACTATACAGCTTTCCATATTATTCTTCCAATATTTTAATGAAGTATGTTAGGAGAAGAGATGAGTCAAGATAATTACAGCTGAATGGTGAACCCACCCATCCTTGAATCCACTCAACATTCTAACCATCACATTGTTATTAACAATGAAATGTTTGTGAGGATGACAGAAAGGTTGAATTGGAAGTTATGAAATGCTATAGGAAATACCCTCATAATTGTGCTACTATTAAATTCAGATTAAAACGTCAGAGATCATGGTGTATTTTTCTATGGTAATTGCTAAAAATTCTTTCTTTGCATGACATGAAGTTATGAGAGAACTGTCTAATAACAGTGGCAGAATTACAAATCAGGAAAATCATAAGTCATATATCACCCCTACATAAACTCAGTAGGCTACCTCAGTCATTTTCTATTTCAATTCCTCCTTCTGCAATATGAATCTAAGAACACTGGTCTAAACTATCCTAAAATGTACATTAAGTGTTTGGTACAACCTGACATGATCAGTAAATGATAAATGGTAGGATTAAATAATCAGATATTTTACTGAAAGGAGATCTACAGAGACAATAAATATTATCATCTGAAGAATTGAACGACTAGGTTGAGGGAAAATAATCCTGGAGAAAAATCTTTTAAGTGAAGGTTAAATGAAAAGTAGGGCCCCTTCCTTTATAATTCTGGTTTAAATAGTGACATTTTAGTAAATTAATCAAGAAAGAATTCCACACTTTTCCTATTCAACCAGATCTTGCCAGACCATTCCATTCAGATGCCCATGAAGATGTTTCTTCTGTGTTGGGAAAAGTGACATGGTACAAAGCCTGGACTGTGGGATAAGCAGGGCTTTTTTCTCATAGAACGCTCAGAACGGAGTTCCGGCACCTTTTTTGGATGGAACCTTGTAGGGTAGGGCAAGACGGGTTGTATGACATGTGTGAGTTCCGGCACCTTTTTCTTTTACAAAAAAAGCACTGGGGATAAGATTCAACTTTGCAATTGCCTTTCGGGTGGCTCTAGATGCAGCAGCGCCTTACCTTGTCATGCTGCAGTACTCTTCTTGTGCTTCTGAACTCTTCATTGTTGTTTCAAGTAACAGAGTTGGAACAGGTGGAAATGACCTGTTCAAACAGACAAAGTATAGAGTTTTTCCATGATGGTTTTAAGAAGTTCATTTATCATTGGCAGAAATGTGTGATGAATTATGGTGATTGTGTGGAGAAGTAGATATAGATAACAAAAGTGTTCTATTCAAGGGTCATTTTCATTTTTCATACATTAAAATACCTCTATTTAAAATAAGGTCTGTGGAGGCAGAGACATTTATTTTTATTTGCCCCTTGTTTTTCAATATCAAATTAATAGTCAATATCAATCTGGCACATCATCATCAGATCAACAGAGGTGAAAGACTTATTGGTAGGTAAGCAGCCGGCATAAATATTCAGTAGTTTCAATTTACTTTTGCAGAAAGAAACAGTGATGGAGGTATGCTGAAGTTGATGTTCTGTTGCCAGTTCACCAAGTGTGCAAAGCCTCTATTTTTCATTTTAAAATGCCAGTATGTTTAAAGATGGCAACTCTGGTTTATTTGTAATTTGTAGAATGACCCAACAAAAAAGGCCTTGCCGACAACTGAGATACTTCACCTACCTGTACTGTGCTGATTCTAGACCAAACTCTCACTTTCTTTTGATGATACTGATTATGTCATCTTATCAACAAACAAATCTCTCATTTTTTAAGATCACCCCATTCGGGACACAAGAGTATTTTCCCTGTAATCTTCATTGACAGTCCAACCACAGTGATGATGTCACAGTCTTGTGACAGATGATGATCTCCCTGACAATCCAGCACCAGCTTATCAGGAACTTAGTTGCAGTATTTACGTAGGTATCATGGGCAGCGCTGCTATAACCCACAAGAATTAAGATTTAAATTTGCTAAAAGTGAGCTGGTTTAGATTATCAAGTGTTCCGTGTATTCTTGATGTTGACAGCTATGATGATAATCAAATGTTTTGTTAAAAGGATCTAAAGAATGAGATGGCTTAACTGTAGTTGGCAATCCATGAAGTGAAGGCTGGTACAGTTTGGAAAAGTGGTATCTTCCAGATAGTAGAAAAGACTGAGAAACAATTGAAACCTGTTGTACTTGAAAAAAATACAGTATCTGAGGTCTACTTCATGGTTAGTGGCCTTAAGGTAAAGGTAAAGGTTCCCCCGCACATGCGTGCTAGTCGTTTCCAACTCTAGGGGCCGGTGCTCATCTCCGTTTCAAAGCCGAAGAGCCAGCGCTTGTCTGAGGACGTCTCCGTGGTCATGTGGCCAGCATGACTAGACGCCAAAGGCGCACGGAACGCTGTTACCTTCCCACCGGAGTGGTCCCTATTTTTCTACTTGCATTTTTACGTGCTTTCGAACTGCTAGGTTGGCAGAAGCTGGGACGAGTAACAGGCGCTCACTCTGTTACGCGGCACTCGGGATTCGACCCGCCAAACTGCCGACCTTCTGATCGACAAGCTCAGCGTCCTAACCCACTGAGCCACCGCGTCCCTGTTGGTTAGTGGCCTTATTGTCTGCCAAAGGAAAATAGTTACTTCTATTGTGCTTTGTTTAATTCCCCTCAAACTATTATCTGCATTGGAGATGCTTGGAAGGAAAAGGAGCAGGGGAATTAAATAATTACTTATCCTCAGAGATGGCAGCTGTTCCATGATTTAACTCTTTTGGACATGCCTAATATAAGCCAGGCTAATGTACAAAAGGAAGATTTATCTGATTGTAATTCTTTGTATAATATACCAAATATTTTGGCATGCAAGAGTAAAATGGGCCACAATTTACAACAAAAAGTGGGTCCCCCCTCTCTGGAGAATTGAAACTTCCTTGATTAATGTTTAATATGTGCAGTTCTTACACACCAGTAACATGAGATGTGAAAAAAGGCAGAATAGACTTGGAAATGCTAAATTATAGAATAAGTGAAGCTTTCCCTTCTTTTCTCTTTTTAGAGTATGGTTTGACTTATAAGAAAAAGGGTGCAAAGTACTACCAGTGCTTCTTCATCCTCCCAACTGCAGCTGAACCTTAGAGCCACTAACTCCACAATACATTGGCGGATCCAATGAATCAAACTATCTTCTTGCTTAAGGCAGTCTTACTACTGCTTTTTAAATTTATTTTTCTAGTGCTCTAAGAATATGTTATTCTGTCACCATTTCCATCCCCCTTTTAAAAAGCAAAGTAAATCCTAAAAAACTTTGAAAAGTTCCTTAAGGAAGGGGCAAAAATATGCATACTAATAGTACTCAAGACACTACTATGAAGAGCCAGCTTCCCTTGCAAAATATATAGGATGATTTTCTGCATGCTCAACCTGAAATACAAAATTGTATGTCAGGAAAAAGTGCCTCTTCAAGCCTCAAATGAAAAATATCTGTACATCTCTGTAGTCTGTTGCTTGCACGCTCTAGTCATTGGTCAGGTGAGCTGGAATTTTGGATACTAGCCCCATATATTTGGAACACTTTAGTCTGGAAAGGTTACTCCATAGGGTAAAGGCAGAATTGTGGGGAACAAAAATGTTAAAAAAATAAAATGATATTTGCTCTGGTAAATACGTAGCTAGCTATTGCTAGAAAAAAATTACAGGGATAAATAGACCGCAGTTTAATCTAGCAACACTACTGCCATATTATCAATAATAGCAGATATGAATGATGATCCTTCCCCCAACTGCCATAATTGAAATTACAATACCCTACTACATACACAACAAAGAAAACAAGAACCACAACAAAAGAGGAAGCTCTTAAAAATATATGACAGACTGGTGTCCAAACTTTTCCATTCTTATTCAATCTATAATCTAGAAAAGACCATATTTTTCACACAGTTTCACAGATATTCCATGTATTTACTTTGTCCTACTTTGACATTGGTTTAAGAATTTATAGAATTGATCTTACACATATTACATTTTGGCTAAAATTTTGGTTTCATTCTTCTCCCCTCCTTACAGAACACAATTTGTGGAGTCAAATGAGCAAATCAAGAACATAAATTCTAATTGTACATATATTTGCTTACTCAAAGGATTCGTTAATAGTTAGTGGGTACCTACAGCAGTATGACTCAAATGCTGACATGAAACTTGACTCTTAACATTTGCTTTAAATAGCAGAGTTCAATATTACTGAAAGATTCAATATCTAAGAATTTGACAAAAATTATAAAGACATTTTTAGAAGTAACTATTCATAGATTTGGGAGAATATAGTAGTAAACATGTCAAGATGGAGAAAGCTGGAATTATCTTGGTCAGGAAGAATTGTTGGATTAAGAACTGCAAGAATTAAAATGAATATTCTATTGTGACTTAACTTTTTGTTCCAAATGATTCCAATAAATGTTGAAAACAATGTATTATATGATTGGCATAATCAAGTAACATGCTATTTAATAAAAATCAAGAATTAAATTCAAGACTGTACAAGGTTTGAAAGAATAAGGTGAATCACCAGCTCCAAACTTTAAATTTGTTAGTTGCCCAATCTGGCTCACAAATTCGATTGCATCTCCTTATGGCTTAGCCAACTCAGCCATTTCTAGGCATGGAGCAGCCAATTATTTCTACACAGTTTTCATAACTAGCTCTGTATAGGGTAGGGGTGTCAAATTGCCGGCGGGCGGGCCGGATGCGTCATACTGAAAGCGCCCCCCCCCATTGCTGGCAATGGGAAAAAAGTTGTGATATGTTGCAACACGTCACGTTTGACACCCCTAGTGTAGGGTAACTGCTACAATATATATAAAGAAAAGGGATGACATTTTATTCAGGACAGTTGAGCTAAATCTAAGGAGAAATTCAGACAGGGGGAATGGTAGAAACTTCTTGAAAAAGTGGATTTCTCTCAAGCCTCCTTATGCACATAACATTCAACACCCGAACAGCTCCCATCCGAAATAAGTAAAAATGTGCTTGCTGATGCAAAAAATAACTGTATACAGTAAATCGGTGTTTAAAATGTCAGGCAATTCTTGCTCTGAATTTATATTTTCAAATAATACTATACTGCATCCTCCTAGGGGATGTTCTCTTTCCATTTCCAGGAGAGGGAAGATGGGTTCTTAAAATTCTGCAATGAGATTACTTATATGCTCATAGTCTTTCTACTATCCAGTTGCTGGAAAAATAGGTTTGCCAGTTTTTACTTTAAAAAATCTTTGCACTTTCAGACTATCCCTAAGCAGCCTATATAAAATGTTTTTTTCCTCCTGTACGTTCTTTTTTGTTCTTTTAATTTGGGAGTGGCTTTCATTTTCTCATTTTGGCTAGTTTATTTACTCATTAACCATTCTGACATTTTCTTGGACTTAATTTAAACATTTGTATGTAAATTAGCCTCAGGAAACACTTGTATAATTGTTAGGGTAAATACAGGGAGGAGCTCTAAAATCAAGATGGCAGCCAGAATCTTGTGAACTAAACTCTGCCCACCTTGACTTTTTTTGAACCCGCTCTCTCCCAAATGATTGCAGTTTTAAACCTGAGGGATCCTTATAGAACTGCCAAGCCTCCAAATATTTTGGAGAGCTTTGGCTGCCTTGACCAACCCTATTGGTCTTGTTATTTTTTGACATCTTTTTTTTTGAAGTGCACTGGAAACCATTTTACCTTGACTAAATTATTACCTAAACTGTAACTTACCTACTACAACTGGATTGTAAAGTATTGTTCAGATGTATCAAGTAAATAAATAGGTACTATTTGCCTTCTCCTTTCAAAGGTAATTCACAGGCTAATATGCTTTCTCTGTTTCTCAATAATATAAGATCTGTGGCTCCCTCTTTGTTTTTTTATTACTCTGAGGAGTATAGAAAGCAAATCTCGCCTTAGGGAAATCAGAATAGGTATTGGTATAGGGTATCTGCCTAACAATATCATTAGAAACAAATTATGGATCACATAAGACTTGTTCAGATATGAATTGTACTTATTTCATCTCCCAGCCTCAGTGAAAAATCCCAAATATGCTTTTTCACAAGGCAACTGGACTTTGTTTTTCTTTGAAGACATTTCACTTCTCATCCAAGAAGCTTCCTCAGCGCTTAGATGAGAAGCGAAACATCTTCAATGAAAAACAAGAAAGTCCAGTTGCCTTGTGAAAAAGCATCTTTGGGACAAGTATGATCTGGATGAATGAGAATCTCCATAGACACTCAATAAAAAATGCTATTGTCAAAGACTAGCAAAAATAGGACTGTCCTGCTTCTCTTGACATGCTCTCTTTCGATCCCCCATGGTCTTCTGAATCCCTCCCCCCACTCCTCAAAACCCCACCTAGCTGGCAGAACAAGGAGCAAAATTGTACTATAAGCAAATTCTTATACAGAGTGGAAGTCTGATTGAAATACAATAGTAATACAGGGATGCGTAATTGCCTTGCAGCCACACTCCAGAGTTATTGTTTAGTACCACATATTTGCTATTTTCAGTAGCTAGAGCCAGATTGATGATCTATTTCCCATACATTAGTGCTTTAATACCTTTTTGATGGGAAAAACAGGATTTATTAACCCTGATAATTAAAGCAGACAGATGTGACTTTGGCTTGCAAAATGCTACATTCAACATTTTAAGAGTATTGAAGGTCCCAAAGTAGGTGACACCATATCACACCACGCCTTGGTGGAGCAGTGGGCTAATGCCTCCTTAAGTAACACCAGCTGCCTGCAATTAGTGCAGGTTCGCATCCCACCAGGCTCAAGGTTGACTCAGCCTTCCATCCTTCCAAGGTAGGTAAAATGAGGACCCAGATTGTTGGGGGCAATTAAGCTGACTTTGTAATAATGCCGCTTGGGGTGTGTGTGAAAGCCCTAATAAGCAGGCATATACATAGAATGAAGGCTACTGCTAAGTTGGTAAGCCGCCCTGAGTCTTCGGAGAAGGGCGGGATATAAATGGAATTTTTTTAAAAAATAAAAACAAATACCACACCACACCACACCACGCCACATATGTGGGTTAGAAATGGTTTGGAGGTTTCTTTGGTTTTTGAACAACAATGTGGCCAATCGTATAGCTTCCATGTGTTTTTCACTGTTTAGGATATAAATTCCATCAAAGCACCTAATGAGCAATACAAAAATCACAACGAACCATTTTTTAAAAAATTCATTCTAGGAAGTTCTCTTAGGACATTTGTTGGTGGCAATCAGGGGAGAGGGGAAGAGTAGCATAGCCAATGTTACTCTAAATCACTGACCTGATCATCCTGTTCTGCAACTAGATGTTACTTAAGGTCATTAAGAACTGCATGACTATCTAAATAGACAAAGGAAGCCTCATCACATCCAGCCAATACTACCTCCCCCCCAATGCAGCTGGAAATCAAGGCATAGAGAACATGTGAGTTTCTTGAGGTTGTTCAGGAAGTTTTAGGCAAAGCCAAGAACGGAACTTCTTCCCGTTGTGTCTTGAATGTTTTCTTTGCCTGAAGCACAACAGCCTCCTTCTCTAACCTAAATTGCCTCTTCAGCTCATTCAGAAATGCCAAAGGAAAAATAAACTGGGGATAGAGAAGCCCTTATGTTATGATCTCTTGCCAAGACAGAACAAGTTTAGGAACTGTTGCTTAGAAGGGAAATTTTGGAAAATCATTCAAAAAATATGGAGAATGAGCATAGGGGCTTTTCATTTGACTTCCTTCTAGTTATTTTATCTGTTCAAATTAGTAGCATCTAACACTTGGAGGCCTATGTCTGTTTACTTATCAGCTATAATCACCTGCTACCCCATTGAAATAGGTCAATCAATCCTTTTGAGCTTTGAGATCATTGATGATGGTAGGGTGCATATCTCTGTTTGGCCAAATGTTAGCTTTGTTCCATTTCTTTCCTCTCACTTGATATCTTACAGCCAAACATTTAAATCTTTTTATTTAAGGAAATATTCTCATCAATATTTCTCACTGTTGGACTGTTTAGATCTGATGTGTCAATCACCTTATTAATGACTTTACAATAAAAGAAAAAATGTAGAATTGTAACATATCAGTACAAATGTTTTTTTTATTCTGAATATGTAAACAATTGCCCATAAACGGTAAACATTATTTTTTTTCCCACGTAAACTACTGTATTACTGGGTAATAGGGTAGACAAGAAGAAGTGAAACCTTGAAAAATTGCTTTCATGAATAAGCCCTCCAGATGATCCAGAATGATACAGTGAACAATGATACTGAAAACCACTGAAAGGTCTGGGAAAAATAACAATTACATACTCTCCTCTTCTAATTTCCGGCAAAAGTCTAAGTTAGCCCAAGTTGTCTCGTGAATATATCCAGGATGAAACTCTTAAATGAAATTGCTCCAGATGGTCAATTTCATTTAAATGCATCTACAGCAGCAAAGCAACCAATATGACCTTATCCAGAATGGAACATTTCAGACAGGTATAATTATAGAAGACTTCCGTGTTCAGACTCACCAGTCCTACACACACACACACACACACACACACACACACATCTTATAACTACTTTAAACATTCTAAACTCAACTCTGATTACTTACTTTAATCTAAGGCCAGATCAACCTGGCAATTTAATCAGCCAGGAGACTCAAGAGTCAAAGAGACAAGTAGTGGCCTTCATCTTCCCATATATTCTGCATTCTCAGTATTAAGCTGAAAATAATTCATATAAACACAACAGTTTGTCAAAGTTAGTTCCCTATAATTTGCCCTAGCAGTAGAATTCAAGTCAAAGTTAATACAGTCAACTTTGTTTGAAAAGTTTGATAAAAGTGCTCATATCAAGTTAGTGATTTGTTCCTATTCCAATCCCACAACATATTTTTTGTTTTTATATGCTGTAGAATCATCAACCAACTTTGAGTTTCATAGTCTTGCCATGCATAAAGAATTTAAAACAGCATAAATACTAAACAATGGATAATATTACATGATAGTGTATTTCTGTGCCAAAGAATATTTTATTTGGCAATACTGTCCATTGTTTTGTTGATTTTTGTTATCTCTTGCATAGTGTAGAAAATTAGTGCCACACTGTCTTGTGCATATACAATGAAGTGACTGTTTTCACTGTTTTCCTACTGACATGAAGTAGGATTTCTGATGCGTCTTAAAAAATCCCTCATAGTATATACAATTTCTTATGTTCAAGAATTCCTCCCCTTGCAATCTAGCCTTCTACTTACCTGATTTTGGCACTAGCAACCTGAGAAACCGAGGTGCTGATTTAAGGTGGAAGATGGTATTTTAGGGTGACAATGACAGCTACCAGCTACGTCCATGTTCAATTGAACAGGCAGGGAATTTCATTGCCCTAAATTGTTATATTTTGTTCCCAATACTCCAGTTTTTTCTTGGCCCAGAATTGTACAATGATCTAAGTTGTCTTATATGCTTGGCAAAATAAAACTGCATAGCTTACATATCTTATTCTGCTCATGGAATTTAAGAACTTCTTGTTATCTGTACCAAATATCTGCTACCAACTCAAAGCTATGCCTCCTGAAAACTTACAATTTCCCATTTTCAAACTGCTCCTGATGATTTATGTTGGAATCCTTCTGTATTTCCACTAACAGAAAAGTAAACTTTGTATGTGGGAATTCACTTGTAGAATAGAACAGGGCTGGAAGGGACCTTGGAGGTCTTCTAGTCCAGCCCCATGTTCAAGCAGGAGATGTAGGGCAGAGGATTAAGCCCTAGCTTAATGATATAGTTAAACCCAAGTGTTGTCACATCTGGAGAAGTGATCTACTCACATTGGCAAGATTTGAATATAACTGGATATGCTTGAATGATTTTTTTTTCACCCAATGGTAGATTTCTCCTGAGACCTCCTCCTCCTCAGTCATCCTATTTTTGCTTGTAGCTTTTCAACTTCTCTTAAATTGTGTTTATGGGTTTCGTTTCTCACATAGAGATGGCCAAATCTACACTCTCACATTGAATTTGCCAAGATTTAGAAGTGCTTTGGCCTTTATTATGTTTTTGACCTTGGTGGGATTTGTACATTTTAGATTAACTTTTTTTTTTAAAAAGAAATTGTGGGTTTAACCCATGAACAGTCTGCAAAGGGTTTTTGGCCTGCTTGATTTTCCTTTTAACTTTATTTATCTCATTTTAGAAAATTACCAAGCCAACTGGCATCCAGAGAATCTACTTATATAAAGGATGAATAACTGAGGCTGATCCTATTTTAAATAGTCTGACTTCAACTATAAATATTTTGTTTTTAAGTATTCCATGTTTTATATAAGGGACGCGGTGGCTCAGTGGGTTAGGACGCTGAGCTTGTTGATCAGAAGGTCGGCAGTTTGGCGGGTCGAATCCCGAGTGCCGCGTAACAGAGTGAGCACCTGTTACTTGTCCCAGCTTCTGCCAACCTAGCAGTTCGAAAGCACGTAAAAAAATGCAAGTACAAAAATAGGGACCACTACGGTGGGAAGGTAACAGCGTTCTGTGTGCCTTTGGCGTCTAGTCATGCCGGCCACATGACCACGGAGATGTCCTCTGACAAGCGCTGGCTCTTCGGCTTTGAAACGGAGAGTCGGAAACGACTAGCACGGATGTGCGGGGGAATCTTTGCCTTTATGTTTTATACCTATTGGATTGGATCTATCTAGGGATGGGCAATAGGTGGTACTTGACCAAAGCTTATGTGGCTTTTGCTTAATTTTAAAATCCTTTTGTAAGAAAATAGTTTATATTTTTGATAAAAGTTGTTTGTCACTTTCCTGTAGTTTAGGAGGGAACAGGCTAATTTTTGGCTTTAACTCAGGCACTAAAATCATTTATATCAAGCATATCCAACAGTTCAGTGGTAAGTAAAGTAAGGTCCTGCACTTAGGCAGGAAAAACCAAATGCACAGGTACAGAATAGGCAGTACCTGGTGCAACAGTAGTACTTGTGAGTGGGTGTCTGATGGATCACAGCTTAAGTCTGAGTCAACAGTATGCTGCGACTGCCGAAAAAGCCAATGCAGTCCTGCTGCATCAACAGAGAGATAGTATCAAGATCATGAGAAGCAACAGTATCACTCTATACTGTACTAGTGAGGTCACACTTGGAATACTTCATCCATTTGTGATCGCCACAATACAAAAAAGATGCTGATCCCTTCCAGGCCTATGATTTTATTTCTATTTTTCTATTTCTATGGCTTCTTTCAGCCCCTCAGAAGCTGAAAAAGTCTACAACAGGGAAAAAAAGATGGCTTATCTTGAATCTAAATAATTAATTGACCTTCAAAACAGCTAAACGTTGACAAAATACCACTTTAAACAATGGAAAATTGAAATACAGTGATAATTTCCCAAAGCTAATGTTTAATATTTATCTTTCAGAAAGGTGTTTTTTATCATTGTTTTGATGGAAAGGATTACAGTTTACACCCTTCAGTGAACTATTTGTCATGGCTGACTGCCATAAAGCAAACAAACTCTATAGCCAAGGCTCCAAGAAGTAGACACTTGGTATTCTCTCTTAAGGTAGTAGTCTACCTTATTAAGCATTAGCTTTAATGGCAGTGAACCATCTTAATCCTCTAGGTTATTGACCAATATTCTCAACCACTGGCACAGAATTTGTGGATAATCTTTATGTTTCCAGAACGGACAGGAATCAAGATTATGTTTTACTGCATAGAAGGGTAGCCAGAAAAGAGCATGATCCCGTAATTCTATGCAAAAGATTGTACCTGAATTCATACTTTAAAAGCACCGTAGGCAAGACAGAGCTTATAGTAATGATCAGTGCATTTTTTCTAAAAGAAAAAGGTGCCAGAACTCACACATGTCATACAACCCGCCTTGCCTACCCTACAAGGTTCCATCCAAAAAAGGTGCCGGAACTTCGTTCTGAGCATTCTATGACAACAACAACAAAAAAGCCCTGGTAATGATACTTGGTAGGGGCAGAAAAATTACAATTCTCTGATTAGGGGACAGATTAAACTAAATGGCAGAGCTAAGATCCTAAACCGTAGCAAAACAAAACATGCTTTCCAGTTCCTCATTCATAGGACCCTGAGAGGAAGCTAAAGCATTTACATTTTAGATTAAATCTTAGTAGCTTTACTCAGTAGGCCAGAAAACCAATTCCATATACACTTCATACTAAGTCATTATGTGGTGTGGTGATATTGGCTTAATATGTTGCATGAAGTTAGTCACTGCAGTTTGTAACAATGTTTAGTAGAAACCTAGTCTGCATGTTCACACATGTACTGACCAATCATGTTTCTTCAGTTACAAGTTATTGTCTTAATGCCTAGCCTGCCAGGATAGCAGGCGGGAAAATGGAGTTAATGCCTTTTCCACAATTATATTTCCATCCAAAACACACACACACACTCACACCACACAAAACCAGTGACTCGAAGCAACTTTAAAGAAAATTATTTTCAATGAAGAAGAGAGGAAGATGGATTTCTTCACCTCTTTGCATTTGCTCTGATTCAGCCTTCGTGGTAAGAGTAAGTTAAGCAGATAAACAGAAGTTACTCCTTCCTTCCTCCCTCATATATACTGCATTTTTGGAGATTCCAAGTGCTTTGCATGATTAATTTTTGTTTTTCATCCTATGATATTAATTAGTAGAATCAATCAATTTGGGATAGGCATGATTTCCTTATTTCCAAATACCTTTCTGAGGAGCCATATGATTACTGTTCTCCAAAAGTACAGTAACGAGGAGGTGGTTTTGTTATCTGGAGGGTTGAGGGGAGAAACTGTTAAAAAAAACATATTCTAATATGCGGGTGCATTTTATTTGCATGTGAACATCTAGTTTGACTCTTTTTAAAGAAGAATAAGGCCTGAAATGAGATTGAGTGTGTTAAAAGGATATGGTTCAAAAAAGGGCAGTTACCAGAAGACCAACAGCAGCCTTTATAAGAGGGATTTTAAAACACGCGTTTACTTCCAAGGAAAAACACAAATGGGACAGGTTGTTAAAAAGAACAGTAACCCGAGAAATATAAAATCCAATATCAAGGTCCTGTATTATCTACTCAATTTGGCATTTCCTTGCAAGCTTCCTTTTGCAAGCTCTTTAGTTCCTAATTTCAACTTTAGTTTTTAACAGAACTGTTTACAGTTCTCTGTCCATGTTCCAAATTGCAGCAGAAGAAAATGACCATGTCCTTCAACAACATCGGAGCACTAAAGCATCAAATCCTTGGCCAGCAGCTCAGCTCCTCCCCCTTTTCCTTTGGCCTAACCTCAACAAGTGAGCTGCATATTCTCCAGGTCCTTTGTGAAGGAATGGCTGCAGAATCACTACAGCTCCAGAAGATCCAGGCCAGGGGTAGGCAACCTTGGCTCTTTTATGACTCGTGGACTTCAGCTCCCAGAATTCCTGAGCCAGCATGGCTCAACTTGGAAACCTCTCCCTTCCCCTCAGCATAGCTGGCTGAGGAATTCTGGGAGTTGAAGTCCACGAGTCATAAAAGAGCCAAGGTTGCCTACCCCTGATCCAGGCTGACAGTACATTTAGGTAAGCATGGACCAATAATATATTACCTCCACTCATTTGTACCAAGAGGAAAGTTTCCCCTTCCCTTCCTCCCCACTGATGTGAAAAGCAATAAAAATCTTTGATGCAGCCCTTCTGATGAACACCCCTGGAATATCTCAAATTAAACACTATCTGGACTGGATTTCAGGTGCCTTTTTAAACATTTAAGAACTCTTTTATCTGTCTTATGGCAGCAGCTATGAGGAAGAAATTATCCCTATGCCTCTGCATCTTTTTCCAAATGAATGTTCTACACCTGAAGCTATTAGATCTACCCGGAAAAAAGAAGGGGAGGGGGAGAGAGGAGGAGGGGAAAATAGGAGCAGAAATCTTCCATTTTTTCCTAATCACTTTTTGGGTGCATATTTAGTAGTTTGGCAGGTGAGAAAATGAGAGAAAGTTTCTCCCTATTCTGTTGATGGAAAAAGGTAAACATAATTCTATTGCTCCAGTCAAATTAGCATATGTATGTTAGTTATGATTAAGAGAGGAAATACAGACTAGGAATTCTAATTATGAATTATTCATGTAAGCAGAATTGCAGAGCACCGCAGTTTTAAGTTTCTAACTTAACTAATATTTAAGGCTTTGCCAGCAACATCTGGGGGGTGGTTAAAAAAAAGGTCAGAATAGTTGCCAGGCCACAACTACTCAGCCAAAAACCTGCCCCTTTTTTACATGCATTGCACACAAACATAGGTGGAATTGTGGCCATGATCCTGACTCTTTAAAAGACCTCCCTTACAGAAGCCTCTAGGGTACGGGTCTTCAAACTTGGCCCTTTTATGACTTGTGGACGTCAACTCCCAGAATTCCTCAGCCAGGCATGCTGGCTGAGGAATTCTGGGAGTTGACATCCACAAGTCATAAAAGGGCCAAGTTCGAAGACCCCTGCCCAAGGGTATGTACTCTTGGAAAAAGAGTCAGAAGTTGGGCTTCATAGCACACTTCTCTATGAGTGGAGCAAGAAAAAAGGGCCTGCTTTAATGAATAGCAGGGAAGTGCCATTCTTATACAACTTCCAAATAATGTTTGGATAATTTCCAAACTATGTTGGGTCCTAATTCAAAACATGTATTTAATATTTATATAAAAGTTGGTGCATCCAAAACATGGATGCACGGAGAATAAATAACTAGCCTGATTCTCAGCATGGGGAAACTAGTGGAATTCTCAGATGATCAAGGGAACCTCAACATATTTCTTGAGTTCTGGATCAGGGTAGGTAATTTTTCCTCAGGGAAAATCTGTTGGGAACTGGGCAACATTCCAAAACGATGAACAAACCGATGAAACCACAGTTACAGCCAAGTATAGGCCTTCCTTTCCTCCATGCTTCAGCACTTCTTCCTTCTTTCTGCTTGCAGAGGAAGGGTAAAATATATCAAGATGATAGCTACAATCATGAGATCAGAACTCCACTACTTTTACGGGTGTCATAAGGTTTTGAAATCGTATAGCCAGAAAGCAAATTTGGTGTACAGTGGTGGTTAAGGCATCAGGCTAGAAATTGGGAGACAGGGAGTTCTAGTTCTATTTTAGGCCCAAAGTCAGCTGGGTGACTGGAGGCTAGACACACTCTCTCAGCTCTAGGGAGGAGGCAATGGCAAATCACTTGTAAAATCCTGCCAAGAAAATTCAGGGACTTTTCCAGGATAATATATCCGAGGACACAGGTTGCGAAGTTCTACTTTGGCAAATTCAGACCTACAAGATCAGATGTGTGTACACTCACTGTGCATAATCTGGGTGTCTCTTCATCCGGTTCCTATTCAGTTTGTGCATTTTTAGTTTCTAGAGCTCAATAGCATCTCATATCTATCCTGTTGCCACCAAAAGGATTCTGAGTGGAGAATCTGTCACACCTTGCCCAAGTTATCAGACATAATTTGCATTAAACTCTATTACAAAGGCAGTGGTGATGAAACAAAAGTAATGGTGCTTTTTTCATTTTTTCATTTTATTTTATTTTTTAATCCCATTTATATCCCGCCCTTCTCTGAAGACTCAGGGCGGCTTACAATTTAAGCACAAACCAATGTGCTTAGCAATAGCCTTCATTCTATGTATATGCCTGCTTATTAGGGCTTTTGGGCCCCCCCCCAAGCGGCATTATTACAAGGTCAGCTTATTGCCCCCAACAATCTGGGTCCTCATTTTACCTACCTCGGAAGGATGGAAGGCTGAGTCAACCTTGAGCCTGGTGGGATGCGAACCTGCACTAATTGCAGGCAGCTGGTGTTACTTAAGGAGGCATTAGCCCACTGCGCCACCTCATTTATTGTAGGTTTGCAAAGAAAATATGTTTCTAGATAAAATGGGAATTTGCAACTAAGTGATTGACTTCCATTTCCCATCTCAGCATAGCTAAATAAATGACAGGAAGGACAAACTGATATGGCCTATAGTGCAGGATTCAAAAAAGGACCAGTCTCACTTCCTAACCCTGGGAAAGCAATACAGTATTTTACGTATTTTATATTTACATTTTAAACCTTGTTTATTATAGTTACCAAGACAAGGAAAGTAGACTTTACTTTGTTTCAGGACTCCAGGAAAAGCCCTGGAAATTCTTGCTTTTTCTGGGCCTGGCACAGTCTGGCTAAGTGAGCTGGAGTAGGTCACTCTGCAGCTCACATTTGTTTTCACCCAGGAAACAGTCACAGCTGGCCCTTTCCTCTCTCCTGGTCCTAACCGTGTGATTTCAACACCATTGTTTCAAGTTACATAACTTACCAAAGTCACAAGAACTGCTTTGCTTAATAGCACTAACAGCTCATGATGGTCAGCACCTGCTTTCCAACAGCTGCCCAACAAGTGGCTGAGAGAAGACCTACAACTAGGGTGAAGGCAACAGTTATCTCTGCTCTGTAGCAAGCACACTGTCTCTGTCCACGGAGGCTCGGCTTCTACCAGCTACTAAAGCAGGGTTGGCAATATTTTAGATTTTTTTTTAAATTAAATCCACTTACGTCAACGGATCATAGTGACACTGTTTGGTAACTCATTCCAAGGAAAGTTACAAGATCCTCTCCTCCTCCCGCTGTCGAGAATCGACAGCCAGTGCCAACGACCGGCCGGACAACTCTTCAGTTTTCGAGGGCGCGTGGGATTTCCGGAAACCCAAATCCAGCTGTGGGCAGCCATTAGGCAGGCGAGAGCCCAATCGGTTCAGGCTTTCCAGTGGCTGGTCTGATTCAAATGCACGAACTGAGCACGGCCGACTTTTACCAAACGAATTCGCTGGCGTAAAATAACGAATGGAGCAACCGGGACTTATTTCCAAGTCGAGTACGTTTGGGCAGCGCCTCGCTACTCTTCAGTCGGAACGAACGGTGAGCAAGTGCCTAACGGAGGGAAACTACGGGGGAAGATTGGCCCGTTTGAACCGGCTGGAGCCCGGATTAATACGGATTTTAGCTTAGTTTCAGGAGGTCAAAGGAAAGCGGACGAGAACTGAAAGCAAAACTCACCGGCTGCCTCTTAGCGTCTCCATTTCTCCAGCCGACTAACCAATTTCCAATCTTCCGTCAAAGAAAGCAGGGAGGGAAAGCTGCTCCGCACACGACGGCTACGGGAGCCTCCGCCTTTCCGCGGGCTGTCAGCTGCCTGCCTGGGCCTCCACGCCCCTTTCCTCGGCTCGCTGCACCTGGGCGGGACCGGGGCTCCTGGGGCGACGCTTCCTCCCCTCCCGGCTCTGGAACCCGTCCCGGAACAGAACAGAACAGAACAGAGCAGCGCCTTCCTCGCGCAGGGTGGCGTCACCGCCTTTCAGACGACCAGGATGCCGGGCTCGTGTGCTCGCAATCTTGCCTTGCCCCCCCCCCCCGGCCCCCGCTTCCCCATTGCCACTCCGTCCCACTCAGCGGCCCAGTTATGAAGGGGGAAGGCAAGTCTCCGTGTCCTTTTCGCCTTACACAAAACAACAGGTTCCTAAGGAGCGTGTCACGAAACGAAAGGCATCCCCCTTCTCCCCCCCCCGCCAAAAACACACACACACACACACACACACACACAACCCTCGTTAAAAAAAGGTTGACTTCTGAAAAGGGAGTGAGGATTTGAGTGCTTGAACGCGTCGCGCTTGTATGTAGGCTCCAGCGTGTAGAGCGTTTTGAGTTTGCAAACAAACTTCGCAATTTTGTGGGCATGCACAAATGGAGGAATTGTGGAACTATGATTCATCCTATGTAACCTGGCCTGAAAGGACAGGGTTCTTGGATTTGTATAACAGTTGCTTCAAACTGGATGCTTTGAGTCTGAACTTGGATCTGTTAAGAATCTCACATAGATTTACAGAAGAATGCAGAACTTCCTTTGCATCTGGCCAGGCTCTGAACAGTATTACTTCACCCATGGCAGTGTGGTAGCCCCTTGGGATGCCAACAAGAAAGCATCGTTTTTAGAACATCTCTAGCTAAAAAGACATTTGTGGCAGATACTAGGGTAGTCTAGACTGTGCTGCAAACTCCACCTGTGTGACTCACCTACATGTCCCTGAACTACCTGATATATAGCTCAAGAGGGGGAAGTTTCAAGATTACTATCTTCTTAGTCATACTTAAGTCATCCTGCAAAAGCTCTCCAGGAGAATTTTGGTTACTATGAATTTATTTATTTATTTTATTTATTTTAATTCCATTTATATCCCGCCCTTCTCCGAAGACTCAGGGCGGCTTACAAGCTTAGCAGTAGAATGTGGCAACTATTCTATTTTTAAGGATGGTTTTCACTGAAGGCAGCTAAGAACATTGAAATAACTGTTGATATTCAGTGCATACTTGGATAATGTCTACATTTGTAGAGACCTAGGGCTAATTGTTTTTCTGGTAATATTTTCCCCTCATTTCCCAGAATCTAATTATCCTAGAGCTCCTTGAGCACTTTTTTGTTCTTGATAAAAATACAAAGATAGCCATACAATATGTACACTCTTGCCCCAAAGTAAGTTCTACCTACATCTGGGGGAGATCAAAATGGAGAGCAGAGGAAGCTTTACATTTCTCCTCATTAAGCCTCTTTATTTACTTTTAAGGAAATGGATTCTTGAATAGCATTTGCCTCTATGTTCTGATTTATCAGTAACATATGCAGTACACATGTTAGAGCTATTTGCAAAATAATTAATTTTCTCTGGATTATGAAGTTATATTTTTTTTCATTTTGGTAGTGATCCACCCAGAAATGGGGTGGTTTTAACCTAATGACTGTGATCAACTTATCCTCTAGAGTAGTTTTTGTGATCTGCTGTCTAACTCATGAATAATCAGGTCCCTTGGAATGAATGGATCAGCGTTTGGTTTTCTCTTCTATTCTGATATATCATGAAAAGCTTTCTAAAACATAGTCAAAAGTGTCTATCTGGTTAAATTTGAGGAAGGGTAGAAAGATAAATCTAAAGGAAGAAATCTGGGTTGGAAGAAAATTCAGAGTGGAATAGTGGAGAGTAGAAACCTGACAAAGGGGCTGGATGAAAAAAGAAAAAAGGAGAGAAAAGAGGCAAAGATTTTTCACATGTGATCTAAAACAGCGATTATATAGTATATAATAAGAACGATGCCAAATGATTCTGAGTCTCTGAAAGAAAACAGGAAATAGGGGAAGGAGTATACCTTACTAGTGGCTTCCTTTGCTATAACGGTGAAATTAATTATAGCACATGTGCTTTGGCTAAAGGCAAAAGTCTTTTTAATCTTTGTGTTAGTTTAAAGAGGCTTTGGTCTCTGAACAGAACTCTAGCCCAGATCTCACTGGTAGCTTGCAATAGCCCCATCACACCTTAAGTTTCCTAATCTTCCCCTTTGGCCACAAAACATTGCCTTCACTTCATTCCCATCCCTGGGGGAAAGAATCTTAAATCAACCACTGAACATTCTGGAATAGTTTGGCTATGAAATAACTATCATTGTTATAAAATGCTTTATACTTACGAAGAAAGCACAGTAACATGGGGTGGGTGGGAATCTGTTGACCTTGTCAGTGTGGAGGCAGTCGCTGTCATGAATTAACTAGTTTTATATTTTAGAAAAACTGGAGGTCAGTCTAGAACAGCTCAGTCTCTCTGATAGTTCCCAAGAATAAATGTTCTCATACGTTTCACGAGTAATGGAAGCTTGCCCAGTTCCACTAGGCCAGTTTTCATGCACCTGATATGTTTCTCTCAAAGCACCATTTCTTCAACCATTTGGCATGCTTTGTGAACCATCTGATACTTTCTTAATAATGTTCTTTCTGCTATTTTTTTTACACACTGATTTCCTGAAGATCTTCAGAACCTTTAGGCCTATTTTGAAGGATCCCACAAACTGTACCTTTCAGACATGTAAGCTTACGCAAATATATGACAAAAACTATGCATCATGTTATCATGACATTAAATAATTGGATTAGATATTTGGCAATATACTGACATTAATGCCTTGATACATGGTTAATTACTTAATGGACCTATATATGGTTAACATTTTCCTCCAATGTAATGTCCTAATTTGAAATGATCCTTTATATTATGCAAGTAGAATGAGAAAGTGGCCTTTCGGCCAGATTGTAAGTACAATTTCTATCTTCAATTGTTGGACTTAGTTTTGTCTGACATAAAACTATTTCTGTAGAATAAAATTATTCTTAAGAAAAATACTTTTATCCCTAAGATTTTAAAATCTATGCTAGAAAGGCTGGGAGAAGTCATTCTCATATTTTTGTACCAGTGTTCCTTTCCACTTTGGTCTCTTTAACTGACATTAAAATATGTAATGGAAAATCTTTTCTCTCAACAGCATTCCTTTAGAATATTTTCTAGGAGTGCCTCCTTCACATTCCCATCCCTACCCCCAACTACTCCAATTAGTCCAGTTAAATTCTAAAAATAAACTTGGCCAGATGTAGATTTGCTAAACAGACCAAAAATTTATTTAAGTTTTTTTTAAATTTATTACTGCAGCTCTGTTGTGTACTTGCAAATGAAAGAGGTAAATGGGTGTGGATGACTTGACCCTTTTAAGAAATACAGCTCATTCTTTCTGAACTGGTATAAATCTACCGTGTTCTAAACCAATACTTGGCAAAACAGAGGGAAATGAGCAAACATTTCCAATGAAACCATTTACCAGAGATATTTTATAAGGTAGCATTTATACAAGGTTTTTCAGCTTCAGTCCAAGATTATTTTTTCTTGACTATTACAAAAGCTGCAAATGGCCCTTTATAGATAATTTTTGTTCCTCCAAAAATGCAAACATGTGCAATCCAATTGATCTTCTTTGAGCGCTTGGGGTAAATTTTCTGTCCCTCCATTAACATCATTCAAATGATCTCCTCCTCCTGAGTGCAGTTATGTCCTCAGAGTGATTCAACGCAGGAGCAGAACCTTTTGATACATGATTGTATAGTATGTACATCCATTTCTTTGTGCACCTACATCCTAACATTATGGAAGCACAAGCAATAGAACACAGTCAAACTAGAGTCTTGGACTTTAAAAGAGCTAATTTCAATAAACTTAGAGAGACTTTGGGAAGAATTCCATGGATGAGAATCCTAAAGGGGAAAACAACTCAAGAAGCTTGGGAAATTTTGAAAAGTGAGATAATAAAGGCCCAGTCTAGCACAATACCAACAAAGAAGAAAAATTAACAGCTCTCAAAAGAAACCATCATGGCTGCATAAAGAACTCTCTGATAATTGAAAGATAAAAAGGACAAGTATAAGAAGTGGAAAGAGGGGCACATAACTAAGGCAGAATATCAGCAAACAGCCCGTGCCTGCAAAGATGAAGTGAGGAAAGCTAAGGCTCAAAATGAACTAAGGCTTGTGACCAAAGTCAAAAATAACAAAAAAAGCTGCTTTCAACATATAAAAAACAAGAAAAATGTTAAGGAAATGATTGGTCCATTCGTGGGGGAAAATGGCAAGAAGGTGACAAGCCACAGGGAGAAAGCAGAACTATTTAACTCATTTTTTGCATCTGTCTTTACACAAAGGGAAAAAACAGTCCAACCTACCAAAACCAGTGCCATAAAAAACAGAATAGAAACGCAAGTTAAGATAGGCAAGAAAATGGTAAGTGAGCACCTGTCCAGCCTAGATGAGTTCAAATCACCAGGACCAGATGGATTACACCCCAAGGTTCTCAAGGAACTGGCAGACGTGATCTCAGAACCTCTGAACTATATTTTTCAAAGATCCTGGAGCACTGGGGAACTACCAGAGGACTGGAAGAGAGCTGATGAAGTTCCCATCTTCAAAAAAGGGAAAAAAATAGATCCAGGAAACTACAGACCTATCAGCCTGATCTCAATACTTGGGAAGATTCTGGAAAAGATAATCAAACAACAAATCAGCGAACACCTTGATGCAAACAAAGTCATCACTAAAAGCCAACATGGGTTTGTCAAAAACAGATCATGCCAGACAAATCTTATTGCATTCCAAGTGACAAAACTAGTGGACCATAGGAATGCTGTAGATATAATTTACTTGGACTTCAGTAAGGCATTTGATAAAGTAGATCACAACCTACTACTTGATAAGATAGAAAAATGTGGGTTAGATAGCATCACCACCAGATGGATTCGTAGCTGGCTGACAGGCCGTACTCAGCATGTGGTCCTCAATGGAACTGCATCTACATGGAAGGAAGTGTGTAGTGGGGTGCCCCAGGGCTCTGTTCTGGGCCCAGTGCTCTTCAACATCTTCATAGGGAACGGTTGCTGGAATTGGGTATGTGTAGTTTAACGAAGAGAAGGGTGAGGGGTGACATGATAGCAGTGTTCCAATATCTCAGGCGCTGCCACAAAGTCAAGCTATTCTCCAAAGCACCTGAAAGCAGGACAAGAAGCAACGGATGGAAACTAGTCAAGGAGAGAAGCAACGTAGAACTAAGGAGAAACTTCCTGACAGTTAGAACAATTAACCAGTGGAACAACCTGCCTCCAGAAGTGGTGAATGCTCCAACACTGGAAGTTTTTAAGAAGAGACTGGACAGCCATTTGTCTGAAATGGTATAGGGTTTCCTGCCTGAGCAGGGGGTTGAACTAGATGACCTCCAAGGTCCCTTCCAAATAATAATAATAATAATAATAATAATAATAATAATAATAATAATAATAATAATAATAATAATAATAATTATTATTATTATTATTATTATTATTATTATTATTATTATTATTATTATTATTATCTAATGTGGGGTCCCAGCTTGTGTGGAAATAGATGCGAAGGATTACCAGCATAGTCTGCATTCTGAAAAATACTTTTAGGGCCTGATACCATGCCCTGTGTTGGGAGGCTTTATTTTTTTCAATCTGTAAGTTTTATATTTTATGTATATTCTTGCTTTTGTGTATGAGGAAGAGTCCTGGGATTGCTGCAGAATACAAGTTTGATTAATAAATTTATGTTTTTAGAGAGAATGTGGATTTTAAGAAAACATACAACATGGTGGTAATTGGACCCTGTTGTGCTATTGCTTTCAGATTTATCTGATTTTCTTTTACTACTTCTTTTTTATAATATTTTTATTAGTTTTCTAATTTTACAATTAAACATTTAAAAAGCAACTTGGTGACCGGGTAATCAATAATTCAATAACATACATAAATCTTTAGCACAAATCTCAAATTACAACATTAGATATTGCCTCTTTTCCCCTTAATATCTACTGTCTCATATTGAGCTAATATAGTTCTTACTGTTATCAACTAAGTAAAACCATCTTTGTTACATTTATCAATAATTTTCAGCTTATACATATCTTAATTGTGTTTGCATTCAATCCTTATATACAATCAATGTCCTGTTATTGCTTTTTTCTCAGGCTTTAATTTCCCATCAATATTCAAATTAACATTTGGTATTTATAATTTCCAAGCTTTAGGTGACCAGACCTCATCTCAACTTCTACATTTTTCCCTTTTTATAACAAAATCTAATATTCTAAATACATATCTATTTACATATAATCTAATTCTATTTTCTAAAAAGTTATCTATTTTTCACCATATTAAACCAAATGTCTATTAATCTTATTACACAGCTTACCTATTCAATTATAATGTTACTTTATTTTCTAAAAATTATCTATTTCCCACATATTCAACCCTCTAATCAGTAGTATAAAATCCCCTGTAATAAATCAAAACCCTAGTTTCTTTCAGCCTTACTCTGGCTTTTTTCCTTTGCCAACTAACCTTCCATGTCAATACTTTTGAATCCTCAAACAGTTCTCCCTCTATTATTGTATGTATTATTTGAAATAAGAAAGACCATTTAATTACAGATTTTTGGGAAGAACTAGCCCAATTGTATTAATTTAATCACCTCCCTATTACTCCAATTTCCCACAATTGTCCTTATAAGTTTATCTTCCATTCAATCTGTTCTTCTTCCTTGTCCTCAAATTTCTTCTGATTTATGTAAAAAGTCTTTTCCATTTTCAGTGTTGTCACTCTCTTTTCTAATTTTCCTGTTGGCTGGATCTGTTAGTCAGTTGGGTCCTCTGTCTTAGTATTTAGTTGTTCCACTTCTCCTGTTATTTTCTACATTGTTAGTTCTTTGGTTGTAGTCAAGATCTGGGTTTGTATATCTAAATTGGCATCTTGTTTCTTTATGTTGCGTCTTATTTTGTTACACGCTGAAAGAATGGTTTCGTATGTTGATTTCAACATAAAAGGGATTTTTTCCTGATCTTCATCCATATTCTCTTGATAACGTATTAAGTTGAAGATTTTAAAATCAAATGTTAAAAATAGTTTTTATAGCTAGGTATGGGACATCTATTTCACATGCTGTAGGTAGTCTTTATAGTGGAAATTGTTTGCCAAGTCAGAATTTATAGCCCAAAGTATTCCATTGTGTAATAACAGATACTTCTCATGTAAAGAAATAGGAAAACAATTTCCCACATATAACTCTGAAAATCAGTAAAGGTTTATCTTCATAGTTCAAACAGGCCAGATATGCTACCCTGCAGTTCCTTCTTTACAGCTGAGTTTTTCACAGGTGATATCTCTCAAGGTCAAAAGAGTTTTTTTCTAGAGTCTGGGCTTCAAGCCAATTCTCTTTTAATCAATAACAATTTGTAATACCATACTTCACCTCAAGATGTCACCAATGCCATTTTAAAAAATTTAAGTCCAAAGTTTTCATAACAGTTTTTAAAGGTTTATTTCTTTTCTTTTTAGATAAAAACCAATGTCTCCAGTAAGAATAGGAAAACTTTTAGTCCCCAAATTTTAAAAGTATATGCATCCAGTTAGATTAAAGTTGTTCTTATAATTGCTGTATTTCCCCTAGGTAGTCAGTCGCTGCTGTTCTTAGAGGGCGGGGTAGGAATTCCCTCCCCTCTCTCCTCACAGGGGAAAAATATTTTGGGCAGCTTTTTCAGGAAAAGATATTTAAAGTCTTAAAGAGAAGATCAGATCTCGCCCAGTTTTGTCTGCATTGCTTTAAAGGTGCTTGGTAGTAATTTTGTCTTCGGCTGTCAGCAACTTAGTGATGAGCCATATTGCTATGGCTGGTCTTTCTCCCGTCGGTTTGGAGGACTACCCCAGATCAAGTGGAAGGGCTGCCGCCCTCCTGCGATCAAGTGGGGGTCCCCTCCTTGCTTGTCACCCCTACAGGGTGACTTTCTACCCTTTCCAGGGTCCCCTAGTGGGATGAAATCGGATGCTGAAGACGGTGCTCGCCTCCATGCGTCCACAGGCACTGCAATGGCAAACTGGAAGTCTTCTTTTACTGCTTCTGTATAGTTTGAAGATATGTTCAATTACAGAGTACATTGTAGTTTATTTACTGGCCACCAATTACATTTTGGAAAAGTACTGCTATCAAAATCTTTCATGCATGAAATAGTTTCATTGTGTATAAGTTTACTATATTACCATTATGACACATACTGTAATTGGACTGATAAGGAGAATTTACAATGTAAAAAAAATAAAGTGGAGGCAACTTACACGTATTAAAATGACCACTATTTTAATTCTTATGTAAAGGTAGCTAGCAATAGCAGTAGCAGTTAGACTTATATACTGCTTCACAGTGCTTTACAGCCCTTTCTAAGCAGTTTACAGAGTAAGCATATTGCCTCCAATATGGGAGACTAAGTCAACCTTGAGCCAGTGAGACTCGAACTGCCGAACTGCCGGCAGTTGGCAGTCAGCAGAAGAAGCCTGCAATACTGCATTTTAACCACTGCACCACCAGTCTATATTTTTCGGTAATTGTCTTGTTCTGTAATTGCTTTTTTCATGATGTCACTCTATTCTGATTATGTCTCTCTGTGAAATCAAACTTTCGCTAGCCCCCAATAATTGTAATCCTTAGACTGTAAATACATTACAGTACATTCCAAAACCAAAATCTCACATTATTCTCCTCATACTTGTGGGTAAATGAAAATGCAAAGCTATTTAAGATACCAGTCATTTGTCACCACTGACCTCCAACTTGGTGGAGAATAGTAGGTGAATATAGCTGTACAGTTTTGATAAATCAACCTGACATGAGTTAACACAGCCTTCAGATGATTGTGTGGAATCATGACATTTATAGTGTAACCAGAGCTGCTCAGGAGTATATCTTGAACACCTAAGTTATACTATATACCAGGGGTAGGCAACCTTGGCTCTTTTATGACTCGTGGACTTCAACTTCCAGAATTCCTGAGCCAGCCATGCTGGCTCAGAAATTTTGAGAGTTGAAATCCACAAGTCATAAAAGAGCCAAGGTTGCCTACCCCTGCTATATGCTAATAGATGAGAGCCAGTTTGGTCTAGTGGTTAAGGCACCAGGCTAGAAAGCCAGAGACCTGAGTTCTAGATTTGCCTTAGCCATAAAATCCAGTTGGATGACCTTGGGCCAGTCACTCACTCTCTCAGCCCACTTCACAGAGTTGTTTTTGTTGTGGGAAAAATAGTAGGAGGAAGGTATGTTGGATATGTTTGCTGCCTTGTGTTATTTGGAAAAAATAAAGGTAGGACAAACAAACAAATACTAAAACTTCAGGGTCACGTCCAGTAGTTAACACTGACTTGACGGCACACATACAAGACTCAATAGCTACTAAATAAAGGACCTTCAAATAATGCTGTAAAGTGGAATCAAACCATTATCCTACATATAACAACTTCTTACAACTCAAAAGTTTGAACTGAAAAACATACGCAAAACTAAGTTAACCCTTTCATTAAGTCCTTTGGTTACTTTTACACCATATATATATATATATATACAGTATTCTAAATAACTGGTTCTGACACATGCCTTCTGGGTTAAATGGAGCACATTTACTGTATATGCCTCCAAGTTCTTGCTCTATGTATCTTCAGGCAATAGCACAGTTTCTTGTTTTTGAGGTTTTTAAAAGTTGCATTATATTGTATTTCCTGTAAAGGTTTTAACTCAATGTTTAGAAATAAAGTAGAGGAGGCTGATTGGGGAATTCTGTGAGTTGAAGTCCACATATTTTAAAGTTGCAAAGTTTGAAGAATACCGCATCAGAGCAACACCCAATAAATGGAGAAAATTTTGAAAGACATTAATAAGGGAAGCAGGCTAGATATATAAGCAATCTGTAAAGGTTATAGCCTAATCAGGCCCCAAAGTGACTGGACAAGAAAGACGTTCACTCGAAACACAAAACCCTGGTGTGATTCTAGCATCACTGATATAATTCACTTGGCTAATGCCAATTGGAGTGAGATTGAAGAGTCTTATCTGCTAAATAAAATCTGCTTAACTCTCTGCTAAGGAAAGTTTCAATTTATTGAAATTTCATCATGGGTAATGGATGATTGGTTACTCTCTTAGATTCAGAGACTGCTTACCAAAGCAAGTAATGCGTGTACTGTATGCTTGCTAGCTGAGGATTCTGGGACTTCAAGTCCACACAACTCCTAAAAGTTGCCAAGTTTGAAAAACACTGCTCTGGGGCTTTGATTTTGTCCATCCAAGCTTCATTCTATGTCCCATCTCAGAATCCCACCTAATATGTTTGTATTGCTGAAAATCTGCTAGTGGCAAAATGGCTATAAGTTTTTCTAAAAATCAAGAAAGAAAAGAAAGAAAGAAAGAGAAAGAAAGAAAAAAAATGCCAAAAAAGAAGAAGAAAAAAGTCAAGGAAACAATCGGTCCACTAATGGGAGAAGATGTAAACAGGTAATGCACAGCAGAGAGAAAGTGGAATTGTTTAACTCAGGAATGTCAAACTCGCAACGTCACATGACGTGTCGCAATGTGACTTTTTTGCCATTGCCGGCAATGGAGTCGGTGCGGTTTCGCTATGATGCATCCGGCCCATGGGCCGGCAGTTTTACACCCCTGGTTTAACTCATTTTTTGCATCTGTCTTTATGCAAAAGGAAAAAATAGTTCAACCTAACAAAAATAGTACTATAAAAGACATATTAGGAATACAACTCAAAATAGACAAGAAAATGTCACTACAACACCTATACATTCTAGATGAATTTAAATCACCAGGACCAGCTGGATTACATCCTGGGGTTCTGAAGGAGGTGGCAGATTTGATTTCGGAACCATTAAACCATATCTTTCAAAATCCCTGGAGCATTGGGAAACTACTAGGCAACTGGTGAAAAACTGATGTGGTTCTTTTCAAAAAAAGGGGAAAAAATGGACCCAGGAATGACAGACCAATAAGCCTGAGATCAATACCGGGGAAGATTGAAGTTCCCCAGGATCTAAGCCTGTGGAACTCCACTGCCAACCCCGAGATGACCTCCAGTAGTTCAGGCAGAGAGGTTGCTATGCAGCAGAGGTGCAACTCAGCTGATCCTGCAAACCAAACTTCAGGAACAGAATCTCACACCTGGAAACTAGGGGAGTATAGCCCCTAAAGGCCAAAAGACATTGCCAAAGGATAATTGGTATACACTGCTACCTTACCCTGGGGCGTGGCTGCTGCCAAACCCTAAATCCAGCCAGATACATCTCTGAGAGGGGAATAGTCCCCTCTGTGTCAGCCAGGTATCAGTGATGCATGTCAGGTAAACTTGTTCTTATCCAATAAGGAAACAAATGAGGAGGGCCTTATTTTTGACCAACCTGGTATTCATTAACAGAAGTCAAAAGCCTGGGTCTCTTGAGTGTCTGCTGTCCAGATTATGGGCATGGGCTTGGAGGGCTAGAACACACCACCAGTATGAAGTATCAGGGGCCCCCTTGCCCTTGTTTCTAACCCTACCCATAACCACATTAATTGGTTGCTACCCACACCTAGTGAGATGGACTTTTACCCTCAACTATGTCAGTTACTACCAGTAATGCCAACTCACCCAACTGTTCAATGGGTAATGGGAGGAGAAATATTTCTATGGCACTTTACCTGTAGCTGTTAGGCTTGGCCCAGCTAGGTTCCTAGGAAAGAAAGACGCTCAACTCCATTGGGTTTAAGTGATAGGTTCTTTTACTAAGAATCAGTGGTTGTAGTAAAAGCAGGCTAGAACTAAAGTTCCTACGAAAAAGGTTACAAGCTTCTCCTTCATTCCAGCCCTCCTCCCTTGACTGTTTTGTCTTTGACCAACGGTGTGTCATTTAGGTGTTTGGGAACCACTCAGGTGTTTGGCGCAATCCACATTCCTTTCTCAGACTTTGTGGCCTTGAAGACAGGAACAGGTTGGTTCTCACATCTCTGGTTTCCATCAAGCCTGTCATTCCCTCCCTTTTGGTCATCTCTACCCCACATATGACAATTGCCTATTTCCTCTCCTCCTCCTCCCCCCCAGCAGTTGATGGCACAATGCCAGTGAAGCTCCAAGCTGAAAATGGCAGATCTGACACTAGCTCTCAGTGCCGCCAAGAGTCCTCCCTCTCTACAACCCCCAGAGTTACTAAATATACCCTTCCCACACAAGATGATTTCTTCCACTTGCCAGTCAGTGAGCGAATATTTATACTCCCACCTTGCCCATCTCAGCCAACACACAATAACCAAATACATGGGTAAGCCCTATGGTCTCACTCTAGGGATCAACCCACTGTCATCTTGGGGCCCTGGACTCCTGTACCTTTCCCAACTCCCTTATAAGCTTCTACCTGTCAGTCCTCGAGGAGGCTTTTTGCCACCAGTGTTCTTCTTCAGAGAGTCTGGCCTCACCCTTCAAGTTATTGCTGGTTTCTGGGCTCCGTGTTGTTTGAATTTCTTCTGAGAAGTTACATTAACTTCCCCCGAAATAGCTTTCTTTTCTGTGCACAGAAGCTTGTTGCAATTTCAGAGTTTGCAGTCCAAGCTTGGCTTCTACTCCTAGCTCTGTCAGGTGTTCTGCCATGACTGGCTTTAGTCTGCTTTACTGGAGGGCTCCAAACCTGTCTCTGGCCTCTGAGCCTTGCACTCCTTCCCAGTGGTCTCTGATCTGGGCCACCTACTTCTCTGCCTAAGCTCCGTTGACTCTTTGGGTGCCGGGTTGGTTTTTACCTCTGGCTCCCACCATCTTATTTATTTATTTATTAGTTGAATTTATATACCGCCCTATTCCCGAAGGACTCAGGGCGGTTCACAGGGCAGTTAAAACAGTACAAAAAAGAGAATAAAATAAAATTAAATTAGTACAAGCCCACAATTAATAATAACAGTAAAAATTAAAATTTTAAAATTAATTTAATTTAATTTAATTTGATTTAATTAATATAATTTAAAATTTAAAATCCCTCAGTCCAGGCCAGACAATTCAAACAACCAGGTTTTTAAGTCCCAGCGAAATGAGCGAAGGTCGGGGGCAGTCCGAAGCTCCATCGGCAGTTCGTTCCAAAGGGCAGGTGCACTCACAGAGAATGCCCTCCCCCTGGGAATCACCCACTGGCAATCTCTAACCGGCAGAACCCTAAGGAGGCCCTCCCTGTGGGCGCGCACAGGATGATGGGAAGCTGATGCTGGCAGCAGGTGCTCCCTAAGGTAATCCAGACCCATGCCATTTAGGGCTTTATAGGTCATTACCAGCACCTTGAATATCACCTGGAGGGCAACTGGAAGCCAATGCAGCTCGTGGAGAAGAGGTGTTACATGAGAGTATCGGGACACTCCCATTACTACTCGCGCAGCTACATTCTGCACCAGCTGAAGCCTCCGAGTGGTCCTCAAGGGCAGCCCCATGTAGAGAGCATTGCAGTAGTCTAACCAGGAGGTCACGAGCGCATGAGTGACTGTATGTAGGGCATCCCAGTCCAGATAGGGCTGCAACTGGTGCACCAGGAGAACCTGGGCAAAAGCCCCCCTGGTCACGGCTCCTGTATGATCTTCCAAACTGAGCCGTGAATCCAGGAGGACGACCAAGTTATGAGCCCTTCTTGGTACCCTTCTGGCCTTCTCTATCCAATTTCAGGCCAACTTATCTCTGTGTCTCTGCTGGCCTTGTGTCCTCTGCACACATACTCTGCTGCAGCCCCTTCCAACCAGAGTTGGTTTTTTTTTATTCCCTTTTTTTGGTATGCTTCTCAGAGACACAAATTGTGAGATGGGTGGCCTTATAAATATTTTTAATAAATTAATAATCAAACTCTCAAGGGAAAGGCAGGAAATAAACATAAATAATAATCTCATTCTCATAGAAAGGGATATTTAACATTTCCCTATCTTGTAATAATCCCAGTTACACCCCCCACCCCCATCCCCACTGCAAAACCCAGGCAGCTAAATTGAATGTGTAGCTTTTCACATATATAGGAAATGCTAGTTTTATTTTAAGCAGTATTGCTGTTTATTTAAGGCATAAGAAATATCAATGCTGTCTGAATGGGCACAATACTCTAATTTGGGGATAGCAAACGTAAACAGTGCTGTGTCTGATTAACCATTTCCCTGCTATCCCTACAATTTTGGTAAGGAATTGTAAGAATATTAGGACCCCATTGCTAAGTCTAGATCTGTTTTTTCTAAACCCATCAGAGATTCTTCAGGTGTGTTGAAAGGTTGACTTCCCAAAACTCCCAACTTCCTAAGGAAGTCTCAGTCTTGGCCACTGGCTACATATGAGGCCCCTGTTGGAAGGCACAGCATACATCTGCCAGCTGCAGCTGGCACAAAATGACAGGCAAGGATGAGAGCCCAGAGAAGTAAAAAAGAAAGTTCCTTCACAACAACAGCAACAAAAAAATAACCCTCGCTGCCCTAATATATTTAGGCTCTGAGCCACAGCTAGCTATGGGCAGCCAATTTTTTTTCAAGATCTGTAAAGTGTATAAACTCTGGAGGGGATAATGTCAAAAGAGTACCAGGCAGCTGGGAGCACATTCTGTTCCCAGTTTTGCAATCATAAAGCCTCATTCCAAATGGGAATGGTCTGGAAGTATGTGGGATTCCTGTGGATAGAGGGTTTTTTTTTGGGGGGCAGGGGGGGAAAGAAAGCAAAGAGGTTGTCATTTGTGCCAATGGATTTCGAAGCTTGGAATTTCTGTAGAAAGTAAAGGGGATGGAGGAGTAACGTAAAGTCCTTCCCTTCTCTTTCCTAAAATTTTAGGATTCAGGCTCTCACTAATTCACTTTGCAGTGTGAAAGGTCCACTAAAATTGCCCCACTTGATTTTAGCTTTCTCTATTACTTAGATGAAAGATGGGAATTGGTGGCTCTTTGTTTTTTGTTGTTGAGAACTTTCTTGGAGGTTGCTTATTACTGTAAAAAGAAAGCAATAGCCTCACTCTGTAGTGCTGGAGATCAAGTATGTGGTTTTTATGTTAAAGATGTTAAAGTGGCCAGAATCCACTAATTTATCAGTCCAGTTATTATAACATTTTGAACTTGGTCTAAAAAAGAACTGTTGTCATGGACAGAAAGTCTGATTCCTTGTTCAAAATATGGCCCAATATGTTTGTTAGCATTGAGGTGATGTTGAGTAATGAAATGAACATACTGTAGTTGTTAAATTACTGGGCAACCTTATTCTCAAAGGACTAGGATATTCACCCCTTAAAGAAAGCTTCATTTATTGTGTGAGATTTAGTAACTGCTTCATTTATTAATTAAGGTTGCAATCCAAATAATTCTTTGCTGAATTAAGCTTCATCTAAATTAATAGGACTTATTTTAAGTAAATAAATTTAATTTTGAAAGTGACCACAAGTGCAAGGTTGTCCAGGTGGCTCTGGTTGCAACTGGTTCCATTTCATAAAAGACATTCTTTTCAGGTAAGAGAGATAGTTGGGTGCTTTTTTAAAGATGACATTTGCAGATGTTGGGTTTGAAAGATGTTTGAAACCCAAAGATATTTGAAAAAAAGTTCACTAGAAATTCACTGAAAATGCTGTCTAGGTAGTTAAGGACAGTATTTTCATTCTGATTCATCAACTAATTAGACTGCTAACAGAATGTATAATTATATTTGCTCTTATTTATATTTTTTTCTCATCCTGCTTTCCTGTGTTTCCTGTTTTGTCAAGAATTAGATTGTTTTCTCTTTGGGGCAAGGACTAATTTCATTATATAAAGTACCATGATCAATGCTGTCAGGTACTAATAATAGACACTGTTAACCATGACCTATACTAAAATGCAAGTAGAAAAATAGGGACCACTACGGTGGGAAGGTAACAGCGTTCCGTGTGCCTTTGGCGTCTAGTCATGCCGGCCACATGACCACGGAGACGTCCTCAGACAAGCGCTGGCTCTTCGGCTTTGAAACGGAGATGAGCACCGCCCCCTAGAGTCGGAAACCACTAGCACGCATGTGCGGGGGAACCTTTACCTTTACCTTTTATACTAAAGTTTCTCAACATACAGTACTTCTAAATATTATTTTGACATACAATAGTGGTTTCCAATTTGTAACATTCCTCTTCCTCAGTTTTCCAATTCCTTAGAATTTTTTTGGCAATTGGATCTTCAGTCAGGACACCAGGGCAGAACTCTAGATGGGGGATGTGACTGACACTTGGTGGGAGGATGATCCAAGTAGTGGCTACCATTGCTGTCATTTGCCTTCTCTTTTCTTGCTCTTAATATTTAGAGGATGAATCTAGCCTCCTACGTTTGACTGAGCAACCTTGGAGCTTGAGGAGACTGGAGTTACTTCCAGTAGCTTCTGGGGTGCAACCTTCTCTTTGTAATTTCTGGGCTCAACTACAGAATTCCTTCCTGAAGAAATTTTCCAGGCTCTGTTTTTTTGTTTTTTTTTTGCTGAGGATAGCAGGGTTGGCAAAAAAAGCCTCTATGCAAAGAGGCTTTTGGAGAAGCAGAAGTGAGGAAGGGTAACTAGGAATTACTTTGTAGTCCTACAGAATGGAAAAGGAGAAAGCATCTCCAGGAGCTTGCTTCTGGCTTCCTTCTTGCAGACAACTATTCTCACGTGGCCTTCCTTTAAATAAAGTTAACGTAACTTTTCAGAAGAACAAAAACAAATACTGCAGCTAGCAACCAAGGTCAAACAGAGAGCAACCGTTACAAAATACAGGATACAACTCCTTATAAAGTATGAAAACTGCTTCCTGTCTTTCTCTTTGAAGTCATGGCAGAAAATATCACAGAGACACCAATTTTTTAAATCCTGTAAACTAACATGGCATTTTTTATAAAGAATTGCGGTTCTGAATAACTTTCTCCAGTGTTCTAGGAACATCTTTGCTTGTTCAAAAGTACCTTTAACAATATATGTGGCTCAAGTTGTCCTGATTGTCAGAAGCATAAGTAAGATCTTCCAGTTTCTTCTTCATATTTTCTCTTCCTTGCACTATGGTTTGAAGCAGAAAAGTGACATTCCAATTCTACTAATTGACGAATGGACATTGTATAGCTATGATGCTTGTTGGGGGCAGATTATATGAATGAACATGCCCAGCCCCTCTACCATGCCAAGAGTGTGCTTATGACATATTCTTAAAATAAAAAAGCCCTATTGTTTAAAAGGATGCCTGGTTTCTGCAAAAAAAGTGTCATCTTTATGAATTCATTTTAAGGTTGCTGTCTTTCCCTGTGATTCATCTGTGTGTGTGTGTGTGTGTGTGTGTGTGTATTCTTCAGAATAGAGTTTGGCTTATATTTGCATTCAAGAATTTCCAAAACTCCAAGCTGGCTGATGCTTATAATGTTATACTATTTATTCAGTATAAACTGAGTGGAGACATTCAGTTAAAAAGTAATGGTTATTTATAGTAACACTTTTGCTTATAGTCCTTGGGCTCTTTTGCCTAGTAGGAAGCATAACCACTTTGCTAATTTCTGCTTCTTGGCGGGGGGGGGGGGCATTTCCTTGCCATGTAAAGTGTTGTCTCATTGACTTGCTACTCCTTGATTAGTTCCCATTTCATAATATCTTTTTGCATGGAGACAAGTTCTTCCACTGCTTTCAGTGAAGCAATCTCTGTTCAGTTATACATGTGTACAGTATGTATCTAGTTGCTGCATCTATTGTCTTCTTTTGGTACTTACATGGTGCCCTATATCTTCTTGAATTAAGCTTCTAGGCTTGAGTGTTTGTTGTGTTGATCTGTGCTTCTTCTGAGGTGAGTCTAGCATAGCACTAGCTGGCATGACTCTTTCTGAATCCAAGTCCTCCCTGTGGCCCAAAGCTATGTTTTAGGTCAGATCCTTGCCCTTTGGCTGCAATGCCTTTCTGCCATGTTTCAGAGAGATCTTCTCTTCTGAGAAGCAACTATTGGGCTTATTTAGGAAATTTCCAATTCACAGGATATGTTCCACCCCAATTAGAAACCAAAATCATCTGCCTATAGCATTTTAGATATCTGACAAATGCTGCTTCTTTAGCCATATTCTTTGCAAATATTTCTGGCTCTTTGTGTGTCCTTGGAGTTCTATGGCTGCCATTGGAGCACATGAAATGTCTATTCTGAATGGTTGGCTTTAGGCTGTGGTTTGGTCTCAGAACAAAGTTAAAAAGTAAAAAAATCATGAACATTTAACCAAGACTATTTAGTTGGACTAAACGGTTTCCCTCTAATTTTCCTGATATCTTCTACTTCTGAAATTATTATTTTCTGCAGGTTATTTAGGATTTCAAAAGTGACATTGTTTTATTGTTCCCCATCTCCAGTGCTTTTCTGATTTATTTATAGTCTTTGTGTACTATCCTATGACTTCACGCCATTCACAATATTGTTGCAAAAGCATCCTGGAAAGTGTGAGGTTTGTGGTATTTATCTGTATTTTTCAAATTATAAGATAAGGTAAGATAACCTTTATTGTCATTTTTTTGAACATTTTGATGAACAAATAAGAACTGAAGTCTTTTGCTTTCCTTTCCTGCTGAAAATTTATATAGCTTGGTTCTGATTTTGCTATTGTTCTGCCCTACTCTTATTCTGAATTTTTTTGCCATACATTTCCTATTTTCTCTGTTGTATCTTGATTTATAGAAAACACTGGGTCTTCAGTATCTCAGAAATATTGACAATATTTTCGTATTTTATTTTACTGGTGCTTTCTTCCTATAAACATTTGTGGTCAAGTAAAATGATAAATTTCTTAAGTTTAAGATTGGTATATTGAGACTTAAAGGGTCACACACTGGTAATCTTTCATGCAAGACTATGCTGTTGGTGTATACTGAGTTATCTTTGGTCACAAATAGTGATAGTAGTAATGAGAAAGAAAGGGAGGTGATTGTGTGAGCGATTGCTACCAGATCTGGATTGCAAAAATCTAGGTAACTACGAGATGACAGCGAACAGATATAGAAGTTCCTAACTCTTTACTATGATCTAGTGACCATGAGCAAACTGATTTCACATAGAAATCAGTCGTTAGCGTGCAGCTCTCTAGAAGTTGTCACTGCAACCTACCACCCCTCATTGTTGACTACAGTTACTGAAGTGACCTGAGTTAAAATTGAACAAGCTCAGAGGATCACCCTTTGCCCATCTTTCTCACCATCAGACCAAACACATTGATTAGACACGCCAAAGTTTCTCCTTTGGAATCTTTTATTAACGTATAGAAAATGCATTAAAAAAGGAACTATACAGAGCCTAGGAGCAAACAGGACTAAAAATTCTAGTTAACAATGGTTAACAAGCATATATCCCATTCTGTAAGCTACGGTTCCATTATGGGATCATTGGGAGGGCAATGACTTTTTTCCCCTCTCCCCCTCATTCTTTTTCACAGGTAAGATTTAGTCTTTGGAGTCTTCCTGAGGGAGCCTTCACCTCATTTGCTTCTTCTGTCAGAGAATAAGCCCAGTTCTAGAATTATACATTTACACCAAGGAGAGGGCCCTTGTTTTAAACATCTTTTTAAAACTCTTCTGGCAAGAGGTGCTAGCCCAAATATAAGAACTCTTAGGCAGTTCAATATCTCAGCTGATCTGGTCCTAGTTCCCCCGGCTTCCTCCCATCCCATCCCTTTTTCCTTGCAGATACAGCAATATCTGAACCAATGTAGCGTTTCATCTGCCTTTAGGCCGTATTACTGGATTACATGGCATGTGGATATAAGAGTGAAAGAAAATAATCATCAGAGCACTTAGTGACATCCCTGAACAGGAGAAAAAAAAGGGGGAAATGCTGAGGCAGGGACATAAAAAAGAAAAGGGGTTTTGGGGCCTTCTCAGAAAACTCCAGAGTCACAGTGGTTTATCACAAAGCGTTCCCTTTGGCTAGAGAGGGCATTTCTTATTTTAATAATTTTGGCCCATTCTGCCTGTTATGAGGTTGAGAAATAAAGAATAGGAAAAGATACTATCCACCTGGAGCTTATTGCAAGGATTTTTATAAAAGTCACACACCTTCATTGTATACATAAACATGCACGTAGAAGGTTTTTTTTTAAAAAAATCCTCCTTATCCATGCCAGTGCTACCAGATTACCATGTACAAAGCAAGATCAGTTAAGCAAAATTGTGTCTTTAATAGGAAAGTAATCTCTATGGAGTGATATTATGGATGTGCCTTAGGATACTAGGGGGTGCCAGTTTCATGTACTATTGTGAGAAAAATTAGTACAAACGACCTAAAGTATTGTAGCTCATCTCCTTTATGTCATGCATGCATTCTGTTGCATGGAAAATGCATGAAATAGAAGGTATGTCTGACTGCAAGAAACAGCTGAAGTCTGGTGTGTCTGGTGCAAGACACAACTGGCTCCCTGGACCTTAAAGAATTGTGCTGAAGAGAAAATTTTAGATAAATTGAGTACCACTGAAATTCCTAATTTTACACAACTATTAAGAACAGTCCTATCCTTGGTCCTCTTTTGTCACTGGGTACTTTTATGGAAAGATAGATGAAATTATTAGTCCTTGCTGCTCTAACAATTCCTGTATTGATGCTCTATGCATAGTCTGTAAGAAAGTGTAGTAGTAGTAGTAATAATAAGCCTCCATGGAAGTTACCATCTCACAGTGGAGATGTTACATAATTTGATGCTGAAGATTATGCTAAAGGTAACTGTGCTGCCATAATTTTCAAGCAAGCCAGTAGAGATATGAACTAAGAAACCCAACTAAGTATCTGCAAAACCCATTAATAAAGGTAAAAACAAGAGAAATGGATTTCCATGCTAGGCTGGTCATCACCCAGGTGAACAAGGATTGTGCTGGCCACTGTGGTTCTTGAGAGCCCAGTGTCAAGTGTGCTACAGGACTCTGTCTACTCTCCTAGGTCGCTAGAATATGGGAATGCAATGCAGTTGGATGGAAAAAGAAAAAAAAACCCAGAGAGAACTGGAAATATCAGCTTTTCATGGAATATTATTTCCTGTCAAAGTTAACTATTAAACATTCTAGAAGTGAATGGTTGAAATGTTGAAGCAGTGATTCCTGAATTCAAATACAATTGAACAAAAATAATGGATATGATTAGTTGATCATTAGGTGATCTTTTCTTTAAAAACAAACTTGTCTCAGAAGTAAGAGCAGTTGAGCACATAACAAAAAAATGTTTTTGTGGAATTTAATGAAAGCCAAAGGATGGCAAATTTACTCTCTGAAGGCATGATAGAAAATGCAGTTCAAGAAAATTTAGAAGAATACTTTGACCAAGAAGTACAATAAATAATTGAACAATTGGAACAATTTTACTTAACTAATTGGCAGAATGAATTGGCAAGAATAATAAAAATTCAAATGGAAGAATTAGAAATGGTATGATTTTCACACTGAATGAAAATGAAAAGGAATGATTTCAATTTGTTTTGCAAATAACAATATGGTAAGCAAACATAAAATATGACAGAAAATAAAGTGATATTATTTCAGAATTCCATAAACCAGGATATTTTGTGAAGGAAATTAAACTTGAACATGAACAAAAAGTAAAGAAAAAGAAAACAAAACTTCAGGAAGTTTTAAGTCACCTGAAGAATTTGAAATAGTGCAACCTTAAAAAACAACAATCATATAGTCCTGTAAAGCAGTCTAACATTGGTCTTGAGAACATTATAGAAGTTTCAGAAGTGAAGAAACGAATTATGGCAAAGCCCAGAAAAGTGAGCATTATAAAATAAGATTAAACAGTTCAAGCAAAATGTTTTATTTTAAACAAATTTTATTTATTTTGTAAAAACCTTGATAGTGATTGGGCAAATATTTGAAACAACTACAAGACTGGATAAAGGAAAATTATTTTGTTTAGGAAGGTTTCGTGGGAAAATAAAGCAGAATATAATAATAAGACAGATGGAATAATAAAAAATGAATAACATATTTGAAGGAGAACAAATGAAAGATGTTATTAGACAACTGAATTATTTACTTGCAAGCCAAAAGGATAAAAATTCAGAGTGAACTCAGGGAGGGATAAATTATACAGTTTGGGAATTAAATACCTTGCAGACCTACATTCCAGATTAGCCACACAGCTAAATAAGCTTCTGTAAACTGTAAAGAATGAAGAATAGATTGACAGTGGGAAGAATCTTTCTAATGTGAGAAAAACTAAAGTGAAAGGCACTAATCCTGACCTTCACAGGCCTATCACTTGCTTCCATGAGATTTATCCTTATCTTTTTAGCAAAATGGAACTTTTAAAAATTCACAAGGCATGCAAGACCAGAGATTAATTGACAAGCTGATTAATTAAAAACTCAATTAGAAGTTTTTTATTGCTCAGTTAGACTATGAAAAACTGCTTGCCTTACTTCCATGTACAGTACATGGTCTAGAAAATGCCTAGACATTCTTGGGATTAGTAAAACTTTAAAGTGTTTTTGAATGAATGAAATAAATCTAATAGCCAACAGTAAAGTTTATTGGAGAAGTCAAAATTGAATAATTAATAATGTGTCAGTGTCAGTTCTTAGCAACTACATAGATGGACCCCAACCTAGCTTTTCATATTGGTACAAACACTGTCACCAAAATCAAGTTCATTCATCTTGCTGCTGGTTTTTCTTTTTTTCTTATTATTTTCACCTTTCCCAGCTCTGTGGACATTTCAAGGAAATGTGTCTTCACTTAATATGACCATTATGGTCATTTGTGACTCAGATGAGAACTCTGATTTGATTTAATGATCCATTTGTTTCTTTCCTTGGCTATCTGTTGCATAAGTCTTCTCCAACACCAAAGTTCTTTCTATTCTGCTTCTTCAACTCCAATTTTTGCTTTCAATAAAATGGGACAAAAAGAAAATCCTGTGGCTTGCATAATTCTGACATTTATAGGTATACATACATTGTGGCATCTGAATATTTTTCCCAAAGCGTTCAAACACTCAGCTTTCAATCAGCATAAAGGTTGAATGAAAAAGGAAAAAATATACAGTCTTGTCTCACTTCTTTGCCACCCTGGAAGCAATCTGTTCCATCATGTTGTATCCAGACACAATTAGTTAAAATTAGGAGAATGTTCTCATATTAGTCATTATCACATTCATTATTAGTTTTAGCAATAATGCCCTCTTCACATAATTTAAGCAACTTTAAAACAAAATCCAAAAATAATCCATGAATGGATGACCTAAAGTTTTTCAAAAATCCAAAGGAAATTTGAATCTCTACTGGAGACAGTCTATATATTTAGCAAGGATATAGGAATGCACTTTTGTCTACATAAATGTGCAACTTTGAAGATGGAAGGAAGCAAAATTGTTAAAGAAGACTGATTATAGCTAATTAATACAAATGCCATGGAACAATTGGCATCAGAAGAAGGTTTGAAATATTAGGATTAATGGAAGCTTCTGTCTTACTACTTGAGCAAATTAAAAAAGAATACTAATTTTGATTATATCAAACAAATTTTAAAAATTGAAAACAAAATTAAGCATGGGGAATATAATTAAAGCCATAAACACTTGGGCTGTTCTTGCTATTCAATATAGTGTGGGTATAATTGATTGGTCTCAAGCTGAATTAGACATACTTGATTAAAAAAAAAACCAAGAAAATTAATGACCATGAATCATGCTTTCCACAAAGGAAGTGGAATTGGCAGGCTCTACTTTGCCAGAAGTAAAGGTGGGAGGGAATTATTCCAAGTAAAGTAAACAATGGTAGAAGAGAAATATGGCCTGAATGATTATATCAGGCACAAAAAGAAATCACTACTGGTAGAAGTTTGTAAAACCCAATTAATGCCTGGAAATATAAACCTCTTCATACTCAATATGATATTGAAAGAAAATAAAACCAAAATTTGACTTGGCAGTGACTGAAAACTGAAATCCTTAAAATGAAACTGAACAATAATCACGGCAGCTCAAAAACACAGTATGCAAGCATTCATTAATGCCAAAACTGAACATACCGTATTTTCCAGCGTATAAGCCGACTTTTTAACCCATGAAAATCATCTCAAAAGTTGGGGGGTCGTCTTATACGCCCAGTCGTCTTATACGCCGGAAAATACGGTATTTCAAATGATAGCAATTACTAACTATGTAAGATCAAAGAATACCTTATTAGTGGCTTAGCAGAACTAGGCCAAATTGAATATATAATCTATGCCATGATAAGAATTGCAAAAATTTGGAACTGGAATTTATGTAAAACATTTGGTTTCACAAAAACTATGGGATCATAAACTTGAAAAAGCCTTAGAAAATGAAGACAGGATCATGTGAATTTTAAAATACAGACCAGTACATTCTTGAAAGGCAACACACTATTATTACTAAGAAGAAGAAATATTCTATAGATGTAGCAGTCCAAGGAGATAGTTGAACAAATTTGAAAAACAAATGGAAAAAGCAAATTAATACGATTTGGAAATTGCAGTGAATGACTTTGGAAGAAAAAAAATCCAATGTGTGCACTGTTGGAGATATATTCAAGAATTCACCAAATATGTGATGGTTTTAAATTTATACGACTTAATACCATTGACTTTGCCAAAAAAAACCCACAAAACAAAATACCTTACTGGGAACTTTCTACATAATATGACAATACTTCTATGATTTCTAGGCTCTTGGTAAAACCTAACTATTTGAAGGAACCCAGTCTAATGATATTCATTAGATTAATAGAGGATGGTGATGGTGATGGAGATGATGATGACATACCCCAAAGGAATACAATATTCCATCTGAAATCTAAAACTTGCCTGGCAGATAGGGTAGTTAAAAAGTTTCTGTAAGTTAGATTATGTTTCTACTTTTTTTTTTAACATACAATGTACTGGGCTTTAGAACAAATGTTTCCTAAAACAATTAGTACCATCGTTTTACTGTTCCTACTTGCTTGTTGTCAGTTATAAAAACCTAGTGTCTCATAAAGTAGTTTGCCTAATCTAAAGGGGAGACAGTGCCTTCCTTGATTCCATGCCATATATCCTTGACTGCATCACTAGATGGTTATTGTGTGCTATTCTACTCTTTTAAAAGATCCTTCCTTCCTTCCTTCCTTCCTTCCTTCCTTCCTTCCTTCCTTCCTTCCTTCCTTCCTTCCTTCCTTCACCAATAGTGGCTTTTTTTACCTGTTATGCTGTTGCCCAACAGTAATAAACTCACAGCCAAATCAAAAGAACATAGTCATTCACTGACCTTCAGTATCTTTGCTGTTAATTTAGATGTTTCCCATGCTCCTGTTTATTTATTTAAAATTCTGTTATTTGATTTCTAAAGGTCATTTATAAATGCATATTCTGTTGAAATGTTTTTGAAAATGTCACTAACTTGTGTTGGTTCACTCTGCAGTTACAATCTTTAACACAAACTCATTTTAAGAGGGAACAGATACTTCTCTGTGTGTGGGGGGGTTAGTGATTTATACAATGGTTTGTGAGTTAATGGATCACTTTTGCAGTTATGGAGGAGATACAGTTAATTGCTATGGGTAGGAGCAAGAACAAGTTCAGGGAATTGGTCAGCACATGAATATAGAAGAATTCACAAGTGGTTGAAATGGACTAGATTAAGGTCTGCCCATCTAATTAGACTTCAGTTTTATAGAAAAGGACAAAGCTTGAAATTTGTACAACCTACAAATGGAGATTCACTTGAATGTGCCGTCATGCCTAACCAACCCCCAGATTCTGTATGCACACAAGGCTCTGGGGCAAGATAAGCTCCAATTTATTATGCCCATTTTCTATGTTTAAGAGATACATGTGTGGATTTCCCCCTCCCCACTTGGTATTATGAAGGAAGACAGGTCATGGACCATGGTAGAAAAGATAGACATCTATGTTAAGGTTTTATTATTTATACTATGGGGACTTTTTTTAGAAAAAACACAAATGGAGGCTTTTATGACTGAGGCTGCATCTGCCACGGGCTGAAAGAAGTCTGGAGAGATTTGACTGAAAGATGTGTTAAGATAAATACAGAGGTGGGATTCAGCCGGTTTGCATCAGTTCAGCAGAACTGGCAGCTATTTTTTTGTTGCCCAGGCCCAGAATGGACTTCCAGAAGTGGCATCCACACAGAGAACCGGTTATTCACATATTTGAATCCCACCACTGGATAAATACATGTCCCAAAAGCTGGTTCAGATAAACTCTTAACTCCTATTTCCACCTGCTGATCTTTCTTAAAGAAAATAAACAAACAGCTACATTTGGGTTCCATAGATTATTCTCAATATTCCCCAACAAAGGAGGACAATATTTGTCTTTTGGTGGTCATGCTGTAACTATATAGTTGGAAGTAATTATATAAAGAATTTGCCTTTTTAAGTCTTGCTTTCATTTCCTCCAAATTATAGCATGAATATACCTTGGTTACTCCTTTTTTCTGCTATATTTTGCCCATCTGGTATTAAAGTAGACCTCTCTGTTCTCCTGACAGTTTCCGTCATGGATACTTTCTGGCATCTTTCAATGACCATTTGGTTGCTGAGATCAAGAGATGGGTTCTCTCCAACCCCTACTAATCACTATAGGCTGCTATGAGCACAGCCCTTCTTCTATAGTTGTTTAGCACTGCTGTCTACGGCCATTTTGGATCTGGTTGCAAGCATCTTTCAATGTAATGCCAGATTGACACTTTCTATTCTGCTTGTCAGGTCTTTTAGTGGCTCCTTGTAAATATGGTTTGGTGCTTATCTGCAAGAGTGCTAAACCTCTTTTATAGTTTGGGTGTAGTGGTCTCTTGGAGGAGATTTAGTTCAGTGCTGCAAAGAAGATCAATATAAACTGGGAAACAGATTTCTGCCAGCTATGGTCACCACTGGATGTATTACAGACTTTCCCTCCAGTATCTAGAAAAAAAAAGATTTCAATTCAAGTTATTGTGTATTTTACAGTTTTTGCTACTTTTATGATTTCTGAGGACATGCACATATGCCACAATTGTTGCCTTGCCCTTTGAGGATTGATATGCTGCAGTCGCAGTTCTTGTAGCCTCATGTAGCCTCTGGTGGCAGTGGGGATGGCTGTGTAATTCTGCCCATTCCATTCTGGATTTGGCAGTGCTGGATTACATACTGTTATTATATGTGGCTCAATTCCAGTTGTGCGTTCTCTGTGCCTGACTACCACTTAATTTTCAGTGCCTGCCATGATGTCAGAAGTGTACTCATTGGCCATTTGCTGCCAGCACAGCCACTCCTTTGCAGCATTAGATAAAGATGAATCTTACTCATTGGATCTCACTCATTAATGTTCCCTTCTCCACTCTGTGCAACCCTTTTTGCTTTTTATGAGTCAGTTGGGCTACTTTTGAACATGGGTTAGGGCTCTTTCAGAAGAGTGGTAGGCTTGTGTTCAGAAATACCCTGAGAGATCATAGACACAGAGGAGTGAGTTATGAGGAACACTGGGGAAACACCTGTCTGCTTTACCCCATTCCCCACTCTTTAGCACCAACCATTTGCTAGGCAGAGAACTTGATTGATGGCTCAATGTACTGTTTTAGGCATCCATCTAAAATTGCCCCAATCCATTCTATCCTCTCTAGGAAGACTAATTGGTGATGACACTGGGTGGGAAGGGAAACAAAGCCAGGGAAATCCACCAATCCCTTTCCTTAATTTAGCCTCTAATAAATAAAGCAAAACAACATGGAGTGAGAACAATCTAGAAATGAGGACTTTGCTTCCAGAGTTCAGAGTGAGTATGTCTGCAGCACTTGTATCTATAAGCTGATTTGTGAATGTGAAGATTCCTGTTTTAGGAATTATATATGCTTGTTTATGTGTATGTATATGTTTGTGTTTGTGTACGTGTATATGCATATGTTTGTTTGCATATGTAAGTGTGTGTATGGGGCTGTATGTATATCTTTGTTGCCTGCTCAGGGAAAGATGGGATCGACATGAGTTGAAATAAATGGCTATAATTTGTCTCCTCTTCCTGGCAGATGGCCTTATGCTGACTCAATAGGCATCATTGTGAAAAATTCTGCTTCGATCACGCAGCTGCATGGGTCCAAATATCTTTAAAAATAGCTCTTTGAGCTCCTCCCCCTCGGTACCCTCTGGTAAAGCAGGCTTGCATATAAAAGAAAACATCTACAACAGGGCTGAGCAGGGCCAAGAGATCTAGATTGCAAAAATCTGGATGGCAAAAAAAGAGGGAGAGAAAATGCTAACTCTTTCTGTCATCTAGCGGTCACTTGGATTTTTGCTGCTCAGATCTGGTGGCCATAACCAGCAGCAGAAACTGGGTTACGACAAAGACCTTAAATGAAGCCATTGACTAATAATTTCAAAAAGGAATGGAATGAAAACCGAAAGAAGTGGGGCTGGGCAGGAGCCCAATAGGAGCTCCTAGGAATGATAGCAAGCATTATGGTTGTTCTTTTATCAAAGTTAGTCAGCCCTCTGGGGTATCATGATGTTCCTCAGCCCTCAGCATGGAGCAGGCTTCTACCTCAGTTTTACTTTTGTTCTTTTCATATTGTAAAATACAAAATACATGACAGAAAAGGACTGCATGTCCAGAAGGATTCCTGCCATTTCACAGTTGCACTGATCGGCGTTTCCTCCCCAGGGAGTTGCGATGGTTATACGGCCGCATTTTCATTTCCACAAAAGGTATGGAGAACTCATGTCCTTTCCAGTGATACCAGTTAATACCCTGAGGGGCAAAGAGAGGAAAGGGGATCAATATGCTTGGAATCACTTGCACAGCACCTCTTTCCAGTTATTAGATGCAAATATATCACACTCTTGCAAGCCAAAATATCCCAATAATATGAGTGGGAACTGTTTATAATAATGACAAAACTTTTACCAAACATGTCTAGACATCCTCACCCTTAGGGCTGTAGTATCAACACATATGTAGTACCAAAACATTTCGGCATAAATATTGTGAAGAATGAGGTGTCAAACAAAAGTCCACTCTGGGCTGCAGATAAAAAGATTATATTTTTATTTACTGTATATAATCTGTAAGTAGAAAATAAGGATAGCCACCTAAGGTGGATAAGAGATCATTTGGGCTTGTTATTTTAGTTGTCATTACCACTCCAGAATGCATATAATTTTATTATTTTGTAAGAACCAGAATTAACTAAGCAAAACAAGATATAAACATTCCATCCATAACCACATTCAATCTTAAGACACTTTTTAATTATTTTCTCCATATATATCTCCTCAACATACAGACTACTAGTGCATTTAAAATATGGAGACACTTTTTCCTGCTGTGTTTAATTCTCTTCAAGGGACGTCCTTTTATGGCGAATGGAATTTGTATATTCAAACTTATATTTTACCTGGACTGTGGTTTAAATGCCGTGCAGAATTCTAATTCTTCCAAACTTTTGCCTTATTCTCTGTTTTTTAAATATAATCTTTATTTATTTTAAAACAGTTTCCTAAAGCTCTAAATATAAAGCCTTATGTAATTTTTAGGAAATAAGTGTTTGTATTAGTACAACAACAATAGTATTAATAACAAATCCCAGGCATGGGGAAAAGGTAAACCCTGACCATACTGATAACATTTTCCCCCATACTAGGGTTTTTGCTCTATGGTGTGTTGCTTTCAAACTGTAAGTAGCCTATGAAAGTACTTTGCTGCAATGGCACCATCAGTAGATATTTGGGCTGGAAGAAAATCATGTAGATTGGGGTGAGAGCCAGATGAGTCTCTCTTCTCCATAGATATTATTTGCTATTGTTGTTGTTGTTGTTTTAAAAAAGCTTTTGGCATTTGGTGAAAATGTAAACTGCCATTTGTTTTTAGTTATGAGGGGTTCTTGGTGCTCTCTGAGCTTCTTTTCTTGCAGCTGTACCCAAATTAGGTAACATAATCAGTGCTACTATTTAATCTGATCCCTGAAACTAATCATATGTAAATGATGAACTGTCAGGCTTATCACTCACTCTTATAACCTTTTCAGAAGAAAATAGGGTCTTGCAAACAGTACTGTACCCATCCTGCTCTTACCTGGCTGTGTCGGGATTCACCATATTTACCATTGAGGTTGGTTCGATGGCAGTTTTTATACCACCAGGCCCCTTTGTATGACATAGCACAGTTTGTAACGGCAACATCATTGTCTCTGTCTTTGGTGGAAAATGGACGTCCCTGATGATAGCTGAGTGAATCCCCTGCAAAGTAAGGCATCACCTTAATTTTTTCCATCTTTCTCTTGAAGGGACAACAAAGGATTGATATATCCATGCTGGTTTCCTGAGAACTACAATAATATTCAAGAACTATAATAAAGTGGACTATCCCAGTCTGATTCCGGAGCTAAAAATTTAAATGTCTTCACAGCATGTGCTCAGGTGCTCAGGTGCCCATCATCAAACAATATTTGCTAAGTGATGTACTTATATGTGAATCATATAATAATAATTACAGCTAATATTTTTATCTTTCTGTAGGCAGATAAGTCTTAAGAAGACTAGAGATGATTCTTGTAATGTACTGGCCTTTTGTTATACTGAAAGTACTTGCTTGTCTGTATCGTTTGTTAATTACTCTATTCACATGTATGTTGTAATGGTTGCTGGGCTGGCCCAGACTGGTTGTCTCCAGCTGGCTACGTAGGTCTTTGGGTGGGAAACCACTGCTTTAAACCTACTGGTCACCGCCTATCGGCCAACTGTGTAAATAGCTGCACAACAGCTCTTACGTTGCTTCTGTTATGTTCTGACCTTCAATAAAGCCTGTTGCTGTATTGAACCTTCCATCTCGCTCAATGCCTGCAAAGAACTGGCTATACAACACTGGCAACGAAAGTGGGATGTGCTGCTTCATCGTAAGAGCCTGAAGTCACTAGGGGGTGAGACCAGCACAGAGCCTGGTAGGGAACAGCATTCCCCCCCCCCTCGGTCTGTCTAGCAAGCCATGCTGGAGAACACCCCGCCCTGAGGATCTGTCCCAGGGCCTACACAGAAGCCAGCAGCATGAGGCAATATGACACATGAGCCGTGAAGACTACGCACCATGGCGAAGGTCGGAAAGCTCGAGGAATTCGATGTGACACACTTGGAGAGATGGTCGTCCTGCATTTCCTGTGTGGAGAACTACCTGCATGCAAATCAAGTCAGCGAAGATAGGCTGAAGGCTGCAACCCTCCTCTGCATGTGCGGCCCAGCCACCTTTGATATCGCCAAGAACTTGGTCGCCCTGGTGCTACTGGAAACCGTCACGTATGCTGACCTCAAGAAAAAACTGCACGACCATTTTGAGCCTAAGCTATCGGTGATAGCATGGAGGCACGCCTTCGAACAACGTGAACAACCCGGCGAGTCGGCAACCAAATTCATCATAGCGCTGCATCACAATGAACAAGCAGACACCTCAAATTCTGTCGCCACGAATGTTGAGGTGGTCTATCTTCCTTTTGGCCTACGACTACAGGCTGGTTCACAAACCCGGCAAAGAAATGGGCCACGCAGATGGCCTTAGCAGATTGCCCTTGCCACACATGGAGCCGGATCCAGCTCCAGCTGCATGCATTTTAGCAATACAAGATTTGCCAGAGTTTCCCCTACATGTGGGAGATGTCGCTGGAGAAACGGTAGCCGACAAAATCCTGAGTCGCGTGTTAGCTTGGATTCACATAGGATTGCTGGAAAATAGAGGGGACCCTGAGTTCCAGAGTTTTTCCAGTCAGAAAAATGAGCTTTCAGCTCACAAGGGATGCATTCTTTGGAGCAGCAGGTTTGTAGTCCCCAGTTCACTCAGGCCCAGGGTTCTCCGATCTCTGCTTGAAGGCCATCTGGGCATCGTCTGCATGAAGGCACTGGCAAAGAGCTACCTCTGGTGGCCAGGGCTAGATAAAGCTATTGAGGCCCAAGTACACGGGTGTTACACATGTCAGCAGTCCAGACCAGAGATGCTGCAAGCCCCTGTCCACCGATGGGAGGAAATGCACACACCGTGGTCAAGAATCCATGTAGATTTTGCCGGGCTCTTTCAGGGACAGTTGTTTTTAATAGTGGTCGACAGCCACTCTAAATGGTTGGAGGTGGTTCCAATTTCCAATTTAACTACTGCAGGGACCATCCAGATGTTGTGGTCACTGTTTGCAATGGATGGGCTTTCAGACGTCATAGTCTCCAACAACGGAGCCCAGTTCACTGTGGCAGAATTCCAGGCCTTTCTCAGGGCCAACCTTATAAGGCATGCCACGTTGACTCCCTTTCACCCATTGTCAAACGGGCAGGCAGAATGGATGGTTCGTAAAACCAAAGAATCACTCAAATGCAGCCGCGAGAGTTGTACTGGGGGTCTCCCGATACTCCCATGTCACACCTTTGCTCTGCGAGCTGCATTGGTTGCCAGTTGTCTTCCGGGTGAGGTTCAAGGTGTTGGTAATGACCTACAAAGCCCTCCATGGCATGGGTCCAGAATACCTTGGGGAGCACCTGCAGCCGGCGTCAACTTCCCTCCGCCCAGTACGCTCCCACAGAGAGGGCCTCCTCAGGGTGCCACCGGTCAAAGAATGCCGACTGGTGGCCCCCAGGGGGAGAGCGTTCTCTGTGGGTGCACCGGATTTATGGAACCATCTTCCGGTTGAGCTCCGGATGGCGCCCGATCTCCGCTCCTTCCGGCGCGATCTTAAAACCCATCTCTTTAAACAAGCGGGCCTGGCCTGATGGGACGGGGTGGGATTTTTATAAATGATTTCAATTTTAAATTTGTATTATTTATGGGCATTGTTTAATCATGTTTTAATAATTTTAATTTTTGTATCTAATTTTTATGTATTGCCCTGTTCACCGCCCTGAGTCTCTTGAGAGAAGGGCGGTATACAAATTAAATAAATAAATAAATAAATAAATAAATGCATTACTACAGGGGACTGGCACAACAGGCTGGCCGATTTCTTGTTATGCCAGCATACAATGCCTTGCACAGCTACAGGCAAGAGCCCCTCAGAGCTTCACTGGGGCAAGAGGCTAATAACCAAACTGGACAGACTGCACCCTGATAGAGTAGCCTCTGATATGGCACATCCAAAAGCACCTAGGAATTTACAGGTGGGGGACCAGGTTTGGACCCGGAACTATGGGCAAGGGCAGTTGTGGGTGCCAGCAAAAGTTGTCAAGGTGTCTGGACCACTCTCCTTCGAGGTGGTCCTGGAAGATGGGCAAGTCATTTGCTGACATGTTGATCACTTGCGCCGGTGACTAACAGAGCAGTCACTGGCTCAGGACTCCCAAGGGGAGCAGACCTGGAGTCCACAACCAGCAGAGCAGTTTGTACACTCTGAGACATTTCATGCACAAGAGAATGGGGACGGGGCCATAAAAGTGCTTTCCCCGACATGACCACAGTCATCCAACACCCAGTAGCAGCCTTGCCGATTTTGCAGCACATTTAGACTTTGGTTTGGGCCAACCGGGACAGGCCAGCCAAAGGGACTCGAGTAGTTTTGACTCCACCAAACTGCAGAGCCCAGGCCTACCCAGCACGGCAGGCGAACCGGTAGACCGGGAGATTCCGGCAACCCCCTGATGCTCCGAACGAGCATGAAGAACCCCTAAGTACCTACAAGAATTCATAACTAAATGAATGTGTGTGCTATCCAGGGGGAAGGGGTGTAATGTACTGGCCTTTTGTTATGCTGAAAGTACTTGCTTGTCTGTATCATTTGTTAATTGCTCTATTCACATATATGTTGTAACGGTTGCTGGGCTGATCCAGACTGGTTGTCTCCAGCCAGCTAAGTAGGTCTTTGGGCAGGAAACCACTGCTTTAAACCTATTGGTCGCTGCCTATTGGCCAACCATATAAATAGCTGCGCAGCAGCTCCTATGTTGCTTCTGTTATGTTCTGACCTTCAATAAAGCCTCTTGCTGTTTTGAACCTTCTGTCTTGCTCAATGCCTGCAAGAACTGGCTACACAGCAAATCTAATATTTTCAAGGGTGACATAATATAGTTAGAAATGACTTCCGAGTCCTACAAAAATTTCCACCAAAGATGACAAAATGGAGCTACTTAAATCTCCTGGGAATACAGTCTAACTCTGTACCTTTCTTATCCTTCTGTGTCACAACCATTTCTATAGTGGTTTTTCTGTCTCTTGGCAGCTGAAATAAGATTGTTATGTGACTTCAAGTATTGTACTATGATGAACAGAGTATCAGCCCATATAAACAGTGTTGATCTTCTGTGCAGTTGTGGAAATTGGACCAAATTAAACAGTGGCAACATCAGGATTTTAAGAATGAATTGTTGCATGTAAATGGCTTGTAATGGGACATCATGGCTGTACTGTAAACAGATAGCACTTGGCTATTTATTTTTGTTAGGAAGAGAGGACAGCTGAACATTTTGGCGTAAAATAGTAGCTTTCAGAGTAGGTGGCTACATCCTCCAATACACATCTTGCTCCAATACATATGCATATTTTATGCTGGTTTTTAGGATCCTTAAGGACTGCAGTGTTATATGAGTAGCATTTTCAGCTTTTGAGACAACTGAGGTACTGGAACAACTGATTAAACTTTTTAAAACTAAAAAATACTATTACTTTCTATAGAATTTGTTCTATAGAAATTGATTATGGAATCAATTTGATATGCAAATGTTAAGGGGTCTAGGACAACTTGCCACAGCCAACTCACCCTGGCTCTAATGCCCTGGCCATCTCAACTGGGACAACTCACTGCAGGACAAATCAATGCAGAACAATTCAAGAGAGAGACAAGAGAATTGCAGTGGGCCTTGTCTTTCTTTAAACTTGAATCTTCTCAAATCAGAAGTCCTCGAGGCTGGGGTGAGTCAGAGCCTGGAATCACAGCAGCTCATTGGCCAAGCCGTGAAGCAGGCATGGCACTCCTGGGTACTCCCTGCAGAGATCCAGGCCTAAAGCATGGTGCACCTGTGAGAGAAGGCCCATCACCGCTGCCATTTCTTCCAAGCACACCCACTGTGAGGACCAGCTGCTCTGCTGACATCCAGGCACTGGTCCCTTGTCTCCAGCCTTGCCAAATGCTCAGGGCTGGAAAGAGAAGTGATGGGCTTGGGGCTCTTTGGGAGCTTCGTTTTAAAAAGGGTCGCAAATTTCTCTGGGGCTATTTACTCAGCCAGAAAGAATTCCTAGTTGGTCCAGTGGCATTTTCCTGGCCAGTCAATGGAAGATTCCTTGGAGATTCCTGGGATTGACCCATTTGTTCCCACTCTGCCACAAGGATCCAAAAGAAGAAGAAGAAAAGGACTGACAGCAGCAGCCTTCAGGCTAGTCTAGAGAAAAGAAGGACTAAGGGTGACATGGTAGCAGTGTTTCAATATCTTAGGGGCTGTCACAAAAAAAGGGGGGATGTCAACATATTCTCCAAAGCACCTGAAGGTGGGACAAGGAGCAATGGATGGAAACTAAAACCTAAAACTAAGGAGAAATTTCCTGACAGAACAATTAACCAGTGGAATGACTTGCCTCCAGAAGCTGTGGGTGCTTCAATACTAGAGATTTTTAAAAGGAGATTGGACAACCATTTGTCTGAAATGGTACAGGGTTTCATGCTTGAGTAGGGGGTTGAACTAGAAGACCTCCCTTCAGTGGCGTAGCGTGGGTTGTCAGCACCCGGGGCAAGGCAACCGGAAGCGGAAATAGAGGGGTGGGCGGGCAGTGACGTCACGGCACTGCTGAAAAGACGCGCCCCGCAGCGGCGTAGACTTTCCAAGAAGAGTCGCGCGCATGCGGGATGCTTCCGGGTCCCTCTCGAGGGCGGCTGGGCGGGGCTCCGACCTGCAAGAGCCGCTGCATTCAAGCTCGCACGTGAGCCCCGCTAAATAAAGCCACGTATGCGCACGAAGCTAGGCCGGCCGGCCAGCGGGTCCGTCTTCACTCGGCCAAACCTGCCAGGGCGCCTGCGGGGCGCTTGCGGTTGGCCTGAGCCTGGGCAGAGAGTTGGCCGCTTCTATTAATTTTATTCAGTTTATGTGGCCGCCCATCTCACCTGCCGGACTCATTTCGCTTTGCAAGAAAGAGCAGCTCGAGAGCGGAGCCAAGCCAACTCTGTGCAGCCCTTGGGGCTCCCTGAGCAGCTCAGTGCGAGCGCCTCCCCCAGATGTTGCGCCTGGTGTGGCCGGCCCCCCCTGCACCCCCCACACTACACCACTGCCTCCCTTCCAATTCTGTTATTCTGAAGAAGAGAATGAATGGGAATGATGTCAAGGAAGTGGTTCTAAGGGTTGAAAGCCCATAGATTAGTTCCTTTCCCTCTCCCCCATCCTTCATTCTCCCTGCTCCATAAGAAGACCTGTTGAGATAGTCTGGGATGGGAGGAGTAATTTTTAAAGGCATACCAGCAGTGCCATTATATTCCCCTATCCGGAGCTTGTACAGATTCCTGGCATCTCCAATGGAAAACTTGTCATAATAGGCATAAGTTGTTTCTTGACCATCTCTCATATCTATTCGCAGTTCATAGCGCCCTTGTGATGTGATCTTGTGCATATTATCTAGCCCTGGAGAGAACATAAACAGAACATAAGCAGAGATTTTATAAGACTTTGTATCTAGAAATCTGTAAACAATGAATAATGGAATTCATATTTCAGATGGTATTTCTGTCTTTGGTTATATTTTATCATTTATTATATTGTTGTATTCAGGAAAGTATTTATGAAAATAAAAACCAATAAAATGTAAAAATATTTCATTGGTTGTGTTAAAGATACTAGTCTCCTTTGAAAGATCCAAATAAGTCTCTACAATATTTTTTATAGTAGGTTACTATTTCATTTATATGTTAATAAGCATACCGGGTATCTGATTTGGAAACCTCTTCCAAAGCCAACTTGATGAACTTGCTGTACGGGTGTGAAGGCTGCTTTTACAGTAGAATGACTATTAAAAACAACAATAACACTGATCCACTGGCCTAGCCTTTTGAGGAAGGGATAGTTTATTTCTTTACCACATCCAGAAATTTTTCATGATGGTTCTAGAAAGCTCTTTATGCTGTATGTCAAGCTGTTTTTGCCCGACTGGTATTGGTATCCTCATCTTATATGGGGAACTGATCAGCATACACGTCCATGAATTTTCCAAGATCATGAAATCCTCAGGGCACAGAGATTATTTAATGAATATCATTACACTTATCTTAAACCAATTTATTCCAATAATCTGTTTTGTATGTTTCCCTCACTGAAATTCATGACTATGCTGAAAAATTCTCTAGTGATTCTCCTATCCTGCCCCTTTAAACACAGAGGCTATTAATCTCTCTCTCCCTCCCCACGTTTTCCCTCTGAGATGGATTTGCAGATTTTTTTTGTGGGAATGGGTGAGAAATGTTGAGGGAGAGGTCAAGGAACCATATGTTTTAATCTTCTAGGGAGAGACAAAGAAATCTGACAGCAAGTTAAAGAGCAAAATCTTGCTACCTCAATGAAATGAAGAAACATAACCCGCAGAATCTCTTTTCTGCTATTCCAGGCATAGAAAAGGAATAGTTTGACTCCTTAATAATTTCCTTCCACAGGACTAAAGGAGACAATGAAGTGAAAAATGAAGTACAATTTTTTTTTACCAAAATGCCCATCCAGAATACATTAGTCACAAATTAAAAACTACGGTTGTTGGTAAAAGGGAGAGTTAGAGCTACCTTTCATGATCAAATAAGTTTGCCAGTTTGGTTCTTTGTTTTATGGAAGAGGAATAGTTAATACATCAAATCAAATCAAATTCTCCTCCACAGATCCAGGCGTATTTATTAGGCTAAATGGATACTGAACATTTGTGTACAGCAGATGGCAGCATCTACTTGATCTTGGTTGTTTCTAAAGCAGTGTTGAACCTGGTTAAGACTTGGAAGGGAAATCATTAGGAAATCCAAAGGCTGCAGGGTAGACTGGGAATCTGGGGGGAAAAACTCTTGTGCATTACTGACCAAAAATTTATATAGCCATATCTGTATAGCTACCTTGAGTCAGACTCAGATTGAGAGAATCTTTATTTTTATAGAGCGCAGCTAGATTAGGAATTAGCATCTTCTCAGCATAGACTTTCTTGGGGGATATTGTGTTTAATGTAGTATATAGTCTGTCACAGAAGAACAGAGTTCTCTGTAGTAAAGGAATTCATTTAATTATGTCCTACTGATATTTCCTTATAATACACTAAGGTAGGGCTAGGACGTATATTGTGCTTCCTGTACAATTGCCTGTTGGAAGGAATATAAACTTAATGCACAATAACGCCTTAGCGTAGGCTTGTCTTTCAGCAGATACTATAATGCTGTATAACTGCATGTGATACAATTAAAAGTATATGTGTAGAACACAATAATTCCATGTCATCTGAACAAAGAATTTGATCAACACATTCTATGGAAGCAAAAGGGCAATTTGGATTGCCATGTTACTTGCACAGTAAGGTAGAAGCAAAGAACCCATTCTATGTGCTTTCATAGCATGTGGTTTGTCATTAATAAAAATCAGAACAAAAAATGAATAAAGCTGGCAAGCCAACCAAACTATTTGTCAAGGCAGAGAAAACCATGATTAAAATGGGTGATTGGGGAGAAGGGGAGACAGAGAAAATGTGTATATGTTTTCAGATGCTATGATGAGCAGATATCTAGTTTCTCCATAGACAGAGTCAGTGGCAAACAAAATTAGCAATTTGTTACCCAGCCAGAACTCATCCTCTAGGTTTCCAAAGCCAGTGCGATAGTCTGCCCATTTGCGAAAGAAATCAGTCAATCCATTGTGTCTTCTCTGGAAGACCTGCAAGGTGAAAGATACTGTAAGACAGGGGTGTCAAACTCCATTTCCTTGAGGGCTGCATCAGGGTTGTGGTTGACTTTGGGGGACCAGGGTGGGCATAGTGGGGGTGGGCGTGGCAGGGTGGGCATGGGTGTGGCCACCTCAACATTGCTCATATCGGGGCACCTGTAGTGGCCTGGGCGGGGCTAGGTGGATCCATTGTCTCCAGCCGAGGAAGGTGAGACCAGGATGAGCACTATACCCTTCTCCATCATATGAGCCTTACTGTCCCTCTCAAGCCATGCAGAGGACTCCCAGTGATGTGGGTTACCCGGAGCCCTGGGCAATGGAGGGCAAGGACCCAGTCCAGCCTTTCTCATGGGGGCACCCGGCTGTGCTTCTCTCCTCAAGGCTGCTGCTGATTGGCTTACTCTCCTTTGAATCCAAAGCATCTTCAGCGATAGGATGGAAGACCATGAGGAGAGGTCAGGAGGATGAGACAAGGGGATGGCAAAAGGGCAGCAGGGCTGCTCGTGGCCATGTGCTAAGGCAGGACTTCCCTCAGACTTTTCCTCCCTCTCATTATAATCTTCCTTCCTTCCTTAATTCCGTCCTTTCCTTCCTTCCTTCCCTCTCTCCCTCCCTCCCTTCTTCTCACCTCTTTCCTTCCTCCATGCTCAGGAAGGGCTGATGGGAGGGGGAGAGATTGCTACCAGCATCCATACCACTGCCAGACGTCGCTATCCCACGGGGCGGGGCAGGTCCCAGCAAAAGGGAAGCCTCATGGCTGTAAGGTTAGGTCAGTGAGCAGGCCATGGAGGTGCTGATGGGAGAGAGGGGTGATGCTAATCTACAACCTGGTTGCATCCGTCAAAGCCAGAACATGCTCAATCTTAGATCCACAGGGTAGCCCTGGAACCAGCAAGGAGCTGCCCTGCCGCCTCTGTCCCATCTCTGAGTGTGCACACAGGAGAGAGCCAGTGCTGGCATCCTGGGTGAAGTCAGCCTGCAGGCCAAGACATTAAGCAGGGTTGCCAGACTCCACTTGCATGCATTGCCCAGGGCACAGGGCAGGGGCGCTCCATCGTTGGTTCCAGGGCTGCCCCGTGGATCTAAGGCTGAACATGTTCTGGCTTTGATGGCTGGCACCAGGTTGTAGATCAGTGCCCGGTTGGCCTGGGCTGGGCCAAGTTGCCACGGGCCAGTCCTTTGCTGTTTCCAGAGCAGGTCCCTGGGCCAGACAGAACCACATGGTGGGTCGGATCTGGCCCACGGGCCTTGTGTTTGACATGTCTGCTGTAAGAAATGAGAAGATTTGCAATATATCTTGCAGGAAGATGTGTGATATTTCTAAGAGAAAACCTCAAAGGGAAAAAGTTGATGAGTTTAAAATAGACATAAGAAATTCCAGGGAGTTTCTGAACTAGTTGTACACTTTCCTTACATTCAGTGAAAGAATTTATTTACCAGATTTTTAAACCACTGCATTTTTTCTTTTACTCCAGTCAGTTTATATGCAAGACAACAACACAAGTGAAAAAAGTAAAACCATGAAAACCATTACCATTGATTTCAGGGGGAAAAAAACAACCTTCTGTGCGGAAAAATGGAAAGATTTGGCATTACCCACGATGGAGGAATAATTGGTGGAAGTGACAGAACCTACTGAGATGGACAAACTGACTTCTTTGATTTACATTAATCAATAGCCTGGAAACCCCTTATGGACTTTTTGTGTAAGAAAGAAAATGATTTAATAGCATGGTTTAGATCCGTGGTGGCGAACCTATGGCACACATGCCACAGGTTCAATCAATCAATCAATTTCAACTTCTTGCGAAAAAAAAAAGATCTCACAAAGTTGGAATTGATTGACTGAGCTTTTTAGTCCCACCCAGTCTGCCGTTACTACCACAGCCATGCCCACCCAATGGGCCATGACCACCCAATTGGCCACGCCCACCCAGCACCCAACGATACATAACTGCGTTTAGGGTTGCACTTTGGGCCCTCGGTCTCTAAAAGGTTCGTCATCACTAGTTTAGATGATTGAAAAGGCTACAGAACGAAAGAAATTAGGATGAAATCTCAGGGGAGAGGTACACAAACACACACAAACATGTTATCTGTTTTTTATTTAAAATCTTTCAAGAAAAACTATTTAAAAACACTTCAGTGAAGCTATATCAATTAATTAACCAAAAATCTTCTGGAATGGCTTGATTTTGACCAACTTCTAGAAGACTGGCATGGTTGGGCATGCTGTCTTCCTGTGGCTTGACCCAAGAGAGAAGTATCTCTTCCTAGCCTCAGCCATTGTAGTGGTGGTAGAGGGAACTATGAGCAATTTTCTCCATATAGTTGATATTAGAATAGATTAATTCTGGTTGAAGGAGGTAGTCCCGAAGATATGAATATTTAATACTGAATGTTGATTATTATCCCTTTTTATCTTTATTGCTATACCAGAAGTTCTACAAACATCTGAAATATGATTCCCCCCCACTCTTTTAGGAAATCAGGGATGATTTCTAGATATGTTGTTGGACAACTTCTCAAGTGAATCAACATGATCAGGGGTCTTCAAACTTGGTACACTGGTTTAGGAATTCTGGGAGTTGAAGTCCACAAGTCATAAGAGGGCCATGTTTGAAGACCCTTGTGCTAGATGGAACCTAAACTATTTGTGCTCAGCTGTGAGAGCAGCAATAGCAGGATTTTTTAAAAAAAATTTAAGCCACTCCAGCCGGAAAGATGAGCAGCTTTATCTGCGAAAGTTTGAATATGAACTTGAATAAGCAAGCTTTGAAATGGATGGAGTAGGAATGCATTTTTCTTCATGCAGGTTATGTAAGAAATGTTTGAATTTTATGGCTTCACTTGGCTTTACAGTATGTGAGTGGTTTATTGTTACTTTTGCTATCTCTGATCTATCTTTTGAGGATGGCTTTGTTGTTGTTGTTGTGTTGTTAGCTGCAAAGTCGTGTCCGACCCATCGCAACCCCATGGATAATGTTCCTCCAGGCCTTCCTGTCCTCTACCATCTTCTGGAGTCCATTTAAGCTCATGCCTACTGCTTCAGTGACTCCATCCAGCCACCTCATTTTCTGTCATCCCTTTCTTCTATTGCCCTCACTCTTTCCCAGCATTAGGCTCTTCTCCAGTGAGTCCTCCCTTCTCATTAGGTGGCCAAAGTATTTGAGTTTCAACTTCAGGATCTGGCCTTCTAAAGAGCAGTCAAGGTTGATCTCCTCTAGGACTGACCTGTTTGATCGCCTTGCAGTCCAAGGGACTCGCAGGAGTCTTCTCCAGCACCATAGTTCAAAGGCCTCAATTCTTTGGTGCTCAGCCTTTCTTATGGTCCAACTTTCACAGCCATACATTGCAACTGGGAAGACCATAGCCTTGACTATATGGACTTTTGTTGACAGGGTGATGTCTCTGCTTTTTAGTATGCTGTCTAGATTTGCCATTGCTTTCCTCCCCAGGAGCAAGCGTCTTTTAATTTCTTGGCTACAGTCCCCATCTGCAGTGATCTTGGAGCCCAGGAAAATAAAATCTGTCACTACGTCCATTTCTTCTCCATCTATTTGCCAGGAATTGAGAGGGCTGGATGCCATGATCTTGGTTTTCTTAATGTTAAGTTTCAGGCCAACTTTTGTACCCTCCTTCTTCACCCGCAACAAGAGGTTCTTTAGTTCTTCTTCACTTTCTGCCATTAGAGTGGTATCATCTGCAAATCTTAGGTTGTGGATATTTCTCCCAGCAAACTTAATTCCAACTTTTGATTCATCTAGCCTTGCCTTTCTCATGATGTGCTCTGCATATAAGTTAAATAGGCAGGGCGATAGTATGCAGCCTTGCCGGACTCCTTTCCCAATTTTGAACCAATCGGTGGTTCCGTATCCAGTTCTCACTGTTGCTTCTTGACCCGCATGTAGGTTTCTAAAGAGACAAATGAGATGGTCTGGTACTCCCACCTCTTTAAGAACTTGCCACAGTTTGTTGTGATCCACACAATCAAAGGCTTTATCATAGTCAATGAAGCAGAAGTAAATGTTTTTTGGAACTGCCTAGCTTTCTCCATGATCCAGCGTATGTTGGCAATTTGATCTCTAGTTCCTCTGCCTCTTCGAAATCCTGCCTGTACTTCTGGTAGTTCTCGATCCACATACTGCTGGAGTCTAGCTTGTAGGATTTTAAGCATAACTTTACTAGCATGTGAAATGAGTGCAATGGTGCGATAGTTTGAACATTCTTTGGCACTGCTTTTCTTTGGAATTGGAATGTAAACTGATCTTTTCCAATCCTGTGGCCACTGTTGAGTTTTCCAAATTTGTTGGCAAATTGAGTGTAGCACTTTCACTGCATCATCTTTTAAGTTTTTAAATAGCTCAGCTGGAATACTGTCACCTCCACTATCTTTGTTGTTGCTCAGTTTTTTAAAGGCCCACTTCACTTCACATTCTATGATGTCTGGCTCAAGGTCAGTGACCACCTCATCATGGTTATCAGGGATGTTAAGCTCAATTTTGTATATTTCTTCTGTGAAATTTTGTCACCTCTTCTTAATCTCTTCTGCCTCTGTTAGGTCCCTGCCATTTTGGTCCTTTATCATGCCCATTTTTGCATGAAATGTTCCCTTCATCTCTCCAAATTTCTTGAAGAGATCTCTAGTCCTCCCTATTCTATTGTTTTCTTCTATTTCTTTGCACTGTTCATCTAAGAAGGCATTCTTATCTCTTCTAGCTATTCTCTGGAATTCTGCATTCAATTGGGTGTATCTTTCTTTTTCTCCTTTGCCTTTGGCTTCCCTCCTGTCCTCAGCTATTTGCAAAGCTTCCTCAGGCAGCTATTTTGCTTTCTTGCATTTCTTTTTCTTTGGCATGGTTTTAGTTGTTACTTCTTGTACAATGTTGTGAACCTCTGTCCATAGTTCTTCAGGCACTCTGTCTATCAGATCTATTTCCTTAAATCTATTTGTCACCTCTACTATATATTTGTCAGGGATATGATTTAATTCATACCTGAGTGGCCTAGTGCTTTTCCCTATTTTCTTCAGTTTAAGCCTAAACTTTGCAAGGAGAAGCTCATGGTCTGAGCCACAGTCAGCTCCTGGTCTTGTTTTTACTGACTGTATAGAGCTTCTCCATCTTTGGCTGCACAGCACATAGTCAATCTGATTTCTGTGTTGACCGTCTGGTGATGTCCATGTGTAGAGCCATCTCTTGGGTTGTTGGAAAAGAGTGCTTGCTATGACCATCGTATTCTCTTGACAAAATTCTATCAGCCTTTGCTCTGCTTCATTTTATACTCCAAGGCCAAACGTGCCTGTTATTCCGGTTATGTTTTGGCTTCCTACTTTAGCATTCCAATCCCCCATGATGATAAGGACATCATTTTTTGGTGTTAGTTCTATAAGGTGCTGTAGGGCTTCATAGAGCCGGTCAATTTCATCCTCTTCAGCACTGGTGGTTGGGGCATAGACTTGGACTACTGTGATATTGAATGGTTTGCCTTGGATTCGAACTGAGATCATTCTGTCATTTTGGAGATAATATCCCATTATTGCTTTTCCTACTCTTTTATTGACTATGAAGGCTACTCCATTTCTTCTGAGGGATTCTTGCCCGCAGTAGTATACCTGATGGTCATCCGAATTAAATTCACCCATTCCTTTCCATTTTAGTTCGCTGATTCCTAAGATGTCGATGTTCAGTCTTGTCATCTCTTGTTTGACCATGTCCAGCTTGCCTTGATTCATGGATCTTACATTCCAGGTTCCTATGGAGAAAAAATCTTTACAGCATTGGACTTTCCTTTCACCACCAGATACATCCACAGCTGAATGTCCTTTCGGCTTTGGCCCAGTCACTTCATTTTTTCTGGCACTACTAGTACTAGCCCTCTGCTCTTCCCCAGTAGCATATTGGATGCCTTCTTCCAGCGTTATATCTTTTTGCCTTTTGGTACTGTCCATGGGGTTTTCATGGCAAAGATACTGGAGTGGGTTGCCATTTCCTTCTCCAGTGGATCACGTTTTGTCAGAACTCTCTGCTATGACCTTGGGTGGCCCTGCACGGCATAGCTCATAGCTTCATTGAATTACGCAAGCCCCTTCACCACGACAAGACAGTAATCCATGAAGGGGATGGCTAATACACAGTATTGACTGCAATCTAATCCCGTTATGTGTGTTTATGTTTATGTGTGAGTGTGTTTGTATGTGTGTATGTGTGTAATCTCCTATCTCCTACATATGAAATGAAAATATCAGCAACAAGGCCTTTTGCCCATACCTTGATTAAAAATGAAACACATTTCCTTTTGAGATTAAATCCTCACAGGTCTTCTGTAGCCAATCCTGGGTACGCACATTCCCTCCAGCTGCAATATATCGAGTAGTGAACATGGAAATTTCACTCTTGATTAATTTCCTTGATAGAACCATGAATCAGTTGCAGCTTCACTCCCAAAAGGAGTTTCAGTGTAAAACCAATCACAAGGAACCTGATTGTAACTATCATTAACCTAGTCCTCAGGGCATGGAAAATAGAATATCTCAGCAAGACATTCTGATGCTTGATTCATATTTTTGGTTCCTGCTTTACCATCTTTTATCTAAGAACTTTCATTCAGGTAAAATATACAGTAAGTACCTGTAAGACCCCTCCCACCTTTGCTTTCCAAAATAAGTTTTGTTTTGGAGACCAGCCATTTAAAGTGGGCCTTGATATAAATTTTTCCATCCACTTGTTCTATACCAACAACCCTTAGAGTTTCACGGTAATAACCTCAAATTCTCTGATGGACTAAAATGTTTCTTTTTTCAGGATTTAAGAGTCTTTTCAGAAAGCTTTGCACTGCAATCTCTAATTTAAACATGAAGAGATGAAAGAATTTTTTAAAAAATGAATAAAGATAGTTGTTTTGCCAAACATTCAAAACATAAGTTGGTGTTTGTAAAGTGAGAAGTTGCACTACATAACAGTGGTATCATTTATATGCTAGACTAGAGGCATTCATTTTCTTCTACCTCTGATAACTGAACTGGATAACATGTGGCATTGTTTATTCACTTACAATCCATCCACCGCCATCTGTAGTCATATCACAGTATACTTGTACTCTCTGGCTGAGATCCCCATTAAGGGAAATGGTGTAAATGCCACTCAAATTGTCGCCATTGATCAAATGCTGGGCACAGTCCTGAGGATTCATAAATACACGGCCTCCTGTAGATTAGGGCAATAACACAGCAGAAGAGAGATTGCAGGATTCTTTACATATTGTAATACCATTCATAACTAATCAAGATCAATGAGGAGGGTCACATCGCATTCACTTCAAAGAAAAGAAAATACGTTCCTTAATACGAATATCACTAGTATTTTTTTTGCTAATAACTAGGGATGTGATCTAAGGGTCCCTTCTAATTTTACCACAAGAAATTATTCAAAACCAGGGAGGAACTTGATCCATGTGGGGTTACAGGTAGTCCTTGATTTACAACCATTCTTTTCACAACTATTTGAAGGAACAGCACTGAAAAAAGTGAATGCGGTTTGTACACAGAAAACTGGGTATCAAACAAGCTTCAGACTGTTTTTAAGCTAATAACAATATTTCAAGAAATTGATGACAAACCTCTGCCATTTGCCCTGAATAGCAAGAGACACGGGACATGATAACTGGCTGTATGACCTTAGACAAATACTCTTTTGCCACATTGGCCCCTGTTTTCCCATGAATCCCAGCAATCAGCAATGCAAATGGGAATTGCCGAGAGGGATGTCTGTGCAACCTTCCTTTGAGAAGGTTAGCCTAGAATTGCTGTACATAGGGTACTACTGGAGAGATCATTGAAGACACTCCTCTTTCCTCAAATAGGGATCCCTTTCCCATTTAGACCCCTTCTAGTGCATGATATTCTGAGGTATACTTTGGAAGAGAACTGTTCTCTGCTATCAGTATTTTTGACCTTCTGACTTGACCATGGTGCTGAGTTTGCACAAACCTTGATCCAAATAAGGGGTACAGTTTAGAGTCAGGGGAAAGTAAATGACATAAAAATTCTACCCACAGACTCGGGAGTTAACTTGGGATCTTCCTGGTTTAAATATCAGATCACTTGTTGTGCTTTTACAGATGGCTAAGATTTTGTAAATAGAAAAAAAATGGTTATGCTAGTCTTAGGTACCATGAAGAATACTGCATACATTTATGTTTAATTTCTGTACCAGTAAATGATTGAACTCCATCAAATCATTTGGGTTGTGAGGAGTCATTAGTGCTCTTTGAGCTTGGGAGTTTTCTCGCAGACATTTCATTATCCAAACTAATAATCATCAATACTAGTAGCTAATTTGGGTTGTTTTGCACATATTTTGTTTACCTTTGGTTCTCAAGAAATGGAGCAAGAGTTTTCCAGGGCACTGCCAATGGCTCTTCATTGCTTTAATGACAAGGAACACGTAGAATTTTGCCTTTGGGACTAATATTGCTCATATAATTTTCTTTTTTTAGATTCATAGATATTTCTAAGACTTTCACTGTGCAAAGAGACATTTGCTTTTTATAACATTTAAGCCATTTGTACTCCCCAACTCACTCCATGGGGATTATTTATTTTCCATTTATATTAATTCCTTTAAAATTTTCAACAGATCTTGGAAGAAATGGGTGACATTCAAAATAACGTTTCCATTGTGCACCTTGTAATGTGTTTCCCCTAAAGGTTTTTATACATATGAACAACAAAGGACAGATAGTTATTAACAAGATGCAAGAAATAAAAGGCCTTTGTTATGTTTCCAATAAACATGAACAGGCATAACACTTTCAGTGTAAAGCCAGGGAATTTCCTTTTTGTTAAATATACCTTATTGTTCTGGAAAGCGTTACCAGAATTTAATCAGACTGGTGTCTTGAGACATTTTTGTTTTTGTTTTTTTTGTCAAGACTACACACATTATATTGTGAATTCTGTAAGTTGGGTTCATACATCTGGAAGCCCAGACTGGAGAAGGCTGTTGTAAGGAGTCTTCAGTTGATCATCTCTATAGTGCACTTGGAAGGCTGACTGAGTGGATGTGCCTTGCCAAATCTGCACTGGATTGGCTCTATAGATTGAATCTCTATAGTGTTAAAACCCATGCGTCTAGGGATGAAGATTGTTTAAAAATCTGTCCCCATCACAGTATTTCCTTAATAAACAGAAAGACACTTAAAAGTATAGAAGTTGGTTGATCTGGTGTAAATCAAAGGCAAAGTGGGAGGAAAGCAGAGAAAAGCCACAAAGATGCTGAGGGGCTTGGAAACTAAATCCTCCAAAGATTGTTTAAAGGAACGTGATATATTTAGCTCACAGAAGAGAAGGCTAAGGGGTCACACAACACTAACCGTCTGGTAGATGAAGAGATGTCACAGGGAAGGGAGTGTGGATTTATTCCCTAGAGCACTCAAGGATAGAGCACAATGTATGGAAGCTTTACAGTGACACATTGAAAATGAAATAAGGAGGAATTTCCTAAATGTAAGAGCTATTAAGCAGTGGAACAACCTACTTCCTGAAATCACAGGTGTTCCATTACTGGAAGCGTTCAAGAAAAAAATTGGACAGCCATATATCCCGGACGTAAAGAGGATTTCTGCACTGGGCAGGGGGTTGGACTAGAAGACCTCCAAGGTTCCTTCCAACACTGATTCTTTGACAAGTGATCATGAGAAGATGTATGTAAACATGCTGTGTCAAATAACACCAAGCAATTTGATATGCTTTAACTAAGCTGGATGGATCATTTTGAAAACACTGTTTTTATCCTTTGCAACAAACTTGCTCTAATTCTTTATCCTAACTGAAGTGGAAGGAAGGATAAGGTAGCAGCCACTGATCTCCAAGTATTTAAAGCAAGCGGCCTTTGTGTTTGTTGATAGCCAGAGTTGTTAACTGACACTTCAAAAACCTTTTTATTTGTCCCAGTGAAACAGAGGTCTGCAATAGGTCCTTTTAGGCTACTAGATATAAACAAAGATTGGGTGAATGGGTGGACAGCTCTTTTTCCTTTTGTCATCTCTTCTGAACACTTTAATACAAATGAAATTGGATTTTGACCATTTTTGAACATGGCTTTCTAAAGAGATAATTTCACACAGCTATTCTTTTGTTCTGCTCTTATTCACAACCTGTTTACAGAATAGTATTCTCCTAAGGCGAGATTTCTCTCAGTAGCACCTGGATTATAACAATGTGTTTCATAAGCTGACACTTTAACACAAAGGAAACATTCAGATTGTGGAGTTAGATATTCAATTTTTTTAAAAAAAAATCTTGCTTGCTGGGAATAAATAGATGTTAGATATTAAAACAGTTAGGTACTAGAGAAATGTGGGGAAGAAACGGTTCTTATCTTATCCTGCAGAGATATTTAGTGGGATCAAGAAACTGTCCCAGGAAGGCAAGGTAAGGTGGTCAGAGTAAACTGTTGCTTCAGCTCCAGAAGTGTCTGATCTACAGGTGTGTAAGTTTGTGTGCATGCCAGCATGCATGTGTGTATTCATGTATATACATTTAGTGGACTTATATGGCTCCCCATCTCACAGACATGATTCTGGGTGGTTCACAATATCAAAATAGAAACATATACAGAAATATAAAATTATAGCAACTGGGAAAAAAGGATTACAACCCACACTCCAGCACAGCAATGGGCTCCCATGTGACACATGCTGGAAAATGCACTCCATGTTCAGATTAGGTGCTAATGCTATGTAATCTTCAGGGAGTGTATGAAAAGCTTTCCTGTGGGAGGTGGTAGCTGAAGAGACGGAGAACTGGCACCAAAAGATCTGTTTCCCACCTTCTCTTGCCCTGGCTTGCAAGAGAAGTGGAACTGTTGTAGTGAGTGGCAAAAAAAAGAAAGAAAAAAGAAAAGAAAAGAAATATATTTTTGCATGCATCTGGAAGAAAAGGGAAGGGGAACTTCTGCTGCCAATACTTGGATCAAATGAGACATTTGCATCCTACATCCCTTGTTTCTCTTTTTTCCTTTTCTGGGAAAACCCATCCTGCTGATTCTGTCTAGCGATTGGGACTGTGGGCAGTGCATTTTATACTAGCATAGTTTTCTGCTGGCTCATGGCCTGGAGGAAAATCATTTTAACACTTTACAGTCCAGGCGCAATTTTGAAAGCCTTTCGGAAACTTCAGTTAGTAAATCTGAATATTTTGCAACGACTGTAAATGAATTTATGTAACAGATGATGTTATTTGGAAAGACCTGGCTTGCCAGTCTTTGTGGCACTATTGTATGGGGTTGCATGGGAATGGCCTTGGGAGACAGGAGGAAGAGCCACAGCCTAGACCAGGGGTAGGCAACCTTGGCTCTTTTATGACTCGTGGACTTCAACTCCAAGAATTCCTGAGCCAGGCTGGCTCAGGAATTCTGGGGGTTGAAGTCCACGAGTCATAAAAAAGCCAAGGTTGCTTATCCCTGGCCTAGACAATCATAATGTAAAGGGTACCTCAGTCCACAGAAGGAAAAGGGGCATGGGAAGCATCTCAGAAGGGACCCTCCCTAGCTTTCTGGAAAGTAAAAGTAAAGGAGATGAGAAGTACTTTCTGATCTGTAAGATTCTGATATTGTAACCTTACGATAAAGTTAGTGTTAACAGTCACAGCTTGTGCTTCTTGTATGGACCACCTTGAAGAGCTGGAAACCCTCCAGATATGTTGGATTGCAATGAAATTACCTTGGGTAAAAGTCTATCCACATAAAAGTCTGCTAAAATTTACTTCGTATTATCCAAAAATAAATCAACGGGCAGCAGTGGCTTTTTAATGAAGCATCCGCTCTTTGGGACCCTTTCTTCAGACAGATTTTCTAATATTTCCTCTACTCTTTTCCTAGCCCTAGTCAAAACCTTTTTTTCTTTCCCTTGCCTTAAATTATTCTGTGCTGGATTTGTATTTGTTACTGTGCTGTTTCACACAGCAGTCACATAATGAACGGGATAGGAAGTTCAGTCTTGTTGGAAGAAAATTAAAAAGGAATATATAATTTTCTGAAGAAGTAGATTTGTTTTTCCATTGTGTCATCTATTCAGGTCCTTATTTCATTGCTAACTTTGGAAACAGATCACTGGTTTGGAAAATCTCTATCTTGAACTCCTGTGGAAAGATTTGTACGGTGGGGCTGATCTCCTCATTCAAACAATTCAGTCACTCTGTACATCAGCAGTCCATAAATTGGGATGACTGGGACAGTCATAGATCTACCATTTTTAGTCATCTGAGGCTGGGATATGCAGTCCCTTCCCGCTTCCCATCTTGTCCTTCCGTGCTAGATCAGGAAATGTAAAACTATGGTGGAATTATCAGGGAAAGAGCCTTGGGATCCCGTCCCACCCCCCACCTTTCTCTTTCCCTTATCAATATCCCCACATGACTGCATGAATGTATGTGTGAAAACCCACACTTTTAGTGTTTGTTTTTGTGGGCCTGGCAATGCTACTTTCTATTTCCATGACCCAGTAAAAGATATTATGTAACCACTGTTTTGTGTGTGGGAGAGGAAGGAGAATTAATTTTTGCTAGGAGGTTTAAGCTTAGTAATAGTAATCAACTGTGCATGGAGTAGTTATGAAAATTGCTCTGGATTTGTGCTGTTCTGAATCTAAGCAGTTATAAGGAATGATGCAAATCTGATAGAGTTCATTTTTAAAAATCCCTCTCTTAATAAAGCTATGGCGGCTATGGTGGCCATGCGACATAGCATAACAGATGATGTAGTACTCTTACCTGTAGTGAAGATGGCAGAGATAAATCCACTCCTCACAGCATCTTGAGCTGCTTGCAGGCGCACAGTGTACTCTGTGTTTTCAGAAAGACCTTCTAGGCGGATCCAAGTATCTTCTGCATCTACAATCAGCTCCTGTGTGTGGATCATCAACAAAATTGAAACACAGATATAACACAGATGAAATTTGCAGAGCTTGGGTAAGAAATGAGTATGGGTAAGAAATGAGGAAAAGTTAGAAATTTCCCAACCCTAAAATTGTTATCTTGAACCTTTGTCTCTTGGTGGTGGGTGTCTACTAAGACCTGATCAGAAAGATCGGGGTACATGGAAAAATCAATTATACCAACATGGATGGGTCTCAAATGAAATGGAACGGAACACGCTAGGTTGTATTACCCAGTTACTTTCAAAGTTGTAAGATCAGGCTTATCTTCTTGTTAGAACAGCCAGAGAATATCCAATTGCATGAAATTGACATGAAAAACATGGAAGGTTGATTTGAGAAGGGACTCATGTAGGGGAGTTGGGAAGAATTTAGTGTGCTGAAGAAATGGAAAATGTCCCTATAATCCAGCTCAAGAGATTGGAAGCAAAGTCAGCAATTCAGGATAATTCATTTCTGCTAATTTCTCATGCTAATAATTTCCATGGCAAACGTCTAAGTTTTGCTGCCACTTACTTTATTGAAGCAATTTATATAGCAGTTCAGCTCACCAGAGTAACTCTAGATGGCATACAGAGGGTTAAAATTCCAAATAAAACAATTTACAAAATAAATATCCAGAAACACAGTTTAGCAAAAGGAAACATCCAGAAAAAAATATCAGTATTCTACTTCTATTTTGTCAGATTCAGATACTGGAAAACATCTGCTATCTATTGTAATCCTGTATCCAGTTTTCCAAATCTCTATGACAAGACTGTTCTGTACCAGCCTGCTACCAGCCCTGCAGAAAAGGCAGGGACAACCCCTTTACAAACGGCAAGAGGCTGGAATTAAGCCTGCCAAATTTATTAACATAAAACAGAGCAAAACAAGACACCAACCATGAAACAGGAGCTATGAAACAGGAACTAATCAAGCGGTTGCCTTCAGCAAACCAGCCCTCCCACGCATTCCCCTTTTATACAATTCAGGGCGTGGCTTCTCTCTGCCTCCTTCCGAGGTGCCCCATTGCCTTCCTCTGTTTACTCCTGATTGACTGCCTCCTGTGTCGGGCGTCCTTGAACAGGGCCAGCTGTGGGTCATCATCATCCACGCTGTCAGGCTCACACAGCTGGGTCTCCGTCGTGACCAGGTGGGAGGGGCCTGGCTGAGGGCTCTCATCAGCAAGATCTTCAACCCCCTCAGCAAGCTCTTCAACACCCCCCTCCTCCTCTGAGTCGTCCGACCCAACTGCCGAACCCACAGGCTGACCCTGAATCACAACACAGACTTCAGACAGAACTAGAGCACAACATCCCTTTTCTGCAAGCATTTCTCAATGACTTAGTTAAAAAGCATCTTGCTTGAAAAGTTGGAGATGGATCTATTCATCACTTCTTGATTATTGGACAGAGATAAAAGTCTGTATCTATTCTTATCAGCTTGTATCTGCCTTGAGGACTTTATTCTTAAATCTAAGAACACTGCAGTGTGAGATAAGAGTATTCTGTTTGTCTATTATGAGTGGACTTCCTGACTGATACTAGAACTTGGAGTTGTATATGCAGCGATTTTATTTAATTATTTGTTTGTATTTATTAACCCAACTTCAATGGATTATATGCTGTGTACAAACCTCAAAACTCCATAAAAACAGATAAAACATCAAACCACACAGACTAGACTAAAATGATCTTATTAAACAACACAAATCAATCAATCAATCAATCAATCAATCAATCAATCAAACAGACAAACAAACAGAAGACTAAATTGAATCGGTTATTTTTCTGCCTTTAGTATATGGCATCTGCACCCCCGTTTATTATGGTATCAAGGTCACAGATGCCCCCATCAGACAGCATCCTCCTGGAAATAAGGGTGGCACCCTCTCTCCTGGGGTTCTGGAAAGCTCTTAAAATCTGTCTTTAGTCCCAGACCTGGAGTTGATGTATCAATATATTGTTGAATTTCTGCCCCTTTCCCCACCCGTTTTTTGATAAAAAAATAAGTGAATTTTGCCCACTTTATGATCTTGCCACAGTTATTAAGTGAATCACTGCATTTGCTAAGCTAGTAACACTGTTGTTAAGTGAATCTGGCTTCCTCATGGACTTTGCTCGTCAGAAGGTCACAAAAGGTGATCACATGATCCCGGGACACTTGCAACAGTCATAAATCACTTTTTCAATGCTCTTGAAACTTCAAAGGGTCACTAAATGAACTGCTGTAAATGACTGCCTGTATTGTTTTTATATTGCTGTGGTGTATGTGGGCCACACAAAGCCATTTGGCTCGGGCAGCATTAAATCAAATCAATAAGAAAGCTATACAAAGATGTCGCAAAAAGCCTTTAAAAAGTTGCATGCAAGTTTGGATAGAAGTGATATTAGTTCCCTGCACTCTCTGCGGTAGCTGGCAGGTCAACTGATGGAAATTGCTTCTGTGAAAGCTTAGGATGTTTTTAGTTAAGTGAAGTTTGGGGGGTGGGTGGGTTTGGATAAAAATAGTGCATAAAATCTATTCAATAAATCATGTCTTTAAAAATATGGAGGCAGAGGTATCTTATCTCTTCTACAATTCCCCTGCGGTTGGTCAGGATATAATGCTATTTCTAATTGCATTTATCTTCAGTGATTACAGTGCAGAATGGCTTGAAAAAAGTGGGGAAACGCTCTGAGTAAAGAGTGTGAAAGGTTTCTCATCATGTAAAGAATGAGTCTAGCCAGCTTTGCTTACTTGCCTGTTGGTTCCTTCCATTACTTTTTCATACTATGCAGGCGTGAGTGCTATCTTACTGAAATAATAACAATGCTGTAAAGCTACTATAATAGATCATAAATGAAATGATAAATGTTCCCTGAATTTGAGATCTACTCTCAGTAACTACTTAAAGAGGCCAGTTTAGGGTTTTTGGTAATAATATAAAATGCCTTGCTAGTGCCATTTCTAGCTTGATATTTCAACTTTTCAGGCTCCTGTGCAGTCGTGGAATGCATGATTGGTTTATTTTTTTCCTTTTTATCCCACCTTTGTTATTTTCATGAACAACTCAAAGCAGCAAACATACATAATACTCCTTCCTCCTCCTATTTTCCCCACAACAACAGTCCTGTGAGATGACTTGGACTGGGAGAGCATGACTGGCCCAAAGTCACCCAGCTGGCTTTCATGCCCAAGGCAGGACTAGAACTCAGTTTTCTGGTTTGTAGCCTGGCACCTTAACCTCTAGACATACATCGACAGCATGATTGGTTTCTTGATTGGTTACTCGGAACAAGAGGTTAGCTGTATGTCTATACAGATAATCACTGTTTACAACTTTCTGCAGCAAAAACAAATAAACAAATCCTTCCATTTAAGAAACACTATTTCCTTCTCCAACCCATGAGAAAGGGACCTATACTTTACAGCATTAAGTAACACACAGCCAAAAAGGAGCACTGAGTTATTTTGTGTGCCAGAAGGGAAGGAAGTCCTTCCTTTAAACTATTGCTTTTTTAAAAAGAATTGTAAGAGTTTGTTTGTTATTCCTGATTGTCTAGATTGCTCATGTGACCTCATTGCCTTCACTCTTAACATACTTCACTTGCTTTTAATGCTTTCAGCAAATAGTCATTTTATTGTTCTGTACTGTAACAACATCATATTAAATATATGATTCCTGATTTGTAGGCACATTAGGAATAGTAATGAAACAATGGAAGCCACGTCAAAATAAACCAGGGAGGAGAAATGACTGCAAACAATTGTTTTACTATGCAAATGATTCATGACTCCCTAGGATCATTACATGCAAACAAAAAAGGAGAAAAATCTCATTTTGTTTGATTCATTAACTTATCATTATAGGCCACAAGTGGCCAGACCTGGCCACTTTCCTAAAATCAGCAGTATCAAATCCTACCGTTATGAGACAGGAAACTCATGGGAATTGTAGTGTAAAGTATACAGGAAACCTGAAAATAGGCTTAAGATAGATGCTTCCAAATTCTTTGATACAACCACAAAATGTTGCCATCCCTCATCATGGATGTCAGAGATGAAGGCCCCACCTTGCGGCTCCCATCAGGGGATCTGTATGTCATGATGTAGTTCTCAATCTCAGCTACAGGAGGAAGCCATGAAAGAAGAGCACTTCGCCGAGTCACTTCACTTGCCGTCAGATTTGATGGCGGATCCAAAACTGTAAAAGTAGGAAAGGAATAGAGGAAGAGGCTCAGATATCTATGTGGAGGTGATAAGTTTAAAAATGAGTCAGGCAGAAGCTTATAATTTCTGTTGTGAACTGGGTTCTTTGTTGCAAGCAGGAGACGAGGCAAGAGAGTTCAGACAGAAACATACTTTATTGAATGCAGGAATTAAATTAGTAACCAAGGCTTCTATGCAGCTATTTATACTGCTGGCCACTAGGTGGCGGCCAATAGGTTTGAAGGAGCCTATTACTGCCTTAGAGGTAACCAATGGTGGTCCTGGAGACTGTTTGTCTGAGGAACCAGCGACCATTACACAGACTCCCTGATTAAGCAATCTCCAACAGCATTCAAAGACACGTGGTGCAGTTCAAGTGAAACAGGCCGAATACGTTACAATTTCCCAGGGGAAAAAAATGCCTGCCAGGTTCTTAGGACTCAGTGGGACCAACAGATTTCCACTCCACCAACTGAAGAAACTGGCCAGCAGCAGAAAATGAACAATAAATCACCGAGCTTAACCCAGAAAACAGATGTAATTGTGAGTTATCTGTATCAAGCAATACTTTCCTTTCATTTCCTCCTAGTATTTGAAATCAACTTGTAAATTCCTATTAGAGGGAGGAATAGGTAATACTTACGAGTAGTAAAGTTGGTGAAGATGGTTCTGCTTGTGACAGGCCCATTGATAGCATACATTGTGACTTTATAGCTGGTACTGGGAAGCAAATTGATAAGCTTATATTCTTGTTCGGTCCTGTCCACCAAAATAGTTTCTCCGGCAACTGAAATCAGAGGCAAAAGGATTGAACATATCATGAGGCTAGGTGGGATCCAAACAGAAACAAGAATTGGAGTTAATTATCAGATAGCTCATTCAATCTTACAGAGGAAAGAAAGGTAGAATCACACAGTCAGCTTTCAGATATCAATATTCCAGGTTTATTAATAATACAGACTTCAGCATAGTCAGATACAAATTCGGCAAGTCTCAAAAACTGGATTTGCTGAATTAATGTTAAGTCATAGATCTTGTGGAAGATTCATTTTTAATATTAGGATAAACATGGTGACTCATTCTTATGTCACAGCTGGAAACTATTTTGTGATTCATACACAACATTCCTTCTTGGTAGGAAAAAATGTGTAGATGCAAATCGAGCCTACATTGCAGGAATCCTGCCAGAAGGAAATAATGTTGAAGAAGGACAACAAAAGAGCTCTTACTTTTTGTCCTGAATTACTTGTTCTTATTTCTGTAAGGGAACAGCCTTATTAAGGAGCAGTTAACACTTCTAAAAATATGGTTATACTTGTATCTTTCAATTTTTTTTAAAAAAATTGCTTCCTTGAAATGTAGCAAAGTGTGGAGATGGAAAGGTCTGAAAGCATAACAACTGAAAAAAAATTAAAAACAGTTGTCCTTTACTCAGCTGTGACTGAGAAAGATGGAGGGCCTGTCCCAAATCTTATAGTTAAAATATCAGTGATAAAGGTGTAAGAATAAAAATATTGTTGTAAAATATAATGAAATTTATGCTAAACATAAACATTATTCAGCATTTAATGATTAATATCAACTTTCACCATTAGCCCCAGTCACTTGTGTTTATCTCAGCTGATGGGTGGTCGTTGCCCCAATTACATGCTGAATCCTGATCATTAAGTAAAGACATACCACTGTCATGAGTAAGCACAATGACATAATTTTCAGCTTCGACGCCAGGCTGGTCCCACTTTAGCAAGGTTTCTGTTGGGGTAATGTTTATGGCAATCAAATTCTTTGGATGATCCATGGCTGCAAAAGAGGCAAAAAGCAAGATGGGATAGTCATTAGAATAATCATTTCAGCAATTAGTAATGATTAAAAAAATAAGAGCAACACGATATGCAAAAGTTATGTGGGAGATTAATGTTATTTATTTCTAAAATTTATTTCTTAAATTTATGTGCCACCCATCACCCCTGTAGGGTGACTCTGGGTGTCTTATGACAGCAAAACCCTCACGGAAGCTTTGAAAAGCCTCTCAGAATCATTGATCTGATGGATGAATGTATGGCTCAATAAAGAAAAGTTTTAGAATAATCATGATCAACAAGTTCCCAACTAAAATGCATTATCTGTGAAGCACTTGATTGTTTCTTTGCAGCAGCCTTCCTTGAAACTGCTGTACTTCAAGCTTAGATCTTACTAGGCTATGGAAGTAATAGATTTAAAACTTGTTTGGATTACCTCTTCAGCAATAGCACAGCACTAATACATGACCAGAGATATTTTATCACTTCCCTTCCCTCTCTCCAAAAAGGAAGAGAGAACAAAATGATTAGAAGCTGAAAAGCTGCCTATAAATTTGCAGCACATATCAGAAATTTTGGAAAAACACTGTTTGGTATATTTAACTGTTTTAGCCATATTATTTATTGCTCTATCAGGATATATTCGGAGAAAATATCAGTAGACGTGAATTATAGGAACATTTGGAACAGGATAGGCAATTTGTGGACCACGTTTTAGTCTTAGCAGTCCTCTACTGTTTCTGAATTATCCTCAAGTGCAAACTTTGATAGTATGCAACCTCTACTTTTTACAAAGTATTTCAAAAGACAAACATAGCTCAGTTTCCCTATAATGCAGAATGTAAGTTAAACCCTCAATATATTTAGCATACAAAGTCAATAGTTCAACTTTGATAGTATGATTTTCGGGTCAATGTTAATATAAAGATATAAATACAAGTGAATGCTTCCCAGACTGGCCAACATTTTTCAGACTTTAGGCAATTTGAAAGGGTTAGTTGTAGGCTCAAGTTCAAATGAAGTTATCTCTGATTTAGAATAATACAAGTTGATTCAGTTGGGGTAGAATATTTTATATATTGTTTGCTGTTACTCTTTGTTTATAATTTTTTTCTCAGTGGGTAGCAATGGAATTTTGTCCCAAAGGAAGAATTCAGTTTCCCCCCCTCAGATTAACATTTGTCTCTTTACTTTGTCAGGGCCAATGAATCCAATAGCTGTTTAGTGGAATATTTGAATTTAACTACTACAGTAGTTCAATATGGCCCATGTAGTCGAGGCTTACTTCTAAAAATGCACAACAGGAATTCTTTAATGTAATTAGAATGAACATTCTTTAGGTCCCTCAAATTTGTTTCCATCGAAAGGCCTGGTTCCTGGCTCAGTCAAACTCAGTGGGATCAGTGGGATACAGGGTCATCCTATAACTAGCTAATAATGCTTGTCCATCACGAGCCATCTTTTCTCCAAATAAACTCGATACACTTGTATATTTTCAAAGAGGCATCTCATACCTGTATACATGGTATGTAAAAGTGGTTCACTTTCTTCTCTGCCCTTTATACTTTTTAGGCTGATTTCATATTCAGTTGAAGGCTGCAAGTAGTTGAGAGTATATTCAGTAATACCTTTTGCAACAACTATATTGTCAATTCGCCCTGTATAGATTGAGAAAATGACTTTGTTATTTTCAGCAAATGTAGGTATTCCAAAAACAACCTGACAATTGTAAGGTGGTATCCAGGCACACGTTCCATTCTTAGTTCCATGAAAAAACCTGAAAAACATAGCCCTTATGATGCTTCTTTCTTTTCTGGATTCAAACACAGGTAGTTCTTGACTGACAACCTTTTGTTTAGCAACCATTGGAAGTTACAACAGCATTGAAAAAAGTGACTTACAACCAGTCCTTGCAGTTACAACTGTGGCAGCATCCCCAGGGCAGATGCTTGGCAATAAATTTACAACAGCTGCAGTGTCCTGAGGTCGTGGGATTGCCATTTGTGACCTTCCTAGCTGGCTTCCAACAAGCAGAGTAAGGAGGGAAATTGGGTTTTCTTAACAACTGCTTGAATCACTTCACATCTGCTGTGATTCAGTTAAGATCTATGGCAAAAAAAGATCTTAAAATAGGGTGCAATTCACTTAACAACTGCCTTGCTTAGCTGTGGAAACTTTGGTCTTAATTGAGGTCATAATTTGAGCATCTAAGGAAGTGGCCCTAAGACACCTTCTAACCCATTAGAAATATACCAATTGGCAGCCATCTATAGAAAATCTCTGGTATCGTTTCAGTTCAGACTTGGTGGACTTAATAACTTAAAATGAAATCCAGAGATGTATAGAATAAATTCTGGGCACTGTGCATTGCAATCAAACATGGATTGTATTTAACACATTATCTGATAAGAGGCTACTCCGTCATAATTTATCTCATGAGAAAATTCAGAGCTTCTTGAAATACAGTTTGAGAAGCAATCCAACATTACATTTACAATCCCTAATATTTTTGGAGAGATATTTATCCCTGTTTTGCTTTAACATTTTCTAAGCACGATAATAGTCCTGTTCTAAGAACCTAGACAAGACCACATGTTCACTGGGTTCATATATTGTGCATATATTAGGGTTTGTTTGGTTTTGGTTTAAAATATGTTAATTCTTCCATTGTGGTTTGTAAGCTATGGTTTACAGCTTAGTGCATTACAATATGTGAATTAAGCTAATTGTAGCTTGTTCAACAAGCTATGGTTAAGACAATAGTGACTTACCACAATGTATGAACTCATTTTATACTTGCTTGGGGAAACATATAAAAACCTGTGAATTAGGCTGAGACGAGAGATAATGAGTGCCCCAAACCATCTTGTACATTTCTGTGACTGAGGATGGATTTGAACCTGAGTCTCTCTGATCCTAGTTCAATACTTTAACTACTATAATATATTCTATAAATAGACATACCGGTATATGCATCTATTCAACTACAATTTCTCTGTAAATCTATAATGCTATTTTTTTCCTATTTTTTAAATGTGCAATTGCATTATGTAAACATGCCTTCATGTTTACAGCAGAATGTCAGAAGGCAAGGCAGGTGACTGAATTACATATGCAGTGAATTACTTTGGAGGAATGTGTAATTAGCAGACGACTTTTTGTATAGAAGTAGCTTTGTATAGAAGTAGCGGTGGCTCAGTGGGTTAGGACGCTGAGCTTGTCGATCAGAAGGTCGGCAGTTTGGCAGGTCGAATCCTGAGTGCCGCGTAACAGAGTGAGCGCCTGTTACTTGTCCCAGCTTCTGCCAACCTAGCAGTTTGAAAGCATGTAAAAATGCAAGTAGGTGGGAAGGTAACAGCGTTCCATGCGCCTTTGGCGTCTAGTCATGCCAGCCACATGACCATGGAAGACGTCCTCGGACAAATGCTGGCTCTTCGGCTTTGAAACGGAGATGAGCACCGGCCCCTAGAGTCGGAAACGACTAGCAGGCATGTGCGGGGGAACCTTTACCTTTTTAGCTTATTCAAGGTGCTTGTCAAATGCAATGAAAGTCTCTTGCCAAAACATTTACCCCTATTTTATTTTGATTGCCCATTAGTCTTTTAAAGTTAACATCTTTGGAAGTTTGGTGTATCATTTTATGGAACTGCAATAAAATAATCTTTTTTAACACATTAAGACTGCAGTTCTGAACAAACATAACAGGGAATAAACCGTATCCAATGAACTGGATCTTAAGTCTGAGCATAAAGGTGCATGAATGGGACTAAGTTCGTTTTCAAAGGAAAAACTGTTCATACATTCAGTAAGAATCTTAATAATATGGACTGAAAGTAGCCCAGCTGGTGAATAGGTTATCCTGCTGAATCCTGGTCTTGGTTTAAATCTATTTATATATATTCTATTGGAGCCCAGAACTCCATTCACAAAATTTGGGATGGAGCATAATTACCTTGGGCAGATTTGCAGGAAATCTTATAGTGGTCAAAAGGTGCAATTGGAGGTGCCCAATGGACAGTCACAGATTCTGTAGTCACATTGACAATTGTCAAGTTCTTCGGTGGATCAATCTCTGTATGAAACAAAGGGCAACAGGTAAAAAAATTCCGAAATTCATATTCTAATTGGAATATAGTGAATAGCTTTGGGTAGCAATTATACAGTATATACATAATACTTATGCTGTCAAGCTCTGAACTCCTTCACCATATCATCGCCTCTTTGAAAAGATATACTGGATGGATGGATTAAAACTTGCCAAGAGAGACCAGGGCCAATTCTAGACTAAGGCAAAATAGGCTTAGATCTAGGAGCCCCAAATTTTAAGGGAGGTCAAAATAAAAAATACCATAAAAATCAAAAGGCATTAGATGTACTTCATGAGCCAACACACTCGAAGATTAAAATTTCCAATAAAAGAAAAAAATGTTCAGGACTGAAAATCATAAAGCTCAAAAACTTTGGGGAAAAAAAGAAACAAGATGGCATCTTCCTAACAAAGTCAGAAGATGAGCCAAACCATATAGCGCACTAAAATACAACTTTGCCTAGGGCACCAAAATGTCCAGAGCCACCCTATCTCCAAGTACCTGGAAACTGATATAGAGAATACAAGAGATGACCATGACAGAAATATGCAAGAACTGCTATCCAGACAAAAGAGGGCTGAAACTTTTTTTTTTTAAAAAACACCAAAACCCAAGAAACCAAATAAAATTCAGAAGTCCCTCAGACAGAAGCCTCCCTGATCTTCTGGAGTATAAGGAAGGGGAGCATATAATGACGATTTGCACAGTTCTGAGCCAGTCTCAATAAAAAGCAGTCTTAGTTTTCCTGTGGGGTTGATTTCTTGATCTGGTCTATGATGCCTAAAACTCTGAATTGGATCTTGAAGCAAAGCACCAGCAGTGCAAAACTGGAACATCAGAATTATATGATTTCATCTGTATCTCCAGTTAGCAACTGGCCACTGTATTGTGGACCAATTGTAATTTCAAAGTCCTCTCCAAAGACAGTCCATTTGTTGCAGTAGTTTAATTGTTAGCTGATGAGGATGAGGTCACTATAATCAGGGCCCCTTGGTTCTAAAAAATAATAATAAATGAACTCCAAACCCAAACCACCCCATAACTGCCATACCAGCTAAAGATCAGCAGGGCTTGTGAAACCTCCAAGCCATAGATGTGCTAATTCAGGGGAGTCTTGATTGAGAAGCAAGCAATCCCATTTTCATTTTTGAAAACTCTCTGTTATTAAAGCACACTATTTCAGACAGAAGTGTGGTGTGTTTGTTGTGTCCGGGTAGTTAAGGAGAAATGGGATCATTTCTACTCACATTTTTAAGGAAACAAGCAAAAACAGTTAGTAATTTTATCAACCAAATTTTGGCTGTGTTTTCTGTGATACCAGTTATTTCTATAGTCCAGCCAAGCGAAGGCAAAGTGGAAATTTTTGAGAAAGCAAGAAATAGACATCTTGTTGTCCTTGTCACTATATCAAGTCCATGTTCTGTTTGCCTTGACTATTTTACTGCTTCTTACTCCAATCTGAAGTGTAGCTACTTGTTTCCAGGTGGAAACCAAAATACAGCGGATAGTAAGAATACAGCAAGGGTTCTCAAACATCAGACAGCTACAGAGACTATTTTCTAAATTAAAATTTGGAAGCACTCTTCATTCTTACATCCTAAAGAATAATTTTGGAATCTGCAGGATACAGTAATACTGATTTCCCTCAGAGGATCTCCCAACTCTTACATTTTATCCTAGTTTCTGTTACGACCATTGCCCCTCATCTGGAAATGATAAATCCTGAACTAGACTTACACCAAGATTGAGCTGGCAGATGTATTTGTGATATGTATTGGCTGTGGGATCCTGTATGGCTTACCAGAATTGTTAATAATATAAATGTATTTCTTGGAACAGACTACTAGCTCTCCAACAGCAAAGTTTGGGAATTACCGTAGTAAGATAAATAAATTGAGATGGAACATTGATTTTTGGTTACTCCATACCCTACTTCACAGGGTTTATGTTATAATTTTCATAACAAACTTTATGGCCTCACATATCATTATTATTATACTGAAACAATCTATGTATCAAACATGATTTAAAGAAATAATTTGGAATATAATGAAAGCAAACAGCTCTTTAAAACAATCCCATCTTTTTTCTCAGATTTTAGCGGCATTCTTGAAAACAGATGGGGCTATTTAAAGGAGTTGATATATTAAAACAAATGTATCCTAGTTCTTCAAGCAGTATTGAGGATTGAAACATACAGTAATTTATGTTTTTAGATCTTTCAGAAAACTGGATAGCTAATACTAAGTAGGCAAAATAAGCTAGTCTACCTTGAGTTAAATGTGATATTTAATAGCTCAAAAGACTTTAGTTTAAATCAAAGAACATTCTCTCATTTCAAAGATTGTCTTTAATATATACCTCTTATTTATTTACTAGTTTTATAAGGCTGCCCAAGTCAAACAAAGTGACTTGGGCAACATACAACAGAAAAACAAACAATAAATCAGTCCCCCCAAAATAAAAAAAAATAAAGCTGTAAAGCAAACAGAATATAAATACAAAATACAAAAATATGAAATGGCAACCAAGCACAATAATAAAAACATCCAAAATGGTCCCAAACAACTGGTGGAAAAGTTAGATCTTAACAGCTTTCCTGAAGATGACCATAATTTTGGTGGTGATGGTGTATATGTGTGTGTGATGTGTGTGTAGAGATATACTTACAGGGGCAACTGCTCAAAAGGCATTTTTTCTAAAGGACCTTGTAATCAACTCTCTTGCAGAAGAGATTAAAAAATAGGCATCACACTAGAATGGAGAACACTCTGCTCTTTTACCTGTTGTGACTGAACCAACTATTGGCTCAGAGCTGACAAGGCCATGTACAGCCACCAGGGACATGATATACTCTGTGGATGGTTGTAGCCCTGACAAACCAACATGTCTCTTTGTAGGGTCCAGCATCACTTCCTTGGTTTCCTTCTTATTTTTGGGGCCGTAGGTCAGTATCAGCCTATCTGCTGGAGGGGAGGGGTCATTCCAAGTGATGTTCACGCTGGAGGAAGTTACACGAGAAAAGTGAAGTTGTGTGATTGGTCGGAATCCTAAAAATAAGAGCAGAGAACAGACCTGTAAATTAACTAACTTAATTAATTAATTAACTCAAAGTAGGATCAAATGTGCCTCTCAGCTAAGAAAGATTACTGTTACTGTTAAGATTTTGGGAATTTATCTTTGGAATAGATCTCATGAGCACGATTGAATTTTAGCTCTCTGTTTTGAGAAATTAAAAACTGTTCTGAAATCAATTATTCTGTACAAAAGGAATGGTCAAAGTGGGCTGCAAACCATAAGGAACAGGGGGGTAGGGAAAAATAAGTGTGTGTGTGTGCGCGCACGCACACACGTGCGCACACACACATACACACAAACTGTATGTGCACATGACCATTCAGATGCCCAGTGCATGAGAGAAATCTTCTAAATATTAGAGGGCTTTGTCTAAGACAAATCATATACACCAACCAAATGTGACCTGGAGCATTTAGACAATCATAAAACAGCAATGGAAGACCTTTGAGATTACCCTCAGTACCTGATTAATGTAATCTGATAGTTCTTTAGTACCTGTGAAGGCATCCACAGTGCTTTCCAAGCTTTGCTGTCGGCCTCTTTCAGCAATGACCGAGATAGTGTATTCAGTCCCAGGTTCTAAGTCTGTGAGTGTAAGCTCAGACTCATCTTTAGAGACAGTAACCTCTGATGCCATTCCTGAAGCTTGCATGAAGATGACCCGATAATGATCAATGGGACCCTTGACTTTGGTCCAAGACACAGAGATGGATGTTTCTGTGGAAGCTGTCACAATCAGGTCATGAGGGCTGTCCAGCTCTATGGCAGCAGGAGGATATGTAAAAAGACAGAAAGTAACAATGGCATGAAATGCATTCACCTGCAGGATAAGAACTAACTTAAGTTTTGAGTTTTATGCTGATTTTTAGTGTGTTTTCATGTCTGTAACATTTATCTAAATGTTACTTTAAACCACTCTGAACTATTTGAGGAACACAGCTGGAATATGAAATGATAAATGGTTAGATTCACAGACTGTAGAACAACAGATTGCCCCAAAAAGGCTGTCGTGGAGACATTTCATAAGAACAATTCCACTGAAAATCTATTTAAATTTGAATATGTCTTGAGAAGTAGGATAGGAATGTCAGTCTCTCTATAATTTTGCATACAAAGAACAAAGTTAAAACCGTCCATATCAGTAGTAGCCATTAGCCGTCATGTCAATAGCTTCTGGCTTAAAAAGATCAACAGCTACACCTCTTTCCTAGTCCCAAAGTTGGCCCTCAGCAATTTGTAACCACAACCAGCGGCATTTTCCCCTTGCAGCTATAAATAATAAAATATTAAATTGCTATCAGCCAGACGTCTTTTAAACTGACTCTCAGATCTATTTAAAAAGGTGAGTTTGCACAACATATTAGAAGAAAACCACATACACACATCAACTGAAATGTGCTTTTCTTCCATCTTTGAGAAGAAAAAGATCGCACATCTGATGGTGCACATGCTGCTGTTCTTACAGAATGCAGTGTTGGACACTTCCAGGTCAGTGTTTAGTAGGTTCCTGGCTGACCTTTCCCCTCCCATCTAGCATTACCTCCTGGTAGCTAAACAAATCACTAACAGTTGTCCTGAAGATATAATGTGATTGGGATGAATGTATTCTTTTCCTACCTCTCTGGCAAATGGGGAGGGATAATTGCCAGTGACTCTTGTAGTGCTTTGTTACAAATGCCCATTCCACCTTTGTTCTGCTTTGCCCTGCAGCATTTCTCCCCTTCAAATTCCCTTCCCTTCATGGGAATGGGATAATTTGTCTTTCTATTCAATGGGATTGGAGGGTCCAGGGCAACTCCAGCCCCCCACCTCAAATACCCTAGACTGTAGTGAAAAGGGAGATGAAAGATGGAGACATTCTGGAGGGAGCGCTGCCAATCTATGAAGAAGGGAAGCTTGGCTTTTGTGCCACAGTGCTACTTCCCTCCTACATATGCCTTCTTTGTTAAAAGCTTTCCATGGATAAAGAGCCTGACAGTGCTGTTAGTGGCTGGTAGGCTTTAACTCTGTGGCTCCAGCCACCACTATATTGCATTAGACCCCTACTGTCATGAAGCCTTTCAGGTAGATGGGAGGGAGCAATCTTGCAGTGGGCTAGTTGAAGCCCAACAAATTGATAACTATGAAGATTTCTCTTCCATGTAAGTCTTCTGCCAAAACAACAGGGAAAATAAAACAAAATTCCTTGGATCAACTACAGCCTATTTTAGGAGCAGGCTGCCTGTGAGATTGTGGCTGTGTTGTGAGGACATGTCTTCAGTAAACATAAGTGAGGTGTGTTTATGTTGCAAAGACTGTTATGCATTGCAGATGAAAACTTCATTGGCCTTGCTTTTTTAAAAAAAGCAACACATTTATAGGATCTCATAGTGGGTTATAGTCATAAACAAAATAAATCCATAAAACCAATTGTTATTGTTATTGTTAGCGCATGGTTGTGTTACATTAGCCAGGAGACCACCATGGTATTGCAGAGTAGTAGTTTGGCTGCCAACTTACCAGCTCTGTTATAGGAGATGCTCACGCACCTCCCAAGGTGTGCTACAGGAGGATGGGCTAGCTTTGCACCAGAAAGAAAGATGAGTGGCTCTTCCTGCAGCATCATCCTAGGTCCCCTCCCTTCCCCAGAGCCATCTCATAAAAAGGTACTGCAACCAGAAAGGTTGAGAGCCAGCAGAAATCTGACTGCCTGCATATAGAACTCCATCTATGTGGTATGGAACCTATTTGTTTACTTGTGTACAACATGCTTTTGAACTATTAGGTAGACAGAAGCTGACGCAAGTGACTGGAGCTCATCCTGCCACAGGAACTCAAACTCACAGAACTCAAACCACTGGCAGAGACCATCTCCAGCATCATTAAGACACTGAGCCACTGTGCCTCCATAAAAGCAATGATAGAAAGACATGTATCCCTTCATGTCAGTCTTGATTCTTGGAAAAAATAAGTGTAATTTCCTTGACAACATTGTTGGAAATGGTTTGCCACTGCTTTCTTCCTAGGGCAGAGAGGCACCCAGAGTCATCCATCTGGCTTCTCACTTAAGGCAGGACAAGAACACACACTTTCCTAGTTTCTAGCCCAGTATCTTATCATTGCCCCAATCTGGCTCTTAGGAAAACTATATTAATTTAAAACACAATATTTAAGCATATAACACGGACAGGGAGACACCTATTGGTCAAAATATATTGAAAGGTTGCGGATATTAAATCTAAATAAGAAAGGGCAATGCTAATGTTTCACTTGTTGCCACAATGCAAGTAATACCACTGTCAGCTCAACCTCCAGGGAGAAGCATTTGCAAAAGTAGGAGAAAAGAGAAAGTTCTTCTTTGGATTCTAGTTGAAAATGATTTACCCAATGCAGGCTTGAGGTTCAGATGGTGTGACCTGAGTTTTTCTGCCTTGTTTGTCAATCAATTTCCCTTCTCCCTAATCTGAAACTGCATTCTTAAAAGCACAGGTCCCTAAAATACAGATTGGCAACTGTAATAATATAAGCATGCAGAGCCAAACCTAATATGGGAAAGAAGTAGAATTGAGTAACATTGATAGAACAGTTTGATCTAAAAATCAAATTTTGAGATTCTAAGGCAGACTTTGATATTTGCCACACTAATCACTATATAAATATCAAATAAAGGAAAAAGCTTTTTGCATTGAATTTTCAGCTGTAAATACTTTCCCCATGTGTAAAATGTCAGCTTGCTCTTGGCTGTATAAAAATAGAACATCCGTATACACAAAAATGGAGACTAAATTAGAGCTCTTCCCTCATGTGTAGTATTTTATTGTGTACATCTGCTATTAATTCAACGAGATAAAGAGTTTTTAAAAGCATCTTCATAAATATGAATGAGAGAAGCTTTGCAGTATTCCTCTTTAAACCTTTCAACTTCTTGTTCCCATTTATATTAATTTTTATATATCTTATTTTTGCTTATTATTCTTTATGAGAAGAATTGGAGAGTGCATGTTGTTATTTTCACACATTCAAAAGTACATGTGACTCAACACGGGAGATAGAAAGTTGCAAACATTTGGTTCTATGTTAAAGGTAATGTTTCTTTGGCTGAACTGACTATGGGTAATCAGCCATGCTATTTTCTTGGAGCTAAATGGATATTGTTTGATGGTGCCTTTTTCTCAAGCATATTTTCTCCCAGTTGTCTGATCTATGGTCCTGCTTAGATTGAGTAAGTGTCGTGATTCTGCTACTTTTAAAAGAAAAAGCTCATGAAATCCATAGTGTATAGATGGTAATCTGAAAACAGTTTTACCTGAAAGCTTCTGAGCTTTATCAAATTTCAGTGAAGATGTAGCAAACTTTCAAGAACACAGTTTTCATTTTTTTTCCAGAAAAAGAGGAAAAAAGGGGGGCTACAAGGAGACTTTCCACATTTTTTTTGCACATTCTGGATCTGTGCATATATGCTCTAAAAATATTGATTTATCAAATTCTCACTGTTATCTGCTATACATAGGAAGTGGTATAGGATTATTGTAAGCAAACATGTAATAATCAAGTGGCACCAGTTCTATGATAGAAACTGAGCCTTTTTTGGACACTTAGGTTTGCATGGCTAAGTACACTGCCCCCCCTTCCCGGGATACTGCCCCTGCCTCAGTCAAAGAAAGCACTAAGCCATGCTTGCTATAAGGGACGGCAGAATGACTTGCCCCATTATCTTGACTGTGATGATCAAACAGCATAGCATTACAGAATGAGTTGACTTGGAAGTCACTTAATTTTGTGTGTTTTCATTTTTAATTCCAGAAATTATTCTCATATGGAAGACCAGAATGTGGGACAGATGTATGTCTTTTTCTGCTTGTAAATCACACTCAGGGTTACATAACATACACTGAGTATTCTCTAGCAGCAACTAAGGGAGAGGAAATATCAATCCTTTGTCTATGCTAAGTACATCTATTACAGTGCTACAGCATTTTCAACAGGTAGCTATCCAGCTGTGGCTAACAAATTTCTAACTAAGAAATGCATCCATCCATGTTTTCTCATCATGCCTTGAGAAGATGCAAGTCCACTTGGATATATAGTCTGTTTATCATTTATTTACTGAATGTATTTTCCATCCATCTCGTAATGAAATGACTCTGGGCCAATGATGCATCACCTATTTAGGATATACTTTTATTGACATTTTAAAACTGAATCAGAAATATATAGAGAAAAATATCTAATCACCTTAAGGTAAGATAGTGTTTTGTGTTGGCTTAATGTTTTACCATAGCTGGTAATGGAAGGTAAATTTTATAAGATTCCTGTAGAATATTGGGTCTGCCCTTGTGGCTCAGGGGAAGTTGAAACCCTGAGTCATGTTCAGTTATATTTCTTATTTTACTGAGATCCTTGTGTGACCACCTCTCTCATTTTTAACTAATAAACTAAGTATATATTTTATTAGCTGATATAATATATATTTCTATTTTATTGGCGGGTGCAGATAGAGCTGTTCCTCTTCATATGGCCAAATTTTATGCTGCAGCATGTTGAATCTGCTGAGTGACACTTCAAGGATTGGGTTAGTAATGAGTCATTTAAGACCTGAGCTTTATCTAGATCTTGCCAGAATGCTTTTAATGCTAATGTTTTGCTTTGTTATGTTCTTACTTTGACTGCTCAATGGCTGTAATAAAAATTTCCTTGCTTGCTTGGGGAAAGAAAATATCAACTTTCCTCTCTCAGAATTTCTAAAGAATGTTGAGAGCAGTCCTTAAGTGTGGCTGAAAATCCTGGTGTTGGGCAGAAACTATAGCTCTGCTCCACAGTTGTTTTAAAATTAAATATATTTTCCATAAAAAAAATTCAGATTCTAATATGAATCCAAAATGAATTGCTGGGCCAGGAGCTGTTCATTTTGCACTACATTCATCAATACTGCACTGTAGACTGAAGGCATCTAAACATGGCTACTGTTTTTGTACCAAAGGTAATCCTCATAAAACAAGAACCATACATTATTCTTCAAACTTTGAACATGTTTTGAAGGGTTTTGACCTTCATAGAAAAATAAAATTACAATCTGAAAATTAGCAGACTTGAATGCTTCTCAGCACAGGAAAAGAGTGCTTTCTCCCATTGCAATGGCCTTCTCTTCACATATGGATTAAATACCCATTAGCCATTCTGCTGCAGGATAATTTCACTCCCTGTGATGGCTGGGCAGACATATTAGGCTGTAGGTTTTCTCGGTTTTCTAGAACTGACTGCAAAGATTCACTTTGTTGAGGACTGGTTTCTATTTAGCAAGCAAAGAAACGAAGTGAGTATTTTGTGGATTAGTAAATCCATGTCCCTGGCATTGGAGAAAAGTCGCTGTCAAAAAGACAGGGGAAAATCCTTAGCAATGAGGTCAGATTGTTTGCAGAGCTCCACCAACAGCAGCTGATTATCTCCTCTTCTAAATTGTTTCAGATTAAGTAAGCTTAGCATTTACTAAATATGCTTAGTCTTTTCTTTTTGTTGTTTGTAAATTAACTTTTTTTCTCAAATGACAACAGCAATTTGGATATTGTATTCAGAAGAAATATTGCTCTTGCCTTACACTATTATTTTTTCCATTGTTGATTACCTGGCAGACTTTTATTCAGCCACTATTTCCATTTCCGGTAACATCTCTCTCCCCTCCAAAATAGCAGTGCAACAAAGGTACCTAGTTTCCACAGCACCAATGGCTAGATAGGAGACTGCTTTGTCAGGACGTATAATGGAGAAATGAAAAACTGCCCTGTGGGTGAGCCCTAAAACCATTCCAAGTCAGTTTGCTCTAGTGATTAAAGCACCAAAATAGAAACCAGGAGACTGTGAATTCTAGTCCTGTCTTAGACATGAAAGTCAGCTGGGTGACTTTGGATCAGGCTCTCTCTCTCAGCTCAACTGACGCAGGTTAGTTGTTGTGGGTAAAATTAGGAAGAAAAAGGAGTATTAGGTATAAAAATAATGTAGGAGGAGTTAAATTTTTTTTTAAAAAAAATCTAAACAATATTTTTAAAAAGAGGTGCTTTTTATTATCTTTGGTGGATTTGTGATAAAGGAAAGTAATATTGGGCACAGATCCATATTAAAATGCAGAAGCTTCTTAAAACTAATGTACAATTAAAACCTTGAGTTTTTCTTTTAGGATTACAGGTTAAATAGATGGAAAAAAGATTTGTTACTATATATGTTGACTGCAGTGAGAATTCGATATGTACAGAAATGGAAAGATACATCAGTCTCCACAATGGAAGAATAGATGGAGAATGGATAGAACTATCAGAGATGGCAAAATTGACTGTTTTAACTATTGACTGTTTTAGAAAAAAGACCATATTAAGCTTTGTTTCTACTTGGAAACTGCTTCTTGACTTTGTGCTTGAGACAGAAAAAAGCAAACTACTGACTTTGGGTTTTGCTGATTAATCTAGTTTGTTGTTATAGAAATGGATAGTACTTGTTAAGTTGGTAAGGTAAAAAAATTGAGGCAGTAATGTTGTATTTTACTGTACTAAAAAACTTGGATTCCTTTTTTTTCTTTTCCCCTTTCCCCTATAGTTCTCATTCTCCTTTCTTTCTCCTTTCCATTTTCCTACCACTTCTTTATTTTTATTTCCATTTTATATCATGATAATCTTAATATAATCGTTGAAAAAAATCTAAAAAAGAAGAATATGGCCAGAGTTTGGCATCATTCTTAAAAACTCCAATCTAAATTCTTGAGCTGTACCCTTTATGAATTAAAACTATTACATAGGAAGAAATCTGCCAGACTTCCGGTTTGCCAACAGCCAACAATGGATGTCTGGAGGACGGCTCCCGTCTTCCACATCCAGATTCGCATCGCTGGGGGGTCCTAAAAGGACCGAAGAGTCACCCTGGAGGGGTGTCCAGACAGAAGGGGCTTTTGCAGAAACGTGGGGGAGCAGCAACCCCCCCGTTAGTGCCTGCATTCCCTTTGTACTGGCGGATGAAAGACTGACCATAGGAATATGGCCAGTTACGAGGCTGCAGACAGCCGAAGTCAAACTTACCATCAGGCAACATTAAAGCAGTGTGGAAGAGACGGGGGGGGGGTTTAAGATTCCTCTTTTATACCTTAATCATCTTCTTTTCACCTAATTAAGCTGTTAAGTACTTTCCCCCCTGTGGAGAGGGAGGGGAAAATTTAACCCTCCCTTCAAAAGGTGGCAAACAAGCCCAGGGGTGCTTCTTTAAAAAAACGTTAAAGAAAGAAATACTAAAAGAAAAGAATTTCCAAAGTACTTGGGGGACACCCAGTGGCTAAACGTGAAATTGCAATCTTTCTCTTTAAAAAAAACCAAGAAAATATTTAAGAAAAATAAGATAAGAGTAACCTTGAAGACCAGATGTGAATTTTCACGATGGAAGAGTTTCAAAAACAAATTCAGGCTTTGTGGGAAATATTTTACCAAACTTATCAGTTCCTTTCTACAGCTGGCGATGAAATAAGAGCTTTTGGAAAAGAATTAGAAAGCATCTCGACGCAACAAACTCAAATTCAAACTGTGACTACAATTAATATTTTATTGGGACAGAACTTAACAGAAGAAATAGAACAATCAAATACATTGGCAGAAGAATTAAATATTCAACAAATACAGGTTTTTGAAGATTGTAATGGAGAAAATATGGAAGGAAGTTTATTTGGACCAGGACAATTATATCAAGAGGTGAAAATAATGAGAAGATTTGGTGCTGTTGGCAGATTCTTCAATCCTTCAAAGGTGGAGACTGGAGGGCCACTTCAATATTATATAGTAATACAAGAATGCTTTGATGACCCTGAGGCAAAGAAGTGTAAAATGACATGGCAAAGGAAGAAATCAAGAATAAGATTGAAGAAATATGAACATTTTTAAGAGGCCTGAAATAGATAATATTAAAATAGACAGGATTGTATTGGGATTACAAGAGATTGTTTTGATGAGTAGATAAAAATACTGATTAACTAAAAAATAAAATAATAAAATAAAATAAAATACAGATGTATGAATACTAACATTGAAATATTGAGTTTTTTAAATGATATGGGTTAAGATGTATATATGCTAAAAATGATAGAATGTAACTAATATACTTGGATGTAGAGACATGAAAGAATGTATTAAATGTTGAAATGGAAGAAATTTTGGTTAATTTTTAATATGTGGAAACTATAACTGAGAAACAAGAATATTATATTGTCCTCCTTTGTTTTTTTTGTTTTTTTCTCTCCTCCTTACAAATTGGTATTTTAATGACTACTATTCTAAATATTGTATAATTGATATGGATATGGAAATGAGATAAATAAGAACTGGATTACATTACCAGATATTGAAGAAAATTGTCTAAAGGGAAAGGAGGTTATTTAGCAATATGAAAATGAGAAGTCTTAAACGTTTTAATTTCAATATCAATGTAAAATTTAAGCTAGAAAAATAGATAAGGTGTTTGATGTGTTAAAGATGGAATGTTAAAATATGAAATATACTAAAAGATATATATAATTTAAATTTATATACCGCCCTATTCCCGTAGGACTCAGGGTGGTTTACATGGAAAATTAAAAAAACATAGCATACAAAAATTAAAATAAGTTAAAATTATTAATTAAATTCTAGTCCCTGAAATTAAAACTAAAACCCAATTAAATTAAATTAAATTAAAACCCCTCAGTCTGGGCCAAACAGCTCAAAGAGCCAAGTTTGTATATATATAAAACTATTAAATGACTGATGGGCAGCAATAAGAAATATATTAATTTAGATAAGAGTATGTATTAAAAGGGAAAAAGAGAGAGGAAGTATTGATTATAACTTGGAAATTTGTAATAATATGTATTTGTCTGAAATGGAACTATTGCAACCTGGACACCACGTTGCTTTTTAAAGATATTATTGTAATAATGGAAAACTAATAAAAATATATATACAAAAAAAAAAGAAATCTGCCTCTCTCTAGATAGCATCTAATGAATCAACCTGTGACCTAGACCACTGCAGCAATATTTTCTTTTAATTCATTACCTCAGCCTTTTGCACCAGTAAATTTCTTACATTTGATGGCATATACTACATAAAGAATTCAGCTAAGAATAAATCCTTCTGAGGCTAAAACAACATTCTCCTACAAAATGAAGACATTAGCAGCTTTTCAGAAACGTACAAAATCTTGCAAAGGAAAAGAAAAATGAAAAAAAAAATCAAAGAAAAAAAAGCTAAGGGAGAAGATCCAAATAGCTGAATAAGGCCTAAGAATGTTCAATAAACATAGGATGCGATTCTGTGTGCCTGTTCTGCAGGGAAATGTACTTCCCCAAAGAAGGCCTTGTTAGCTGGCTGGAACTCTGAATGCTGTCATATTTTGTTTCATTTTTAATATGGATTCATTATTGTAATCACACGTAATAACAATATAGCAGAGCATAAGATACAATACTGTAAAGCAAAACAACAGTAAAAGAAAGTAGAAGATAATAAAAAAGTGCTGGATATAGGAAAATCAGATAAACGCAGGGCTACACTTAAGAACTTAAAATTTTGTATTCTTAAATGATAAGGTAAAAGACCAACCTAACTATTAACAGTTGGAAACACATCTGCAAGAAGGTAATTAAACAGTTTAAGGATCCAAGACCTTGAGTTCACTTAGCATCATAAATTTGCCCCAACCTCATCATAAATGGGACAGTGGAATGTCCTCTGCTTATTACAGTGAGAGATGCTTTCCAACACGGCGTTTACAAAATACCCCTTCAAGATATACCAAGGGCATGGTCTGCAAAAGGATGTAACAGCCTTTCTTAGTGAGGCACAGGGGAGAGACTTCTGAGTTTTTTATAATCATGGCACCAGGATGAACATTTAAATGACTGTACTGCAATAGTAATCTTTCTTTGTTCCAAGAGTTAAATTCTTCCAAGGAGGTTTGAGGATATTTTTGTAGCCTAGGCAATCTAGGTTTGGTACCAATAACAAAACCTGGCAAGGTTTGCTCTTTGAAGGCTTTCTAGTTTCTTGTAATGCTCCAGTAGAGCAAGATGTACTCTAATGTCAGTGGAAGGTAACCCTACCTCTATCCTTGGGTAAAAATCTGGAATGTCAGGTTTTATATACAGGGAATTCTCAACTTACAACCATGTATTTAGTGACCATTCAAAGTTACAATAGCACTGAAATAAGAGACTTATAATGGGTCTTTGCATTTATGACCATTGCAGCATCCCCATGGTCACATGATCAGAATGCAGGCACCTGGCAACCAACTGGTATTTACAACACTTGCAGCATCCTGAGGTTATGTGATGGCCATTTGAGAAGAGCCAGCTTCTGACCAGCAAAGTCAATGGGGGAAGCTGGATTCACTTAATGATTGCAGATTCATTTAACAAATGTGGGAAAAGCTGTAAAATCAGATGTGGACTCACTTAACAACAGCCTTGCTTAGCAACAAAATATCTGGTCCTAATTGTGGCTGCAGGTTGAGGACAACCTGTATGCAGTATGTCACTTACCAGTTCTTGCATTCATAGTGGCCGGAACACTCTGCTTACTATTCATTGTAGCTGAAATTCCAATTCCATATTCTGTTCCTGGCACCAAATCTGCACAACGAAACATGCAACAAAATATAAATGAATCAATAAGCTGTAATGATTTCCAAAGATATATTATTTTCTTTTTTTGTCTGCCTTCATAACCTGATACTTTTTGACACAGCAACCACAGTTGCCTGGCTAAAGCCATTATTACAAAGCCATTATTTGAATATTTTGCTAAGATTTGCAGATGAGATACAAAAAAATGGAAGAATATGGCAAATAATTGAATGATTGTGCAACCTCTGCTTCCTTCCAAAGTAAAGCAAGTCTAAAAAATATCAGTGTTTTAAAAACTAAATAACTTTAGAAGCTATCACCACATCATTCTTCTTTTCTTTCTTGTACAAAAATTGTTATCCAGGATCAATGCTCAGAAGGATCTTGATGGTGTGTAGCATGTCCAGAGACATTCTCTCTCTCTCTCTCTCCCTCCCTCCCTCCCTCCCTCCCTCCCTCCCTCCCTCTCTCTCTCTCTCTCTCTCTCTCTCTCTCTCTCTCCTTTGTCTTGGACAGAAAAAAACAAAGAGCTCTTGGCAAATCTATTGTAAAACAGAACTGAATACCTTTAGGCTTTCCTGGAATCTGTATTGGGTTTTTTTGATAGTAACTTCAGATTTTTCAAGCTAGGTAAAATGAAAAATTGTGGCTCCAGGTGGTAACCAGAGACTTAAAAAAATTAAGAGTATTTTTGGACAATGCTCAGCCCTAGCATTTATTTCCAGCACTGCAAATAAGCCTGCACATCTAAACCAAGTTATCTTTTCACCATCCACAAACCTGATGCATCGGAGCAGGCTAAACACACAGATAGCCACATGCATATTCAGACAACAGACTTCAGGATTTGACTTACAAAAATGTAATTAATGATACAGCCTTTGCTGCAATTGTGACCAAATGGAAAGTGACTATAAAGTGACTTTATAGTGAAGGATAAATATAGGAGATCTTTTGGAAATTGGTATATATATTTTTTTGAGCACTAGTGAGTAATCCTGGTCCTTTCCTTGATGTGAAGAGGAGTTTGGGGAACCGATCCATTCACTGTTGCAATTCTTGTCTCTGCTCTCTGGAACCATCTTCAGCTCACCATGGCAGTTGCCATGAAATTACAAATGACTGGAAGAGCTTATGTTATATATTTTAAAAAGTGCACTCTTCAAAACAATTTTCAGAACAGGTTCAGGTTTCTGCTGTTTATTAAAATAGCCCCTCTTTTTTCAGACTTCTGGATAGGCTTCAAAAAAAAAAAGAAAGAAAAAAAAGATGCCACTGAATTTAGAAATTTACTCTGAAAGTGCCCAAGTCGCAACTATTATTGCCTGGTGGGCAACAGGGAATGGCTAGTGATGTAACAAGTTTTGCCGGTACTCTCTTGCTCAAGACTCGTGAAATGCTACTCATTTCCTGGAAAAAAGATGGTGCAGATTCTATACAATGGTGACTTTTGACCCAATTGGTGTAATTGTTTATTATTCAACCCATCAGTAAACACATCTACCTTGGTTAGTGACACACTGATTAAGTAGGTGGTATAAAAGGGCTTTTCTGTTTACAGCAGGGGTTCCCAAACTCTTCAGCTCATTGACCCTTTTATGGACTTTCAGTTTGTTCATTGACACTCAAACATTTATTACAATATATATATATATAAATGTTACTAGTACTGTTAATGACAACAAGACTTTGGATAGTCTCATTGACACTTGGGGATTGATAATGACACTTTGGGGAACCCTGGTTTATATGACCTTCCAGTCCAAAACAGAACATTGTTTTCTTGAAAAATCCTGTGCAATGGGTCCAATTTATGCAATAGGTGTTGTCAAAAATATGTAAAACATTCTTAGAAGAGACTTAACAACTAATGCATGTGATTTATAATCCTATATTTTATTGCAGCTTTGCCTCATGCTGGAAACATTCTTGCAAATGAGCCTAAAACTCTAGGCTCTGTGCCTGCTGGATCTGCTATTCTGGTGCTGACTCTTAATTGGCCTGTTCAAGCTTCTGCTTTTATTTATACTTTTGCTTGCTGCATGAGTACCTTGCCTTTTTCTAGGACTCTCATCTCTATTTTTATTAGAGACACCAACAATGGCTGCAAAGGTTTGGAGGACCACTAGATCATACCAAAGAGTGATGAGTTTTCTGATTCTTATAGCTGTTTATCTTATGAAGAACTGGATTTGCATAGACCAGATGTTGACCAGTCCCAATTTTATTCTTGGAATAAACCTATAATGTAGAGATTGGCTATGAAATTGGCTTAAAATTTACCCAGTGAATTTTCATGACTAAGAGCACCTCTGTAAGGTCTGGAACTTATATGACTGCAGAAAGTTGACAGGTTTTGAAAATTGAAGCTCCCACCCCCCAATTTGCTGCAGTTCATTTGAAATTGGAGAAGGGTTGGAGGTACCTACTCAGTTTGCTGATGGTCCAGTTTCTCCTGGTAACTGATGAACAACCTACCTCCAGGCTCCCGGACTCTCTCCTTCCTGCTAGTAACACATCACTTTCAGAGGATTTTAAATGTAGTGGGACAACAGTAGCATGTCACCCTGATCTGTCCTCACACAATATCTTATCATAATGTGGATGGCAATTTATTTTGTTTATTTTTTGGCATTGAATGGCTGAGAAAGAATTATATTCTTTTCCTGGAAATAGCAGTGGCTCAGAGGGCAGAGGGACAATTGTATGATGTTTTCTTCAGGCTCCCATTAGGCAGTTGGAGGGGATATTGATTTACTTGTAATGATCCCTGCATGCCCCAGGCTCTGCAGGTTGGCAGGAAAGTGAAAATGTTTGCAGATTAGATTCAGCAGTTTTGGAGGGAAGGGGAAGAGAATAGTTCAAATTCACACTAAGCAGACATGTGTGCTTAGTGTGGATGTGAACCATTTCTGGTCTGAAATTCTAATTACTCTACAATTGCAGTATGTTTGTCCTTCTTGTCTCGTATTTTTAAATATTTCTTAAAGCTTCACATTGGTCTTAGACTCATGCAATTTTTGAAGAGGAAATTCTCCTCTGTACATTAGGGCCACATAGCACAGTAATTGTACAATATTACCAGTTCACATGTTTTGTTCAGTGTGTTAGGTGATTTTCTGCACAGATTCACAGGATATAATAAAAACGGTCATGTTGGCAGCTGTACCTGATTTGTATGTGCTTTGCAGCCTTTGCAGCCACCATCCCAATTTTTTTAACCACACTCTGGACCTGACAACAGCTAAGATAGATAACTGTGGGTGATCATGAAGAACTTTGGTATTTCTTACATTGGGAGGGCTTCTGAACAGATGGATTTATGTCAAAGAGTTGGATCTAAAATCTATTTCAAGCTGACGTATGGAGATAAAGAATAAAGGGCAATTAGCTAGAGGTTATCAATGATATTAAATACTGTCTATCAATGCAATCCAATATCCACTTTCTGGCTAAGAATGCAGGAAGGTAGCTTCACTTTCTCTTAATAATTTATACATAAACTGAATACCAAGTTTTTCCTAAGGACCATTTAGTTTAAAATCTAAAAAAAAAATCAAGAGTGATTTATATAACAAATATGTTAGATGAGAGAAGTTGATTCTCTTTACTTGATCATAGTTTTTTTTTTGTGTGTGTGTGTATTTATTGTTTATTTACCCGTAGCAGAATTCATGAGGTGTATTCACCTAATTAAGTGGCATGGAAAAACAAATTCCCATTTGAGCTGTGAAGCTCATTTAGTAATGTATGCCATTCATTCTCTCAATCAGTCTAATGTACCTTACTTGTGAGGGTAAAATAGGAACAGACCAATATACGCTATCTTGATTTCCTTAAACCATTAACTTAGCTAAAAGTTTTAATTGGTAATGGTGACTGATTTAACATTGATTCAAACAATAAATCATTTATTTTCCCAATATTTTTACTTTAGTCCAAAATAAAAAATAAACTGGTACTTGCTAATTTACCTGCTCCCATGGAGAAAATCTGTCTAGTAGTATGTCAATACCGACTTAATGACACATGTGACAAACTAAGTAGATCTTGAATCCTTCTTTTGAAAAGGCAGATTAGACCAGTGAGGTCGGTGAGAAATGGCACAAAATATTTTCTTGTAACCACCCATAAGATGAGCGGGTGGGTAAAAGATGTTCAGTGCTTTGGTTATGCTATTAGCCACTTCTGAAGTGATATCCCAACTGTTCCAGAGGACACAAGACTGAGGAGGTTTTAGATGTTTTGCTCAGGACAAGCTTATTATCAAAAGTGACAACCCTGTGTCAATATACACCAGTTCTCCTTTTAGTGTTTTGTTTGGCTTGTTTTACTGTCCACATTCTATGACATGTGATAGTCCTACGATATGAGGCTATAGGGAGCATTCCCAAGGGAGGAAGAACAATTTTTCAAGCAGTCCTTCTCAAATTTTTGACAGTTCTGGAGCACTATGAGTAGTAAACATTTAGAAAACGCAAAGACCACAAAATTAAACATGGAGGATTACACCTAATTTTTCTGTCAAAAGTTTACTTCAGCAGAGACAAACAGTGTGTCTGAAACAAGCAACACTGAGCTCATCTTTCCAATTTCCATTCATTTAGAAACTATTTTCTTTTTCCAGCCTTAATTGTTACATTCAGACAATCATCCAAGGCTTCCTTCTTTCACTTCTAGCTTTGGTACAAAGATTCTGGCTTGCAATGAAATATTGAGTCATGGTGGTGCAGTGGTTAGAATGCAGTATTGCAGGCTAACTCTGCTCACTGCCTGGAGTTTGATCCTGTCAGGCTCAGGTTGACTCAGTCTTCCATCCTTCCAAGGTTGGTAAAATGAGGATCCAGATTGATGGGGACAATATGCTGACTCTGTAAACTGCTTAGAGAGTGCTGTAAAGCATTATGAAGTGGTATATAAACCTAAAAGCTATTGCTAATTTCTCACTGCTAAATGTCACTACACATACGTAATAGGAAATAAGTTAGGATTCTGATTGTATTTTTCTTTTAATCAATATTAAGCTAAATTTTCAGGTTTGGATGTTAATAGGAAGATCAGGTCAGAGAATGTTAGTGTATCTACAACTTCACAAATGAAATGAAATGAAGCCACTGTCTAATTTGTTTTGAAGGTTGTCCTAACCTTCTTTCATTTATAATTTAAACTAGATAACCTGTGACACATTGGGTTATTCTTTCAGAGATATTTTATTTATTTATTTAATTATTTATTGATGGGATTTATATCCCACCCTATCTCCCGAAGGACTCAGGGCTGCTAACAACAAAACATATAATAAGTACAGAAATTAAGATAAAAATAAAATTAAAATCATCTGTGCATTTTCTTACCTAAACACTGCTGCTTGCCATTGTGTTTACAGATGCAGTTCAAGATGCTGGTTATCACCTTTTAAAGCCCTTCATGGCTTGAGGGACTGTTTTCTTCCAGTTGTTTCATCAGACAGGATGGACATGGTCCAGGTCCCATCAACCAAAGAATATTGACTAGTGGACTCTAGGAGATGTGCCTTCTCTGCCATAGCTCCTGCCCTCTGGAATGGGTCTATGACATCTTGGCATTGCCATCTCAGTACTGCCATCTTGTCACGGTCATGTCACCACGGCCACATCTGTGCGAACATCTTGTTGCCGCCATCTCTGTGCAGGACAAATCATCATGGGAAACTTGGTGCAGAACTTGACATGCCTCACTGTGGCACCTCCCATCGTGACAGGCCATGTCTCTGGATCTGGGTCCAGCCTCCTGAGGGTGTGATTGGTCAGTTGGGTCAGAGTGCATCTACTCTGCAAGGCTGTTTGTGGTGTCACCATCACTGCCAGTGCGTGAGAGGTATATCCCTTCTGCCACCTACCCACTGGGGAGGCCTTCTGCCTGGGCCATGTTTGTCTGTTCCTATCCCCCTGTGGTCCCTCATGGGAGGGTGGCATCCCTGCCAATCTTGGAGCTGTGGATCTCTCCTTTGGTGTGTTGTGCTGGTCCCTAATGCCTCCCAGGCAGGGAGAGGGGCAAGTGGGATGGTGACAGCTGTCTGGGAACTGTCACTGACTCCTACTTAGTCTGCCTTTCATGGGAGGGGGGTTGACCTCCCTTCTCTGAAGGCTTCCTTGCCTCGCTTTCCAGTGTCCCACACACACAAAAGACAGGTTAAGGGGAGTCACTGACTATCACCAGATAGCTGTCCCTGTCCCTGCTTGTCCCTTTCCCTGCCCAGGAACTGTCAGGGTCCAGAGCAGCATGCTAAAGAAGAGGTTTGCAATACTGAAACTGGATGTCACCCTGTTGTGAGGGCCCACAGTGAAAAAGAACGGGGAGGGGGGACATGCCTCTTGCACATGGGCAGTCAAATGCTGAGACAGCACAGATTCCGTTCCAACTGCCACCTCCCATGAAAGAAGGTGCCATGAGGGGGGGGGGTCATAGTGAGTTGTCCAGCAGTGAGTTTCCTGTGGCAATTTGTCCCGTACTAAGATGGCAGCACTGAGATAGCCATGCTGAGCTGCCTGTGGCAACACAGTTGTGGCAAGATGTGCCATTCTGCTCTGGAACATATTCCCTCCAGAGATTAGGATGGCCCCAACCCTGTTGGTCTTTCAAAAGGCCTTGGAGTTCTGCTATGTGCCTGGGCTTGGGGTCCCAAGTGTGTGCAGGACCGTATTTCCCAGTTATGCTAATATCAATGGATTATAATATCTCCTGGCTGTTATTTGTAATTTCCTTTTATATTGTATTTTAACTGTTTTAATATCTTTTATGATTGTTCATTGCCCAGAGATGTGCAGCTATACAAACTGAATAAACAAATAAATAAACAGAGAAACAGAATGACCATAGGCAGGCAAAAAAAGTTGTGGAGTGTCTGACTTCTGAATTCCTGCTGGCTTCCCTGAAGTAGCCGAAGGACCACTCGGGACGACAGGCTAGTTAACTTAAGATTTATTTAGAGCAGAGACAACAACAGAATAACTTGCCGGCTTTTTATAGCCGGCGGCTGTCAGTGAGAACCAATCAGGTTTGTTTGTTTTGGCGCCGCGTCTCTTCCGACCAATCTGCGTCGTCTGTTTTGACAGCTCCGGCTTCCGCATGGCTCCGTGTTTTGACAGCCGCGAGCTGTCAGTGGTTGCGCCTGCGCCTTGCGAGGAACTTTGACAGCTGTCAAAGTTCCCGCGTGTTCTTCTGTCAAATCGGTTTTTTCCTCACCGCCTGACTTGTTACTTATACATTAAAGATGTTTATACATATAATACACCCCTTACCCCTCCCCTGGAGCGTTCCTTCCCCCTTGAACGTTGGAACCTGCCCATTGGTAGTCCTTTAGGTAGGCGGGGGCCCTTCGGTTCCTGTTGGAACGGCGTGGAAGAGGGCCGATGTCTGGTTCTGCTGGTAGCGCGTCTCTTAGTCCCTCTTCGTCTTGGTCAAGCATTGGTAGTATTTCTGGGGGGGGTGGTTGGTCACGTTCCTCAGGTTGGGGTTCTGGGGTGTGTGGTGGTTGTCTGGGTCTGAGTTGGTCTATATGGCGGCGTAGATTGCCGTGAATTTGTGTGGATATGAGATAGGAAATGGGTCCTGTTTGGTTAAGAACTGTCCCCTGGATCCATTTGTTTTTATCTGTATAAGATCGTGCCCATATCATTTGGCCTGGTGTGAGTGTACGGTTTGGTTGGGGGCGCTCGTTTTCTTCTGGGAACGTGTCAGGATGTAATCTGTCGAGCCGCGTTATCAGCCTTCTCCCCCATCTTAGTTCCGCCGGTGATTTGCCGGTTGTTGTGCATGGTGTTGCATGTTGTGACATTAGGAACTGGCTGAGTCGCCGCTGCCAGTTCCCTTTGACGAATTTTTTCAACGCTTCTTTAGTAGAACGCACCATAATTTCAGCCATCCCGTTCGTCGATGGGTGGAATGGCGCAGACGTGACCAGCCTAATACAATTCTTCATAGCGAAGATCTGAAATTCACGAGAGGTGAATTGAGGGCCATTGTCTGAAACTATGGTGTCTGGGAGGCCGTGTGTGGCAAATATTTTCCTTAGGGCTTGTATAGTGGCTCCTGACGTTGTTTTCTTAAGGGGAGTGACTTCTAACCATTTTGAATAACTGTCCACTACAATTAGGAAACTCTGTCCCTGGATAGGTCCTGCAAAGTCTAAATGTATGCGTGACCATGGGTTTTTTGTCGTTTCCCATTTGTGGATGGGTGCCTGGGGTGGTTCGTTCCGGGTTGCCTGACAGGTATAGCATCCTCCCACATATTTCTCTATTTCCTTATCTATGCCAGGCCACCAAACATAACTCCTGGCCATGGCTTTCATCTTGACAATGCCAGGGTGTCCTTCGTGTAAAATGTCTAATGTTTGATTTGTGTTCTTATTTGGTATTATGACTCGATTTCCCCATAGCAGGCATCCCCTATGTGAAGATATTTCATTTTTCCTGTTGAAGTATGGCTGGAATTGGGGGTGTGGGTTTTTTGCTGGCCACCCTGTTGTGGCCCACCTGAGAATTCTGCTGAGTATTTTGTCCCTAGCTGAGTTGTTTGCTATAATCTTAGCAGAGAGGGGACAGTCTGGAAGTTGTGAAATTGCCAGGATCATTCCAGCTGGGGCTGGGTCTGGGTCCTTGTTTGGAATTGGCAGTCTGCTGAGGCAGTCTGCGTGTCCTAATTCCTTCCCTGGTTTATGGATTAACTGATAAGAATAGGCAGATAAGAATGTGGACCACCGTAGTATTCTCGGGGAGAGAATCTGAGGTGTTATTTTATTCCAAGTGAATATCCCTAATAGGGGTTTGTGATCTGTGTATATAGTGAAAGGTCTCCCATAAAGGTAGTCATGAAATTTTTTAACCCCTGCGACTATTGCTAGGGCTTCTCTGTCTATTTGTGCGTAATTTCTTTCTGCTTTTGACAGAGTACGTGAATAAAAGGCTATGGGTCTTTGGGTGCCGTCTTCATATTCATGACTTAATACTGCCCCAATTCCATAGGGAGATGCGTCGCAAGCGATGCATATTGGTGTATCTTCTCTGAAAAGGGTGATCGTAGAACTATTGCAAATAATCTTTTTGAGTGATTGGAAGCTATTTTCCTGAATTTTGGTCCAGGACCAGGCAGTTCCCTTATCTAGGAGTCTATGCAGAGGTTCTGCGATAGTGGCTTTGTGGGGAATGAAGGCATGATAAAAGTTTAATAGCCCTAAAAAGGCTTGGAGTTCCTGTTTATTCCTGGGGCTAGGCACCGTTTGAATAGCCCTTAGTTTTTCTGTGGTAGGGTGGATACCTTGACCGTCTATTTTGTACCCTAGGAACTCGGTGGATGTGACTCCAATGGAGCACTTTTCCCGCTTTAGTTTGAGGCCGGCTTCTCTGAGCCGGCTCAGCACAGCTGACAGTCTGTCAGCTAGATTTGCTTCATTTTCTCCGGCGATGAGAACATCGTCGAAGTAGGGGCAGACCCCCGGTAGTCCCTTCAGAGTTTTCTCCATGATACCCTGGAAAATACCCGGGGCTGCTGATATGCCGAATTGTAGCCTCTTTACTTTAAAGGCACCGCGGTGGGTGACAATTGTCTGGGCTTCCGTGGTGTCATTAGTGACAGGCAGTTGCAAATACGCCTGCGTGAGATCAAGTTTGGCAAAAATGGCGCCGGAGCGGATGGAAGCAAAAACGTCCTTTACCGCTGCTAAGTTGAGGGTCGCCTTATAGTCCGCGCATAATCTTATTTCCCCGTTAGGCTTTACCGGTGTGACTATTGGGGTCTCCCAGCTTCCCCCTTCCGTAGGTTCAAGTACCCCGAGCCCTACGAGGCGCTCTAATTCCCTTTCAATTTTTTCTTTAAGGGCAAAGGGCACTCTCCTAGCTCTTATCTTAATGGGTTGGATTGCTGGGTTTAATTGTAAAGAGGGGGACCCGTGTATTTTCCTAATGTGCCATCGAAGACGTCTGCATACTTATTGCAAACGGCTTCGAGACTGGGTGATTGTACAGTATTTACCCCCGTTATGGCGATCCCTAACGGCCCGAACCAGTTCAGCCCTATCAGGTTGGTGCGATTTCCGGGCGTTACCAGCACTTCTAGGGGACCCTTGAAAGATTTGTACTCGACTGTCACAGTAGCCCTCCCTTCAAGAGGAATAGGGGTTTTCTGGAAGTCTGCTAGGTGGACCTGGGTTTGCCTCAGAGGAATTTTTCCCTTGCCTTGTTGACAGATCTCCTGATATGTTTTAAAGGAAATTAAGGAGACTGCTGACCCTGAATCCACCTCCATGAGGCAGGGCACCCCCTGAATTTTTACCCTGATCTTAACCTTTGAGCTTAGGCAGTTTACCTTGTCAATTGTTTCTACCAGGGCCCCTGGCGTTTTTCCCCTGTTGGCCTGGGTAGCTGGCCTACCTGGGGAGTTTGCCTCCAAATCATTGATGTTGTCTCGGCCCTTGCTTCGGCACACCGGTTTGATATGGCCAGTCTTCCCACAATTGTGGCACTTAGCATTTCTGAACCGGCAGCTTCCTCGGGCATGGTTGCCCCCGCAGCTGGCGCAGGCGGCCCGTTGCTCGTAGCGCGGCGGTGGCGGGGGGGGGGTTCCTGGACCTTCGGCGGTCCGAAGTGTCGCTTCTCCTCGGTTGCCTGCGTTCCATTCTGCGCTGCAGGGCTTCTCCGTCGGTGAAATCCACCGACTCTTCGCTGTCGCTGAGGGTGGCGCTTTCTTGGAAGACGGTCGCTGGGCTCTCTGGGGTCGTGGTAGTCGGCTTCTTCTTGTGGTTGTACTCGTAGGCCATGATTTCTCTGGTCAACTCGGCCAGGCTCATGTCGGTCTTGGACGTCAGCTTCTTCTGTAGACGTTCGTCCCTCAGGCCGATCACCACCTGGTCTCTGATGCGGTCTTCTAGGTCGGGGAAGTGGCAGTTCCGCGCGGCATGTCGGACCCCAGCGATGAAATCGTTTGCGGGTTCGTCTGGACGTTGTTTCTTCTGGGCAAATTGGACCCGCCAGTACAGTTCAGACCGGGCTGGCATGTAGTGCTTCGTCAGCTGGTCTACCAGGTCCGCGTAAGATACCTCGGTGATGGGTACCGGGCTGAACAGCCCAACGGCAGCATCGTAGACGGGGGGTCCGCTGATGTATAGCAGTGCTGCGGCCTTTGCTCGGTCATCGGTGATTTTGCTGACAAGGAGGAATCCCTCGACCTGGCCCAGGTGCGATTGCCACCTTTCGGGATGTCGGGTGTCGAATTCCCTCACGCGGCCGAAGTTCGCCATGTCGTCCGGTCCTGGGTCTCGCTCCGATGGAAGTTAAAACTTCCCGTGACAGCTCTGGCCGGAACTCTCTTCCGCGGCCGTGACTTCAGCTCTGGAGCGATCCCACCTTCGTCGCCAGTGAAGTAGCCGAAGGACCACTCGGGACGACAGGCTAGTTAACTTAAGATTTATTTAGAGCAGAGACAACAACAGAATAACTTGCCGGCTTTTTATAGCCGGCGGCTGTCAGTGAGAACCAATCAGGTTTGTTTGTTTTGGCGCCGCGTCTCTTCCGACCAATCTGCGTCGTCTGTTTTGACAGCTCCGGCTTCCGCATGGCTCCGTGTTTTGACAGCCGCGAGCTGTCAGTGGTTGCGCCTGCGCCTTGCGAGGAACTTTGACAGCTGTCAAAGTTCCCGCGTGTTCTTCTGTCAAATCGGTTTTTTCCTCACCGCCTGACTTGTTACTTATACATTAAAGATGTTTATACATATAATACATTCCCCATTAATGATACTTGTGGGAAGCTGGCAAGCATCAGAAATAATTCTTCGTCAGCTGAACTGCAGAACTGCCTGACATTTTACTGGGGGTGGGGATGGGGATAAAGGGAGCTGTGGACCACAAGGAAAACTGTACCTCCACTCTCCTTCCTGGCATATCTCCAGGGGGAGGCATGCAGGGTTGGTGTGCAGTTCAGGAAGGGTGTGAAGTGTGCATAAAAGAGCCCACATGGATTTGGGAGGGCATGTGAGGATGCAGTGCATGTCAGGAAGGGTGTGCAAGGTGCATAATAAATGTTGCACGGATTGAAAAGAGCATGTCAGGATGTGTGAGTGACTGGCACAGAGAGGTTGTGGAGGCTGTGTGGTGAGAAAGATTCATCCAGGCAACTTGCAACCTTCTCTGTCTTCTTCCCCATTGCTGATGTTTCCAGCCAGGTTCCCATAAGCAAAGCTGGAAGAGTGAAGGCAATCATGATTGAGTTTACACTTTCTGCTGGCTTCCCCACTGACTTGTGGAAAGCTGTCAGGGAACGTTGGAAATAACCATCATGTGACTGTGTGACTGACCTCAATGGCATGGTAACTGGCATTGAAGAAATCACAACTTCCCCAAATTTCATTCCCATGGAAGTAACAAGTCCTGACATTCTGTATGTTAGCCCATTTAAGGTACTTGGTTCAGAAATTGTTGCCCTAGGATACATCCAAATGAAGGTTACAAACAGACAGACATGACACCGTTAGTAGTGTATAGAATCATTGATAGATTTGTTGATTCTGAATACCATTTTAAGAGTTTGTGAGTGAGATGGCATCTAAATCTGATAAATAAAATTTCATTTTAGGTTGAAAAAATTCGATGTGTTGGAAAAGAATAACTAATTCTTGATTATTATTCAGAACTGCTGCTGTTGTCTTTCATAATGCTAAAATTAAGAAAGAGATAGAACATCCAGGATGGCTTTATTTGTTACCAAACTGATTTGACATATAACATTTTCACTTGAGTTTCTTATTTATGAGGCATAAATGAAAGACTCAATAATTAATGATAGGAACCAGCTTCTCCCTGCTTGCTGTGGAGCTGTAAGTATCCAGCAGCCTGCAGGAAGCTTGCCCTGTGGTTTTTGGCACATCAGGGGAGACGGCAATTTAGTTAATTTCCAACCAATCCATCATCTATTATCATTATTGGATCAAAGCAGATCCCACTGGCTCTTTGTCTGCATTTTTAAAAAATATTTGTTTACTGAATGGATGTTGGCAATTTCTTGGAAGTACAGAAGATGTATGAGGGTAGACAATTTTCTTCCCAGAAATAAAAAACAACATACACGTGTTCTAAAATTAAAGTGGTATATAGCATACATGACGCTATGAATGAATAGGCTAGACCAATACAGGGAAGGAGGACAGTGTAGCCTATATTAGTCTAGTGGCTAACTTGCCAAAAAAATCTTTCTGGAGTTGGGAGGAGTTTTTGTTTCTGTTTTGTATTACTTGGATGTAGGTAGAAAGCTCTTTGTAGTCAGGAATTTTGCTTTGTCAGGCTTCTGAAACTCACAGAGGGTTTTATGTACATTCAAATCATGTGAGTAGAAGCTTGCTGTAAATTGTCCCTGCTGAACACATGGAAATTAGAGAGAGGATGGGTTGGTGTGTACTAAACCACAGGTGTCTGCAGAGCAATTGACAAGTCACAAAATATGTGATGCATTGCAGTTGGGAATGGATACTTATATGCTGGATATGATTTCTCAAATAGGTTGTTTTTCCATCTGAATGAGGCCAGCTGGTATGTCAGTCTTGTTTTCTTGAGTTCTACTTATTAGCCTTTGCTCAATTTCATTGACTGCCCAATTTTTAAGATTACAGAATTGGGAAAACATTCAATGGGTTCTTCTATGAAAGCATGGATGGATGAATTAAAGCAATATTGTTGATGTCTCTCTGGTATTGTTAAGAGCATAGCAGTGATATACCAGTGCTTTAAATTACTTCAGGTAAACAATTTCTCTCTTAAATAAGTCAAAATTATTCTAGCAGCTATTGTAGTTTTAAAATATAGATATGACACTAAATGGGTATTTAAAAAACAAATAAATGAAAAAAACCTTTCAGTCCTCAAAGAACACCAGGAATTTAGCATAGAGGAACAGGTAAAATGGTGGGTGAGGTTTTCTCACCAGCATAACTGTTATTAAGAATAGAAAAATATTTGAGCAGCCCCTAGCAGCATTTAAACATTCATATAAACAATGCTTGCATTTTGTTTGAACTGTCTCATTTATCAGAACCATGACAGTATACATAATTATTTGCATTTTGGCCCTAAGATCAAATCAAATTTCACCTGGTCCAATACATGTTGTAGTAGACAACAGTTAGTTTATTAGTGACTTGTCAGTCTATCAATGCTTTACCAGTACATTACAGTGAAGGTGCATCACAAAAAAACAGCCAAGGTTGACTCAGCCTTCTATCCTTCCAAGGTTGGTAAAATGAGGACTTACATTGTTGGGGGCCATAATCTGACATTTGTAAACTGTTCAGAAAATGCTGTAAATCAGCGGTCCCTAACCTTTCTGGCTCCACAGAACTGCAGCAGCAATGGCAGCAGTGGTGGGAAGCGATGGCTTCGCATATGCATCCTAGCTCCTGCACATGCGGCAAAGGAAGCTTCGCACACTCACTACACTAACTACCAGAGGACTGGAAGAGAGCTGATGTAGTTCCCATCTTCAAAAAAGGGAAAAAAATAGATCCAGGAAACTACAGACCTATCAGCCTGACCTCAATACCTGGGAAGATTCTGGAAAAGATAATCAAACAACAAATCAGCGAACACCTTGATGCGAACAAAGTTATCACTAAAAGCCAACATGGGTTTGTCAAAAACAGATCGTGCCAGACAAACCTTATTGTATTCTTTGACCAAGTGACAAAACTAGTGGACCAGAGGAATGCTGTAGATATAATTTACTTGGATTTCAGTAAGGCATTTGATAAAGTAGATCACAACCTACTACTTGATAAGATAGAAAAATGTGGGTTAGATAGCATCACCACCAGATGGATTCGTAGCTGGCTGACAGGCCATACTCAGCATGTGGTCCTCAATGGAACTGCATCTACATGGAAGGAAGTGTGTAGTGGGGTGCCCCAGGGCTCTGTTCTGGGCCCAGTGCTCTTCAACATCTTCATCAATGATTTGGATGAGGGGATAGATGGGGAACTCATCAAATTTGCAGATAACACCAAGCTGGCAGGAATAGCCAATACTCCAGAAGATAGGCTTAAGATACAGGAGGATCTGGACAGACTCGAACACTGGGCACTATCTAACAAAATGAAATTCAATTGTGAAAAAGGTAAGGTTCTGCATTTAGGCAGGAAAAATCAAATGCACAGGTATAGTATAGGTGGTACCTTGCTCGATAGTAGTAACTGTGAGAGGGATCTCGGAGTCCTAGTGGACAATCACTTAAATATGAGCCAGCAGTGTGCTGCAGCTGCCAAAAAAGCCAACACAGTGGTAGACTGCATTAACAGAGGGATAGAATCAAGATCATGTGAAGTACTAATACCACTTCACAATGCCTTGGTAAGGCCACACCTGGAATACTGCATCCAGTTTTGGTCACCACAATGTAAAAAAGATGTCGAGACTCTAGAAAGAGTACAGAGAAGAGCAACAAAGATGATTGGGGGACTGGAGGCTAAAACATATAGGGAACGGTTGCTGGAATTGGGTATGTGTAGTTTAATGAAGAGAAGGGTGAGGGGTGACATGATAGCAGTGTTCCAATATCTCAGGGGCTGCCACAAAGAAGAGGGAGCCAAGCTATTCTCCAAAGCACCTGAAAGCAGGACAAGAAGCAATGGATGGAATCTAGTCAAGGAGAGAAGCAACCTAGAACTAAGGAGAAATTTCCTGACAGTTAGAACAATTAATCAGTGGAACAACCTGCCTCCAGAAGTGGTGAATGCTCCAACACTGGAGGTTTTTAAGAAGAGACTGGACAGCCATTTGTCTGAAATGGTATAGGGTTTCCTGCCTGAGCAGGGGGTTGGACTAGATGACCTCCAAGGTCCCTTCCAACTTCTTCTTCTTCTTCTTCTTCTTCTTCTTCTTCTTCTTCTTCTTCTTCTTCTTCTTCTTCTTCTTCTTCTTCTTCTTCTTCTTCTTCTTCTTCTTCTTCTTCTTCTTCTTCTTCTCTTCTTCTTCTTCTTCTTCTTCTTCTTCTTCTTCTTCTTCTTCTTCTTCTTCTTCTTCTTCTTCTTCTTCTTCTTCTTCTTCTTCTTCTTCTTCTTCTTCTTCTTCTTCTTCTTCTTCTTCTTCTTCTTCCTTGCTGCTTGTGCAATCCAGTTCCGAACAGGCTGCATGACTCAGGAGGTAGGGACCCTACTATGGAGCGGTATATAATTTTAAGTGCTATTGGTATTGCCACTTTCTTGGATGCTTTTCAATAACCCAGTTATGCTGTTTTTAAATGGTCAATTAAAAAAAATACATAGCAAGATACTTAATTTCTATGCTATCCCTTTCCTATTTTTTCTACTTTTCTTGCTGCTTTGAACATTGGTTTTTTTTTTGCTTTTTTTTTTTGCTTGCTCCAGTGGTGAAAATAAACTGAGCGAGGAGAAAAGTGCAGTTCAGAGCATGATTTCCTTTGTTGTTTCACAACAAGTAGCAGGGGTTCCTGCTGCACTTATTTGGAGAAATTTTTGGGGGAAAAAATACAATGAAGAAATGTAGAATTTTCCATTCTCCCACCTTCTTTCTAAAGAAACCTTTGAAAATAATTGGAGACCAATCACATTAGTGGAGAGAAGAGGTAATTAATCAGGCCAAAAGCAGCAGGAAGAAGCTTGAAAAGAGAAAATAGTTTTTTAAAAAGATTATCTACACTTCTAGACTTTCTAGCTTTAAAAAATTGGATTTTCTGCATGAGGAACATATGGTATAATTATTGAGAAAACAAAATATAAAAGCATAAAAGCATACTGGTAGCAATATTATCTGCATATTCTGTAAAATTTGAATAAAGAGAGCATGGACAATGCACATTAAACAAAGTGTATGCAATATAATTTGAGTACTAATTATTTTGAGCTCAAAAGAGTCACTTTGAACCTTATATTCTGGAAACAAAATGTCTCTTGAGAATTTGTTTTGCCCAGGAATCAATTCAATCTGCAGTTGTTTCAAGTCATGGTGGTTGGAAGATTATCTATTCTATGAATCTTTCTCTTTTTTAAAAAAAAAACAAAACAAGAACAACATGGCAGTGGTTGCTGCACTGTTAGTTTGCCCATTAATCAGCATCCTTAAAGTATGTTTGTCAGCGAAATGATCTCTGCAAGTTGAGTCATGGCAACTGGATTTCTGTTTTTGTTGGTTTGTAATGTTTCACTGCTTATTCAAGTAGCTTCTTCAGCCAGTCTGAAGAAGCTAATTGGATAAGGAGTGAAATGTTTTGAACCAACAAGACAAGAAGTCCAGTTGCCGAAAGTCAACTTCTAGGGCTAGGCAATTCTACCTGGATGACTGAGATTCTTCATCAACAGAGAAATGATGAATTGTTGGAGCAATTCACCTTCCATAGGACAAAGCTTCTTGGCTGGACGTTCCCTGTCTGCTGCTGGAGGAAAACTGAGGGTTAGCACTCTCACTTAGACCTCCAGACTACTACCCAGTATTCAGATACGGCTGATGGTGAGGAATGAATGCTGTCCCTTAAGCACCAAGTTGCCTGTGCAACACGGAGCCAATCACTGGCTCACTGGAATGAATCATATCAGGATAAATCTCTAGTTCATGTCACCTAAGTTGTGGAAAAGACTATATATGAAGGCTTGTGTGTTGTTCACATTTATAGAAACCCATCTGGTTTGCTTACAGATCTCTCTACTAAACTTTGTAACTGCTGTGAGAATCAGCTAAAATCCTCATGTTCCCACCAACCTTCTCCCATGTTCCACTCAGCTTCCCACATAGACAGTAATGATATTGGTGGGTCCCAGCTGTCAATTTGACTGGAAGACAGACTGGGCTGACGCTGAATTGAGCTCCATGGATGAGGTGGAGCAACAAGCAAACCACAGCTAAGATCTTAAAAGAGATAGTTTACTTTTTCTAAACCACACTGAAAGTGAGTTGGTGGCCATATAAATTTAAAGAAACAAATAAATAAGAGAAGACTTTTTGTTGCTTCAGGTCATTGCCTCACTTACAAGAAGGTAAGGTATTGCACCTGCTTGGGACTGGTGCTCAGTCTGAAGGTCTTGCTGGATTTTCAGTTTCTGCTCAAAAAGTAGGCAATAGTCCTTTTTTTTTGTTGCCATCATGCAAAACGTTTGACAACATTTACTGATATAGCATGCTGCAGCTGTTAAAATGTTGGACTGGAGCTGTTTTCTTTTTTCTTTTTTAAAAAAATTATGTCTTTTGCCAGAATTTCTGCAAGCTTCAGCCAATATGGACAAATCCTAGCCCACCAAATGTTGCAGAAAATATTGGCATTGATACCATATTCCCACTGTTCCCTAAGTCCAGAATATATGAAACATTTCAAGTTTTTATTCTAAAAGAATAAGGAATATTTAGGATGCTTTTAAAGATCAGTTCTGTCACAATGCTGACAATTTATAATATTTTCCTTTGAATTTCAAACAAAATATATTTTCCATTTCATGAACCTGTATATTAAACCTCATTTGGAAATGCTCCTATTGTTACTTCTCTTTCAAACATACCTTAAATATCTGAAAAATTACGTATCCCTTCACTCTTCCAGCCTTGTTTTGAGTATACTTATTTGTGCATTGGATATAAAACCTATTCATGGGAATCCCTGCCATTTTTTAAAAAATCAGAATTCACTTATAAATGAAAAGATTTGCTCATTAAGGTATGATGTCAACGCTGCTAACATCGGATGTTCTTGCTTTGACAACAGATGGAAATGTAGCCATCTTTTCTATTTCGCTTTTGGTGTTAGTTGGTGTTGGGAGGGGGGACGTGGATAAGAGTCCAGTTGTCATAACAATAATAACTCAACCATGGGAATCAAGGTTATTGCGCCCAGAGTTGATAAAGATTTGGCGGGCTGCAGAGCTGGGGAGAAAGCCTGCGCATCAAGCTAATTGGGGAATGTGATTTATGACTGTTAATTGGAGGAGGGAATTGTGCTTTACTACTTTGTGCTAAGCGGAGGGGAATTCAGTTTTTGGTTTCAACTATGTAGTGCTGATGCTTTGTTTCTCGAATAAAAGATTCTTTAAGGTAAACAACGCCTCGAAGTTCTTTTGAAGAGTTTTGTCTGTTGGAACCCTGAGATATATTTTGCTAGGCCCCAGAGCAAAGGTTGAGCAACTTAATCCATTGTAAGAGTGCTGTTTTGTTTAGGCAAGGATTGTACAGAACAGAGTATACTGCCTGCCCCTCCCTGTTTGGAGGCTATACATTTTTTTCAGTGTAGGAGATAGAAGCTAAAAACATGGGAGGGCTGTTATCACCCTGTCCTGCTTGGGAGGCTGGTTTTCAAAAGCATCAGGAGTATTGCTCTTGGGGGAGTGATGGAACAGATGGCCATTAGTCTGACCAGCAGAAGGAGGAGATGTTCAAGGGCATTTTAATGAGAACAAGAACAACATATCCATCCTTTCCCCTAGCTACAAATCAGTCAGGTGTCCTATTGATTTCATTTGAAGTCCTATTGATTTCAACTAAAGTTATTCAGGAATGTGGTAGGTCTTCCATCGCAGCTATTTCCAGACAAATAAACTTTTCATGTTATCTATCAAAAGGCCATTTTTTTAAAAAAAAGATTTTCTATGGTAAGACAAGAAAGGAATGTGGAAAACACAAGAGGGCTACAAAGGAAGAAGATACTACCTGGAACCTTGGTGAAGTTCTGTGAATGAAAAGGGTAACTGCCCAATAAAGGCACAATCTGGAATCTTCCTTTAATTGCTCCCCCAACTTGTCTCAAATGTACCTATGTACATTTCCCCCCACCTGCACCCTTAATTTCCAAGGGCGTTTCTTAGGCTGCAGATGGTCTAACAAAAGCAATGGATTGAGTGGTGGGCTCTGTACACTGGGGGTCTCGCACCATGGAGAGGGCCTTAGATCATCTAGTTCATAAATATTTAGATGACACAGTAATTGACTACAATAAGAAGAATGTCTGCCAAAAATATTAATTTCAACAGATAAATGGAGGTTAATTTTCATTAAAAATCTATTTAAGACAACAACATATCGAAACTACTTGGATGTTTCAAGTACAGATATAGAGACTGGGGTTTATTGAAAATACTGTATTTGTGTAGGAAAAGAAGCAGAGATTGACAAAATAAATTTTAAAATCTTTCCAGTAGGGTAAATTCATCTCCTTGATTTAGGAAGGGATTAAGGAAAATCTACTTCATGTTCTTAGCCTCATCTCTGCTTCAAAAACTATATTTGGAGAAAAACTGGAAAGAGGTGAGAAACAGTGGTACCACTTTCTGCTTAAGAGTGCACAGAATAAAACCTGTTTTACTAAAGAGACCAAGATGAAGGAGAAAAACAGAAGCCTTTGGCAGAGCCAAGGACTTGGAATTTACAAATAAACTAACCAATTGAAGATACTTCTTATAAGGAACTTTGTTACAGGGAGACACTTTTTCAATTTTTGAATAAGCTGTGGTAGCTTCATGAAAAATTTGAGGCACAAAAGAGCCAATATGGATTGAACACAGTACAGAAAGAACATCTTAAAGTAGTCATTCCTATTTAAAATACTATGCTACAGTATTTTTTTTACTTCCTTCTGGGGCTTTTATTGTGTGGCTTTGGGAGAGTTGTGTAATAGTAGTTTATTTTAAAATATAAAAAGTGTGGAGGTTGACTAGCATTCATATGCTGTGCTAATCTTTAAAGTGGCATTATTTTGCAATGGCAATAAGAATACCAGTGGGCTTTCATTCACAGTCTGAGGCCATTACAATAACAACAGTGTTCAGATATAAATGGTTGATCTGTTGGATAAGACTTGAAAGGCCTGACTGAAGTCCTCATCTCAGCCCTCTGGGTGCTCTTGTCCCAGTCATTGTCTCTGTCTTCTCTGATTCTTACCCTTGGCATATAATTACATGAAGAAATGCAATATATACTTGCTCATGTTTCTAGAAGAAAAGTAGAATATAAATCTAATGATTTAATCAAGCGAAATACTAATCTTCTAGAATGAAGGAATTAAACTGCAATGACACATGCATGTTTGCACTTAAAAGCAATTATGAGGTTTTTCCACTGGAGTCTCTGCAAAAAAAAAAAAAGAAAAAAAAAGAAAAGAAAAAGAAAATGTCCTGGCAACTAGTCCAAAGGCTTACCAGTAAGGGTGGCTTTGGATATGGCACCTGCACTGCGTGGCACCAAAACTTCATGGTACTGCTCACCAGCCAAGGTGCTATATACCAATTTGAAGTTTTCCACTTCTGCCTCACTGTTGTCCCACTCAAGGTCTAGGCTGTCTGATGTCCGAGAGAGTACACGTAAATTCTTTGGAGCATCAATTTCTGCATTGGAAAAAGAAAGCAAACAATACAAACTCCTTTATAATCACACCAAGTATATCTCGTATTAGTAAGATATGTTTGAAAAAGCATTTCAAAAACAATGCAAGTAGGCAGGTTATTTAGATTTTGTGCTATTACTCTACACAGAGAGAATTTGAACCATAAAACCAAAGAAATTGCCAAGTATAAAGTATTAATAATGATAACAATAAGAACTATGTAATTGTGCAACACATTAAAGCATGCAAAGCATTTCAGGATCTTACCTAATTAGAATTTGTAGAACATTGGTTCAGCCAGTTACCTAATTTATGTACAGATACAGATATATGTTTCAGTTCACGTCAAATCTGCTACATTTAAAATGAAGCCAAGTATGGAAACTCGAAGGAGTCAGAGTTAAAAATGAAATCAGTTTGGTTCAAATTAAAGCCTAGTTTAACTGTATGAAATCAAGGACTCTGTTATTAGAATTGATTCTGTACAGTCTTAGGTAACAATAAATCTTTCTGAGCTTTTAAATTTAGAAATTGAATCTGAATGTGTCTAGGTGAACAGCATTCTTATCTCACTGAGTTTTGTTCTTTCCGTTAAATTAAAAGGAACATAATGCTATATATGAAGCTGCACTAAGTTGAATCTTCTGCTTAGCTTCTTTGGCCCAGGATTATCTGCTGAGACAGACAGTGGCTCCCGCTTTTGCATTTTGAGATTTCAAAAAGAAATACTATTATTTGGTACAGAGGTATGTCCTTTTACCTCACATGCATACGGGAGGGACCTGAAATGACGACATTTCAACATTTAAATATGCATCTGGTTGAAAAGAACAATGGTTGTTAAACTGTTTGATCCAATTACCCTTTTTCTGGCCTCAAACAATGTCATTAGTCTGCCTCCCTTACACAAAACACAGACTGTGGTTTTACATATGCATCTTAGCAGTGGCAGTCCCAAATTGGATTGGTGACTCACAAACAAGCAATTACAAATGGCCCAATTATCATCTAACTATAGGCAGAAAATCAAAATATAAATATTTCTGTTGGTTTGGGTTCCTTTTCATTTATGTATATTTTCATTGTGGAACTGACAAGTATTCCTGGAACCTCAATAAACGATATGCAGGGTCAGTGTCAGAATTCTATAATTTTAAGCCCAATCTGAATTGCAAATAGCAGAAAGAAGAGAAACAAAATCAGGAATAAAAGATCGGGAGGCTTTAAAGATGCACAGAAAACAGTGGTTGAATTAAAATTACAGGTGAAATTCTACATCCAGGAACCTAGGGGGGAAAAAATCCTGTGTGAGATTTACACCTAAGATGATATGGACAGGAGCATGATGTGGTAGTTGCATTTTGTTTTATTAAAAGTAGGAGAGGTTAAACTTTGAATTCAGTGAGGTTTTAGTTCTGCTAAATTGTCTTAATCCATGCCAAAAGAACAGTCTTCAGTAATTTTAAGAAAAGTGAGTTAAGATGTGGAGGTTACATAATTGGGGATTTGCAATTATAAGGAATTTCAATGCACCTCAGTATTTTTTTCAGTCCCACAAACTTCTTTTGTTTCCTTGCACGTGGCAGCGGAGAAAAGCAACGGAGAAATGCGATGGAGAAATACGACAGAGCTGGAAATCAGGTTAGTGAAGAAATGGTTGGGGGAAGCGAGAGCATCTGGGCGGTGGTGTGTCAAGTTCTCCAGCTCCACGGTGGCAGAGAAATGCAATGGAGCTGGAAAGCAGGTGGCAAGGCAATCCCCCCGACAAGGGTGCCAGGTGCTGGGATGCGCCCGTCTCTCTCCAGCAGCAGCCCAGGCCAGCCCGGTGACGATGCAGAGCTGCAGGCCTCCACAGCTGCCACCACTGAAACAGTGAAAGGGGACCAGGCAGCATGAGGACCAAAGTGGCAGGTGGTGAAGGTGGAGGTGGCGGCCTCTGCCAGGCAGGCGATCTGTGGGATGGGGCATGAGTGGTGGGGTCAGAAGAAAAGCCCTTCAGTGGCAGACATGGCTGATGCACAGTGGCAGCAGAGGCCTTTTGCCTTCACTCCCCCTGGCTCCGAAACAGTGGAGGGGATGGGTAAGGGGCCTCCCCCGCCCATCCTCCATAAGCATGGCAGTCTGGCTTGGAAGGGGAGTGAAAGGCAAAAGGAGGGGGGTCCGGGCAGGATCTTAACTAGGGCTTATTTGGGGGGTATGGCTTATATTAGGCCCATCCCCAAAAATCAAGCTAGGGCTTATTTTCGGGGCAGGTCTTATTTTTGAGGAATCATGGTACCTTCAGTCTGTGGTGAGAAAAACATCCCCTCAAGGTAGAAAATGTTTCAAAAATAGCAACTACTTACCACTTTGTAGTTTTTGGCTTGTCCCACCTCCCAAATAATAGGATCCAGTCATAGCAGCAAGCTGCCATGAACTGATAAAGAGTCAAAATGCAAAAATACTGGAATGCCAGGTTAGAAGTTAAAAGGCAATAGAGTTTTGCTATGCATACAACCATGTTGAAATACTAGCCTTTTTAAAAAAAATATGAAAGAAGAGAAAAGGATTTGCATTTAGACCTGCATCGAAGAGGGGAGGGACAAGGCATTCAATTGCTAGCTAATATACAAGCTCTGATTATTTGACAGCTCTTTATGCACTGTTACTAACCAGGAAGGGCAAGTGCTCATTGACCAGCAGTTCTCTATGAACTTTGAGTTGAAAACATATTGTATGCTTAAAGCATCCTGATATCCAAATAAATCTAAAAATAGTCATGGTTCAAAAAAAAGCTTGGCTCAGTCTCAGGTACATTTTAAATTGCATTCAGTGTAGTTTGGAGACGGAAATAGTGGTTTGTAAGAGTTCAAGCTATCTTTGAAAGAAATTATTCACAGCCATCCTTGAATGTATCATTTTGTGCTATCCTTCCCTAACATTCTGAGAATTGCCATGCCACATTCTGGGTACTGAAAACAAAATAAGAGCATCTTGCACTGTGTGAAGCAAAAGAGGCAAACACATCATGCAATAGTTTTGCTACTTTATTTATTGTTTTGATTATGACATCTCACCAAAGAAAGTCTAAGAATGAAAAACTCAGCAAATCGATAGATGCACATCCCCCTTTCTCTTACATCCAGTCAGCACAATATTATCATAGAGATGATACAAATCTCTAGTATTCATCTGAAATCTTTATGACAGACAATATCTTAGCCATAAAACAGTTCCAAACTCTGCTTTCCTCCTTTATGGAGCTGTAAATTAAACTTGCTAGCTGACTACAGTGTTGACTAAAATAAAACCCTTTTCTAAGTTCTTGAATATGATACAAGAATGTACAATACATTTATTACTGGATCGGACAGAGTTCCTGGTGTAATGCTTCTCCTTCAACCAATACTCTATCCCATGGGTATCAAACTCGCAATGTCACGTAATGTGTCGTGATGTATCGCGGCTCTTTTTGCATTGCCGGCAATGGGGTGGGCCCGGTTTTGGTATGATGAAACTGGCCTGCAGGCCTGCAGTTTGACACCCCTGCTCTATCCTCTCTCCCTATGCTTGCTTTGTGAGCTAGGTTCTTTTGGAATTAATTATTTTTAATTTCACATTATTTTTGTAAATGAAAAGGTTGACAGGATGGCGTTTCTCTGCTGCTATGATAAAAGTGGGAGGACCAAAAGGAGGCTATTCAGTAAGTGCCAAAGTACTTAGCATGCCTGTAGAATAATGATGCCACATGCCTGCGAACTGAGCCTGCTTTTGCTTACAGTTTCTCATTGGTTCTTTTTAGAACCATTAATTGATGCAGACCCCAAACTGAGCAAACTGTGCTCACTTTGCTAGTAAGAGCAAAGGTTCAATTAGATTCCCAGAGAAGAAACAGAAGGCTGCAGATGGGTTGGCAAAAGAAGTAGTCTTAAAATTTTCAGTGAAGACCTCTGGAATAAAGAAAGTTAGAAATGGGGTTGAAAGCTGGCAGATAATGTAGATTTAGACAATATGTTCAAATGGATTGTTGGTTTCAATAGGGAAATAGGCTAGTGATCCTTACAGGGATCAGGCAATATTTTCACTGATCAAAGCTCATTAGCTTTTTCAAGAAGAAGAAGAAGAAGAAGAAGAAGAAGAAGAAGAAGAAGAGGAGGAGGAGGAGGAGGAGGAGGAGGAGGAGGAGGAGGAGGAGGAAGAGGAAACCTACTGCAGATGACCCTTACTGGAACTGAGGTATGACAAAAGAAAGGAACTCTAAAGTTTTAATTATCAAATGATCATCAGCTGGACCAAAGCCAATTGCTACTAATATTGTAAGTTCTTTCTGAACCTAGAATTAAGAGTAGTAGGGATAGGGCTTCCGGTTTGCGTGCGTGGCGCTTCCAGACGCGCAGGAACAGTCCGCTTTCTGCCGTCTGTTTTTTTCTTTTTTGGAGGACCCTGAAAAGGGTCAAAAATTGGCTTGGAGGGGCGATTACTGTGAGGAGGCCTTCCCTGCGATCACGGAAGGGCAGTAGCCCTCTGCTTGAATCTGGGACAATCTCCTCTGGCCTGAAGAAGAAGAGACCGGCCATAAAGATGGCCATTCACTAAGCTGCTCCCTGCCGAAAGCCAAAAGCACTACCTAGCACCAAGAAGCAATGTGGAGGACCTGGGTGAGTTTCCTGAAAATCTCTTTCCCCATTTTTTGAGAAAACGGTGAATATCTACTCTGGGAACAAATCTTAAAGCCTTAAAAGAAACTTAATTAATTCAGCAAAGAAATTAAGCAATTTCATCAGTATCTACTAAAAAGCTCCTATTTTTTGCTGGGGATCTACTATCCTATTTTCTTTCTAAGCTGTGAATTAAGGAAAAAAAATGGACTAATGCTACAAAAGTTCTATATTAATTTGGAAAAAAAGAGAAAGTTTTTACATTGCATTTTATATGTTATTGATGACATCTTGTGGTGAAACCTGGTACAGCAAGTAAATTTCTTTTTTCTGTTGTGAGAGCTGACTGAATAACAGAGCTGTCCTTGACATTATTTTTAAAGATAAGTGTGGGAACACCTGGCACTGAAAACAACTCTTTTGGAGGTGGATAATTCTTGACTCTTATTAAAATAGCCTCCATGGAAGATTTAATTGCAAACAATAATGAAATGGAAGAATATATCCCACCACTTGACTATAAACTGATACTAGACACAATTTTGGCAATGACAGAGCAAATTAAAGCCAAATTGCAAGAAAAATCTGACAACTCAAAGCCACCAAATCAAATTTTGACTTTAAATGAGGAAAAGATAATCCAAAACCAAATAGAAGAAGTGGAAACTAACGCTAAAACAGGAGACTTCAAAGAACAACAAATGCAACCTACAGAAAACCTTAAAGTCCAAACTTTAATGGCAACTACAAAACTTACAACTCAAAAAGCAACAGCACCTGAAGAAAGCAATACTAAGAGTGAAGACACTAAAGGCCTTCAAATACACTATATTGAGAGTTCAACTAATCAAATGACAGCTATAACACCAGCTACTACTTTCTACCTAACCCAGATAGAATTGGAAGAAGAAAAAGACTTGACTGATATAACGACAACTATATTACATCAATCATCAAAAACTGAATTATCAAAGCAAAATTAGAATGGTTACAAAGGGGATATTTTCCTTGCAAAATTGACATTTGGATATGCTCCCTGGATTCAAATAAGGGATGTAGGAATAAAGGGAGATACATTTGAGAATTTAAAGATGCCAAAAGGGAAGCCCGATTGGCACAAAAGGAAGGCAAGAGTTAGATTTAAAAAACTGAATTTGTTTCTTTTTTGGGATTCCTAAAGATAGAGTATAAAAATATTTTCAATGGATTAAGGGGAATCTCTAAAAAAATATAACTTTCTTTTGTATATTATAGGCTATTCTAGAATATTCTATTGCAATTAGATAAAATTTAAAAACAGGATATTGATATGTATTAGTGAAAATATATTGAAAATTTTGTTAATTGACTAGGTTACAACTAGAAGTGTATTAACTTGACTATTTTGACCATGTGATAACTAAGGGAATCAGAGAGGGAATCCCTGTTGATGCAACCTGAACTATTTACAACTTGTTATTTGTTATTTTGAACTACCCAACCACCATATTGCTTCATAAATACATGTATATGTAAACATTAAAAAATCAATAAAACTTGTATAAAAAGAGCAGTAGGGATAGAATTGAAATTAACAAATATTAAGCTTGTACCACTACTTGTACATATATACAGGTTTAAAGTTGAGTAGAGATGAAAGCTGGAATTCAGAAAAAAATACTCTCACACTTGCAAATGTACTTGCAAAGCAAGTAATTTAAGTAAGTTATTAAATTAAGTAAGTAATTTCAAGCAAGAAACCAGACCGCTTTTGCTTATTAGTAGTTGGAAGAAAAGGGGAGAAAATCTGGAATGCTGTTTCACACTGCCTCTTTAAGACAAAAGCATGGAACCTTAGACGTGTCCTTTGACAGTCTACCTTCATAAGGACGTGTGTTTATTATTTCAATCTACTTATTTCAATAGATGGGTCTCAAGTAGAGATTGAGTTTGATAAGCCTGAGAGATTTTTTTAGGTAGAAATGCTAGCACCTGTTCTCAGATTCTTCTAGATGCAAAAATATAACTCTAACACTAAGAGTATGACACTTCCTGTAATGTACTGAGGAAGAAAGCAAAGGGCCAGTGTAGCAGCAATGAAAGGTTCAACTAATACTGGGTCTTACCTGTTACAAAGTGGGTGATTGCAGCATCGCTCTCATTAGCACCACGGATAGCTGAGATAGAAACTTCATATTGGGAACCAGGTCGTAAAGCTTGCATGGAATACTGCCTCAGTGGAGGCTGCAACCGAAAAGTGGTCTTTCCTCCTTCCTCATTCTCTAGGCCATATTTCAGTAGAATGTAGTCCACTTTAGCCCGGGGTGGAGACCATTCAACGAAGGCCACAGTGTCAGAAACATCACGAACCAAAATCTGAGTTGGCCCATCAATTGCTGGAGACATTAAGTCCATGAACAAATAGAAAAGAAGAAATTAATGTCTTTGATCAAAGGAAAACAATCTACATTTAGGGCTTATAAACATTTTGCATGAAACAGAAAAAATGCATTTATAACTTGTGGTTTTGGTGATTAGAAAAAAAATAACAGAAAAGGTATTACCAATAGTATTTTTTTTTGGTAATGATACTTATACTTATTTCAAAGGAAATCAGAAATTTCTTCTATTTTTTCCCCCTTTTTATCCTTTCTTCACTTTTGTTTTTTGTTTCCTTTCTTTCCTACTTCTGTTCTTTATTAATCTCTCTCTGTATGTATGTATGTATGTATGTATGTATGTATGTATATAATAGAAAAGAAATTACAATTGAAAAAAGGGGTTAAGATTTGAGTATTAAGCAATCTATATTCATTGACAAGCTACTTCTTATTTCCAGAAGAACCTCACACAGAGTAAAAAGAATAATAAAGAGCAGTGACAACCTTGCACATTTTTACTTTTGTGTTTAAATGGCTCAGAGAATGTGTATCCAGATAATTTATTCAAAATCTTGACATAACTTTGTGGGAACAGAAAACTGCCTTTAAAGTAAGCAGGAAAATAGATTCGATTGATGCTAACTGACATATCCTTACCAGAAGAAAGTCTGCATATATTCACTGTAGTGTTTCACAATGCATAAATGCAGAAGTATGTTGAGAACTATGGCTTCTTATTAGCCAAGGACTTGAAAACTAAGGACTTTTAGGTATGGTTGGTGATCCTAAAAATTTTATATGAAAAAAGTGAAGGGAAAAAAGTGGTCAAAGATGCCAAGAAAGATTAAAACCAGGAAGGTAAAGATATGGAAGTTAAGAAAGAATTCTGTGTAAAATTGTTACAGTCTTCTAATAGTTAGAAAGCTTTAGTTACAATAGTTTCTTAAACTTTGTGTAGATTGAGGTTGAGGCAAATGGCATCAACTATTAGTTAGATGTATCCATTAGAACTGTACTTAGAATTTCACATATAGACAAAGAGGCCAACTTATATATAGAAAGAACCAGTTTGGTCTAGTGGTTAAGGCCCAGGCTAGAAAGCAGGAGACCATGAATTCAAATCCCGCTTTAATCATGAAAGACAGCTGGTTGACTTTGGGCCAGTCAGTCTCTCTCAATGCAACTTATTTCACAGGTTTGTTGTTATGGGGAAAATAGGAGGAGGAAGAATGTGTTGGATATGTTCAACACCTTGGGTTGTTTGTAACAACAATAATAAAAGTGGGATACAAATAAATAAATAAATAAATAAAAATAAATTAGATTCATTCCACTGTTTTTATTTCCCTCTAATCATTTTCCACTCAAGATGTAGAGAAATAGTAGAATTAGTCATACCACTGTATGAACCAGTGGTTTAAGGTTAGAATCTTTTCGATCTGGAGATACAATTTGAAAAGCAATTCATGTAGAGAAGGTGTGAATTTCATTTAAGGTTGTAATCCTTATTAACGCTAACACTAAAGACACTGAGATGTCAATATGAGGCATTTCTGTAGAAAAAAATAGATTTTTTCCCCCTATGAATCTTTTTTTCACTCCAGTTGTACAATATCCCTGCAAGGTCCTGTCAACACCTGCTGACATGTTGCTGGTCTTGTCTTGACACCAAGCATATTTTAAGTTCCTTTATACTTAGTCATACTGTAAAACATAAGTTAGGGTCAAAACCCAAAGGAAAATAAAGAGAATCAGACCAATGATTACTCTAGCAGCTCTTCTATCATCACAGCAAGGGATGGTTTTGCTTATGGACCATTAGGCAGAAAAGTCTCTTAAACCAAAAGTCTCTTAAATTGCTTCATGTCGCCTATAGATGTCATTGGTAAGCTTCATCCTGTAAGCAGTTCTCAAACACTGCTATATCTGTAAACGAAAAAAAGGTCTGTGTGCAATAAATGTCTGTATGTACTTGCTGAAATGATGAAAGGATAACTAAGGTCTCCATCAGGATTGCAAATTAATATTTAGTATGTTCTCTTTTCTTTAAATGAAAGACCTCCTTGTGCTGTGCAATAGTTGGCATACATATTTTTGCCTGGATCTAAAGTTCATTAATTCTTTATAATTAGCTTTGTTGATGCATCCTGTGTTGAAGCTATTTGCATGGTTTTCTCCCCCCTCCCCAAAATAGATTTCGTTAAGTGAAGATATTTAATAAGATGATATAAGGGACATTTCTAGACAAATGAAATCCTTGCTTCCTAGGTGAGAACCTGTTTAACCTTATTGATGATCTATCCATTCCAGCACAACGGTTCCAACAATGCTCATACAGGTGTTTCTTGTGTTCCACAAATAGAGCATGAGTCTTCTCTATCACCGCATTTAGTATTTAGAAGTATATTGTTCCTAAACATGATGGTTCTTTTTGAAACAAATTACTTTTGGAATAGTCTTATCCCATCAGGAAAGAAGGTAGATATCAATTCACAAGCTTACATAAAAAAGTAAGTTAGGGTTACTTACAGGTTGAAACGCTGGCTGAAGTGGGTGAACTTCGGGCTTGTTCCTTGAGAGCTACAACATTGACTGTGTATTCTTCACCTGGTTTCAGGCCGGTCTGATTGAAAGTTGTCACACTACTAGGAAGTTGAGCAATCACACCCCCTTCATTGTCCTACAGACATTAAAAAAAAACCTGATTCAAAGTTGAATAAACTTTGAATTTTCTCCATAGGCTTTACTGAACCTCATGTTTCTGTTCCCTAAAATTTACTTCCCTTCTCTGCAAAGAAGGAGAAACTTCTACACCCCATCAAACTGGGAGCTAGAGTGAATTTACTGTAGTAGCATAGATTCTAATAATGCATGGCAACTGCAGCCTTCCGATGTTCTCACCTCACTTTTTAAAACACAAAACAGCATATATGAGCCTATACGAATAAATCTAAAAGGTGGACAAATATGTATAAGAAATTGTACACTTTTGCTAATAAATAAAAGTATAGTAAGAATGGATTTTCTTTCAATTTTGAGGGGGAAAAACAATTGTTCCAATTTTAACAAATCATAAAGTGAATATTTACTCAAGAGTTGGACCAAACTGCCTCTCTCTGGGATAAATGTATATGCAGCTTGGCGGAATATATAGTAGAAGCTGCAAGGGAGACTGTGTATATGCGAAAAAGAAAGGAAAAAAGCGAGGGAAGGAGAAATAAAAGATTGAGAAACTGAGAAATCTTTTGCTGATATTTTATTTTATTTATTTATTTTATTTTATTAGACTTATAAACTGCCCTTCTCCCGTAGGATTCAGGGTGGTTCACAAGGTTTTTTAAAAACAATACAACAAATTACAAAAATTAAAAACAATTAAAATGATTACATTAACCTTGACATAAAAACCCCAATTAGAATACAATTAAAACCCCAGTTAATACTCTCAGTCCAGGCCAGAAAGCTCAAAGAGCCAGGTCTTCAGGTCCTGGCGGAATGAGCGAAGGTCAGGGGCAGTCCTAAGCTCTACAGGCAGCTGGTTCCAAAGGGCCAGCGCACCCACAGAGAAGGCCCTCCCCCTGGGTATTGTCCGCCGGCAATCTTTTACCGGTGGTACCCTGAGAAGACCCTTCTTGTGGGTGTGCACAGGACGAAGGGAGCTTGATGCCGGCAGCAGGTGTTCCCTCAGATATCCCGGACCCAAGCCATTAAGGGCTTTATAGGTCATTACCAGCACCTTGAATCTCACCCGGAGGGCAACCGGAAGCCAATGCAGCTCGCGGAGCAGAGGTGTTATGTGGGAGTATCGGGAAACCCCCATCACAACCCGTGCAGCCTCATTCTGCACCAGCTGAACCCTCCAGGTGGTCCTCAAGGGCAGCCCCATGTAGAGAGCGTTGCAGTAGTCCAATCGGGAGGTCACGAGCACATGAGTGACTGTGCGCAGAGCATCTTGGTCCAGGTAGGGCTGCAACTGGCATACCAGGTGAACCTGGGCAAAGGCCCCCCTGGTCACGGCTCCTATATGGTCTTCAAAACTGAGCCGCGAATCCAGGAGGACGCCCAAGTTGTGAGCCCTATCGACGGGGCGGGTAACACCTCACCCCCCATCATTAAAGGTGGAATGGACTGGTTAGTCCGAGATGCCGGTATGCACAGCCACTCAGTCTTGGCGGGATTGAGACAAAGCCTGTTTCTCCCCATCCAGACCTGGACTGCCTCCAGGCAACGGGACATCACGGCGAGGGCATCACTGGGTTGGTTCAGGGTGGAGAAAAAAAAGTGGGGTATCATCAGCGTACTGATGATACCCCACCCCAAAACCACGAATGATCTCGCCCAGTGGCTTCATATAGATGTTGAACAGGAGGGGGGAGAGAACCGACCCCTGAGGAACTCCACAAACGAGAGGCCTCGGGGCAGACCTCTGCCCTCCCATCAACACCGATTGCGAGCGGCCCAGGAGATAGGAGGAGAACCACTGCAAGACAGTACCTCCCACTCCCAACCCCCTGAGACGCCACAGTAGGATACCATGATTGATGGTATCAAAAGCCGCTGAGAGATCTAATAGAACTAGGACAGAGGAGCAACCCCTGTCCCGATCCCGCCAGAGATCATTCACCAGCGCGACCAATGCCGTCTCCGTGCTGTACCCGGGCCTGAAACCCAATTGGTACGGGTCCAGATAATCAGTTTCCTCCAGGAACAGAGGAAGCTGATGCACCACCACACTCTCAACAACCTTCGCCAGAAAGTGAAGGTTGGAGACAGGATGATAGTTGTTTAAAATCGCTGGGTCCAGGGCAGGCTTCTTGAGAAGGGGCCTCACCACCGCCTCCTTCAAAGCTGGCTGTTTTTTGAAGATTACTGTTTTTTGAAGATTACTGTCCCTGAGACTGATGAATTGTTGTTCTTGTAGTTATGTTTATGCTATTATAAATTATATATTTATAATATTCAGTATTTTATTTTAAATACTGAATTTTCAGTATTTCCTGCAGCATGCCTACATGCTCAATGTTTTCCTGCCTCCACTAGCATTTAAAAATAGATAAATCTTTCTAAAACCTACAAAAGTGATTGATATTAGTATATTTCAGTGCCTCCATAAACTGAGATTTACATGAATAATTTTGATTAGTTTTGTTATTCAAACTTGATACTTAAATTGTGAAGTCTGCTATAGAAGTAGATACTAAAACAATTTCTATAAATTTGAATCCATGAAACAGAGTGGAGGCAGAAGAACATTGTTACCATATAACTTTTATTAGCCATTTTAAATATGATATCATTAAAACGATGTAGCAAACTATTAAAGAAATAAAAGTAACATCTGCTTTGTAAGTTCCAGTACACTAGTGGCTGGTGAGCTGCAGGTTCAGTTCTTTCATAATAACACATTTGTGTGAAAAATTCCTTGTGTGTCTAATCGCACTTGGCCAAATAATGTATTCAATTCAAATTAATTCAAAATATATCATTCAGCTATGAGTGACAATGTAGTAGTATAAAATAATTACAGTATACTGTACATAACGATACATATAGTTCTTTCTTTGCAGATATATATTGAATTAGAAAGCAGAGTAATTCTGGCTTTCACTATACTATAGGATTGTGGGAAGTCAGCTCCCCATAGAAGGAAATATTAAAAGGGCAGGAAAATACATTTCCAAAAAAAAAAAAAAAGAAGTTAAAGAGGCAGAAAAGCATGCCCAGGTTTTCTTAATAGCCCCAAGTCTCCCTTCCCCAAGCAGAAACCAACTCTATAGAAATGCAGATGTAAACCATTCAGGAAGGTTGAAGCTAAGAAGACTTCAGACATCTAAAATCTACATACCCTGCTCCCAGGGAGGTGGGCTGGGACAGACAACCAGCAAGAATCCTAGAGGGGCACACCTGGGCTCAGGACAGAATACTGACAAAGGAAATACAAAGCTTGAAACAGGAAATAACTCCAGACAATAGAGTCCAGGGGGTATGAAAACTCACTACCCGCATGTGGTCTCTCTCTCTTCTCTCGCTCTTTTCTGTTGGATCCATCTGCAATAAACTACAACCTTCTTCCCAAAGCAGTTGCCATGTTTATTCCCCGCTTGGAGGAACCACGACGAAGACTTTTCTTCTAGCACATGCAATAAAGTAATGATAAAAAAAAGCTGCTGCCTTTTTCGCAGAGAAGGGGGTTTATAACTACACTCAGCAGCAAACCACAACCAAAACATCACTCCTGTGATCTTCATTCTATAATGTGACATCAGCAAAAGGCGGCCTGCGTTATGCATATCAGCTTCTTCCACTAGCTGATCTTTTTTTCTTCTGCCCTTGGTTAATTTGCAAAACACTGACTTCGACTCACTCTTTCCCAACTTTGTCAGCCAAGTATTTCAACTCAAGTGCTTCTGCCTATCTCCTCAAGACTCTAAAGCAATGGAAAAAAAGTCGCAATACATCGTGACATGTCACATGACATGACACCCCTGCTCTAACTGATTCAGGAAAAGGTGTATAACAGCAATATCTTATGAGGTCATGTGAACAAAGACAAAGAGAAAAAAGGAGATTTGGACACAAGATCCATGCAGAGAAAAAGCCACATCAGCCAGATAAAAGCTATTCTAGGGAGATGCTCTATCAATCTGTCCAAAGACAGAACCAAGGCTAGCTCTATTGATGAGAATTCTAGAAAGAAGGAACTATTAACAAACAACCAAGTGTGATTCAGGAATGTGTGAGTAAATTAATAATGCAGACATCACTGGAAAAGGAATATATTTGGGTAAATATACCAATAAAGGGGGGGAAGTTCCAAAATGATAATCAAGAAAATCCTAGTGACTTCTAAGAACTCCAAGACTGAACAGTGTTGCTTCCAATTTACATTACTAAGAGTCACTGCTCTATGAAACTTTCTCTTGCATCTTTAGTCCTTACCTGGCACTTTATATGGCAACTTCAAATTGGTGGTTTAGAGTCCCTCAGTCTCTTTTCTCAAGCAACTTGCTTATGCTGGACTATGAAGAATCATGATTAAACCTTATAGACTCATTCTTGTATGCAGATTCAGCAGATTTCTATTTTCCAATTTCTCTTTTAAGCAGATATTTTCCCTTCAATCAGAAACTTAACTCAAAATTCTACTGTTGGAACCATTAAAGGTGGGATCCAATTTCCCAGGTGTTTTGGATGTTACTTTGGCAAAAACTCGTGACCTCCTGTTTAGACTACTGCAACGCTCTCTACATGGGGCTGCCCTTGAGGACCACTCGGAGGCTTCAGCTGGTGCAGAATGCGGCCGTGCGAGTTGTGATGGGGGTCTCCCGATACTCCCATGTAACACCTCTACTCCGCGAGCTGCATTGGCTCCCGGTTGCCCTCCGGGTGAGATTCAAGGTGCTGGTGATGACCTATAAAGCCCTAAATGGCTTGGGTCCGGGATATCTGAGGGAACACCTGCTGCTGGCATCAAGCTCCCTTCGTCCAGTGCGCTCCCACAGGGAGGGTCTTCTCAGGGTGCCACCGGTAAGAGATTGCCGGCGGACGACACCCAGGGATAGGGCCTTCTCAGTGGGTGCGCCTGCCCTTTGGAACCAGCTGCCAGTGGAGCTTAGGACTGCCCCCGACCTCCGTTCATTCCGCCGGGACCTGAAGACCTGGCTCTTCGAGCTCTCTGGCCCAGGCTGAGAATTTTAATTTTAATTTTAACTGGGGTTTTATTTGTTCAGGGACGGATATATATTTTTTAATTGTTTTTAACTTTTGTATTTTTGTTTTTAATCACCCTGTAAACCGCCCTGAGTCCTTCGGGAAAGGGCGGTATATAAATGTAATAAAGTAAATAAATAATAAAATAAAAAACATTCTTACGGTCACGAACAGATTGCAACTAGGTAAGTCATAACTCTAAGGATTTTCAACATCACATTGTAATTGGTTTGCTCTCCTTAATGATAAGCTGTCCTTGAGCAACATCCCATCATGCATGCAGGCAGAGAAAAGCATTAAGTCATCAACCACCCAAATTGAAAGTCTGGAAAATATCTCACTTCTACTAGTTCAGTAACATTTTCTCTGATAGGGATCATGGCTTCTCTATCACTTTCTAATCTGTACTCTAAGGCTTCTAAATGCCCCTTTGAACTTGTGTTCAAGCTTAAATGTTACTGCTGAACCTTGAAAGCTTTAACTATTTCAGTGTCAACTGAATGTAAGTTGAATAAGGTTGTTCCTTTCCTGCTAATGTATGACACCCTCAGTAAATTGAATATTAACATTAAAGATTCTCCTGGATCTTTGTTCACTTTTTTGTTTTATTTTTTGTCCTCCCTCTAGTGCTGCACACATACACATTCCCCGAGCCTATGTACCAAATATATCATAATATGAGATTTCTCTACGTGTGGTAACAACTACTTATGATGAAAGGATATCTCCAAAGGCAAGATAGTTACCTTGGGGATGAAGCTGATCTCCCAGCCATCAAAGGAAAAAGAGAAGGGTTCCCATTCCATCTCAACAGTGGTCTCTGTGATAGTTTTGAACCGCAGTCCTCGTGGAGTAGAGAGTTCTGGAATACAGAGATGGGGAATACAATCTTTCTTTAGTTCAGGTCTAACTATCCTCCTCACTACATACTCAAATGTCTTTTTTTTGTCCAAAGTACATAACTGGGAGACATCCTGCTCCAATAAAACAATTAGAACCCTTATACTGGGTACTCATAACTCCATGTTGGTTTTCTTTGGTATGAAACCTAAATGTCCACAACCTCAGGGAGGGACTGGTGGAAATAAGAAGACAAAGAAAAGTCTCTACTTCTTTAAAGAACTCTCTACTACTTGCAGGAATCCAACTTATTGAAAATGAAACAGTTTTGTGAACAGTAGGGAAATTTTCCCCAGGAGTAACACTTCAGCATGAATCAAGGATATTTGTAGAACATTAATTATGTCCACAATGATTTCCCAAAGAAGCTCTATGGGTCAGTGATACACTAATGCAAAAGTTAGTTGCATAATCAATATAAGGCAAAAGAAGCTAAATGATCTCCATATGTTTCTTTTCGAGCTATGCTTTGTTTCTTTCAGTAGTAGCAGGTTTTCCTGAATACACAAGGAGCCTGGCTTTGCTAGTGACAAATCCATTTGGCAGAGTGCCACAGCCCTTCCTGACTGAAAGATCAGTATTTTCATAATTGTCAGCTCAAAACTGCAATTGCCTGTAATTCATACTTCTAAATTTTCAGTTGTATCTTTATGATATTATAGCTGGAAAGTGTTAATCTATCTGTAGAAATGGAAGGTATTTGGTTTTAATCAAGTGAATTGAATAGATGTCAGTTGAGACATTTTTCTCTTACCTATCATCATTTTAATACAAGAAACTCAGGGAGAAAAACATATTGGAAAGGCTTTATGAATGCTGCAGGCAGTACCAGTAAAGCTGTACTGTATTTATGTGTATGTGTGTGCACTACTTTCCTTGCAGTTCACCCATTGAAAGATGAATTTCAGCATGATATTTAAGGTTGATTTACATTTATCTTGAATCGTCTCTCTTTCCTTACAATGGCACATTTTAAAAACATGTGTTAGCTAAGGGTTGCCAACTTTTTAATCACCACCCCAAACCATACCCTTTATCAGTTGCTTGGTGTGTTGACAGCAGAAGTGACTGCTATGATATGAAAACTTCAATTCTTTTAATTCAAGCTGATTCCATACTCACACAAGGCCAGGTTACACCCCACTCCGTCACACTTACCTTTAACCCTAATGGACTTTAATTCCTAAGTGCTGCTGAAAACCAAAATTTGTGAGTAGATATGATCTGAGATGAAACAGACTTAATTATGTAAGGATGCTAATGTTGTTTCCAGTAGATTTCCAACATCTGATTGACTTCTGAAATTGCTAACTCAGTAATCCTGGGGGATGAGAAGATTGTAATGGGCCTTGGATTTCAATGATTTTGAAAATGACATGAGTACCAGTATTGGCTCTCAGAGTCGAAACTTTTCAGTTAATCTTGATAAATAGAACCTTGAAAGTGTGCCATACCTTGAATTGTGTTTTATAATATGATGCCTCTCTGCTAAGACATAGATTGATTTGATACTATTTGCATTTCTCAGCTTTCCTTTTTGGATATCAGTCCTCTATCAACTAATTTTTCTTCCAAACAGTGCAATTCATTGCTTTCATAGAATTCTACAATGAGGTTTGCTGCAGAGTAAATTCCTGGAGATATTAACTCCATACCGTTACTCACAATAGCTAGCCACATAAGAGTTGTGGCTTATTCTATTGGGTGTTGCTTCCTTTGATTCACTCTGCCTGCTGTGGGACACCCCTGTTGCTACAGGTAGAAAAGAACCCAAGTTAATTATAAATTGGGGAAGGACAATGGGTGCCTTACATAGTTCCTATGGGCATGTACACATTGTTCATATATATTCAGAAGCTGTTTCTACAGACATGATCCCAAATTTTTTTTTTGTGGGAATAAATCTGGTAATGGAATCCTACAAGAAAAGTAGCTGGGAAGAAGGCAGTAGTAAACTGAATTTATGGGAAGAGTTAAGCATGTTTCCTCCCATTTCTCATTTGTTCCCCATTCCTCTTCCCACCCCCACCCCAAGGAGGCTTTCTTATAGTCATTGCAATTCTGTGACATGAATTTATATTAGTTTGGCCTTAACTGATTGGAATCAGAGCATAATCTGTCCCGCAAACACTACACAGCAAAGTCAGCCTATAATTAAGGAGAGTGGCAGCTGTTTCAGCCAACCGATGCAGGTTAGGGAACAACATCAGCAGAAGACATGTAGGACAAAGCTATGTGCATCAAGCAGCCTGTTCTGATTTGGTCATCCTAAATTAGCTTGCTGTTGTCCGCTGCAGAAAAGAGTAAAGCCTTGTTGCCATTGTCAGATTGGTTGGGTCCTGTAAGCTGTAATTTTTTGCCAGGCAGGAAAATGCTTCAATCAGTCCACTTTAACAGGTAGAGCATGACCGTTTTAAGTTTGTACTGTCCAGGTTCCACTTGGAATTAAATAAATCATTTTTTGAGGATACATATAAATACTCAGCATGAGCAAGGATGCATGAATATTTTCTGGAACCAGAAGAATTTGTGAAACCAATTTTCCCAGTAACTTAAGTGGGCTTAGTCCCATCATACAACATATCTCTGACAGCTTTTATGAGAATAGCTCCCTCCGGCTTATTCAACATATCTACCAAGCGATGCATGGGAAGAAACCAGGGCAAGCAGTTGTAATAAGGGAAGAAAAACAAAATTCTGAGGATGTTTGGAAATGTGATTTAGAAATTTGGATATCCCAGGGACCCAATAATCACTGAGATGATTGATTTTACTTGTGATTTTACCAAGCTTTTTAAAATTTCTTTGGTATTCTTACAGATGTTTTCTCAAATGAAATTTTTCTATATTGATTTAATTATGTTGAAACTGACTTCAAATCACTAAATTTTATTATACTCTTCAGTTATAATTCATGAACAGAACTACCTAGAATGTGTTTCATTCTCTCACAGCAAAACGGAACAATTGCTCTTTTGCGACAGAGGAAGACAGGATTCCTCAACAATTGTTCCATAGGAGCACATTGTATCTGCAACCAATCACCTTCAAACACAGACTTTTTTTGTGATTAATCGTCAATTTTTTTTAAACATATGAAAAGGGATGTCCTTAAAACCTCTTTTTAAAACATCTCTGAAATAGCAGTTGGGGGTGCAGAATAAGTAGAGAATACTTACGGGTGGCTACCTTGACTCCAAGAGGGGGACTGAGCACTTCACTGATAACAGCATAGATGCTGATGTTGTATGTCAGGCCTGGCTCCAACTCCTTCAGAGTGACAGTGGTCCAGTCTCCTGGCACTCGCTGCTGGAGCTGCAGGCCCCCTGGCACTGCCGGCTGGTAGGAAATGACATATTCAGTCACAGCCATTGGCCCATCCCATTCCAGGTCAATTGATCGGTCTCTGACTCCAGACACTTGCAGACTCTCTGGAGGAGCAACTGGAGGGGGGGGGGAAGAGAGAGAGAGAGAAGCAATTTTCAAACGTGATTCACCAATCTCCTCAAACTCCTCTTTGACATCTGCGTCCCCTTTGATCAACTCATTGAGATTTCGATACTAAGCACCTATAGTCCTATACCTTGGGATTGAATTCAATTCTATGGAAAGCATTTTCAAGTCAAAGGGTACAATGACAACATTATTTGTACATATTTCTACAATCAGTCGGGATTGGCCTTCAGCTATTTATTTAGTGTAGCCACCATAATTCCTCCTTTCTGATGAAATCTCTTGGTGTTATTGCATTTGCAAGGACATTTTATTTTGTTAAATATTCACTTAGATATGGACTAAACAAATGCATTGCACAAAGCAGCCTAAAGCCTTAGTTTCCTCCTTATCGGGAGACCTTTCAGCTGGACCTTGGGAATTGCTATTTTTAATTCATAGATTATATTGTATCTTGCTGTAGTAATTTTTTTAACAGATAATCCATTTAGGCCCAGAAGTTCTGTTTCCTCTTTGCCCCTTTCAGCATTCCACTTGGTATATGCATATGTACAATATTTTACATACAGTACATACTTTCTTTTACATAGTATATTATATAAACATTCCAGGATTTCTAAATATTACAGCTACATATGTTTATGACTAGTTATGTTCCTATCTCAGTCTTTCCCTGTTTGTGGCATTTTGGAAACTGAGCTATGTTGCCTTTGCAATCCTTGTTCACATCTCTCAATTTGTTAAAGGTAGAGTAGAATAGAATAGAGCTGGAAGGGACCTTTGAGGTTTTCTAGTCCAGCCCCCCACTCAAGTAGGAGAACCTACCATCTCAGACAAGTGACTGTCTAGCCCAGGGGTATGCAACCTTGGCTCTTTTATGACTCGTAGACTTCAACTCCCAGAATTCCTGAGCCAGCTGCTGGCTCAGGAATTCTGGGAGTTGAAGTCCACGAGTCATAAAAGAACCAAGGTTGCATACCCCTGGGCTAGCCTCTTCTTAAAAATCTCCAGCGATGGAGCGCCCACGACTTCTGTAGGCAAGCTGTTCCACTGGCTAATTGTCCTCACTGTCAGGTAGTTTCTCCTTAATTCCAGGTTGCTTCTCTCTTTGATCAGTTTCCAACCATTGTTTCTTGTCCTGCCCTCTGGTGAATAACGTGACCACCTCTTCTTTGTGGCAGCCCCTCAAATACTGGAACACTGCTATCATGTCTTACCTATTTCTTCTTTTATTTAGACTAGCCAAAACCAAGTCCTGCAGCCGGTCTTCATATGTTTTAGTCTCCAGGCCTTTGATCATCTTAGTCGGTCCTCTCTGATTTTTTTCCAAACTCTCAACATCTTTTTTGTGATATGGTGACCAAAACTGGCTGCAGTATTCCAGGTGTGGTCTTACTAGGGTTTTATAAAGTGGTACTAATACTTCATGTTATGCCTGTTTATACAACCAAGGATTGTATTAACTTTTTTGGCTGCTGCTGCACATTGCTGGCTCATAGTCAAGTGATTGTCCACTAGGACTCCAAGGTCCCTCTCACAGTTACTGTTTTTAAGCCAGGTCTCGCCTAATCTGTACTTGTACCTTTGATTTTTCCTGCCTAAATGTAAAACTGTGCTTTTTTCCACATTGAAAATCATTTTGTTGGATAGGGCCCGTTGTTCAAGTTTGTCAAGATCTTTTTGGATTCTGAGTGTCTTCTGGGGTGTTGGATACTCCTGCCTGTTTATTGTCATCTGCAAATTTGATGAGTTCCCCTTCAATTCTTCATATGGTAAGATGTGCTTGCATACACAATTCTCCATTCAGATTCAGATACAAATAAAATGATAATAAGCCATTTTTAAAGCAATCTTTGGCAGCTATAAAGATTAAAAAGCATACTTTCTGAAGTGAAAGCTCAGAATTTTGAGAATCCAGATGTTAATGTGTGACAGTTGCCAAGCCTCCAAATTATAATAATTTGACTGCAGGGATGCTGCAACACTTGTAAGTCTGAGTCACTTTTTTGGTGCTATTGCAATTCCAAGCAGCTGCTAAATGAATAGTCATTAAGTGTAGACTACCTGTATGAAACATCACTAGAAGGAAGGAAGATCTTTGGAATTAAGGAAGAGGAGCCTTCTACTATTGAGTATTCTTGTGTGCAAAAGTTCCAGTGCTAAGAGAGATCAGATAGCATATTGTAAAGGCTGTTTGCTAGGATATGGAATAAGTGGAATTGAAATTTTCATGTCTTTGTTTTATTTAACTTGCCTCAGTGGTGAGGCTTTATTTTCATCTTAAACTGAACAGGTCAAATGCACGGCTGAGGCTATAAAATTGATACAGCAAAAAAAGCTTGCTAAGCCAAAAAGGGTCTGTCTCTATATTTAGGAGATATGCAAATATATGTAAGTTCTCTTTACTTCAGAAATCATTTAGTACAATAAGGATTAACTTTAATAAGCAGAGGGCATTTGAGAATATTAATTTCCTGTGTGCACAGTCAGCTGTAAACAATAAGACAGAGGAGGTTGCCTTTCATGATTCTACCTCACTGGTGTAGGAGGAAAAAATATCAACATTTCAGAGTCAATATAGAAACACACCTAAGCTTTTTAATTAGCCAGAGGAAATTACTTCTATCACATTAACTGCTAAACACTTGACCGTGCTCTTTGTTTGATGATGGCATTGTTTAATACATTCTTATTTCCGTTTGGGGTGTGGTGCTGGAGACAATGAGGCAAATGTTAGTTCATAAGAAAAAAACCCCATCTAGGGTAGCTGAAAGGGACGCAGTGGCTCAGTGGGTTAGGACACTGAGCTTGTCAATCAGAAGGTCGGCAGTTTGGTGGGTTGAATCCCGAGTGCCACATAGCAGAGTGAGCGCCTGTTACTCGTCCCAGCTTCTGCCAACCTAGCAGTTCAAAAACACGTAAAAATGCAAGTAGGAAAATAGGGACCACTACGGTGGGAAGGTAACAGTGCTCCGTGCGCCTTTGGCATCTAGTCATGCCAGCCACATGACCACGGAGACGTCCTCGGACAAGCGCTGGCTCTTTGGCTTTGAAACGGAGATGAGCACCGGCCCCTAGAGTTGGAAACAACTAGCACACAACTAGGGTAGCTGACATCAATATGGATAGAGACAAGATTTTTTGGAAGCCTTTGACGCTGTTGCTGGCATCATCAGACTGTAATGTAGCACCTCAGTCTTGGCTTCTATTATTCCAACTGGAGTGGATGAAATGATAACAGACTGAAGTGATATGAAAGAATCTTCCACTTCTTTTCTTAGGTAGCAATCCTATGCCCATTTGCCTAGTAGTAAAGCCTAGCAGTAAACTCAGTGGAAATTACTTAGACTAAACAGGCATATCATTGTACTGTTTAGCCACTACCTGTGTTCTAACAGTAACAATGGCTTTCTCTATATACAGGTAATAACTGACTTGCAAACCAAACAGATGTCGTGTTGTAGCAACCTGATTTGCAGAAATCAAGTTGTGAAGCTTTTTGTTTACTGTATAGTTTGTAGACAGCTGCAGAACTGCTCTCAAAGGGAAGAAACCAGTAAAGAATTCAAATGACTGAACTCCCACACCCTTTCATGTTGCATCTAGCCTTGGGATGCAAGCATTGACTGAGATGAATGGACTTAACAGTCCACTCCCAAAGTTGGTCCAAACTCTCCAGAATATTGGATGGCAGAAAGGGGGACTCAGCTCATTTTAACATGCTAATCTTTGATGCATAAGGGGTATGTTTGTAAGAACACTTGTCCATCATGTGAGTACCACAAGCATCTCACGTTGAACCATTCACTGAGAATATTAAGCCACTCATTGGAGGAATTCCCTTTGGGAACAACATATAACATAAAATAATATATTTGAGTGAATAGGACCACCTTTCCTGCTGTTGCAAATAAGGGGTAGCAGTTCTCCAGCCGGCCTTTGTGAATACAAAACCTGCCTCAAACATGGCATTTCACAAGTATAAGAGACTATGATTTGTGGGAATGATCAGGGACATGATCTTTAAATTCCTAGACTATGATCTAAATTAATGGTCTAAATGGATGACAATGTGACAATCTGTATTGAACTTGACCCAGAAGCAATTTTCCAATAAGTATTGACTAAGGTACAACCCAGCAGAAAAGTGCTAGAAGCAACTGCTGAAGCAGAAGAATTAAGTGAGGAGGATACAGAAATTGCAGATATTTCAAAAGAAGAAAATATCAGTCATTTGATAATGTCATTAAAGTCATTTGCTGTGGAAAAATGCCCAGGTATGCTAAGTGGTATAGCTAGTGTTGACAGTGCTTTCTCTGCTTACCTTCATAAAAAGAATAAGAAACAGACTAAAATTGACTCTTTTCCCCCAGAAAGAATGATCAAACCACGAGAAAACAAGACATATGTAAATGTATTGATCTTGTATGATACAATATTGTATGACTGATTTTCCTGTGTTTTCCTATGTTTTCACTAAGCATGTTTCTGTATGACATTCACTAATAAAAGCTGTACAATAAAATGAGGCAAGTGTACCCATCAGTACAGCTGTCCGTATGTTGACCACCTCCGTATGTTCACCAATTTCCTTTAGTCCCTTGAGTGGTCAATTTTCAGAGGTTTTACTGTACTTACATGAAGAGCTTCTGGCAGATGATGGGCTACACCTCACAAGAACCAGGAAGAATATTTTTTGGGAAAACAAGTGGTTCAGCTTGTTCAAAGTGCTTTAAACTAAATCTGGAAGGGGAGAGAGATCAATCTTTAGGACATAATTCCAAGCATGAATCTCAAAATATTGTGTAATATGAAAGAAGAAGAAACCAGATACAAAGCAGGAGACATAAGAACCAAATGCAGGGTCATCAAGAAGGACTCAGATGCCTATACACTAACACTTAAAGTATGAGGAACAAGTTGGGTAAACCTGAAGGCAGGTATGACATTGTTGCCATTACTGAAACATGGTGGGATAAAACCCATGACTGGAACATACAATTAGAAAGAATTAAATTGTTCAAAAGAAACAGATCAAACAAAACGGAATTCAGATGAATGCAACATGGTTGCATAAAGAATTCTCCGATAAACTGAGAGACAAAAAGGACAAATATATAAAAAAGGAATAGGAACACATAACTAAAACAGAATAGCAGCAAATAGCCCGAATCAGCAAGGATGATAAGGATCAGGAAAGCTAAGGGTAAGAATGAACTAAGACTTGCAATAAATGCCAAAAATAATAAAAAAAGTTTATTTCAACATGTAAAAAACAAAAAAAAGTGAAGAAAATGATCAGTCCATTAATGGGAGAAGATGGCAAGGAAGTAATGGATAGCTGGGACAAAATTCATGCTTAATGAATGCTTAATTCATTCTTTGCATCTGTCTTTACACAAAAAGAAAAAGCAGACTAACCTATCAAAAGCAATACCATAGAAAACAGAATAGGAATACCAGTCAAAATAGGCAAGAAAATGATAAGAAAGTACCTAACTAGATGAGTTCAAATCACCAGGATCAGATGGATTATTTCCTAGGTTTCTGAAGCAGCTGGCACTGACCTTGGAACCACTGAACCAAATCTTTTAAAGCTTCTGGAGCACTGGGGAATTACCAGAGGACTGGAAAAGAATTGATGTAGTTCCAACCTTCAAAAAGGGGAAAAAATGGCTCCAGGAAACTACAGACTAGTCAGCCTGATATCAATACCTGGGAAAATCCTGGAAAACACAGTCAAGCAACAGATCTGTGAACATCTAGAAATGAACAAAAGCCAACAGATCAAAAAACAAAACAAAACCACAGATCAAGGGGAACTCATCAAATTTGCAATGATACCAAGTGGAGGGAATAGATCTTGATAGACTTGAACACTGGGTACTACCCAACCAAGTGCAATTCAGTGGTGAGAAAAATAAGGTCTTGCACCTTGGAAAGAAAAACCAAAATGCACAGGTATAGAAGAGGGGGTACATAGCTAAACAGTAGTGCCTCTGAAATGGATCTAGATGTCCTGATGGACCACTGCTTAAGAATGAGTGGAAGATGGCTTCTGTTTTTGATGTTGCAGCAATATGGATACAGGAAGACGGGGTTCTGTCTTTCGCGTTCAATTTCGCCCTGCTGGGGGACCTGGAAAGGGTTGAAAGTTGCCCCATAGAGGCGACAAGCAAGGAGGGGACCCTTGTTGATCATGGGGGGGGCATCAGCCCTCTCATTTGATCCAAGGAAGCCCTCCAAACCGGAGGGGGGAAGACTGGCTACATTCGCATAGCCAGTCCTAAACTGCTGACAATGGAAGACAATAAGCACCAACAAGCAACAATGCAGCAATGTGGATGAAACTGGGTGAGACCTGATCCTCTCATTATGATCTTAAGGCCTCTTCCTGAAAAACTGCCCAAAGCACTCCCCCCCCCCGATGAGAGGTAAGAGGAATTTCTGTCCCACTCTCTCAGGAAAAGAAAAGTGGTGATTTAATTACTTGGGGGAAATGGAGAAAAGTATAAGACCACGGGACAAATCTTATTGTCTGTTTCAGCCTAACCCAAGGCCATCCACAGGCTGTAGTCCCTTTAATTCTTTGTTAGCAATCAAAAAAAAAATTGGGGACTAAAACTGCTTTTAAGTCTTCTTCTTTTTTTTTAAAGAGACTTTAAAAGTTTGCAATATAAGTTTTGCATTTAAAAAAGCAACACTAGAAAACAGTGTCAATGACATCTAGTGGTGAATTTACAGCACTACAACTTATTACGCCTAAAAGAAACCAGGCTTAAAGCCCAGATTTAGATAATGCTCTGGCTGGCCTTGGAAGTTTTTACTTTTGAAGATTGAAGATGAGAAAGAAAAGGCTTGGCAGCTGCTTAACTGTGTGACAGAGATGATAAACTATCCTAAAATTGGCCTGTCTGAATTATGAATACAAATACTGACTTTCAGAACTATATTGTGGAACTATTTTCCTGTAGAAGAAATAAACAGTATTGCCTGATATGATGGAATATTTTGGATTATAAATCTTGACTGATAAACAACTTTTAATGGTTCTTTCTTCTCCCTGGACAGAAAGGATATATTTCTCATTGGACAGAAAAAAATGAATTTTACTTATATTTGTTTATTGGAGGTTTAAGAAAGGATTGATAAGTTGGTTGGATAATCTGGAGCTCCAATAATAATTAACTGAAGCTTCCTAAGTTTTCAAACAGATTTTTATAAAGGCCGTTTACAAAAAATAAAATAGATGTTCCATAAAAGGTAAAGGTAAAGGTTCCCCCGCACATGTGTGCTAGTCGTTTCTGACTCTAGGGGCCGGTGCTCATCTCTGTTTCAAAGCCGAAGAGCCAGCGCTTGTCCGAGGACATCTCCGTGGTCATGTGGCCGGCATGACTAGACGCCAAAGGCGCACGGAACGCTGTTAACTTCCCACCGTAGTGTTCCCTATTTTTCTACTTGCATTTTAGGTGCTTTCGAACTGCTAGGTTGGCAGAAGCTGGGTCGAGTAACAGGCACTCACTCTGTTATGCGGCACTCGGGATTCGACCTGCCAAACTGCCGACCTTCTGATCAACAAGCTCAGCGTCCTAACCCACTAAGCCACCGCGTCCCTAAAGATGTTGCATTCGTAGCTCTAAATGGTAAAAAAACACCCTTAACATCTGTGTCCAGAAGCATTAGTTTGACATATCACCAAGAAAATACTGATGAACAGAAATAAATTCTCTCCATGTTGAAGTTAATACAAGAAACAGTTGCCTTAGCTCATGATGAGATTAAAAATTACACAAAGGAGATAAAAGAACAATTTTATAATTTAAATCTACAAACCCAGAAAATAACCACAGAGAACTAGCAACCCAGATAGAAGGAAAATTAGAGAAAGCTGATCCAAATATGGAGGTGCCAAAAGAAAAACCTAACAGCTAGACTCAGACAAATGAAGAATTAGAAGATATAATGATAATATTGGAAATGGAAAAGACATTTTATCAACCAAGATTTCAGTGCATACTGGAGGATAGGGAAGGAAAGCTGATGGAATGGAAGATAGAGCTGATACCAGAACTGTGGGGAATTGGAGGAAGAGGGAGGCTGTTTAATGAATATCAGTGGGCTAGCTCTTCCAAAAATACTTTAACTAAATAGTTTCTTTTGCTCCAAATAATATGCACAAAAGTAGAGGAAGAATTGTTTGATGATCCAAGTGCACTGACTTGGAAAGTTAGTTGGCAAAGGAAGAAAGCTAGAGTAAGACTGAAGAAAACAGAAGCTTTGACCTATTAGATGGAATATTATATTATCAATTAGATATTTGAATATGGTTAAGAATAGATTGCTAGAAACAGAAATATTATTATAATTAGATAGATAAGATTGGTAATCAGAATATCATATTTTGGCCTGAAAAGGGAAATAAGAAAATGCTAAGAAGTTTGAATAAGGGAAGTTTTTGGTTAGCCAATGTAACTTGTTTTGAAACTATAAATGATTGGGATATTTTGAATATGGATGGGAAATTAAAACTAAAAAAAGCGAAAATAGAATATTGACTGAATAAATGGATATTGAGTGCAAATGCAATTAAGATATATTTTGGTTAAAATATATAAACTGACATCCTTGATATTGTTAGAAAACTGTAATAAATGCTGATATCCAACTATATATCTATTAATAATAATAAGAATTGTATTTGCTTAATGTGGAAAAATGTTTATTATTGGAAGAAGAGAGGAGGTATTGGATGGTATAATATTGGATTTAGTTTGAAGAAGCTTATAAGTACCAAGGAATTATTAATGGACCCAGTCAACACATTGTCTATTAAGCACTTGTTTGTAAAAATAGAAAATTAATAATATATCTATTAAAAATAGAATGAATGGAAGATTATTAAAGAGAGTTTCAACCTAGAATTAAGGAGAAATTTCCTGACAGGAAGAATTATTCAGTGGAAAGGCTTGCCTTCAGAAATTGTGGGTGCTCCATCACTGAATATTTTCAAGAAGAGACTGGACAGACATTTGTCTGTATTGATAGGGTCTCCTGCTTAAGAAGAGAGTTGGACTAGAAAATCTCTGAGGTCCGTTCCAATTCTGTCATTCTGTTATCTTCCTCTGCAAAAAGGAAAGAGGCAGACTTCTACAAAACGTTAGCAGGAAAGATGCTGTTTCTGGTCATTGCCTCTTTTGCCTCACTCCCTTTGGACAATTCATTTAGCAAGATGAAATTGCCTTGAGTTAGAAGAGAGTGGTCTCTCACCCTATTTGAAAGGAGAAATGTGAAACAGCACGTTTCTCCTATTGTTTAAATAGCCTTCTCCTCAAAGCAAAAGTAGAAAAGCACTTTGGATAACAGCCCTCCTGCTCTTTTGGAAAACAAAGAAGAGACAAAGGCGCTGTATTACTTGACTGATGAATGGCACAAAGCACTCAAGAAGCAAAGCATTTAGTCCTGGGCTTGATGAGCTGCCTGAGCTTATCTTAGCACATGCCATGATGGTGGTCATGCAACAGCTAAAACCTTTCTGTTACAGCAAGTTCTAAAACATAAAAAACAAAGTAGTGAAAATACATCCCAGATCTTCTGAAACTAAAATGTTTACTACTTCCCATGGCATCTCTACAGGAAGCTAGAACATTTAGGACTCTTCCAAAAATGCCTGTTGAGTGTTGCTCAGTGTTAATACCTTTGTCCTGCTGAGTAATCCTAGCTGGTTATCAGAAATACAGGGACTGACAACAAGATCACTAATCAAACAGGTGGTAATGAAGTAGGGGAACAGGTTATGTAGAAAGTAAACACAGGGTCAGTCAAAAAGGACTCAAATGGCTATACACCAATGCACAGAGTATGAAGAATAAACAGCGTGAACTAGAAATTGAAGTAAATGAGGGCACATATGATATTGTTGCCACTGCGGAAACTTGGTGGGATGAAACCCAGAAATGGAATATACATCTAGAGGGATTTAAATTATTTAAAAGAAACAGACCAAGTAAAAGAGAAGGTGGAGTTGCACTATATATAAGAAATGACTACATTTCTACAGAAATAGAGCACAATAATGATGAAAACTGTCTTGAATGCATTTGGGTCAATATAAAAGAGGAAAAATATTACATTGCCATAGGTGTATACTATAGGCCACCCAACCAAACAGAGGAAATAGATGAACTGTTTGCTAGTCAGTTAACTAATGTATGTAGCAAGCATATCACAATAGTAACAGGGGACTTTAATTACCCTGACATTAACTGGGACACAAACTCTGCACCAAGTGGAAGATCAAACAGGTTCCTGACTAAACCTAGCAGACACATTTTCTTCCAAAAACTGGAGAAGAAAACTAGGGGATCAGCCACAATGGACTTAATTTTCACTAACAGAGATGAAATGATAAAAGGTATTGAAGCTACAGGAACCTTGAGGGGAGTGATCATGCAATATTGGAATTCAACATTATGCAAGCACAAGCAATAGAAAAAGTCAAACTAGAGTCTTAGACTTTAAGAGAGCTAATTTCAATAAACTTAGAGAGAGCTTTGAAAAGTGAGATTATAAAAGTCCAGTCTAGCACAGTACCAATGAAGAAAAAAAAAGAACAGCTCTCAAAAGAAATCAGCATGGCTGCCTAAAGAACCCTCTGATATATTGAAAGACTAAAAGGATAAATATAAAAAGTAGGAAGAGAGAGACATAACTAAGGCAGAATATCAGCAATTAGCCCAAGTTTGCAAAGATGAAGTGAGAAAAGGTAAGGCTCAAAATGAATTAAGGCTTATGACAAAAGACAAAAGTAACAAAAAAAGCTTCTTTCAACATGTAAAAAACAAGAAAAAAGTTAAGGAAATGATTGGTCCATTCATGGGAGAAAGTGGCAAAAAGGTGACAAACAACAGAGAGAAAGCAGTACTGCTTAACTCATTTTTTGCATCTGTTTTTACACAAAAGGGAAAAAAAACAATTCAACCTATCAAAAACAGTACCATAAAAACAGAATAGAAACACGTTAAGATAGGCAAGAAAATGGTAAGTGAGCACCTGTCCAGCCTAGACAAATTCAAATCACCAGGACCAGATGGATCACACCCCAAGATCCTGAAGGAACTGGCAGACGTGATCTCAGAACCACTGAACTATATCTTTCAAAGATCCTGGAGCACTGAGGAACTACCAGAGCACTGGAAAACAGCTGATGTAGTTCCCATCTTCAAAAAAGGGAAAAAAAATAGATCCAGGAAACTACAGACCCATCAGCCTGACCTCAATACCTGGGAAGATTCTGGAAAAGATAATCAAGTAACGAATCAGCAAACACTAAAGGCAAACAAAATCATAACCAAAAGCCAACATGGGTTTGTAAAAAACAGATCATGCCAGACAAATCTTGCGCATTCTTTGATAAAGTGACAAAATTAGTGGACCAGAAGAATACCGCGGATATAATTTACTTGGACTTCAGTAAGGTATTTGATAAAGTAGACCACAATCTATTACTTGATAAGATAGAAAAATGTGGGTTAGACAGCATCACCACCAGATGGATTTGTAGGTGGCTGACCAACCGCACTCTACATGTAGTCCTCAATGGAACTTCATCTACATGGAAGGAAGTAGTGGGGTACCCCAAAGCTCTGTTTTAGGGCCAGTACTCTTCAATATCTTCATCAATAATTTGGATGAGGCGATAAATGGAAAACTCATCAAATTTGCAGATGACACCAAGCTGGCAGGAATAGCCAACACTCCAGAAGATAGGCTTAAGATACATAAGGATCATGACAGACTTGAACATTGGGTGCTATCTAACAAAATGAAATTCAATAGTGAAAATGTCTGAAATGTGTAGGGTTTCTTGCCTGAGTAGGGGGTACTAGAAGACCTCCAGCTCTATTCTATTCTATTCTATTCTATTCTATTCTATTCTATTCTATTCTATTCTATTCTATTCTATTCTATTCTATTCTATTCTATTCTATTCTATTCTATTCTATTCTATTCTATTCTATTCTATTCAGATTCCCAGGTACTAGAAGTGCATTTGATACTCTTAAAGTTTGGAATCAAAATCCTTTGTTCTTCCTCAACTGTTCTATCACAGATATCTATGATTCATTTATGTATTATGTCATACTACTGTAATTTACAGGGTCTCTTGGTGATTAACAATTAAAGAGAGATGATTATAATGTCCACAAAAAACAAAACTAATTAAGTTAAATAAAAAATAAAAATGAAGCAACAACAATTAAAATAATAATCATCCTATTCTCCAGAAGGGCTGTTTTCATTAGTTCATGGAAGATGTTCAAAACACTGCTAGTCTAATTTCTAAAGAGAGCTATTCCACAGGACTGAAGCCATAACTAAAAAAAGCCCCAGAATTTCTGTGTTTTACACTCCAATCGCCTCTTGAAATTGGGAAAAACTAGCAGTTTTCCTGGGAAGAATGAATCAGAGACATTAATTTTGGGAAAAGGTGGTTTGGCAAGTACCCGTATGTCCAGCCACGCAGGATTTTATAGGTGAAAGCATTTTGGATTGTACCCAGAAGCTCACTGGAAATTAATGCAAGTTCCACAGCTAAAGGCAACAAGTGTCAGTTAACAAGCAGGTTAACAAGCATTTTGTTAACAAGCTACAAAGTTCAAATGGTCTTCAAAGACAGCTAGATTATCTTGAAGGTGAGATCCAGTGACCTGCTGCAAATATGATTAGCGATTGTGCTGGAAGTTCTGGGAATCATGCATTGCTGCTCTTTCCTCTGGTAACTTGCTATTCCCATGGCTTGCCCTCTTTATTAGCATTTTGTTTCTGGCTTCCTTTCCTACCCTCCATCTCTCCCCTACTAAGATTTTGCTAGCAACTTATCTACAGACTTTCAATAAAGCAGAGCAAAGAAGGACAAAGCTGTCAGCCCTTTGAGATAGGACAGGTCAAGAAACAGAGACAATTCATACTAAACAAATCCATAATGGGTTTATTGGGGTTGCATGCTTCTTTCTATCTCTGGAGTATTGTTGGGGGCAATTAAGCTGACTTTGTAATAATGCCACTTGGGGGGGGGCGAAAGCCCTAATAAGCAGGCATATACATAGAATGAAGGCTATTGCTAAGCACATTGATTTGTGCTTTAGATTGTAAGCCGCCCTGAGTCTTTGGAGAAGGGCGGGATATAAATGGGATTTTAAAAAAAAAACCTTGTCCAAGTCTCTCCTTAATAGCTCGTTTCTTCCTTCCACCATATAATGGCACTTTCATACCTTGCACAAGATCAGCTTGATTTTTTTTAAAACAAGAGCAGAATTTCACTATTTTATGTAGAAAAGAAGAAGGGGTGTAATAATAATATTTACATAATATTTTATTTTGGCAGTATTTGAGAACAGTAGGTCTCCACTATTTTATTGGGGGAAGAGTGGGCATATTTGCCTAATTCTGCATTAGTATTCTCAAGGGACTGGTAAAGATTTGCCATTAGAAGCTGCAATCCTGTTTTACCTCACTGTAACTTCCAGAATATATAACACAGGTCCTTGAACTGTGGCTTTGTTGCTTATCTGTCAATATTTGTCAGTTTCAATTGCCCATGAAATAAAAGTTATAACTCAACAGCTGGCCTATTTCAATAAGACCTCTTTGTAAAAACATAGCATCTAAGGGTTGAAGAAATGTTGGCAATTATCTAATCCCTTTGTTTAGTTGCTAAGTCGTGTCTGACTCTTCGCAACCCCTACCCCATTTAGGTAGTGGGTAGGTAATCCCACCCACTACCTAAACGAATCCATTACTACAGCATCCCTGACCGAGAGCTGCCCCCCTATCAGTTAAACACCTCCAGCAAAAGAAAGTCCATTGTTACCACTCCAGTCACATTGGCTGGTAAGGCTTCTTACAAAGAATGTGCAATTATTCTGGTCTGTGACTCCTAATCTTTTGTTCATTTGACTGAGGGACTTTTCTTTACTCTTCTGCTTCAGAAACTTTACAAAGCATTGTCCTTTGGGTCTTCTGTGTCAGACTTGTAGTTTTAGGTAGCTATATTTGGTTTGTGGTAAGTCTTCAGTCCTTGAATGAAAAAGGGGTATATTCAGAGAAAGCAGTTAAATTCTCGCAGAAAATGTCAGGTGCTCTTGGAAAACATAACAGTGTACAGGAAAGATTTTGAGTTGTGGGGTGAAGAAATGCTGTCAAGGGAATGGTCAGATAAGAGACTCCACAGTTGCACAATGGTCAGAAAGAGAGGCTTATAAGGCCCCCTCCCTAGCTTCTCAGGCTATAAATGAGAGGGCAGAAGATTTGTACTTTCAGACTTGCAAGATTCTGTTAATGAGGTCTTACAATAAAGTGCAATTAGCTCATTGTTTCTTGTCTAGTCTATCCAGGAAGGCTGACAAACAAGTACAAATAGCAAGAAAATAAAACTCCAGAATTTCTTAGCATTCAGTTCCATTGCCAAATGCATATACATAACTGCGTATGGTCACTCTGAGCTAGACATCTCCTTTCCTTTCCATTAGGAAAGTCCTCACATCTAGACTTGTTTTAACAACTTCATAAAGCTTGCTTCAATAATAAAGTTATTTCGGTTTCCGGTTGTGGCGTCACAGGGAAGCAGACGCTGGAAGACGAGCTCCGTCTTCCATGTTGGATTTTGCCCCACTGGGGGACCCTGAAAAGGGTCGAAAGCCGTCCCATAGAGGAAGCAAGCAAGGAGGGGACCTTTGTTTTGATCCCGGGGGTGGGTGGGTTGGGGTGGCAGCCCTCCTGTTTGATCTGAGGAAGCCCTCTGAACCGGCGGGGAAAAAACTAGCTACATTCTCATAGCCAGTCAGAAGCTTCTGTCAATGGAAGACGCCAAGGACTACTAAGCAGGTTTACAGAAACGTAGATGAAACTGGGCGAGATCTAAGCCTCTCTTTATGAATTTAAGAACTTTTCCTGAAAATCTACCCAAAGCATTCCCCCCGAAGAGAAGGGAAAGGGAATTTCCACCCCATTCCCTTAGGAAAGTGGCAAATTAATTACCTGGGGAAAAGGAAAAGCCTATAAGACTAGCTTGGAATTAATACATAAATATGACTTGGAAATTTGAGGACTAAAAGTGTTTTCTAAGACCTTTTTTTTAAACAAAAAAAAACAAGGCTGGAAAAGCTTATAAGTTTTATTTTTAAAAACTGAAAATGGCGTTGAGGACATCTAGTGGTGAATGTACAGCACTACAATCTATTTTTGCCTAAAAGCAACCTGGCTTGAAGCCCAAAGTGAGATAAGACTTTGGCTGGCCTTGAAGCTTTGATTTTTGAGATTTGCAGCTGAGAAAATGAAACAGACTTGGGACTGCTTATTTATGTGGCAAAGACAATAATATCATTTTAGAATTGGCTTGTCTGAACTATGAACAAAAATACTGACTTCTAGAACTGTACTGTGGATCTATTCTCCTGAAGAAGACATATATATTATTGCCAGATATGATGGAACATTTTAGAACACTTTTATAAATCTTGATTATGTTTCTTTTTTTCTCCCTGGACAGAAAGGATATCTTTCTCATTGGACAGAAAAATTTGAACTTTACTTATATCTGCTTAGAGGAGGTTTAAGAACAGCTAGTTGGTTGGACAAACTTATAAAGACTACTTACAAAATATAAAATGGATGTTTCCTACTTAACTTTAAATGGTGAAAAACCATCTTTAACACCTGTCTCCAGAAGCTTCAGTTTGCTAGATTACCAAGAAAATACTGATGAATAACAGAAAGAAATTCTCTCCATGTTGAAATCAATACAAGAAAATATCGCTTCAGCTTGTGATGAGTTTAAAAGAAACACAAAGGAGATAAAAGAACATTTTTTTAATTTCAATCTACAAATCCAGAAAATAAATACAGAGAAGGAACCAGCAATTCAGAAAAAGAAGGAAAAATAGAAAAAATGCTGACTCAAACATTTAGGATCTGAAGGAAGAAAATTGTGACCAGACTCAGATAAATGAAGACTTAGAAGAAACAACGAGAATATTGGAAATGGAGCAGACATTCTACAAACCAAAGTCTCAGAAATTACTGGAGGAAAAGGAAGGAGAGCTGATGGAATGGAAGAGAAAGCTGTCAATAGAACTGTGGGGAATTGGAGAAGGAGGGAGGCTGTTTAATGAATAACAATGGGCCGGTTCTTCCAAAAACACTTTAACCAAATTGTTTCTCTTGTTCCAAATAATATATACAAAAATAGAGGAAGAATTATTTGATGATCCAAATGTACTAACTTGGAAAGTTAGTTGGCAAAGGAAGAAAGCTAGAGTAAGACAGAAAGAAACAGAAGCTTTGACCTATTAGAGGGGAAGTTACATTATCAATTTGATGTTTGAATATGGTTAAGAATAGATTGTTAGAAATAGAAGTATTATTATAATTAGATAGGATTTGTAATCAGAATATCATATCTTGGTATAAAAAGGGAAAGAAGAATATGTTAACAATTTTGAATAGGGGAAAATTTTCAGTTACACAAATATAAGTTGTTCTGAAATTATAAATGTTTGGGATATTTTGAACATGGATGGGGAATTAAAATTATAAAAAGCAAAAATAGGATTTAGACTGAATAAATGGATATTGGATGCAAATGCAATTAAGATATGTTTTGGTTAGAAAAGCTATTTTAAACTGATATTATTGACATTTTTAGAAAAATATAGTAAATATCGATAGGCAAGTCTATATTTACTTACAATAATAAGAATTGTATTGTCTTATTGTGGAAAAATGTTTATTACTAGAAGGGAACTAGAACCGAAAAAAGCAAAAAAATAGGATATAGATTGAATAAATAGATAATGTAAGTGCAATTAAGATATGCTTTGGTTAAAAGATATTTTAAACTGACATTATTGATACCTTTAGAAAAATGTAACAAATGTTGATAGGCAATTGCACATTTATTTACAACAATAAGAATTGTATTTGCTTAGTGTGGAAAAATGTCTATTACCAGATGAAGAGATGATGTATTGGAGGGTGTAATATTGGATTAAGTATGAAGAAGATTACATGTACCACGAAATGACTAATGGACCCAGTCTTCATGTTATTTAATTAGGCACTTGATTGTAAAAATAGAAAATCAATAAAATATTTATAAAACAAAATAATAAAGTTCTCTCACTATTACATTTTATACCGGTATGCCTGGCTCTATGGATGCATACATATGTCTACCTCTGTATAAATCCTGTTTTGATATGACTTTGCATATTTAAAGAAAATGTATTTGTCCAATGATTTTCCATATTAAAACATTTTCTTTTTTCTTTAACATGGATTGTCTTAACTAGGTATTTTATATCCTTTTAAAGTGTATTTGGGGTAGAGAAATGAAAAAATTGGAAAATAATAATAATAATAATAATAATAATAATAATAATAATAATAATAATAATAATAATAATGACGATGATGATGATGATGTTGGAAGGGACCTTGGAGGTAATCTAGTCTAACCCCCTGCTCAGGCAGGAAACCCTATACCATTTCAGACAAATGGCTGTCCAGTCTCTTCTTAAAAACTTCCAGTGTTGGAGCATTCACAACTTCTGGAGGCAGGTTGTTCCACTGGTTAATTGTTCTAACAGTCAGGAAGACTATTCACTCTCTGTATTGTGGGAAATGCAAATTATGTCTGTTTACTTAAAAATGAGGATTGAGCAAAGTCCTGAAGCATCTCATCTCTCTAAGTCAGCAATCTCCATGCAAAATGACCCTTTTCAGTTTTTTTTAAAAAGGATACATAATCCACTAATTTCTAGTGGATCTGGTTGTATTTAAATACTAGGTCCAACATTTTCCTTGGCAAATGTTCTTTCTTTACACAAAAAAGGCTTCAGATTTCTAAAAATGACAAAGTAAGGCCTGATATTTGCTAGGGGCCCTTTGAGCTTTATATTTATCCACTATCTTAACTGTTACATTCTGCCATACCTGCTGAACAATCCTGTCCTTGGTAACCTTCCTCGCAAGAGCACAGGCCTTCTTGGCAGAATCCACGCCCACTGCAAGCATTGAGGCACCTCAGCTGCCCACAGTCTTCCCCTACGTAGCCCTCTTGGCAGATGCAAGTCCCATTGGCACAGATCCCTTTCCCTGAGCAGTCCTCTGGGCATCTCAGCTCGTTACAGTCTTCTCCGGCAAAGCCTTCTTCACAGATACATTCTCCATCCACACAGAGTCCTCGGGAGCTGCAGTCAGTTGGGCAATGTGCCTCAGAGCAATCCTCCCCACTATAATCGCTGTCGCAAACACACTGGCCATCAATGCACACACCCCGGCTAGAGCAGCCGAGGGGACAGAGAGGTTCAGAGCAATTCTTCCCAGCCCAGCCTTCATCGCAGATGCACCCACAGGTTTCCAGGCTAAAGTTACCATGACTGCTGCAATGGGGGAGGTAATCCAGCTGCCCTGGAATTGTAAAAACAATTATTAATGCTATATCCTTGGTACACTTCATGCTTTCTTAATAATGAATACATGACCACATCAACTCAACTCAAAGTGGGATCTATTGGGATGTCTTCAACAACTGCAATTGATGCCTCTCTTAAATTCATAGTCCCTCCTCCCCTCTGCCCCCCCCAAATACGATGGACTACCTCTCTCCATTTAGAATTCCCCACAGTGACTCCAATGTAGCATTGCAGTAAGGAATAAACATGACAAATAATTTTACATTTTCCTGGCATTAATGGAGAAAGGAGTTTCCTTAACGAAGGCAAGGAATGAGAAAGAAAATGGGAGAATGAGTGATGCCTGCAATGGTATTGACCCAGCCATCACCGGAGTTGGGCTATGAGTTTCCTAAGAATACCTGGGTTGGTTAGGTGAAGTTGCAAGTCCTGGAAACCATTTAATGAAAGATTATAAATAAGTGGAACACTATTGTCCCTGAATTCTAGAGGTGCTAGAGGTCTTCCGATATTATCATGTCATGCTATGGACCTTCCCAGATTCTATGGAATTTAAAACAAAGCTTCACAAAGGCCACAAAACATGAAGGGATTTCAAGTGTTGCAAAATACTTTGCAGATTGCTCATGGTCATTGTAAGCTTTTTTTTTCCTCCTGGTATTCATTTTCCAAGCACATCTCAGGGTTATTTTTATTTGAGCAGCATCATCTCAGGTGCTAAGAGGTACAAGAAATGTGATTCATCATCATGTTTGTGTTCTTCGAATGGATGCCAGGTGGACTAGAATCTCCATATCCAGGGGCTTTTTCTGCCACCAGATGGTCACTCATGGGCATGCTGAATAGCATCCATCACAGGGAAAAGTGGCCCTGAGACATGTAACTTACAGGCCACTTAATGTCTTGGGGTCTGCAGGATGGCAATGTTTAACATGGTGCTACAATAAATAAATGAAAAAAGAGAAGTTAAGGAATTGGCTATGGGGTGGGGATTGAGAAAATCCTGGTTGGTGAAAAGTATTTCTACTACACCAAATGCCAAAGAACTTCTTCCCCATTCCCCGCAAACTGCATCTCTGTTAAATTCGGTTGTGATAACAGAGGCTGCTCCTCCGCCAAAGATACATTGGTGGTATTATTATTAAGTTTATATGTGATAATTTGGGGGTGGGGGGAAGAAGGTGGCAGCAGAATGTATATTTTGAGATTTTATTATGAACATCTCTCCCCTGAGAAGGGTGGGACATCTTTTTGGTAAAAATTACAATTGTTTACCTTCTTAGCTATAGATCAATTGCCATTCTTGATGGATATTCTGCATAAGCACCCTATCAGAACAAACTTGTACAAGGGAGTGAGGGGATATCAAGGTTTCATTAAAACCTTTTAGATTTTCCCTTTCCCCAATTTTGGCTCAATCCTAAATCCTCAACCCCTATTAATAATACCCCCAAACATCTAGAATAAATCACAAGTAGACAAGTAGTCTCTGACTTTGAGGTGACACTATGATCTTTTTTCTGTAACATGTTGAGCTTTAAGGAGGTTCTCCAACTTTTTACTGCTAGCAAGGAAAGAACATTTATAAGAATTGTACATAGAAGAAGGGGGAAAAATCTTAGCAGACTATATTTCTCAAAGCTCCTTAATATATTTTTGGATAGACTTTTAATATGAGTTTGCATACTCTCTAATATTTCATAGAACATCCTCCTTCTAAGGATCATTGGTGGAGCAATCAATTCTTATGCATTGCTGAAGGTGCACAGCATATTCCTTGTCATTCCAATAACTTAACTCTATCCCAGTGTCTCAACATGCATGTTCTGGTCTGTATGTACAGTCTAACTTTAAACATTTAATGATGCAATGTCATATTTTGCAATGGAAATACTGTCTATATTAATTAAAGAGTTTGCTGTTTATTTATTTCAATTTCTATGGCCGCTCTTCTTACCAAAGTGATCACATAAGAACCATATGGCACAGTGGTTAGAATGCAGTATTGCAGGCTAACTCCACCCACAGTCTGGAGTTTGATCCTGATGGGCTTGAAGTTGACTCAGCCTTCTATCCTTCCAACGTTGGTAAACTGAACACCCAGATTCTTGACACTGTAAACTGCTCAGAGAGTGCTGTAAAGCACTATGGAGCAGTACATAAGTCTAAGTGCTAGTGCTACAATGTCATCTTGTAAAATCATAAAAAATGTACTTCCTCTTCATACCCTTCATAGCCTCAAAACCACCATTTACTATTTGGTATATAGCTATGAATGCACAAAAGTGAAATTACTGCAAATGGTAACTTTCAACAAAATGGAAAAAGTCATTTGCCAAGGATAGGTAGAAGAATTGTCCTTAAAAGAGATGGAACATACTGCCAAACTGTGAGCCCATCTTGACTTATTAGGCTCCCCGTGGTTTCTACTCTGAGAATTTGCCCAGCTGAAATGCCACTCATGGCAAATTGCTTCCGGCTGATCAGTCAATTCTGGCAAACAGCAAGAATCAAACTGTAATAAAGAAAAAGATGCAGATGTTGGACCCAACGTCTCAACTTTATAAAGAAAAAAAAAGGTCAATGGCAGAGGACATAGGACAACATATTCCAGTATTGTCTCAACCCTTAACAAATACTCTCCTCCCACATGGAAGGAAGGAGAAGATATGTGGGAAGGAACACGTACATTATTCCTCATTCTTCTTATCAGGTACATAGCTAAAATACTGCTGATTCTTTTACTGTACTGTGTGTTTTGGGGGTAAGAAAGAAGGAAGTCTTTTTTATCTTCTTCCTCATAATCCCACTCCATACTGAACAGCAGAGAACAGCTTTAATAGAGCTCCCCTATCTGGGATGCAAAAATTCAAAACTCTGGATGCCATTAGATACTAGGGAAGTAAACTATCTTTGCTGCTTTCTAGTTGTTCTAGTTGTTTTTGTAGCCCATATTCAGCAGGCCCCTAGCCCTAACTTCATGCTGCACAATCTCTTCCTCAATATAGTATCAGCAAATAGCCCGTGCCTGCAAAGATGAAGTGAGGGAAGCTAAGGCTCAAAATGAACTAAGGCTTGCGACCAAAGTCAAAAACAACAAAAAAAAAGCTTCTTTCAACATATAAAAAAACAAGAAAAAATGTAAGGAAATGATTGGTCCATTAGTGGGGGAAAATGGCAAGAAGGTGACAAGCAACAGGGAGAAAGCAGAACTATTTAAGTCATTTTTTGCATCTGTCTTTACACAAAAGGGAAAAAACAGTCCAACCTACCAAAACCAGTGCCATAAAAAACAGAATAGAAACGCAAGTTAAGATAGGCAAGAAAATGGTAAGTGAGCACCTGTCCAGCCTAGACGAGTTCAAATCACCAGGACCAGATGGATTACACCCCAAGGTTCTCAAGGAATTGGCAGACGTGATCTCAGAACCACTGAACTATATTTTTCAAAGATACTGGAGCACTGGGGAACTACCAGAGGACTGGAAGAGAGCTGATGTAGTTCCCATCTTTAAAAAAGGGAAAAAAATAGATCCAGGAAACTACAGACCTATCAGCCTGACCTCAATACCTGGGAAGATTTTGGAAAAGATAATCAAGTAACGAATCAGCAAACACTAAAGGCAAACAAAATCATAACCAAAAGCCAACATGGGTTTGTAAAAAACAGATCATGCCAGACAAATCTTATCGCATTCTTTGATAAAGTGACAAAATTAGTGGACCAGAAGAATACCATGGATATAATTTACTTGGACTTCAGTAAGGTATTTGATAAAGTAGACCACTATCTACTACTTGATAAGATAGAAAAATGTGGGTTAGACAGCATCACCACCAGATGGATTTGTAGGTGGCTGACCAACCACACTCTACATGTAGTCCTCAATGGAACTGCATCTACATGGAAGGAAGTGTGTAGTGCGGTGCCCCAGGGCTCTGCTCTGGGCCCTGTGCTCTTCAACATCTTCATCAACGATTTGGATGAGGGGATAGATGGGGAACTCATCAAATTTGCAGACGACACCAAGCTGGCAGAAATAGCCAATACTCCAGAACAGGGGTGTCAAACTCAATTTCATTGACGGCCGCATCAGCATTGCGGTTGCACTCAGGGGGCCGGGTGGGTATGGCCTGGGTGGGTGTGGCCTACTGGGTGGGCGTGGCTAGAGTGCGTATGGCCTACTGGGTGGGCATGGCCAGCTCTACATCGTTCACATCAAGGGTGCCTATGGGGGCCTGGGCAGGAGTGGGAGAGATCTGAGGGTCTCTGGCAGAAGGAGGGTCTCTGGGCCAGGGCCAAGGCAGTGGGGGCCGTTCCCTCACTGTTTCCAGGATGGCTTCGCGGGCCACATGAAACCACTTTGCGGGCCGGATCCGGCCCCCGGGCCTTGTGTTTGACATGTCTGCTCCAGAAGATAGGCTTAAAATACAGGAGGATCTGAACAGACTTGAATACTGGGCAGTATTTAACAAAATGAAATTAAATGGTGAAAAAGTAAGGTTTTACACTTAGGCAGGAAAAATAAAAAACACAGGTATAGTATAGGTGGTACCTTGCTCAATAGTAGAACTGTGAGAGAGATCTCGGAGTCCTAGTAGACAATCACTTCAATATGAGCCAGCAGTGTGCTGCAGCTGCCAAAAAAGCCAACACAGTGCTAGGCTGCATTAACAGAGGGATAGAATCAAGATCACGTGAAGTATTAATACCACTTTACAATGCCTTGGTAAGGCCACATCTGGAATACTGCATCCAGTTTTGGTCACCACGATGTAAAAAAGACGTTGAGACTCTAGAAAGAGTACAGAGAAGGGCAACAAAGATGATTGGGGGACTGGAGGCAAAAATATATAGGGAATGGTTGTTGGAATTGGGTATGTGTAGTTTAACAAAGAGAAGGGTGAGGGGTGACATGATAGCAGTGTTCCAATATCTCAGGGGCTGCCACAAAGAAGAGGGAGTCAAGCTATTCTCCAAAGCACCTGAAAGCAGGACAAGAAGCCACGGATAGAAACTAGTCATATTTTAAGAAGTGCTTTATTGCGTGTCTGGAAAAATTATTATTATAAGTTAAATTATAAAATACCAATCTGGGGGATTCCTGGACACACGACAGAGGGTGTATTTATGGGTGTGAATTTGGATATGATTTCTTATAAGGAATTATTTAGATTGGTAGGGAATGATTGGCAATTAAAGTCGTTAGCTGAGTTAAAACAGTATACTCAATTGCAAGCTAGGTGGAAGTTAGATCAGAAGGTTGGTATTACATTAATGGATGAAAATTTGGTAAAACAGATTAAAGATCAAAATCGAGCGCATATAAAGAGAATTTATAATGCTTTAATAGAATTGGATTCGGAAATGGAATTAGTTAAAGATTGTATGGTAAAGTGGGCCCAAAATATTCAAGAACCGATCCCATTGGATACATGGGAGGTAATTTAGGTTAGAAATGTAAAATTTACTCAGGCCCAAAATTTAAGAGAAAAGTTTTATAAAATGTTTTATAGATGGCATCTGGATCCTAAAAAGTTGTCTTGTATGTATCCTAATTTACAGCCCAAATGTTGGAGATGTGGCAGTTTGGATGCTACTTATTTTCATATTTGGTGGACTTGTAGAAATATAAAAACTTTTTGGATTAAAATTTGGTGGAATATTCAAAAGATTTTCAAGAGAAAGATAAAGTTTACTCCACAATTATTTTTATTGGGTGTTATTACAGATTGTGATATTAAAGAAACTAACTTGATGTTGAACTTGATAACAGCTGCAAGGTTATTGGTAGGACAATATTGGAAGAAGGATAGCTTGCCTACTATAGAAGAGTGGATGCTTAAAGTGTCAAATTTAGCAGAAATGGCTAAGATTTCTGCTTATCTGAAGGATCATTCACAAGAAAGATACATTTTGGTCTGGAGAAGATGGATAGATTATATTCAGAATAAATATGGGACTAAAAAGTTCCATTTAGCTTATGAGTAAATTTTAGATTATTATTATTAATAGTTTATTATAGTGGAATTCTTATTAGTTTTAATTACATGGTATTATTATTATTTCTATATTGTATTGTTTAATAACTTGGATATTAATTTGTTTATGTTTTTACTATTATTATGTTTACTTTTATTTTGCTTGTATTTATGTTAAAGGGGAGTTAAAGCGCATTATGAACTTGTTTATTTATATAGTTGGTTAATGTTAGTTAGATTATGATTATTATATTTGTAACCCTGTACTCAGCTCTGGGAAGTGGGGGAGGGAGGTTTTTTTTTAGGGTGGGTTGGTTTTGGGGATTATATTGTAACTTTTATAAAACTTTTTAATAATAATAAAAAAAGAAACTAGTCAAGGAGAGAAGCAACTTGGAACTAAGGAGAAACTTCCTGACAGTTAGAACAATTAACCAGTGGAACAACCTGCCTCCAGAAGTTGTGAATGCTCCAACACTGGAGGTTTTTAAGAAGAGACTGGACAGCCATTTGTCTGAAATGGTATAGAGTTTCCTGCCTGAGCAGGGGGTTGGACTAGATGACCTCCAAGGTCCCTTCCAACTACTTCTTCTCCTTCTCCTTCTCCTTCTCCTTCTCCTTCTCCTTCTCCTTCTCCTTCTCCTTCTCCTTCTCCTTCTCCTTCTCCTTCTCCTTCTCCTTCTCCTTCTCCTTCTCCTTCTCCTTCTTCTTCTTCTTCTTCTTCTTCTTCTTCTTCTTCTTCTTATTATTATTATTATTATTATTATTATTATTATTATTATTATTATTATTATTATTATTATTATTATTATTATTATTTCCACCTGCAGGATAGGATCATATCTTGCTTTTGTGGTACCATTTCCTCTCCCCACAATTTTCCTTCTTTCTTTTTGCTACCAGCTATTTTTTCCATCTTTCATTTTTACAGTTCAATTACACCAATATTGTATGGGCTTCAATCACTGATTTTTGAGTGATTGTTTTACAGATCTGATTTTCTTAAATCTTTTTCTGCTTACAAATACATTACTGTGTACCAGGAATCCTCTGGAATTGCAAACTGCTATCTTGTTTTTCTTCCTTATTACTAGGAAGTATCTTCACTCTCATTATAGAACTTTCTCCCTTGCTTGCTTTAATGCTCTACCATTGGTAGTCCTGGAAGGAAAGCATAAAAACATCTCCTTTTCAGAACAAACTGCCAGTGTGAAATTCAAACAGCAGTGTCTCTAGCTGAGACATTTCTACACTGCCTTCTCAAAGGGAATCCATACTTTCACCTAATAATTCCCCTTGCATTTTATATACTTTATAGATTTATACATTAAACTCTATTTTTAAACTTGATTTGCTTTAAATTATTTCTTTCTGGATGGTCTGATCTTACAAAAAAAAATTAAACCTCCACAAATGGGGTCTGCAATAGAAGCTTGCAACATAAACAGCTTAATGAAAAACACTGTTTTTTCCTCTATCAACCATTTTCTGGTAAGGAAAATAACTCCAAGGACCTCATCAGAGGCCTTGCTCTGAATATCTGTATATTTTGAGCCTAACTGAATGATTATTTAAGGTGAGCAAGTATTTTCAGAGATGGCTCCATATTGTGAAATGTCCTCTTAGGAAAGTTCACTTAGTCTTAGCATCTTCTCTTCTTGCTCTTTTAGGGCAAACCAAACTATCTTTATTCACCCAAATGCTTTAATGCAGACATGTCAAACACAAGGCCCGGGGGCCAGATCTGGCCCGCAAAATGGTTTCATGTGGCCCGTGAAGCCATCCTGGAAACAGTGAGGGAGCGGCCCCCACTGCCTTGGCCCTGGCCCAGAGACCCTCCTTCTGCCAGAGACCCTCAGATCTGTCCCACTCCTGCCCAGGCCCCCATAGGCACCCTTGATGCGAACGATGTAGAGCTGGCTACGCCCACCCAGTAGGCCATACGCACTCTAGCCACACCCACCCAGTAGGCCACACCCACCCTGGCCATACCCACCTGGCCGCAATGCTGATGCGGCCCTCAATGAAATTGAGTTTGACACCCCTGCTTTAATGTATGTGCCTCTACATTATGTCAGTTATAACGTAACACTGTGGTTTTATTTTTGAGTGATAGTTTTAGATATCTTTGTTTATTGACTTTTAATGGTTGTTTTTAGTCTTTCTTTTGAAAAGTTTGTGGTTTTGCACTTGCCATTCATACTCAATGCATATATAAAATGATTGATTTTATAGATCTTACTCTTCTCTTTTATTGTTAAGTTCAGGCTATAGCTAGCTATATGACTGAAGAACAGCTCAGCTGTACTGCTCAAGCTTCTCCTCAAGGGGAAAATTAAACAAATGGAATAGAATAGAATAGAATAGAATAGAATAGAATAGAATAGAATAGAATAGAATAGAATAGAATAGAATATTTTTATTTTATTTTATTTTAATTCCATTTATATCCCACCCTTCTCCGAAGACTCAGGGCGGCTTACAAGCTTAGCAGTAGAGTAGAATAGAATAGAATAGAATAGAATAGAATAGAATAGAATAGAATAGAATAGAATAGAATAGAATAGAATAGAATAGAATAGAATAGAATAGAATAGTTTTATTGTAGAATAGAATAGAGTTGGAAGGGACCTTGGAGGTCTTCTAGTCCAACCCCCTGCTTAAGCAGTAGAACCTATACCATTTTAGATAAGTGACTGTATAGCCTCTTCTTAAAAATCTCCAGTGATGGAGCACCCATGATTTCTGGAGGCAAGCTGTTCCACTGGTTAATTGTCCTCACAGTCAGATAATTCCTTAATTCCAGTTTGCTCCTCTCTTTGATCAGTTTCCAACCATTGTTTCTTGTCCTGCTCTCTGGTGAATAATGTGCCCCCCTCTTCTTTGTGGCAGCCTCTCAAATACTGGAATACTGCTATCATGTCTCCCCTATTTCTTCTTTTCTTTAGACTAGCCAAACCCAAGTCCTGTAGCCGTTTTTCGTATGCTTTAGTCTCCAGGCCTTTAATCATCTTAGTTGCTCTTCTCCGATATTCCCCCCAAACTCTCAACATCTTTTTTGTGATATGGTGACCAAAACTGGCTGCAGTATTCCAGGTGTGATCTTACTAGGATTTTATAAAGCGGTAGTAATACTTGGCGTGATCTTGATTCTATGCTTCTTTTTATACAACCCAGGATTGTAATAGCTTTTTTGGCGGCTGCTGCACACTGCTAGCTCATAGTCAAGGGATCGTCCACTAGGACTCCAAGGTCCCTCTCATAGTTACTGTTTTTAAGACAGGAAATAGAACTTCTCTTTTGTTTGTTTTCCCTGACAACATCCTGTTGCCCATAGGCTGTAGATAAATATTACTGAATATTCAGTTTTGGGATTTAATCCTAAATTTAATCTTTTAAGATCAGTGCAGGTCTGGGAGGGGATGGCTCTCTGGAGAGTCTCAACCATTGTTTTCTACCCTTTCTAAATATAGGGAGGATAGCTCTGTAGTCTTATTGCACAGATGCTCTCCTGTATTTACTGTATAAATTGAGGCTTGATCAGCCCAGGTTCTTCACCCCAACTCCATTTCCCCTGTGTTTTCAGTTGAAGTCTTAACCTTTCTAGTCTCAGTCACTTTCAGGTATATTTCAGGTAGATTCTTCTAATATTCTAACAAGAAAGGTACCATCCAGCCTCTCTTGTCTCAGCAGTGTTCTGTCTCATTTCTGATTTTTAGAATCCATATGCCCATTATTATTCCTTTTTTCCCTCAGTGCATCAGAAAAGACTCAATTCCTCAATCGAAATGACAGCTGGAGGTGCCAGAGAGGAGACCCAAACAAGCAGAAATACTTCAAAAAATACTTCCTTTAGGGAATATTTTGTACAACAAAAGAGAGAAAGAAAGAAAGAAAGAAAGAAAGAAAGAAAGGAAGGAAGGAAGGAAGGAAGGAAGGAAGGAAGGAAGGAAGGAAGGAAGGAAGAAAGAGAAAGAAAGAAAGAAAGAAAGAAAGAAAGAAAGAAAGAAAGAAGAAAACATATGCAATTTTAGATCAAATAAAAAGGAGAGAAGAATTATAGATATTCTCCCAAAAGAAAATTATTTTACAACAAATTATAATGGGAGCTGTCTTTGTTGAGAGCAAAAGAAATGGAAGTAAAAATGAATTATGCAAAGCAAAAGAAGTTTGAATTTGCAGATAAGCAAGGGAATTGGTTGGCATATAAACTGAGGAAAGAAAAAGAGAAAAAATGAAATTAAAATTACAAGAAGGAAAAACTATAAAAACAGATAAACTAAAGATGCAAAAAATATTTCATCAATACTACTCTAAATTATATAAAGGAGAAGAACTTTCCCTTATAAAGATTGAAGACCATTTAAAGAAACAAAATTTACCAAAGATCACAGGAAAACAGAAACAATTAATGAATGGACCTATAACAATAAAGGAACTTTGTGAAGCTATAAAAAAGTCTAAACTGGGAAAGTATATGGACCAAATAGTTCACCAACCTCTTATTATAAAACATTGAAGATAAATTACCGTATTACAACAATAGCAAATTTTGATGAATTCTATTTTATACTGGAAAGATTCCAGATAAATATGATTATTCTAATTCAGAGGATTTTTATTATTTATTATTATTTAGTGTATGATGAGAACATGACAGAAGAGAATTAAACATATTTATAATAAGCAAACATAAACAGTTTTACAAGATTTTATCCATGAAGATCAGTGTGAGTTTTTACCCAGAAAAAGCTGAGGGACAATATTAGAAATATTTTGGATATCTTGAAATACTTGGAACAACATAATGTAAATCAAGGGCATTGATTTTTCTTGATGCAAAAAGGCCTTTGACAAGTTGAACTGGATTTTTTGTTTAAAATTTTGGAAGATATGGACTTTGGGAGATATGTAAGATATAGAGTTCTTATTAAATGGTTAAAATCAATTTATACCACACAAAAGGCACAGATAATTGTAAAAGGAGAAGTAACAAAGCCCTGTGGGATATAGCTATTGCCAGTGCTTTTTTTGTAAAAGAAAAAGGTGCCGGAACTCACACATGTCATACAACCCACCTTGCCTACCCTACAAGGTTCCATCCAAAAAAGGTGCCGGAACTCCATTCTGACCATTCTATGACAAAAAAAGCCCTGGCTATTGCTATTTATTTTAGCTTTGGAAGCACTGAACACGAGATGAGAGAATTGTTGGAGTGAAGATTTAAAAAGAAACCTTTTAAAGGCATTTGCTGATGACCTGGTAATAATTTTGGAAGATCCTCTAGAAGAAATGGAAAAACTAAAGGATTTAGTAATGTTAGTTGGTTTTAAAATTAATAAACAAAAGAAAATGGAAAAAAATGGAATTGATGGAGAAATCTAGTTTTAAGATAGAGAAAAACAATGAAGTACTTGGGAATCACTATGACTAACATAAATTGTACATTATATTAGAATAATTATATTAAGTCATGTAATGAAATTAAGGACATGTTAAGATGGGAGAAATCACAATTATCATTGTTGGGGAGAATTTCAGTGATAAAAAGGAATGTTTTTGCTGAATGTTTTGTCAAAAATGATGTTTTTATTTCAAACAATACCTATTATGACAACTGATCAGTTTAAACTGATTTAAACAATGGCAGAAAGATATATCCAAGAGATAAACATAAAACACATCAAGGTGCAGAGGAATGAGGAAGAGGATTAGGACTGCTTGACCTAAAATTGTATTTTAGATATACAATCTACAGTAGATGAAAGAATGGTCTACAGTAGATGAAAGAATGGGTTTTGCTGAGAAATGAAAGAATTTTAGAATTAGAAGAGTACAATTTGAGGTTCAGATGGCATAGCTTTTTATGGAATGATAACGCTAAGGTTAACACAGATTTTAAGAATCATTATATAAGAAGTATCAGTACCATACTGAGAATTTGGAATAGATATAAACCCAAACTATTCACAAAAATCCCTCTATTCCTCTATCCCAGCAGAAGAAGCATTTTACAGGAGGTTGGTTAACTTATTGAGAGTAATTAGTATATGAAATCAAAAGAGCAATTGGTGGCAGGGGTGGTTAGTTTTAAATGTTTTCATATGCACAGTTAAGAGAAATATTTAAAGTAGATAGCAGGACATTTAGAACTGAGCAGCATAAGAATTTGAAATTGAACTATGTACAAATCATGGGCTTATAAATACTAAAATGTACTGTATAAACTTTGATTGAAACTTGAAACAGAAAACAGTGAAAGACTATGATAAATGGACTAAGAACTTTGGACACAGTACACCAGTGGAACAGTGGGAAAATATGTGATTAAAATGATTGAAGTTTACATTACAAATTTACATTGAAATTTACATTATGTTATAGCCTAATATTTTTTATAAAATGATGTATTATTGACATATGACTCCCAAAAAATTGTAATGTATAAAGGTACTTCAAATTTATTTTGGAAATATGGAAAACATGACGGGTCATTTTATCATGCCTGATGGACTTGTAAAAAAAATTACATATTTCTGGTTTCAAATATACCTGTGTTTTCCCAAAAATAAGACCTGCCCAGAAAATAAGCCCTAGCTTGATTTTTGGGGGTGGGCCTAATATAAGCCTTACCCCCCAAGTAAGCCCTAGTTTTGGGGTGAGGTAAAGGTAAAGGTTCCCCCGCACATGCGTGCTAGTCGTTTCCGACTCTAGGGGCCGGTGCTCATCTCCGTTTCAAAGCCGAAGAGCCAGCGCTTGTCCGAGGACGTCTCCGTGGTCATGTGGCCGGCATGACTAGACGCCAAAGGCGCACGGAACGCTGTTACCTTCCCACCGTAGTGGTCCCTATTTTTCTACTTGCATTTTTACGTGCTTTCAAACTGCTAGGTTGGCAGAAGCTGGGACGAGTAAAAATCAAGTTAGGGAAAGAGTGGAGCTTACCATTGCAGCCAGGCCTTCCAAGCATTGACACTTGCCTCAACGGCCTACTTCTTCTGTGGCTGAAGCAGCAGCTTTATTCTGCAGCTGAGAATGATGGAGCTTGGGCCTGCATTTTGCAGTCAAAAGCCTTTCCTGTGTAGCCAAGAACTGAGCTATGGATTGGATCCATAGCTCGGTTCTTGGCTGCACAGACCTTCTGGAAAGGCCTGACTGTGAAATGCAGACTGGAGCTCCATTCTCAGCTGCTGCATGAAGCTGCTGCTTTGGCTGCAAAAGAAGTGGGCCAGCTGGGCAGGGCTGTTGGTGCCGCCATCATGAGGTGAGTGGAAAAGACACCCTCTCCCAAAAATAAGAACTGATGCCTATTTTGGAGACAAAATAAATAAATAAATAAGACCAGGTCTTATTTTTGGGGAAACACAGTATATAAAATGATACAAAGATCAACGTTCAAATGAAATCAGAATTTTTCTTGCTGGGATTAAAGGACAGTCAATTAGAAAAGAGCCATGGAAGTTTTTTTTTTCTTAAATACGATTACTGCTGCAAGATGATTATACCAGCAAAAATGGAAAGACTGAAATACACACAAGGGGGAATGGTTGGTGAACTAGCAGAGAGGGCAATGTAACTTGTTTGATTAAAAAAATATCAACAAGTACATTTATCAGTGACTGGAAACACCTTGGACTTTTTGTTGAAAGAAGAGAAAAATGAATTTGTGATTTATGAATTTGAAGATTAGAAAGGGTAGCTTATAAAAAAAAGGAAATTATGATGTAACCTTAAAGAGAGGGGGTAAAATATAAATGCATTTATAACCTCTGTCAAAATGAACAGAATCTGTTTCTTTACATTTTTTCTTTTTTCTTTCTTTTCTATTTTCTTTCTTCTTACTCGTAATTCTTTTTTATTTTCTTTGCCTCTTTTCTAATATCTGCATTGTTTTTATCTTGTTAAGAATCTCTTCAATAAAAATTATATATTTTTTTAAAAAAGAGTACTTCTTTCTTTGATGACATTTTATCAGGTCTAGCATATTTTCTGTGTACTACCTATCCCTTTGGAACCGAGATTCATTATGCCAACAGCTCTCTTCAATAACATCCTAGCACAATGGCCTGCTGTTTCTTTAGTTTTGAAGAACAGATTTGTAGAGCTGACCAAGTGAACCATGTCTTTGGAATGACTAAACTGACAGGTTTCCAATGAATTCCACAAAGCTTTGTTGTTTGCTATTCAGAGAGAACTCATATGAACAATTCTGTTTCCATTGAAAAAGTTGTTGCTGTTGATTGCATTTTAGTTTGCTAAAGATGCAATGTCACAGGCATTTTAAATATGTGCCCTTGTTACATGATCACAAGTGATTGAAAGCTGTTCATTAGTAATCAGATACATGATTGTTTGTCTCAATGACACAGATGTGAAACTTGCAGCATTCCTTGGCTCTGTTCAAACGTTTATTTTCATCATATAAAAGGGGAGAATGAGGCTGGTTTCCTGCCCATCACTTATTATACATATAGTTTTTACAATTATCTAGGATTTTATATTGCACAGAGAACATATACTCATAGAGGATTCTACTTTTTAGAAGAGCTTCCCATCCATCTTCTCATTCCAATTTGAAGAAGCCAGAAAGAATTGAGTGCTAGTTTCTGACTATCCCGTAAGATCTCATAAGATCCCTTCTGAAAACAGTGCCATCTCATTGGACCTAGAAAATGTGGCTTTCTGTCATGATGCCTGTCTGTAGAACAGCTTCCCCCTGAGATTTGAATGTCCCCGACTTGGTTGGCCTTCTAGAAGCCCTTAAAAATCTGATTTTTCCTTCAGGCTCTAGAGTCCAGATGATAAAGGAGTCCAACTTCTTCATATTGGTTTTGTAAGTATGTTTCAGTTTTTAATGCTTTGGTAGCTGGCTGTGTAAATTAGCAGAATGAATGAATGAATGAATGAATAAATGAATGAATGTTACCATAGCTAGGCTGAAAAATCTAGAAAAACACTCAATGGCAGTAAAGAGTTTCTGCATCTCTTCCCTGCTATCCAGCAGTCATCTGGATCTTTTCAGTACAGGTATAGTAACCATAGGAAGAGTGTAAGATTGAATGAATTTCCTTCCCTTGATGCTTTGTATAGCTGCATGAGGGGAAAAAGGGCTCTTGTTAATACTACTTTCATTTTTTGGTCTCCTTAAAATGGGGGAGCAATTGACTCCCTGTTTCAAAATTGTGAGGTTGCTTATGCATCGAAACTTTAACACACACTCTCAAACTATGTGGATAATTCTCTTAAACTTTCTTTTTCTTCACAGAAATAAGAAAGGATTTGGTGAAGTCTTTAATATTTAATTTTTGTCATGGGAGATAGTCACAGTGCAGATTTTATTGAATTTGTAAACTTTTCCTTAGAATAATCAGGAAGTATTACTAGTTGAGAGGGGGGAGGCACAGAATGGTAACCATTGGATACTTTCAAGCAATACTTCAGAGGAATGATGTCTGCTACTGCTTCTGCCTATCAACAACAATTTTGCACAGTGCTGCCAGAGGTAAACCTCTTCCCACAAACCTTTTGAAGAGATTCTATACCCTCTGAAAAAAAGGTCCATTAACCTGCATGCATAAGGTAAAAGGAGTGGAACAGAGACAGTTATTTTTATAGAGAGAAAAAATAAAGTGTAAGGAAAGAAAACAGAGTGAAAAAGGGGAAAATGGACATAGTAAAAAATTAAACATGAACCTAATCCTACTAATAAAGAGTAAAACTAAAGAGGATGTCAAGACTCTGAAATTTGGAAGCAGAATGGAGTATTCAGTGTATTCAAGCTTCAAGCAAACGACTCCAAGCTCATTCTTTCACCTTTGACATTTCTTAGCTGCTAGGAGGACCTCATGGCATTAGTTACTACCTGTGGCTGCATTTTCTTGACAGCAATTGGAGTTGCATTGGTCTCGGAGTATAGACACCTCCCTTTCCAGCATCTCAATCCTGCTCAGCAGCTCCTGTATGTCCCGGGAGGAGGCGGCACACTTGCAAGTCTGTTTGGGGAGATTTATCTTGTGGGTGAAGGTGACCTGGCTCTCACTGTCTGAGGTCTGCTCGGTGTATTCCGTCATCCGGTCATCTTCCGAACTCACCTCTGGGTCAGATGAAGCCTCTAGGGATGAGGAGCAGAGGCTGTCCAGAGGCACATTAATGTTGTATATGTGGCTGAAGACCATGGGTTGCTCTTTGACAGATGTGTAGTTAGCAAAGCTGCCTTCTTCATCAGTCACCTGTTTTTTAACTCTCTCTGTCATCACTTCCAGGCGGCATTCAAAGGGTCTGAAGATGGCCAACAGCATTACATTGAGGCTAACCACCACATTTCTTAGGATCACATTTTTGCCATCTGCCCTCATTTTCTTGAGAAGGACAGGGAACTTCTACGCCAGCCTTGGAAAGCAAGGAAGGAAGACCTGCAATGAAGCACAACAACATATTGTTACAAGTAGCTCCTAAGAAAATCTGGTGACAAAGATCAGGACAGCATTTCTATGCATGGGAGTAACACTGCATAGGATAAGGTAGAAAGTTACAAGTTAGCCTGCAACAGGCATCCATTTGCAATCCATGCCAATCAAAAGACTTTTCTAATCCATAGTAAAAGAAAGGACGACAAGTCTTGCAGCCACTACTATTTGTGATTTTTCCCATTTGCAAAGTGCTTCATAATCTCAAGACTGAGTGCAACCTTCCCACCTGGTCAAACCAGAGAGCTGCTCTGCCTTTATACAGAGTCAGTCTCTGAGCTGCCGGTGCTGAGTAGCTTTCTTGTCCCACCTTTCTTCAATCAGGACAAGCAGCACCTGAATCTGAGGCCACCTGAGGAAAAGATGCCTGAGCTATGCCAGATTCTCTTACCCATAGCTCTAGCCCAGGGGTAGGCAACCTTGGCTCTTGTATGACTCGTGGACTTCAATTCCCAGAATTCCTGAGCCAGCACAGCTAATGCAATCTCTCAGTCCCTACTGCAGTGATGGTGAACCTTTTAGAGACTGAGTGCCCAAACTGCAACCCAAAACCCACTTATGTATCATCCTGTGCTGGATGGGCGTGGCCCTTTGGGTGGGCATGGCTGCAGTGGTAACGGTAGACTGGGTGGGACTAAAAAGTTCAATCAATTCCAACTTTGCGAGAACTTTTTTCCCCCCACGAGAAGTTGAAATTGATTGATTGATTGATTGATTGAACCTCTTCTTTTGCACATGGCAGCGGAGGTCTAAAGCGAAAAGGTTTTATACAACCCAGCTGAAGGCCTAGGACTGGGATGATGGCACGCGTGCCCACAGAGAGGGCCACTCGTGGCACCTGTGCCATAGGTTCATCACCACAGCCCTATTGCATGCTGAAATACTTATTTGTGTACGAATGCAGGTTCTCGCACTTTGGTCTTACTTTAGTTTTTTCCAAACTTTTGTGAACTTCCCGGTGCTCAGTTTTAGGCTATCAACTCTGGCCCAGCAGCCTGTTGCTTGATTCTTGGTCTTTAAAATTAAAAATTAATTGCTCAAAATAATTACTGCAATAATTATCATTAAGTACTATGACAATCTGGAGAAGCATCTGGAGTGGTAATATTAATTGGCTGAGAACTGTTTTCTACAGTGCTATGTAATGCCATTGGAAGGAGCCCATTGATTTATGCCTATTGGATCTGAGCAGTTTCTTTAGCTATGTTGGAAAGACATTCGTAGTTTTTCAGCTTGGCTGACTGGTTCTAATGAGATGGGTACAGTCCACATCAGAAGGAGGAATACTTCCTTATCCCCCTCTAAAACATTTATTCTGCACATATTGATTGGCATTGGGGGAAAAAGAATAAAGTATTAAAATACCAATAGTGATTATTTCAAGCATGCCTTCATCTCAGTCCATGTAAAGTTCTCCAGAAATGCAGAGCTAGTTTAAGGCTGCTGCATTAAATATAATTAAAAGACCCTGCACAATATTTGGTTTATTTACGTTTCTGCTTAAGAGACACAAATACAGCTTATTACAAGTCATTTCACCTCCCACTTGCACACAGAATGATTTGGTAAAGTATCTTTATCTACAACAGGGCAACTTTCCATTTTGGTATTGATTTGCAACCTCTGGGAGTTAAATCCAAACTCCAAGGGCCAAATTCATCCTGCAAGGAAAGCTATTTTCTTCAAAGTAGTTAGACCAAATCTATACTTTGTCCAGCAGGCTTTTCTTTGTTGATTGAAAGTAGGTAGATGGGGGCTGGGAAAGCTATGCATTGATCAACATTTCACTCTAATACCTTTGCTTTAAAGAACTGTGGCAGAGCCTCTGCAGCAAACAGGCAGGCAAAGTTGTGATTCCATGCCAAACGTGCCTCATTATTCAAAGCACAGCACTGGGATCAGGGGACTGCTTCATGCTTTCCTGCTGCTGGAAAAATTGTCCTGCTTTTAATTTTCACTGGACACCTGTACAATTTGAATGTAACTTGCTTGCTTACTTGTTTATTTTTATGTATTTATCCATTCATTCATCAAGTTTATATGGCCGCCTATCTCACAAAAGCTCTGAGTGGTGTAGAATAAAACTATAAAATAGTTAACAAATTTATTTAAAAATAAAAATAAAAATACACAAAGGCTAAGAGAGGACAGCAGATGTTAAGAATGATGGAGCCACGTCAGTACTTTGATTGTTCTCTGAGGCTCCCAGGCATAACCAGGATTTGAGGGACTTCCAAAAAATCAAAAGGGGTGAAGCCATCCTCATTTAGGGCGGCGGCGGGGGGGGGGGGAGATATTTTATAAGGTGAGTGACATAGAAGGCCTGCCTTCTGGACTCATCAAATGTGAATCCCTAGCAGATGGTATCTGCAACATGCCTTCTCTGCCAGATGGGCTGGGCTGGTATAATCAGGAAGAGGCAGTCCCTCAGATAATCCAGCCCCAGGAGAGCTTTAAAAACCAAACCTAGTGCCCTCAATTGGACCCAGAATTGCCTGGCAACTAATGGAACTTGTGTGCTGTTCTAGCATTACACACATATGTTTATGTAAGTGTGTGTAGACTTATATTTATAAAACTATAAATTATAAATAAAATATAAATCTACAAATTATAAGTATAGCTTATACTTACAAATCTATTATAATTAAATATTATATATCAATATCGATAGATGATAGATGATAGATAGATAGATAGACAGACAGATAGATAGATAGGAGAGAAGAGGCAGTGTCAGCAGTCAACATACTGGATGGAGAAAAATGTAGCATGTGCCACAAAGAGTGATTTTTGCCTTTCTAAAAATTAACATCTCATGGGAGTTCATGGAGCTGAGCAGCAAAATAGATGATGGTTATAGACTGTATAATTATTATTGCAATCACATTTTATTCTGCTACAGCTTTCTTTAGTGCGGTTCTATCTGTGATGTCTTTTTTTTCTAAATAGCTCTTGCTTTAGTTTAAACTCATTACCGTTTTTTTCTTCTGCTCATTTTCAGTTGATCCAACTTTCTCTTCTCTTCTGTTTCCACTTGCTTGGCTCATTTCAATGACACATGCTAAACTATTATTTTGTTCTAAAAGAACTACATTCTTCTATTGCAGTAGCTTTCATTTTTCATTGTGTATTTCATAGATACTGTTGTGTAGCGGGTTCTTTGGCGCAGGAATGAAGACGAGGCAAGTGAGTTCAGGAAAGTTCATGGTTTATTGCTTGCAAGATCTGAACTGAGAGTTGGGCTGTAACTAGCCGCAATATATAGTCTAGCCCCTAGGCGGCAGCGAATAGGTTTGAAGCAACCATTGCCACCTAGGGACAGCCAATAGCAGCACTGGAGACTTGTAGTCTGGGTTGCTGGAGAGCTGTTAGCTGCTCCAGCAACCCACGTGGTATTACCATTGAGCCCAATACATAACAGATACTTTAAAATAACCACTGTGTTTCTTATAAACACATTGTGTAACTCCATCCCATATGACTTTCCTGATAAGTTTCTTTCTCTATGTTAGACATATTGATAAATTTTACACAACCTTACCGCTGGTTTTATGGATCCCTCAAGGGGATTTAAAGAAAAATATTAACAGCAGAATTCCTGTTTTTCAGGGAATGTTTCAGATTCAAGAAAAAGTTAAGATGAGCTTCTCTGCAATTAACACATGGTTGATTGGGTGGCTTTCTGATATAGCCTCAAAGATGTTCTGGAGATCCTTGGTCACTTATTTTATAAGACAATACAGGTCAAAACTAGCAAAGTATACAAGGCATGGGTATGGGAGAAAAATCAGCATTCCTGCACCTGAAACACTCTTTTTATGATATTATATTACAGTCAGACATCAAACTGCAAATCCAGAAGCCAGTTTAATGCAAATCTGACATGGGTGTAAGTGGATGCGATCGTCAAAATTAAGTCTGCCATAGCATGAACTGCAGCAATGAACAAAGTCAATTAGTATCCTTCGTTCTCAACTCAAGAATTTGCACCCCCCCCAAGAGTAATGATTAACTAATTAATCTTTATCTTGGCAAATCGGTTATTAAAGATGCTTCTTTTTTAAAGTGTGCACTAGGAATGAGATAAAAAGGTTATGCATGATATCCGGTGTATTAGAAAAATTTAGCTACAAAAATAATTATTACTGTTTTACCATGTTGTGTTTTTTTTATTTCTTCACAAAGCAAAGTATATATATGTAAAATTCTGTGAGACCAACAAGAATCAGATTTAGATTAGTCTTCAGATCCCAACTTCTTCATTTTTAGACTGCAAGAAAGCTTGGTAAGGGGGAGGAGAAAGTTTTGGAATGTAAGTCTGTCAAAGGTCAAGTGGTTATAGGAGCGGCAACAGCTAAATTGGTGAAATCACAAGTTCTCCACATTTGCCTATGTTGCTATGCTGACTCAGGAATTCTGGGAGTTGAAGTCCATGAGTCATAAAAGAGCCGAGGTTGCCTACCCCTGGCCTATGTGGTGGGGCTGGCTGAAAGGCTTTGCAGGAGCCTGCCCAAGGAGTGGGAAGATTGGACAGCTGCTGCCGGTTTTGGGTGCGGCAGGCATGGATCCGGTGGAAGGAAAGAAAAAGGAGGAAAGAAAGGGGGTGGGGGTGGTTGCGGTTGCTGGGGAGAGACCAGGTGAAGCCAAAGAGGGATTTGAGGTTTTTGCTGTTCCCTTTCTCAGAAGGAGAGGGAATGAGAGAGTGTGAGAGAGTGAGGAGGTAGAATTTTATTGCTTCTTGGAGGGGGGTTTATCCTGAACGGAGACAAGAGAGAGAGTGAGGAGAAAGTTGTTGGGGTTGCTAAATTAATTTTTTGACAATAAAGGAAAGGGGGGAGGGGTTTTGACATCGATGAGACCTGAGACTGTGAGCGACAACAGAAGAGAAGGAGAGGCTGATCGCTATTGCTTTGGAGACCAGCGGCCATCTGAACCTTGATTACTGTTACTTGTGCAAGTTATAGACATTGTGGGGAGTTGACCTCACGGGACGAGCTGTTACTGCAGAGCACTGACTACCTTTGTTTGTGTTTTCATTGCTGTCTGGAGCCAGGGTTTTCCCCACCCCCTTGCTTCTAAACGGTCGCTGTAAAACCATTGACTATTGCTGCTACAACTGCCTGGGGCTGTTAGACAACGCCACACATTGTCTATCGGGGCTAGGGACTGGTCATGTTTGTCCCTGAAAGCCCACCCCCCTTGACAATGAGAATCTGCCACCTCCTCACTTTGCGTGAGCTCCTGCTGGAAAAAACACTTTATTAACACCTTGGGAGGGTAGCTGCAGAACGCGATGGAGAGGAGCGGGGCTGGCAGGGCCTGGGCTTTTGCTATTGGACTGGGAAAGGAGGAAAATTCTTCAGTCATTCTGGAACAGAAGTGAGAGAATGAACTTTTTTTTTATTACTTCCCTGCACATTTGTTGAAAGGGCATTCCCTCTACCCCAGCCCTGCTTCCCCCTAGTGCAGCTCTGGTGCTGCAGCTAAATTGGTCAGAAAAACAATACAACCAAGACACCTTGATTAGTAAAACTGGATTCTGATTATCTCATGCAACTTTTTGTAATGTAAAAATCAGATTCCTGCCTGCTACTTCATACATGCATGACTAGGCTAACACAGTCAGTGTTGTTGTCTTATCTAGATTTAACTCTAGAGATTAATCCATTGTATTTTATATACAGTATATCTGATGCTCAGCTAGTAACATGATCAAAGGCAGCCTTAGAACCACCCCAACTTATAAGAAGCAGAGAGGAGCAGAGCAGGCTGGGGGATACTGAGAGCTACATCTCCCACCATGCCCTTTGAGAATGGAGGGGAAAAACTTTGTTCCCATGAAGGAAGGATAAGATAACCCTGCATATCTTACCAGAATGAATGGGGACCAATATAGGAATATATAATACAGCAGTGACAAATATAAAATTACTTTATATAATTCATACCTGTTTTCTGTATTGTGTTTTTAATTCCCCAAGAGGAATGAAGAATCTTCTCTTACAACCAGCTTCTTCCTTTTTGCAAAATCATGGCATGCCTGAAAACATGCTCAGCATTTATAGCTTTAATTTTTCTTAAAATTACAGCTGCCTTTTGCCTCCCTCCTTAATAATGCTCTCTCCCTGAAATCAAATTGGTGGATGTCATCTCCACCTTTGCTCTATGGGAGAAAGAAGAGCACAAGTTTAAGTTCAGTGATAACCTTATAACATCCCCAGTTAACGGGGTGAAGGTATTCTAAGATGGAACACTGTAATTCTGATGGAATGAGCTGCCCTAAGGGTTGTGAACATGGAAGTCGTTCAGTGGATGTTTATTTCATTAATTAGTTAGCATCATTTGTGTGCTCCTTATTGATAACTACTCTAGATTAGCTGATTTAACAGCTGTTAAAATTGTTACAAAAAACATAGTACCGTATTTTCAATCTGCCCCTCCCACCGTCCCACCCTGTCTTGTGACTATTGTTCCTCTCCAAAGGTTCTTTGAGAAAGCCTTAGTCTTAATACTTTTCAGAATGCTGTCAGGGATCACCCTAGACTTGGGAGGAGATTTCTTAATTTCTGCCCTGTTAATATCTCATGGTGGTCAAGGTTGTAGTAGGCCTTTTCGGGCCTCTTATCACCCAGTCAAAAGTGGCTTGGTTTCTTCTTCTTCAGAGAAAACTGGGTTGCCTAGCCCCTATCTGGATGGTAATCAACTTTTTCATATTGGCATCCTCCTTTCAGCACACCCTAGAATCCATTTTTTTAAAAAAAAGCAATTACATTGCATGCCATCCCAGAACATCAAATTCCTGCACAGTTTACAATTGTACTTCGTACAAAATTTCTTATGCATCACTCCCTATTTTCTGCTTCCTCCCCAAATAGACAAATAAATGAAAGAAAATGGCGGTCTTCCGGTGGCGACGCGACGCTGAAGACAGCCATCTCCGGGCTGTCCGCTCCGCAGCTTTGTTGAATCACTGAAAACAGCGCCGATCAGCTGTTTTGGTGATTCGGAAGCCCCCTCCCCGGGAGAAGAGGAGGGGGTAAGGCCCCAGGTAGGGGTTGAGCTCTCCGGGGCCACCTGAGATTTAAGTTTGGGCGGCTGAAGGATCGAGCCCCCCCGAAGCCTGGGTTTGCTCCGGGCTGCGCAGCGTCTCTGCTCCGTGATTTTTGGAGCAGAGCCAAGCGTTAGCAACCACCCCTGCCAGAAGGAAAGACTCTTGAGTATGAAGACGCAGGCAGAGCGGTACAGGAGGTCAAGGTGAAGTGGACTTTTATCTTTACTCTCTAGCTCAATGGATTTTATGGCTTTAAAGTGAAAGTGCGCAGCAAGTGAAAGTGGGGGAAGATGGCGACGAAAGCCTCCAAAGTTCTCCGGAGTGTGGGGGCTTCCCCGGTGCAACAGACTTCGTTGCAAGCTTTGCTTCCTCCTGCACCTGCTCCAGCATTGACGCTTAAGGATTTACAGGATGCCTTCGAAAAGCAGTCACAATTAATGTCAGATATGATGGAAAAGCTGGAGGAGAAACTGGAGGAGAAGATGGAAGAGAAGTTTAGAGCAATGAGGGCAGACATCTTGCCTACAATTGAAGCTGTGGCTGTATGTGTGCAACGCTTGGATGAAAAAGTGGAGGATCTTAGTCAAAAGAATTCTATATTAGAAGCAAAAGTACTAGAGAATGAAAATATAAGGGATAAAATGGATGGAGACTTGAGCCTTGTCCAGTACCATCAGATGGAGTTTGCTATTAGAATCAGGGGCTTAAAAGAGAATCCTAAAGAAGACTTAAAGCAGCTGGTCTCCGAGGCTTTGGAAGTGGTACTGGGTCACTCAGCAGCTGAAATTGAGGGAAGTATAGATAAAATCTTTCGTGTGAACTCATGGATTGCAAGGCAGAGGAAGCTACCTAGAGATGTGGTGGTTTACTTTACAAAGAGAGCAATTAGGGATGAAGTTATTCAAGTTGCTTATGATACTAAGTTTGTGGTTGCTGAGCAAGAAGTTTTGGTCTTAAAAGAGATTCCTCCAAAGATTTTAAGGAGAAGGAAAGATTTTGCCTTTTTAGCACAGGAACTTAAGAAATGTGACATCAAGTTTAGATGGGAGATTCCAGTGGGCATGGTGGTGATGCACGAAGGTAAAAGACATCGTCTGGTTACAGTGACTCAGGCACGTGATTTTTACAGTAAAGTTTTAAAAGCAACCCCTCTACCACTTCTGGAACCTGTAAAGGGAAATGGCGAGGGAAAGTCTCAAGATGCTGAAGGAATACAGATAGAGGAGAATGGTGCTGGAGGGGATCAAATTACAGTCTCATCTGCAGCTGTTGGAGAGCAGAGGATAATGCGTGCCGCCTTAAGACGAGTGAGACAAGAGCAAGAGCAAGATCAGCAGAAAGTTATGGAACCTCCAAAGCGTACTTACAGTGAAGCTGTGGGAGGGGCGTGGCCTAAGGAAGTTAAAGGGGTCCTGGCAAACGTGCTCCAGAAGCTTCGGGATGCCAAGAATGGTGACTAAGTTCCTAACCTGGAATGTTAATGGATTAAATTCACCACAGAAGAGAAAGAAAGTTTTTCAATATTTAAAACAATTTAAGACTGATGTTATCTGTTTGCAAGAAACGCATATTAGGGTTATGGACCAAAAGTATTTGTTGAACTCAAGGCTGGGCACGTAATTTATTGCTTCTGCAATTAATAAGAAAAATGGAGTGGTTATCTATGTCAAGAGTACTCTGACAGCGGAACTAATTGAAGTAGATAAACAAGGAAGATATGTTATGATAGATTTGCTGTTAGAAGGCAAAAAAACGCTTGTAGTTGGACTGTATGCTCCTAATCAACAACAAACTGATTTTTTTAGTTTACTACATACAAAGATTACCCAGTTGGATTATAAATCTTTTATTTTTATGGGAGATTGGAATGGTGTCCTGGATGTACAGCTGGATAAATCTGGTTTCTTTAAGCATGCCCTGAGTCATGCTAGATTGCCTAAATCTTTTTTTGAAATGAAGGATGATCTGGAATTGCGAGACATTTGGCGAGATACACACTTACATGAAAAGGATTATACTTTTTTTCTGATAGACATCAATCTTTTTCCAGGATTGATTTTATATTACTGACCAATGATTTTTTTTCTAGGACTAAGAAGATAAAGATTTGTGCAAGAACTATATCTGACCATAGTCCAGTCTGGTTAGAGATCAACAAGGACAATAGAGATAGGCGCTCCTGGCGCGTAAATGAGAATTTGTTTAGAAATCAGAGAAATGTGGAAGAATGTAAAAAGCAGATGAAGGATTTTTTTGAAATTAATATGAATAAGGATATCTCTATGGACATGGTTTGGGATGCTAGCAAAGCCTATATGAGAGGGGTGTTAATATATATGAATAATAAATACAGACGTAATTTGGAAGTTAGAAGGAAAGAACTGGAGAATGAAATTAGGGAAAAAGAAAAGGCCCTAATTTTGAATCCATCGGATGCGAAGATTAAGGAGGTCATTAACCTGTTAAGAGGACAATTTGATAAGTTGATGGCTGATCAGGTGGCAACTAACCTACGGTTTGCTAGGCATAATACTTTTTGCAATGCCAATAAACCAGGTAGGTGGTTAGCCTACAGGTTAAGGAAAAAACAAAGGGCTTCTAATATAGATAAAATTGAATACAAAGGAAAGGTTGTGTTTCAACAGGATCTTATCAAGGAAGCCTTTGTGGATTTTTATTCCAAATTATATGTTAAGGAGAAGATTAACGAAACAGATATTGATGTATATTTGAAGAATGCTAGCATCCCGGTTCTCACACAAGAACAAAAGGAAGAGATTAATCAATTGATAACAGAAGAAGAAATTCTTTTAGCAATTAAGGAATTGAAGGTGGACAAAGCGCCAGGTACGGATGGACTGACTGCGGTCTACTACAAAAATTTACAAATGGAGCTGATAAAGCCATTAAGGGAATTGTTTCAGACAATTCAGAGGGGGGGAAGGGTGCCTCTGTCTTGGAGAACTGCTTTTATTTCTTTTATTCCGAAGGAAGATCAGGATGCTACTCAAGTAAGAAATTACAGACCAATATCACTTTTAAATACAGACTACAAGATATTTGCTAAGGTGTTAGCTAACAGATTGATGAGGGTTTTGCAACAGATGATTCATGGGGATCAAACGGGGTTTATTAGTGGTAGACAAATGAAAAATAATGTGAGGCATATAGTTGATGTGGTGGAGTTTTTGGAAAGGAACAACCAGATCCCTGCGGTGCTAATTTTTTTAGATGCTGAAAAAGCTTTTGATCAATTGGATTGGCAATTTCTGATGAAAGTTTTAGATAAAATGAATTTTGGGGATAAATTTTACAACCAATTAGGGCATTATATCAAAAACAAACTGCCCAAATAATAGTTAACAATAGCCTGACTGAAGTATGCAATATTGAGAAGGGTACAAGACAAGGGTGTCCGTTATCACCTTTATTATTTGTTTTAACATTGGAGATATTATTGATAAAAATACGGAACTCGGAAAAAATTAAGGGTATTCAAATTAGAGATCAGGATTATAGATTGAGGGCGTTTGCAGACGATCTGGTTGTTATGGTGACCCAGCCAGAAAACTCTGTTGTGGACCTGATGGAGATAATAATGCAATATGGGAAGGTTTCTGGATTTAAGGTTAATGTACAAAAAACAAAAATTTTAGCCAAAAATATGACAGCATCGCAAAAGGCCCTTTTAGAAGGATTAACTGGATTTGAGATTGTTAAAAGGGTTAAATATTTGGGGGTGTATTTGTCACCCTCCAATGCAAAGTTATATAAAAATAATTATGAAAAGTTATGGGGGAAAATTCAAAAAGAATTGGAGAGCTGGGAAAAACTGCAATTGTCTTTGCTGGGAAGAATTGCAGCAGTGAAAATGAATGCCCTGCCTAAATTTTTATTTTTATTCCAAATGATACCGGTCCTTAAAAAAGACTCTAATTTGGAAGAATGGCAACGGGGTATCAATAAATTTGTGTGGGCAGGGAAAAGGCCACGAGTTAAACTTAAGATTATGCAGGATACTCGTGAAAGAGGTGGTCTTAAAATGCCTAATCTTAAATTATATTATGAAGCTGCTGCGTTGTCAGGAATAAGTGACTGGATTAATTTGACACAAGGGAGATTATTAAATCTTGAGGGCCACGACTTGTTATTTGGCTGGCATGCATATTTGTTGTATGATAAGAAGGTAGATAATGTGTTTAAAGTGCATATTTTAAGACAGGCATTGTTGAGAGTTTGGAAGAAGTATAGACATAAGTTAGGTTACAAGATGCCGTTGTGGGCAATCCCGAAACATGCAATAGAAAACATAAATGTTGGCTTCAAACATGATGTGACTACGTATAAGGAGATCTTAAGCTTGGAAAGGAACGTCTGGTGTTTGAAGCCGTACAATCTCTTGCGAGATGAGAAGATCGTTCAAACTTGGTTTCAATATACTCAGTTACGTGCCAGGTGGAAAGAAGATCAGAAAATTGGTTTCTCAATGACCGATGAAAATTTGATAAAGCAAATTAGAAACCAAGGTCCAGCACATATCAAACGGATATATCTTGCATTGATAGAAATTGACTCAGAAACAGAACTTGTTAAAGACTGTATGATAAAATGGGCCCAGAATATTCAAGAAGTTATTACAATGGACACGTGGGAAAAGATCTGGGTGAGGAACGTAAAATTTACGCAAGCCCAAAACCTAAGAGAGAACTTTTATAAAATGTTTTATAGATGGCATTTAGATCCTAAAAAGCTTGCAAGTATGTATCCGAATTATCAGCCTAAATGTTGGAGGTGTGGTGGCGAAGACGCAACATATTTTCACATATGGTGGACTTGTAAAAAGGTTAAGGCTTTTTGGATAAAAATTTGGTGGAATATGCAGAAGATCTTTAAGCAAAGGATAAAGTTTTGTCCGCAATTGTTTTTATTGGGTATAATTACAGATGCTACTGTTGTGGACATTAAGTTGATGTTGAACTTAATCACAGCAGCAAGACTCTTAATAGGTCAATATTGGAAAAAGGAGGAACTGCCGACTATAGAAGAATGGACACTAAAGGTTTCTGACCTGGCGGAAATGGCAAAGATCTCGGCTTACTTGAAAGATCATTTGCAAGAACGTTATATTATGGAGTGGAAAAAGTGGATTGATTATATTCAGAACAAATATGGGACTAAAAAGTTTCATTTAGCATTTGAATAAGTCTTTTTTCCCCTTTTTATAGGTAATATTAGTATTGCTTGTAGTCATTTCATATGAGCTAGAGTGCGATAGAATTAATAGTTTATTGTTGTTAGCATATGGATGTTTATGATTATTCTTTGTTTTTATACCTTGTACTTAGCTCTGGGAAGTCGGGGGGAGGGGGGAATGGGGGGGAGGGATAGGGAGGGTTAGGTAGGGGTGGGTGGAGGGAGGGGGGATTGTTAAAGATAAAATGTACTGTAAAACTTTTCAATAAAAAAAAAAGAAAATGGCAGAGGCAGAGCCATTGTTTCTATTCAGCTGAGGTGAGTCTGGCCAAGACAATGTGACTTGCCCAAATCAAACAGTTGGCTTTCATGGATTATGCAGGACTAAAACTCACGCTCTCCTGTTTTCTAGCCTGACGCCTTCACCAGTAAACCAAACTTCCATTCTTCTCTGGTAAAAATGAATCCTTCAGACCTAGAAAACATTGTACAGTAGGCTCAGAAGTCTCCATACTGAGTCTCTTCAGATTCCCAGACTAGCTATTCTCATGGTAACTAATGGCTTGAAAGAAACCCCATTGGTTTCAGGTTGCCTTCTGGCCTCATACAATATCTCAGGTAATTCTACAACAAAGGCCTATTAGTCATTTCTATTTTGAAGGCTTGCTATAGCTGTAAGGCCATGTGTTATTTGGGCTTTCTATGACTGCCATTTTTATGTCGATATGTTAGGTGTATGATGACAACCCTGGTTCTGAGCAAGTTGAGTGGAGAAAGAGCCAGCACTTCAAAGCCAAATTTGTGCATTGTGGGGATGATACATGTATGAATATGAAATTCCCCTTGTGTCAGTTCTCTCTGTAGAACTGACTCAAGGAAGAACACCAGAGTCACTTTTTCATGGCAAGTGAGCAGAGGTCAACCAACTGAGGAAATAAGAGAGCAAAAGTATGTGCAGCATGCAGGCAAAGATGGATGGATAAAAGACAGAGACAGGAGCAGGAGAGAGGAGAGACTAACAATGTAAAGATACAGAGATAATTCAATAACAAGGAAGGATAAATGTGATCCTGCAAAAGCAAGGGAAGAAAGATAGAACAAGTGCTGATTATATACAAATTTGTTAACACTTATAAATTAGAGAAGATAAAAGAACTTGATGAAAAGATATTTGGGGAATCTGCATCACAGATCCTACTCATCTTATCAGTATAATTATTATGGTAACCTTCAGCAGCCAAGGTAATGATGTCCTGTGATAATTTATAAGCACTAGATAATGGATTTTCCTACTGCTCCATTTTGATACAGTGCTAATGAGGTGAATTGGGGGCTTTCTGCAGGTAGACGAATTATGTAATCTGGCTATCTTCAGCACTTTTTTCCTTGCTAAATCTTTGCTGTCAAATGACAGTAGCTTGATGCTGGCTTCATGTAATTTTGTAGCTTGCGCTCCATTATCTCATCACAAGAAAGACTTCTCCATATTTTTCATCTCTGCAAAGAATGCCAATGGAACTATCTTGCTTGAATCTTTCACCAATCCTGCAAATAGTCAATACATACAGTATTTGTATTGCTGCAGGAAACAGCAAATAGGAAAGTGGTTTTGGAGGGTAAGCAGACTAATATTACTCCACTCCAGCCATCAATGGTTTGATACCTGCATTTGTGTCTGTCATATTTTTAAACTTCACTGGACACTCTCAGGCAGCAACCAAGACTTAACTTCTTCAATAAAGGAGAATATGTGTAGCTCAGGTTTGAAATGAGGTGTCTTTGGTGCTCTTTGAGCTTGGCTGTTTTCTTGCAGACATTTTATTACCCAAACTAGATAACATCATCAGTGTTCAGGGCTCCTCACTTAGCTTCACCTCACCCATATATCCAAGATTAGCTTAATGACACACCTTCTAGGCCGAACTATTAAGATAACATGTGAGAAAGGGACACCATTTCAGATCACAGTTTGGAACACAAAGTTGAAATACCTTTTGGGGTATTCTGTTAGAAGAAAAGCAAGTTGCTTTACAAGCAGTTCTTCTGATTATAGGTAAATTGTAGCAAGGCTACCCTATTTTTATCAAACATTTTTTTTTTGAAGCAAAATAAACTTACATCCTTGCAATGCTACCCAGTAGTGATGTCTTGGGGGATATCAGTGTATCAAACTGGCAAAAGCAGTGTCATGGTGTGGCTCCTTTTCTATGTATGCTATGGCAGGGGTCCCCAACCTCCACGGACCAGCAGTAGCAGTGTCAGCAGCCGCAGTGGGTGTGGGGGGGGGAAGAGGATGGTTTTGCATGCAACCTAGATCCAGGGCATGTGCAAATGAAGCTTCATATGCTTGCCTGCTGCTTGCGTGGCCCAGTTCTCAACAGTCCATGGACTAGTCCTGGTTCTCTGTGTGGATACCGCTTCTGGAAGTCCATTCTGGGCCTGGGCAACAAAAAATTAGCTACTGGTTCTGCTGATGTGGTGCGAACTAGCTGAATCCCACCACTGGTTGGAGCCCCTTTGTTATGGCAGTGCACAGAGTCCTTGGTGGAGCAGTGGGCTAATGCCTCCTTAAGTAACACCAGCTGCCTGCAATCAGTGCAGGTTCGAGTCCCACCAGGCTCAAGGTTGACTCAGCCTTCCATCCTTCTGAGGTAGGTAAAATGAGGACCCAGATTGTTGGGGGCAATTAAGCTGACTTTGTAATAATGCCGCTTGGGTGTGTGTGTGAAAGCCCTAATAAGCAGGCATATACATAGAATGAAGGCTACTGCTAAGCTTGTAAGCCGCCCTGAGTCTTCGGAGAAGGGCGGGATATAAATGGAATTAAAATAAAATAAATAAAATAAATAAATATGCCCCAAAGGGACTGAACCTATAGCACTGTACTCGCTTGATCCTTCTGTTGAAAGCAGCAAGATCCTGTGGACAACATTGTTTCTAAAGAATAAGGAAACATTTTCTGCTAGGTAATGGCTTTCCTTACTGTGTCTACTGTATAAAATATATTATTAGGTTAGAGAACACAGTGGATGGTGCAAACTGCCCCTCTCCAAGAATAATTAGGCAATGCATTGGGTAGGCTCTCATACCAATTATTGGGGTGATGGAACAAGCCCAAATTATCTTATTTTTCTTTGTTTCTTTTTGATTCAGCTAACTACTGTGAATACTTCCTTCTTTCCCACCTCCAGTAATCCTCATAATTCTCCAAGACATGGTGAACATCTGATCTTTCATTTAGACTGAGGGACTTCAAGAAAACAAAATGAAAAAAGATTCATCATACAGAACTAATCACATGTCCAACATTAATATGAAAGCAGTCTGGACTTTAGAATTACTACTTATCATAGCACTCTGATTTTTGATAGGGATGCCAAAGAAAAAACATTGTAACACTGTAGTTTTAGCAACTCTACAGCTGTTTTTTTTCTCATCAGCACAAAATATTCTAATTTTGAGTTTTAGTAACCTTAGTGTCTCATATTCAGAAAATTAAAATCTTGCCCAGAAACTCCCTTCTGTTGGACTTGGAATTTGCTTACTGAGTTCAGAGAGAATGGGCATGTCAAGACGTGCTGAATAGAAGAGTATAACACAGTTGGAAGGAACCTTGGAGGTCTTCTAGTCCAACCCCCTGCTCAGGCAGGAAACTCTATAAAATTTCAGACAAATGGTTATCCAATCTCTTCTTTAAAATGTCCAGTGTTGGAGCACCCACAACTTCTGGAGGCAAGTCATTCCACTAATTAATTTTTTTAACTGTCAGGAAATCTTTCCTTAGTTCTAGGTTGCTTCACTCCTTAATTAGTTTCCATCCATTGCTTCTTGTCCTGCCTTCAGGTGCTTTGGAAAATAGCTTAATTCCCTGGACTTTTTTGTGGCAGGCCCTGAGATATTGGAACACTGCTATCATGTCACCCCTAGTCCTTCTCTTCATTAAACTAGACATACCCAATTCCAGCAACTGTTCTTTATATGTTTTAGCCTTCATTCCCCTAATCATCTTTGTTGCTCTTTTCTGCATTTTCTAGAATCTCTTTTTTATATTGTGGCAACCAAAATTGGATACAGTATTCCAAGTTTGGCCTTAGCATGGCATTGTAAAGTGATATTAACACTTCATGTGATCTTGATTCTATCCCTCTGTTAATGCAGCCTAGAACTGTGTTGGCTTTTTTGGCAGCTGCAGCACACTGCTGGCTCATATTTAAGTGATTGTCCACTAGGACTCCAAGACCCCTGAGCCAGGTATCATCTATACCAGGGGTGTCAATCTGCCAGCCTGTGGGCCAGATGCATCATGTGGAAGCCACGCCCACCCCATTGACAGCAATGGCAAAACTGTCCCAATACATCACACGACGTCACATGACAGTGCGAGTTTGACATGTCTGATCTATACTATAGCTGTGCATTTGGTTTTTCTCTTGATAGCTATTTCACAACCATGAAGTTTTCTTTCCTTTGGGGTTTTTTTGAAGCCCAGAGTGAAGATTTCTGGAAAGAGGGCCCCTACCATTATGTAGAAGATCAATGAAAGGGGAAGGACTTTCCTGTCTATTTCTTCAGGGAATAAAATGACTTGGGCCAATTCTGATAGTGTAAAATGACTGGAATCCATTTACCACTGTAAATAGATATGATTGGCCTTCCAATAATATAGAGTTGGCAGCATTTTTATGGCTGTAGTTGCTATTTTTCCACTTTAAAAAAAAACTTTCTTGGTGCACTGTTTTATCACTTCTCCAGTTCCTTGAGATAAAAGAAATAAAAAAACATAATTCAAGCAAAACTTCATTGACTTTAGAGTTCTATTATATTTATTTTAAACACAACCATTTTCACCCCACCATCAGAAGTCCAGTTTGAAGGGTTCTAGGCATTGTCCTTAGCCAGGGATAACACTCTACCAAAAAAAAAAGGGCAGCACTTCTTATGATCTTACTGGCATGCTTTTGGGTGCATGCATGGATAGATGGGTGTATGGCTTTAGGATGTCATTCAGGAATTAAAGCTCAGTAAAGGAATAGGGATTGCAGTCCCATTTGAAAAAAGTAAAAATGCACAATGAACTGGCTGGCCCTTATAATTTGAACAGACAAGGAGCTTGAAGAATGTGCTTCAGGTTTCAGGGTTCAGAAGGATTTGCTATTACCTGCTGCAGGTACATGTAATTTGTCCTAATTAGACCCATCAATCAATCTTGCTTCCAAAAGAAAAATGAACTTGGAGGTCTTGCACAGCCTTTGTTGAAACATAAAAGAAAAACACCAGATCTTTTCTCATTAATTTCCTTTTTAGGCTGTGTTATTTTATTGTAATAAACAAAGGCAGACTTCAATCTGTTCAAGGATGTACAGTAGTTAATTAACATGGACGTACTGATAAATGAAAAAAGAGATTCCAGGAAGTTAATAATTTGTCCCCTCTCCCTCTCCCTCCCTCCCTCCTTCTAGGAGACACATATACAGGTTAGGGCTATGGTGCACAGGTTTCCCTTTCTTTCTGACCACCAAAACCCAGTATCAGATAGTAAGAGATACTGAGTGATTTTTTTATGTCATTAATACACTATTTTTCTTCTCCTAATCATATGCCTCTTTATTTTTATTGGAATGTGCTCTGCATGGGGCTGCCCTTGAAGAGTATGCAAAAGCAATGCCTGGGCAGTTATATGTGCCCCTAGTTTAGAACAGCTTGTGTTACACCTCTGCTCTGTGAACTGCATTGGTTGACAGTGTGCCAGTGTTGGTTTTGAACTTTAAAGCCTTATGTGGCATGGGACTGGTTTGTCTGAGGAACCGCTTCTCCCTGATGATGTCTGTTCATCTCACCAAACCTAACACAGAAGGTTTGCTTTGGGTCCCTTCTGTTAGGGAGTTACACTTTGCAAATCCCAGGAGGTGGACCTTCTCTACTGTGGCATCCACCTATGGAAGATGCTCCACCTGAAAGTGAGGCTACTCCTCCCCTTTTAACATTGAACAAATCTCTCAAGCCCTGGCTATGCTGTCAAGCTTGGGGATCCCAGGGGATCTTACTACAGCCATCCTCCTCCTCTCTGTTTGTAAGTTTTCTTGTAGGTTTGAATTATGACTGTTTTTTATAGTTATTGTTTTATTTTTAATTCACTATTCTACGCCACCCAAAGTCACATTTTTGGGAGATGAGCATCAGTATAAATCTGTTAGATAGACAGACATATAGATAATGTTCCTGAATTTACTTTTCTTTTAATAAATCTCAGATATCAATTTGGAGATCAATCCAATCTGTAGAATCAGGTGTTCAAATCAGATGGAATCTCTTCTGCAAAGGTGTTAAAAAACATAACACTACAATGTGGCTTTTGTTTTTCTTCCCCATAAAAATGAATATAATATATTGTTCCATTTGGGGCTTGAATCATATATTAAAATATTTCTCTTCTCTTCCAAAATAGATTAGTGAATGTGAGATAAGAACAAGAGAAAATTCCTCTTTTGCTCTTCACTGAATCCCTCAATTTATGCGGGATTTTCTGTAATTTACAGTTGCCGCTGACTTTCATGTACAGTATTAGCAAAATTAGGAAATTGAAATTATTATGAAAATGCTTTGATAAAATGAAACAGCTTCAGGAATCACAAGACTTTTTTGTAATGTTAAAAGTTGCAAATACTGGATTAAATGTTCCAGTATTGTTTCATTATATATATCTGCTTTTTTTCCTCAGATTTTTCAGTATCTGGGAACTAATTTTAAGTTCTTCTCCAAAATTGCCACAATTATCAAAGTTCAATAAGCAAGAGAAAAATACCTAATCCACAATCCTATACAAGTCAAAGATAATAAGAGGATCAAAATGTTTAAAGAAATCTTTTTTTTTTTGAAAAAAAATGAGAAGAAAAGGGTATGTTTTAAAACTAGAAAAACAGAAGTATAGCAGCCAACTAGAGAAAGGTATGGACAAATGGTACAGCCTACAATAATCCTGAATTTAGGAATTAGAAGTTTTCAGGTTGACATTTGAGCATAAACAGAAAACCATGTGAAAGTTTCTGCTTAGTGCAAGGTACTCAAGTGGAAATGTATGTAAGAGAAGATGCTGGCTGTTGGTCCATATAAAAAAAGAGTAAGTTGGAATACTTTTGTTAGTCTCTTTTAAGTTTGTGTCAGTTTTGTATTAATGAGTTGATTCTATTATGTTTCTGCATTAATGTGGATTTTTAATATCGTGTTTAGAAAGTCTGATTTCTGTTGCACAGTTTTTCTGGGAAATATGTTAAAATGCATTTTAAAATATGGAATCAACAACAAAGAATATGTAAATAGAACTCTGTACAACCTGAAGTTTATGCAGATGAAATTGCTGGGAGAGGTTCATTGCATTTTGAAAAAAGTACCACAGAATTGCAAAGGGAAAGAAGGGAGAGAATGTTGAGATAGTTCATTTAACTTTTCAATCATTGTAGGCACATTCAAGCAATGGGGAAGGTTGATTTAGCATAGATGGTCTCTTTTACAGGGATTTCTAATTGCTTTTCCCAGAAGACAGCTGAATCTTGATGATAATTGTACAACTGGAGGAAGAAAGTCAGGAAAGCTTTCAAAAATCAAGGAATGGAAATAGAACAAGGATCTTTCATAAAATGTGCTAGATAGAACAATCCAAATAATTTATCATCTGTCTGTCTGTGTCTGTCTGTCTACTTTTCTTTCTTTCTTTCTTTCTATCTTTCTATCTTTCTTTCTTTCTTTCTTTCTTTCTTTCTTTCTTTCTTTCTTTCTCTCTCTCTCTCTCTCTCTCTCTCTCTCTCTCTCTCTCTCTCTCTCTCTCTCTCTCTCTCTCTCTTTCTTTCTTTCTTTCTTTCTTTTCAGCTAAAATCAGTAGGAAAGTTTTAGCTAGGTTTAAGCATAGGACTGCAAGGCGATCAAACCGGTCTGTCCTAGAGGAGATCAACCCTGATTGATCTTTAGAAGGCCAGATCCTGAAGGTGAAACTCAAATACTTTGGCCACCTAATGAGAAGGAAGGACTCACTGGAGAAGAGCCTAATGCTGGGAAAGGTTGTGGGCAAGAGAAGAAGGGGACGACAGAGAATGAGGTGGCTGGATGGAGTCACTGAAGCAGTAGGCGTGAGCTTAAATGGACTCCAGAAGATGGTAGAGGACAGGAAGGCCTGGAGGAACATTGTCCATAGGGTCGCGATGGGTCGGACACGACTTCACAACTAACAACAACAAAGCATAGGACCTACTGATTTGAATGGGGAGATAGTCTTCAATAGACTAGATCAGGGGTGTCAAACTGCCAGCAATGGCAAAACCATCCTGATACACTGTGCAACGTCACGTGATGTCGCAAGTTTGACATGTCTGGACTAGATCAAGCCCTACATTTCTTCACCAATTTTTACTCCATCCCTATTTGATTCAGATTGCTCTTCTGCTTCACAGTTTTTCTTTCATGGACTATAATTGTTGCAGAGCACTTTGGAATGCTCCTGGTTTGTTTTTTTCTTCCATCCCTGCAGCCAGCACTTTGGCTTCTCTCTTAATGATTGATGAAGTCAAATTGGCCAAGGCTGGGTTGGGTCAGGGCAACACTGTACTGCAGTGTGTTCGTGTGGTGTTCAGTTTCTGTTGCTATATTAAGCTGCCTATGCTACTCATAAAATCCAGAAAATATCATTTTTGAAAAATAACACAGCTCTAAGAAGGTCAACAGGCTTGGCCAAAAATAGCAGCAATTTGTTGACTACAAGTGCTAGTATGACAATACTCTAAGAAGAAAAACTTACAAACGGCAGCTTAGTAATTAGAGGAATATGAATGAGAGCACATATGGTTATAGGTATATTTGGCGGAGAGCTGAATTATTTGTCTGCTATTTTTTTGCAGTCAAGGGATGACAGCGACCTACAATTTTGGATAAATATCTTGAAAAAGCAAGTTAAAAATACAATCATGGTTAAAAGTTTGTGAACCCTTTTGAATTTCCAATATTTCTGCATAAACATGACCTAATACATGGCCATTCTCCACACAAGTCTTAAAACTAGCTGAAGAGAACCCAATTAAACAAATGAGTGAAAAACATTATACTTATTCATTTATTCACTGAGAAAAATGATCCAATCCTATATATACAATTAACAATTCTGAAAAGGCACTCAGTTATGAGGGTAGCAAACCAGTTGCCTTCTCAGTCTGTCTGACTGGTAATGCTGGCCAACCTTCACTTCTGCATTTGGGCAGCATTCCCAAATATGCTGGCGTGTTGCTAAAAAAGAGCTCAAGAGCTGGGAGGGAGGAAAAGGTAAGAATTTACAACAAGGGAAAGCTCAAGGCAACATTATGTTATCATTTCTGATGTGACATTAGCTTAGCCAAAATGGCATTTCCCTGTTCAAAGATAAAACTGTTCATATATGTATATATGTATATAGTCCATCCTATTTCTTCACCAGTTTACAAAAAAGCAAACTAATGTCAGAATACCCTGCTAATTTAATCCCTTTGGGGCATAACTTTTATTAACATATACATTGTCAGTTAAATAATATAAGTTGGATATTTTTAAAACCGAGACTACATTGAAAAAATTCCCAAACCGAACAATTGCTTAACTCCTGCCATGCAGTTCATAGTATGGTTTGGGATGAGTGGCATTTATCATTTTGGATTAAAATGTGAGTCAAACACCCCCCCTACCCTAATCAGAGCACTCATGCTTTGTACACAGGCCAAACACTTCCACTTCCAGTTTAAAAGGAATATCTGTGAGGAGGGCTGAGGAATTTTAAAGGGCCACAGATAAGCAGAGTAGATGAACCTCTGTGAAAGAATGCATACTTTTTACATGTATATTTGTTCTTTGTTCAGTTCTCACTTGGGCTTTCATATAATTGAGTGAATAGGAGATCTAGGAAATTTTGTATTATAGCTCTGAAATGCCAGTGGTAGGTATCACTGCAGGATCCAGTCTGGGTCGGTCACCAGAACCAGAGGTTTTCTCTTCTGAGCTTTTGGACTCGTGCCAGAGTCCCACCCTTGGGGAGCTTTTGACTAGCAGAGTGTGTGATGATCTGATCACTGTGTGGTATTTATATGGTGCCTGTTGTAGGTAGCTTTTAAGATGCTGATTGGCGTGTGTTGATGGCTGGTTTTTAAGTCATTGGCTGTTGTTTGCTTGTGCTGTCCAACCTTTGGTTAAGTACTTGATATGCTGGTAGTAGATCAGCACTCCTACTGATTGACAAGGGGCCCGTTTCCCAGGCTTCAATTACTTCCCTGGCTGTTTTTGTGCCTGCTCATCCAACAATCTTAGTAGCTGTAAAGCTGAATGTGTGTCCTTTTTCATTGCAGTGTGAGCCTACCAATCCAGTTTGTGTCTTCTCATCTGACATCTTGTTCGTGTTCTTGTAATCTGGTGGTTAGCTTCCTCCCTGTCTGTCCTACATACCCACAGGGACAATTCATGCAGAGGATCTGGTAGTTTACATTGAAAGTATCTCCCACTTCCAAGCAATCTTTACAATGCATAATTTGCCCTCATTTGGAAGGACAGCTTCCAAAATGTTTTACAGCTTCCAAAATGTTTTTGATGTACAGCATGGTGTGCCATGTGGTTCTCATACCTTGTTTCTTCCTTTCTCTCCCCACTGTGTTGCACAGACATCTTGTAACAAATGATTATAGGTACCCAATCTGCCTGAATTGTTCATGTAGGTAACTGCTCTCCAGTTGTTTGGCTTGTTGGGTATTACAGTGGGTTCTCACCTTGCCATATAGTGTTCTGAGGCAATTCTTTTTGTGTGACAATGAATAGTTGCTGTTGAAATTCAGAATGCGTGGAGTGTTGGTGGCCTTGTGATATACTGTGGTTTTTAGGTTTCCATCCTCTTGTCTGTTGACAAATACATCTAAAAATGGTAGTTGTGCAGCTGTTTCTTCCTCCATTGTGAACTGTATGTCAGGGAAGATGGAATTCAGTATGGCATGAAAATCTTTAAGTGCATTTCTCTTGATGATGACAAATGTGTCATCCATGTAGCAGCACCAGAATTTAGGTGTGTAGTTCTTTTTTATTGAAAAGTTTTACAGTACATTTTATCTTTAACAAAACAAAACAAAACCCCTCCCAACCCCCTCCCCTCCCACCCCCTTCCAACTCCCCAACCCTCCCCAGCCCCTCCCTCCCTTCCCCCTCCCCCCTCCCCAACTTCCCAAAGCTAAGTACAGGGTATAAGAATACAAACAATCATAATCTAACTTATGCAAACAATCATAAACTATTAAAACTATTGCACTTTAACTCATATAAATTAACTCCAAAGAGTATAACTATCACATCAATAATTATTTAAATGCTGGATAATACTTTTTAGTCCCATATTTACTCCACAGTATCTCTCTGTTGCAAATAGTCTTTCAAGTACACCAAAGTCTTTGCCATATCCTCCAAGTTAGGAACTTAACAGTCCATTCTTCTATAATCGGCAGTTCTTCCTTTTTACTAAAAGTCTTACTGCCGTAGTTAAATTCAACATCCGCTTAATATCCACAACAATAATGTCAATCAAAAATACCCAATAAAAACAATTACAGACAAAACAAATTTACATCAATCATTAAAAAACCAATTTTCTACTCTTCTTACCACCTGGTCTTTAATTTTCCACACTAAAACCAAGTTTATGCAATCTTTCTTTCTCTTAATATATTATACAGCTTCAAGTACCATACATTACTTTCCAAACTTAATTTTTTTTATATGTAATCACATCATTTTTATATTTTCTATTACGTGTTTCATTATTGCCCATAAAAGTAGCTTATAAGTTAACTTTCATCTATACTTTTTCCCAAACTTGCAACAGAGCATATCACAAAATCTATACCATAAACACATTATCCACCTTCTTATCACACAATAGATACACATACCAACCAAATAACAAATCATAACCTTCAAAATTTCAGTAAGCACTACTACAATTCTTCCCAATTAAGTTTTCATAATTATCTTAAAATTAAAACAACATAAAATATTACAAAACATAATTATTTTATATAACTCTACATTTGAGGGTGAAAAATATATCCCCAAATATTTAACCCTTTTAACAATTTCAATTCCCATTTACTCTTCTAAAACCACCTTTTATAATCCTTATTGCATTATTATCTCCTACAGTTCTACAACTAAATCTTCAGGCTCGTCTCAGTCGTCTAGAAGCAACACGCCTCCTCCAATTTCTGGCCTCCTCCAGTGGCACTGAAATTTGATCCACTCCTGTAACTTTCTCATCTGACTGCATTATTCCTTCAGCACCTTGTAGATTCTCTCTGCGTTGTTGAGACTCTCTCTCACCTTTCTTCTTTGTAGATTCCAAAAGTGGTATGGGGGCTGCTTTTTAAGACATTACTGTAAAAATAACGTGCCTGGATCACCGTAGTAAGACGATGCCTCATACCTTCATAGGTCACCACCATACCCACTGGTATCTCCCATTTGAACTTAATATCACGTCGTCTCAATTCTTGTGTCAAAAAAGCAAATTCCTCCCTTCTACTTAAAATTCTTGGAGGGATCTCTTTTAAAATCAAGACTTCTTGCTCAGCAATTACAAATTCAGTATTGTAGGAGGCTTGAATAATCTCATTTCTAAGCACTCTCTTTGTAAAATAAACCACCACATCTCTGGGTAATTTCCTTTGTCTTGCAATCCACGAATTAACACGGAAAATTTTATCTATATCTTCCATTATTTCATCTGCTGGTCGCCCCAGCACCCCTTCCAGAGCCTCAGAAACTATTTTCTTAAAATTTTCTTTAGGATCTTCTTTTAAGCCTCTAATCCTTACAGCAAACTCCATCTGATAATACTGTACCGAGGTCAAATCACAATCAATTTTCTCCACCACATTTTCGGTTTCTGTCATTTTTACTTCTAATCTAGTATTATTTTGACTGAGATCTTCCACTCTTTCATCCAAATTCTCAATACATATAGCCATGCCTTGAAATGCAGATAAAATGTCTGCTCTTATTTCTGTTAGTTTCTCTGTAATCTTTTCATCCATAACCTCAGCTAGTTTTTCTGTTAACTTCTCCTCCAGCTTTTTATCCATTATCTCAGCAAATTGTTGCAATTGCTTTTCCATAATCTCTTGCATCGCATTCTGCAAATCTTTAACTGTAAGGACTGATGCAAATACGGGTGCAGGGGACAATAAGGCTTGCAACGAAGACTGCTGCACCAAAGCAGGAACTTTAGAAGATATAGCCACCATTTTCACCCACTATTGTCTGCTACGCACTTCCACTTTCAAGCTCAGCAAAGTCCATTGAGTTAAAGATCAAAAGACCATTTTCACCTAAATCTCCTGTATCGCTCTGCCTGCGTCCTCGTTCTCCAAGGTTCTTTCTTGCTAGCAGGGATGGTTGCGGATGCCCTGTTCTGCTCCAAAAAGCCCGGAGCAGAAGCACTTCGCAGTCCGGAGCATGCCCAGGCTTCGGGGGGGCTCAATACTTCAGCCGCCAAAACTTTAAGTTCTGGAGGCCCTGGAGAGCTCTACCCCTACCTGGGCGCTCACCCCCTCCTCTTCTCCCAAGGAGGGGGCTTCTGAGCCGCCGAAACAGCTGATTGGTACTGTTTTCGGCGGCTCTACAGAGCCGCGGGGCTGACAGCCTGAGAATGGCTGCCTCCGGCGATGCCTTGCCATCCGGAAGTCCAATTTAGGTGTGTAGTTCTGAAATGCACGGTGTTCTAGTTAACACAGGACTGTTTCTGCAATGACCTCTGATATTGGGGTCCCATGAGTGTTCCTTTTATTTGTTTGTACATTTCACTTTTGAATGTGAAGAAGATGTGTTGACAGTATTGGAGTAGCTTCATGATTTGTGTCATGGTTAACTTCATCTGATCTGTGTTATACTCTTCTAGTTTTCTATCTATTACTTCCTATGCTTTATAGTATTTCATACGATTTAAAAGCCAGCCATCAACACACCCCAATCAGCATCTAAAAAGCCACCTACAACAGGCACTACATAAATACCACACACAGAACAGGACACTCTCTCTTAAAGAGAAGTTCCCTGAAGCTTGGAAAACAAAACCACTGGCCCCAGTGACCGACCCAGATTGGATCCTGCAGCATTATCCTGGGGCATGTATATCCACCTTCATTTGTAGGTGTTACTGTCTATAGGCAGTAGATCTGTGGGTTATGACAAATCAACCACTTATCTGACACATTATTAGAAAGATTCACATAGTGATACTTAGCAAGTTCATCTAGTTCCCCATTTGAATGGAATGCATTCCCTAAAACTTAGCCACAGTTATTTGCAATTTGTACAGTTTTTGTCAATGATATCAGCATTGGGTTCAGAAAGACTTCCTTCAATATAGAAAGTTTGAATGCTCTATTTTATCTGGGTATCTAGACTTTTATGTGGCAAACATGATATATATTTAAACTAATTGAAGACAGCAATGTCTATTATGAACTACACTAGAATTTACTTATACTTTTTATATTGTTATTCATGTGAATGATATAATGCAGGAAGGTGGAAATAAAATTGTTATAGCCCAGGACAGATGAATGAGAGGTTTAGCTGGGGACAGAGAATTTTGGCAAGAGAGAAATTGAGTCGTATTGATTCTATGGTAGGTGGCCATGCGAATCAAATTGATGTGACAAGAACAAGTATTTCCTGTATTGTAAACATAGGCTGAGCCAAACCAAGAATGTATAAATATTCATCAGTATCAAAATAGATTTCCCCAGTTTTCTGGAATTCTTTTGGAAAAATATTTGTAGATGAGCTATGTAGATTTTGTTTACTGCTACTGTACTGAGTCACATAGACCTTAATCCTGCTGCATTTTGTAAGGTTTTCTTTATTTTCTCCATGATTTTTGGCATCAACAGGATTTACAGTGAGTAAGTCTAATGTGTTGAAGATAGCCACATTTTGGGTGAATTGTACCAGATTCAAATAATGGAAAGCGGCTTCTGAATTTATGTCTGAAATCAGCAGAGGAAGATGGAAATAACTGAATGATTCATTTGATCATGGGCTACAGTTATTTTTTGGGTAGATTTGCATATCACCAAAACATTAACTTCATAGTTTTCTAGCTACTGATAGTTTAAGTATTATCATTAGAGGCCAAAGTTCCTTCTGAGACATGCAACACTTTCCATTGGGTAAAACTGATGTCCCATTTATGCTCTCTCACTGGAGACAAGCTATGCAATTAAGGAAATTTGCCTTCATTTGTAATCATGTCTTCTGTGCTGAACAAACATAAATACTTGATAGAGAGGGCTGCAGAAAATTATATGCTTATTTATTTAGAAAATATATATGACCACCCATCTTAAATACATAAATCTGGGCAATGAACAATACATACAAAACAGCATCTTAAAATAGCACAGTGTAAAACACCTTAACATAGCACAGTGCAAAAACAAAACAAAATGACCAAATAACCCCAACATAAACAAAAGCAAAAGCAAATTATTTATTTGGGAAATGGTCAGTAATCATCCACTTATTTCCACCTTCCCTCAGCTTTAGCTAAATTAGAGCTAAATCTGCTTTGTCACTCAATTAATATTTTAAAACATTATGGTGACTATTACACCCTTAAATATTGTGCTTATTGCTAAATTCTGATAATTGGAAAGGTGTTGTTTTCAGCTGCTCCTTACATGGAGTATTCCTCTACTGAGACTAGATTTACTAGTGGAAATCTGAAATCTTTGGGGAATAGCTGAGGATCTTGTAAGTTGATAAGACCATCTAGGAAATCGCTAGACTTACAGTTTCTGGACCTACAGACTTTTTATCACTATTTATCACTATTTTATTTTATTATATTTGGAATTTTAAAAATCACCAGTCAGACCAAAGAGTACTTATTTTAAGAATGGTACCCTTCACTTGGCTAAATCCAGCTGCTAATAGAGTTTGTTTTACCTTTTGACATACAGTAATTGGTTATTGATTCTCAGGTAGTATAAAGGTTGACAGCTCTACCTGGTTTTTCACTGCAGTAATAGCACATTGTCTTCAAGATAATAGGACATCCTTGTCTTCCTTTGGCTTTGCTGGGAACTTTGAATCTTACTGTGCTGTTTATGGCCCCTATGAAAATAATGGTCACTAGACTTCTGGTTTTGTATCGCGGTGACACAAGACACAGGAAGGCAGAGCTCTGCGTTACGTGCCCGATTTCGCCCTGCTGGGGGCCCTGAAAAGGGCCTAAAGTCACCCCCAAATGGCGATGAAGAACAAGGGGTGCCTTGTTGATCATGGAGAGATGGTGGTTTCTCCATCTGATCCAAGGAAAGCCCTCTAAGCCGGCAGGGGAAAGACTGGCCGCACCTCTGCAGCTGGACATTAGCTGCTGACAACCGAAGAACAAAAGCTTTAATTAGCACATTGTAAACAGCATGTTTGGACTGGGTGAGAATATTGATCCTTTCTTTACTATTTTACAACTCAATTTCCTGGGAAAAGCTCCCAAGAAGCTTAAAATCTCTGGATGTGAATGGAAGTGGAGTTTTAAATTTTTTATGGGGGACAGAAATACACAATACGGAAGTGAAAGAATGCTTGGTGACTTTCAGGTTAAGGAAAAAACAGCTGGCAATAAAGCGAAATATTTTGGTATATTTATCATCCTGACCTTCATGGACTATAAAAATCTACTGAGCTTGGACTTTAAATCTCAAGAGCTAGTGGGAGAGAAAGAAAAAAAAATGACTTTTGAATACATCTGGCTGCAGGGAGATTGAACATTTTGAACACTGGGAACATTGTGGATTACAACCTTGCCTGACTGATAATTTTCAGGATACTTGAGACAAAGAATTACTATAAAATATTGGTTTTAGGACTATATTATAAAGACTATATATAAAGATGAGAAAACCAGAGGAAAAATTGCTCCACTCTTACTGAGACTGGTGATACTAGAGGATTTATAGGAATGATGCCTCAAGAAAGAAACAAATATCTGTCAGAAGGAAATACTCTCTATGCTACAGCAAATTCATCAAACAATTCATGCACACAAAAAGGACATAAAAAGAAACCATAATGAGACCAAAAATAAACTAGATGATATAAAGGACTAAATCTCCAAACTGAAGCTACATCCGGAAAGCTCCCAGACAACGGCTACAAAGTATGAACAAATATACCAGAAATCAGAGGGGGAAGCAGAAGAAATGGTCCTAGAGATGCACAAGATAGGAGAAGGGAAATATGAACTGCCATACATGATAAAATACTGCAAGACCTACCTATAACAATGAAAATACAAAAGATCCTTTACTCCTTTTTCCAAAATACACCTGATGACAAGGAAGGAAATTCTAGAAAATGGAACATAGAGCAGGCAGGAAAAATGTCTAGGGAATGTGGATGGGCAGAGTTCCTCCCCCAAAATACTCTACCTAAATTGTCTTTCTCATGCCAAGCAGCTTTCACAAAAATAGAAAGAAAATTCTTGGGCAATTTAATTGCCCTGGCCTGGCAATTAAAGAAAGAAAGAAAGCGAGAGTTAGACTTAAAAAACAGAGGATTTGATCTATTAGAGGAAGCACTATCTCTTTAATATACCTGATTGAATATGGTTAAAAGAATGGATGACCCTTATATATAACTAGATTTTTAACAAAAGATATGATTTTGAATAAAAATAGCATTTTTCTTCTTCTTTTGATATGGGAAATTTGAAAATAAGAGGAGGATTGGTATGAATAAAAATATTTAGCTATATAAATGTAATTAATATTGAGAAAATCATAACTGACAAAGATACTTTAAATATTGATGGGAAATCAAACTTTAATAAGAGCACAAAACAGTATATTGGCTTATGAATTGATATTATTGTTATTTCTATAATATTAGTAAAATATGATGAAGATATCTATATCTAACTTTGTATACATCAATAGTACTAAGAATTGTAATTGTTTAATGAGGGGGAAAGGGAAAAATATGGGGAAGAAAGGAAGATCAAGGAAAAAATACTGGATTGTGCAGTACTGAATAGATTTATATTGAAGAAGTTAATGTTAAATATGTGAACCCAGACAACATGTTATTTACTAAGCTCTAAAGAGTGTAATTTTTAAAATTAATAAAACCTATAAAAATAAAATGAAATAATGGTCACTAGATGTTGAACAAAATGCAGTAGGCTTGAAGACTGATTTTCACTCATCTTTGGTAAGATCTAAGTTCAAAAAAGTGGCACATATTTTTAATACTGCTCCCTGAGTATCCTTGGAGCTGGGCACAAATTGCCGTTTGCAAGATTCACATTCTTTGCATCAGTCAGAGAAATTTCTTGTGCAATAAAAAACCATGGTTGTTTATTACATTTCTCTTGGAAACATTAGATCTGTTTACAGTGAAATTGGACTTGAATTGTATCCTGAGAATTTTAACTCCTTCAGTCTGCTAGAATCCATTGAAAAATCAGGCCAAAAGTCATACCACAAGAGATTATTTTCCATCTATGATGTTCTGAAAAGCTACAAGGAGCATTGAGAATCCCCTGCTTTACTTTTTACTTACCTACCTATGTCTCAGGGGTGGGGGTGGTGATAGGGAGAGTATATGATGAATCATATAAGTGAAAAATAAATCCAATAAATACACCCTTTAAAAGAAGCTAGCAATCCTAGTTGAATTTTGGTTGAAGCATAACAGACACTTTAATTTTACGTGTATTTCACCCTAGAAAAGGGTATAGAAAAGGAGATGAAAGAGATGTAACAATGCATTTCACAACAAGGAAGAAACGGCACACTGTAAACTGTTTCACCTATTCTTCTTCAGTACAGCCTAGCAGCCTGGTGGAGCTAAGGAAGATTGCGTTCAACTTCTTGAGTGCAAGAAAAGGTCTGGTATGTTCTGTTTTCAAGGGTACAGTGTGTTGTATATAGGATGTGTGAAGACATGGTTGCTATTAAACCTGTTTTACAAGCACTTCATAAGTTTGATTTAAGTTGCTTATTCAAACAGTTTGTTAAACCTTTTAGCTTAGCTTGATTGAAAGCAATTTTGAGGTTTTCTTCCCTAGCTACAGTACGTCCTTGAAAATCTTTTAAAATTGGCATATTGCAGTCTGAATCCTGAATATCATACATGCACAATAAGCATGTCCTACTATTTTTGAGCAAAAATTGTTACCAATAAAATTGAACCAATAAAAAGTCACCTGGACCCATCAATAAGTTTGTCATCCCATGTAATTTTCCCAGAAGCATTCCTATTTCTAATTTATTGGTTCTACTCAATAGCACAGGCATCTTATGACTGCTACCACAAAAAACTGCAGCTTTGTATTCCTTATTCCTTATTCTTCTCACACTAGCTATGTCTAACATTACAAATGCAAGATGTGAAAGGCAATAAGTTCATGAATTAAAATTTCATTGCTGTTGAGTACATTCACTGTCCATATGAGAATGAATTTTTGCCCTTTTTAACAAGATAGAAGTCTAGTATCAATTGTGGTGACAGTTGTATTCATGAAGTTCATTCACCGAGACTGAAGGCATATTCCACTGAGTACTCATGAAAGCCAGCAGAAAAATCTTTGGCATTTACCTGAATGTGAAGGATTTGTTTCACCAGATTATGTCTTGCAAGTCATGGCTTGTGGCCTTTTTAGGGTTTTTCTTAATACTGTGCAGAATAGACACACAAACACAAAGATTGTTTGTTTTTCCCCACAAAAAATGTTTTATTCTACAAAATTAAACTCCTATCTTATCCTCCTTTCTTCTTATTACTATAAGCCTACTATTCTATTTTTTACCGTATTCTTATTTCATCTATAGGTTTCTACCTCTGCGTTCCATCTATATGTTCCTGTTTCTACGTTAGCAATATGTTTTCTTATCTTAACCATTTCTTCTTTAAATCTTTCCTTTCCCCCCAGGGTTCCAAGTCTTGTATGCAATCTTTAGTACTATAGAGTACCCAGACATAGAGAATAAAAGGCTTGCGTGAAAAAGAGAATGGGTGACCTTAGTCCTGAGGGAAGAAATGAAGGTGTCAGGATAAAACTGATCATTTTGAAGATTGGAGTCCAGTTTCAGATCTGAACTGGCATGCTTCTTCCCCAGTGAGACCAAATGCTGGATTGAAATGTCATAGCCTTCAAGATCTAAATCAGTTTTTTCCCCAATGTGATTGATAGCTGTCTCATAATGTTCATGATATGGGAAATCTTAAGAGAAAGAGATGAGACAGAATCTGAGATGACAATCCTTACGTGGTTGCAAGCAGAGCCAGCAGATTCCAAGGATAATAAATAGCTACAAACCAAGAAATACGGAATATAGCTCTTAAAATTTTAAATTGTTTTATTTGGGTTTCTTAGATATTTTTGGTTTATCATTGTTGTGCACAGAGTCACTTTTAGTGAGATGGGTAGCTACAGTAGTCCTCAACTTATGACTATAATTAAGTCTGGAGTTACAGTTGTAAGTCATTGCAATCATTAAGCAGGTCACCACATGATAATGCCCCATGCAATTGTTGGTAAGCAAATTCTGTGGCTGTTAAGCAAACACCATGATCGTTAAGCAAATCTGTTTTATCCAATGGGCATTTTTTCTCAGAAATCAGAAGTAAATATCAGAAACCACAAAGAAAAACATCTAAAATCATGGTCCCAAGGCTGCAGAATGCTGCAATGGCTGTAAATATGCAAGCCAATTTCCAAGTGCTCAAAATACAGTCACATGATTGTGGGGATTACAGTCGTTGGAACTTCAGGGCATCTATTGTAGCTTCAGAGAGTTGCTAAGCAGCTGGTTGCTAAATGAGGACTACTTGTATATAAATTTGATTAATAAATAAATAATAAATTGTGCAACCTCAAGAGATACAGGTCCCATAAGGCAAGAAACTCATCATTTTAGCTTTGCAGATATTAATAGCGGCACAGAGATATCATTGGCAACTGTTGCCAACAAAACACAGAATTGTCTTAGCAACCTTACGGCTCGATCAGAGATGACCTTTTCCCCCCTGTTCCTTCCTGGAGATAGATGCTTGGAAAATAATTCGTAGGTATTTAAAGACTATAGTGTCAATGCTGCTAACATCGGATGTTCTTGCTTTGACAACAGATGGAAATGCAGCCATTTTCTCTATTGCTTTTAGAATTAGTTGCTGCTGGGAGGGGGAATAGGGATGAGAGTCCAGCTAGTCATAAGAATAATAACTTAGTCTTGGGAACCCAAGGACATTGGGCCCAGAGCTGATAGTGTTTTGGTGGGCTGGAGAGCTGGGGAGAAAGCCCATGCTTCAAGCTAATTGGGGAATGTGATTTATGACTGTTTATTGGAGGAGGGAATTGCACTTTGTTACTTTGTGTCCAGGGGAGGGGAATTTAGTTTCTGGTTTCGACTGTGTAGTCCTGATACTTTGTTTCTTGAATAAAAGATTATTTAAGGTAAACAATGCCTCAAAGTTCTTTTGAAGAGTTTCATCTGTCGGAACCATGACACACATAGTTTGTTCCATGTGGTTGTAATTTGTTTCTCAGCAATGAAAAACAGCCTTGCCTTTTGTCTTTGTCTCATGTAATTTTTTTTAATAATACATTTCTAAATGAATATATTTAGTATTTGGCTCTTTTATTGCTGCTGACCAAATGAATAAATTAAACAAATGGGAAAATTTTAATTAAATAACTAATTTATATTTTCAGATGCTGCTAATCTCTGTCCTGTAGTTAGCCTCTCAATTCTCTGGGTTCTACTAAAAGCTTTCCTTATGTGGTAGGGAAGCAGTCTGGAAGCCTGGGAAAAGAGCAGACTGAAAGCCACTGTATGAATGGTGCAGATCATTACCAACAGACTTTTTGCCAGCTCAGGAGCAAAACTGAAATGTAGGCAGGTTGCAGAACCATAGAAACCTTAAGTTAGCTACTGCAATAAAATAGCTTAGAATTAAATTTTGCATGGAGGGGATTTCTGCACCTCTAAACCTACTGACCTCTACAATAATATTTCTCAAACCTGGCAACTTTAAGATGTGTGCACTTCAACTCCCAGAACTGAATAGAGAATTCTGGGAGTTAAAGTCCACACACCGTAAAGTTGCCAAATTTGAAAAATACTGCTCTAGGGCAACAGATATAGGAATTTAGCAGAGCAGCTTTGCACTTGTTTCCTTAGCTAGCCCTGATAATGTTGCCTAGTTTGGATAATGAAATGTCTCCAAGAAAACAAGCAAGCTCAGAGAGCACTAAGGACCCCTCCTCACTTGTTTCCTTGTCCAAAACACTTATATTCTCAGAACTGTTTTCCCCTTACTCTCAGTTCAGTCATTTTTCTCTTTTAACTCTTGCAGTTCAGGTATTCTCAATTTCTGTAAAACGCTTAGCTGCAAACAGACTTCAGTATCCTATGCTAGCAGTATCAACTTGCTTTATTTTTCATTCACATAAACACCAGCATCAAAACAACTTTCTGATAAAAAGTTATATTCATAACTTTAATGTTTATCTCTCTGGGCTTTGTTTCTGCTGTCTGACAAAGGGTTATATATAAAGTTTTAAAGAAGGAGAAAGATGTGATTTTGTTCTAAAAAAAAAGTGCTTGCCAATCTGCAAAGCAGGCAAATTTATCAGGTATGATGGTCATCTATGATCTAGCAAAGAAAGCAGACTCTGTTCAGATACTGATTTGACAGAGTCTATACAGGATCATCCCTTCCGGTGAAAAAATTGTGGATAACCTTGGTTTATACATATTCAAGAAGAACAATGGCCAATAAAAACCGAGAAGGAAGAAGAATGGGGTTCTGCAAACGGAAAAGCCGTAAGATATTTTAAATAAGAATGTAAGTGATTTACTACAGATTCACACCAAGGACATGAATTCAAAGATATTTGGAATAAATTACAAGGCTTATTTCAGCAAAACAACACTGTATGGCTTTTCAAATATTGCAAGTATGTAACAAAAACCTAAAGCTGAAAATGAATTGTCAGCTCAAATGGGTTCCTTTCTGGAAATTTTAAAGCAATGCAAAAGCCAAAATGTAACTTTACCAGAAGTAGCTAAAAGAGGTGCATTCTTAAAGAAATATGAGGTGATTATTAATATTTTTTAAACAAAAGATAAGTTTTGTTCAGGAATATTTACAGTACTAGAATATAATCTCAGAAATGAGCAGGCAGGTAATGCTTCTCTTCCAGGGCTAATTTACATCTGAAAAAAAGCTGCCTAGAGTTGTCACTCATAGGTGCCATCTGAGGGATTAAATGCAAGAGGCAATGCCAGAAAATTGGTCACCGACAAAGCAAGTGATGACAAAAGAAAAAGAAAAAAAAGAAGGGGGTTTGGGGAGCAAAGCCAAACCACCTATTGAGAGAGAGAGAGAGAGACAGAGAGAGAGAGAGAGAGAGAGAGACAGAGAGAGACAGAGACAGAGAGAGACAGACACAGAGAGAGAATCTGTGGAATAAATCTTAATAAAAGTCAGTAGAGTCAAATTCATCTGCACAGTGATGTAACTGCCTATTATTTCAATAATTATGCTAATGAATTAGTTAAGAGTTTTTAACCCAGAGTTCTGAAGGAGCTGACAGATGTTATATCAGAACCATTGCACCATGTCTTTCAAAAATCCTGGAGCACCGGGGAAGTACCTGAGGATTGGAAAAGGGCTGATGTGGTTCCCATCTTCAAGAAAGGGGGGAAAAAAAACGGACCTAGGAAACTACAGACCAATCAGTCTAACATCAATACCTGAGAAGATCCTGGAAAAGATAAATCAAAAAACAGATCTGCAAACAACTAGAAGCAAACAAAGTTATAACTAGTAGCCAGCACAGGTTTGTCAAAAACAGATCATGCCAAACCAATCTTATTTCATGCTTCAATAAAGTGACTAAAGTAATAGACCAGCGAAATATTGTGGACGTAGTATACTTAGACTTCAGTAAGGCATTTGATAAGGTAGACCACAACCTACTGTTTGGTAAGCTAGAAAAAGGTGGAATAGACAACATCACCACCAGATGGATCTGTAGCTGGTTGGCAAACCGTACTTAACGAGTAGTCCTCAATGGCACTACATCCACATGGAGAGAAGTAAGCAGTGGGGTACCACAGGTTTCTGTCTTAGGCCCAGTACTCTTCAATATCTTCATAAATGACTTAGATGAGGGAATTGAAGGGGAACTCATCAAATTTGCAGATGACACCAAACTGTTAGGAATAGCCAACACCCCAGAAGACAAACTCAGGATCCAAAAAGATCTTGACAAACTTGAACAATGGGCCCTATCCAACAACATGAGTTTCAATGTGGAGAAAAGCACAGTTTTACATTTAGCCAGGAAAAATCAAAAGTATAAGTACAGACTGGGCGAGACCTGGCTTAAAAACAGTAACTGTGAGAGGGACCTTGGAGTTCTAGTGGATGATCGCTTAACCATGAATCAGCAGTATGCAGCAGCAGCCAAAAAAGCAAATACAATCCTGGGTTGTATAAACAGAGGTATATAATCAAGATCATGTGAAGTATTAGTACCTCTTTATAAAAAACTAGTAAGACCACACCTGGAATACTGAAGCCAATTTTGGTCACCATATCACAAAAAAGATGTTGAGAGTTTGGAAAAATTCAGAGAAGAACAACTAAGATGACCAAAGGCCTGGAGATTAAAACATATGAAGAACAGCTGTAGGATTTGGGTCTGGCTAGTCTAAAGAAAAGAAAAGAAGAAAAGGGGTGACATGATAGCAGTATTCCAGTATTTAAGAGGCTGCCACAAAGAAGAGGGGGGTCACATTATTCTCCAAAGCACCAGAGGGCAGGACAAGAAACAATGGTTGGAAACTGAACAAAGAGAAGCAACCTAGAATTAAGGAGAAAATTCCTGACAGTGAGGACAATTAACCAGTGGAACAGCTTGCTTCCAGAAATCATGGGCGCTCCATCACTGGAGATTTTTAAGAAGTGGCTAGACAGTCACTTGTCTAAAATGGTATAGATTCTCCTGCTTAAGCGGGGGGCTGGACTAGAAGGCCTCCAAGGTCCCTTTCCAGGTCTATTTTATTCACAGTACCTGCATACCTTGCAGATGGAGAAACTGTAGAAGCAGAGGGAACAGAAACAGGACCTTTCATTTGCAAAATTAGTGAGAAACAAATGTAAGAAATATTTAGTTATGATGTCTGTTATGTAGCAGGTTCTTCGCACAGGAAAGGAGACGAGGCAAGTGAGTTCAACAAAGCTCATGGTTTATTGCTTGCAGTATCTGAACTGAGAATTTGGCTGCAACTAGCAGCAATTTATAGCTTAGCCCCTGGGCGGCAGCCAATAGGTTTAAAGCAACCATTGCCACCTAGGGACAGCCAATAGCAGCACTGGAGACCTGGAGTCTGGGTTGCTGGAGAGCCGTTAGTTGCTCCATCTAACCACGTGGTATTACAATTGAGCCCAATACATAACAATGTCTATTCTGCACCATACTTGGAAATCAGTTTTCTGAGTGTTAGATTACACTCAAGCATGTATATGAAGCTTCTGCTTGGTTTTTCCTGACAACCAATTCCTCCTGAAAGGAACATTTGAACAGAATTTTCTATATTAAATACAACATACATCTGAGAAATCATGCAGTACAAAAAGTGTTTGTACAATGACTTCATGAAACTCTGGCACAGGAGATTAGGGCACAGAAATATAGACTGTTGAAGGCATAATTAAGGGATTGAAAATAAAATCTTGTAAATCTGAAGAAAAAATATATTAAAACAAATGTGTTAAGGCAAATGTGACATGGACTATTTACTGTCTTGTGGTAATCAGTAGAAATACATAGGATTCATTCAGAGTGATGTGGACTTTTAACCCACATTCCTGGAAATCTTATTTTCTGAAATTTATTGATGATCTTTTAAACATGTTTTCACTTACCCATTTAATAGAAAAGGAGATGTTTTGGAAAAGCTATATGTAATAATATGTTATAAGAATGAATAAAAGAAGTGGTGCAGAATTCGTGAGCCTACCACTGTGGACTGTAATTATATAGATGGTAGATTATTTTAATGAGTGGCAATAGCCAAACAGTAGAAAAATATCAAGGCTTCATTTACATATCCCAATTAGGGAAGCAATGGAACAGCATCCAAAGCAGAAAGTAACTCAGATCCTTGTTTCTTGAAAACAAGACCCAGAAATAACTAGAAGCAGAGAGCTTCACCAGAAGTAAGATGCTAAAAGACTTATGCTATTTATCAAACACTAATAAAGGAGAATGCTGGTATCTCAGGGTTGACATGAGCAGTCCTTGCTGTTCTCTGAGCTTGCTTGTTTTCTTACAGATATTTCATTACCCAAACTAGGTAACATCATCAATGGAGTTGGAGATTTAAAAAGGGGAAGGGAATAATAAAAAAGAGGACAGAGATAAAAGAACTGGATGAAACCTTTCCTTACCCGAGAAACTGGATTGAAAGAGGAGAAAGAGGAAGAAAGAGAAAACAACAGATCTCATAGAGTGACTGATAAAAGCCAGTAAAGTACAGATGTCAATAGAGACACATTTCTTTAAAGACCAAACATCAGCAAGCTTCTACTAGACAACAGCTATAGATAAGAGAGATAAGGACAGCAATAGATAAAATCCTGTATGTATATATATATATATATATATATATATATATATATATATATATATATATATATATATATATATATATATATATATATATATACAGTTACTAGTCCAGACATATCAGCAATAGGTATGCTATGCAGGAAAGTGGATGTATCAACAAAGACTGACTGAGTTGTAGTCAAGAGAATACGGATATATCTAAAGAGAACTGTAGATCTAAAGTTAATGCTACATGTAGACAATAATCCTCAACTATTGGGTTATATGGATACAAACTGAACTGAAGAGGATGTAAAAAATATCAATAGAAAACTTATTTATTTATTTATTTATTTATTTATTTATTTATTTATTTATTTATTTATTTATTTATTTATTCATTCTATCCCGCCCTTTATTATTCTTACAAATAACTCAAGGTGGTGAGTTTATCCACAAATCTTCCTCCACCTATTTTCCACACAACAACTCTTATGAGGTGAGTTGGGCTGAGAGAGAGAGAGTGATTGGCCCAAGATCACCCAGCTGGTTTTCATGGCCAAGGGCAGGACTCTTGTTTTCTAGTCCAATGCCTTAACCATTTGACCAAACTGGCTGTACGTTTCAGTTCTCTTGATGGAAGAGTAAAAATTCAGAGTAAGAGTCTAAAATCAATGCAGAGAATGACAGACTGCTGTTGTTGGATGATTTGCTGCTTCTAAACTTTAATCGGTAGCTTCATCTACACATCCCGCATGGCATGCTCCATTCCATCTCTTTTTCCAACTCAGTATCTTTGTCTCATCCCATTCAGACTCTCAAATTCTGGTTCTTACACATCAGACAGACTATCAAGGAATCCATTTGGTCAGGAAGACCCAAGTGATGTGTTGCTCTCATGTTGATCCTAAAAATGACAAATCCTGCTTACCAGGCATTTTCTAAGGGCTCAATGGAGCAAAATGAATGATAGAACCAGAATTCAAAATGAACTGAGCCCAAAATAAATAAGACATAGGTAAAAAGGCAAAGGATGTATATGATCTGAAGAGAAACCAGAGCTTCAAGAGGCTTCAAAATAAACAGAAAACAAAATGTTGGTCAAGAATATGGCTTTCCAGGCTTGTGAGATATGAGAAAAATGACGGGTTTCAAGGCAGAGAAAAAGTTGAATTAGTTTAGGGTTCTATAGACAAATACAAATTCTAAATTATTTCAAAACCTCAATTTGTGGAGTGATATGAAAAAGACTTATTAAGTTAGGATAATTTGCAATTATCCTTATTGGGTCAAATTTTTGTAACTGAGATGAATACTTTACCAAAGATATTATTATTATTTCAGATTTTACTAATATTTAGAATTGACACTCCATTTAAAGAATAACAAAGGAATATTTCCAAGTTCATATGACAAAGAAAAATAGACCAAGAATTAGATATAAACTATTGTAAGATGCTAAAGAAAGAGGAGGCTTAGGTTTACCAGATTTCAAATTGTACTTTGATGCCTGTTATTTGGTCTGAATGAAAGAGTGGGTGACACTCCAAAACACTAGGTGTGGCACTGGTATCTACTTATGAATGAAAATAGGAGTAGGAATACTGTACATTAGCAATCACTTTTCTTGGACACTGAGTGTAAAATAGGCTTATAATTTTATGGCTTGAAAAAACGACCTTTCTTTTTTGAGAGCCCATAATAGGTGTGCAATAGCACGTAAAGGGAGCAGCAATATTCCCTGTATAGATTTACATGACATTTCAGGCTGACAGCTCTTTGCTTTGTGGAATGCTTTGTTTTAAAAACAGGGGCATATTCTTTAAAGGATTAAATAGTATGCATTAATAACACTAATAGTATGCATTAATAACACTGAAAGGTTTGGACTGGCTTTAGATTACACAAATAGCAACACTCTGCTATCGGTCAGATTTTTGTTCTGTTTCAGTCAGGAAAGACCCAAAGGCAGTCATAGATACAAATATAATTATTGAAACCTGGTTTGTGAAGTACACAGAAGGATGAGATGTCTCCCTCAAAGTGTGTGTGTGTGTGTGTGTGTGTGTGTGTGTGTGTGTATCTTTATTTATATCAAATATTAAAATGAGAAGCAGTGCTGATTCTTGGGGCTGACTTGCACATTCTTTTCTGACATCTCAGTAAAAAGTCACAAAGTAATTTTTCTTTAGCTGATTTCACATTATTAAAGCTTCTTAGGGCATGCACTTAACAGAGTGATTGTGTTTATAGAGTTGCCATATTAGGAAAGGGAAAAGTTTAAGAACAAAAATGAGAATTTGTTCTCGGTGGTTTAAGAACAGATTTTTAACAGATCAAAAAAATGAAAATGTTCTTTGTTTCTTTTTTTAAAGTTAGGATTTAAAGTTCGGGAACTGCCAAGTGTTCAGTACAGTAAGTGGCTAAGTGTCAGGTCCCCAAACCCTCATTGTTTCCCTTGCATAGTTATCCTACTTTAGGGGCCTGCCATTCTGCTGGGGGGAGGGGAAGCATGCTACTGCTTGGGATAACTTTTGCTTTCTACTTTCCCTCCTCTGCCTCTATCATCTTGAGAAAGGAATGTGTCTCCCATATCAGGGAGACGGTGACAGAGAAACAAAAGCTGGAGAAGACCTTGAGATGCATGCCAACTGTACCAGCCGGCCAGACTTCATGCCACCTGTGGATTGGCTGGATTTCTAATGGACATTATGACTTTGGTGGGAGGAGGTATATTGCTAGCTTAACTACAGTATACGGTTTGCGTGGGTTTTTCACCAGATCTCGCCTCGACTTCCCTACTGTCACTGACCCCTAATAAAAGTATCATTTTGAGACAATGCCTGTTTCAAGAGTTCTGCTTTCTTGGGTGGTTAGTTGAAGTGGGTCCTTACACTAAGTCACTAATCCAAACTTGCCAGGTGGTTGTGACTGGCCAAGGGAAGGGACTGTATTTCTAAGCAGAACTCTGTTCCTGCTCCTCTACTTTCCAACAACAAAATAGTGACTTGATCATATGGAAACACCTTTCTGTCCTGAAACTGTTCATGTCAGGATTTAGGAAGCAGTCTCCAAAATCTGCTTTTTTAAATTTATGCTATATTGGCTACAGACTCAAGGGCCATCCTCCCCTTGACTGAAAGCAAATCCCATTGGCTTAATTATTAAACTTACCGCTGTGATGGTAGCTATGTGTATTGTCACTTTTATAATATATTCTTTCTGGTATTATTGAATTTTGCACCACATTCAATAAAACTCTGTTTATTCCCATATGATGGAAGTCAGCAGCTTAATAACAAAGGTTCTGGGAGATTTAATTTCATTTGTGCTATAGCAGGTAGGAAACTCAGCTCTTGATACCAATATTCAAAATAGTTTGTTGGCTTGCTCTTCTGCGAATCATTTCTACATTTCCAAGAATAAATAAACCTGCAGTGATGTTATTAATTTCTGAGTGGCATTATCCAAATTTATCTCAGCATTTGTTTAGCCCCTAATAAGTGACTTCACTGCTTTCATAGATGCATATCTGCAGATAGTAAAATATAAATTTAATTAACAAACTAGGCTCATCGCATTGCTTCTTGCCAAGAACATGTACTCAACATGGCCTCATCTTCTCACCATACCTCCACAGATGCAGCTTAAAAGCTGGATTTAAGTACCGTATTTTCCGGCGTATAAGACGACTGGGCGTATAAGACGACCCCCTACATTTCCTGTTAAATTACAGGGTTTGGGCTATACTCGCCGTATAAGACTACCCCTCTTCCAACGCACACTAAATAAAAATTAAAAAACATCAGATTTGATTTTAATATGGTAATTTTAATTCAAATGCTTATGACATGCAGGTGCTTAGTAGGAAAACTGTCACTTATAAACATAAGGCTGTTTGTCATCAAACATGTAAACATAAAACAGTGCAAGTGGAAATAATAATAATAATAATAATAATAATAATAATAATAATAATAATAATAATAATAATAATAATAATAAGTTGGAGGGTACCTTGGAGGTCATCTAGTCCAACCCCCTGCTAAGGCAGGAAACCCTATAAACCCTGTAAAAAATCACAGACTGCAGCTTCTTCTCCAATTGGTCCCGCTTTCCCTGCGCAGACTAAATGGGAGATCCGCTCCAGGTTTTCCAGCCAGCCCTGTCCCTAAATTTTCAGCACCCGGCATATAAGACGACCCCTGACTTTTGAGAAGATTTTCATGGGTTAAAAAGTAGTCTTATACGCCAGAAAATACAGTATATTGGCACTGAATAAGCACCAGACCTCCTTCCCCAGATATGGATGAAAGCTCTAAAAAAATCAGTATTCTGCCAGTCTTCAACAGGCTTGCTGTAGGATGTCCTTCCCTGTCTCCTGCAATACCCTGCCTGTAGAAGAGAATATATGCAGCTCAAGTTGAATGTGGAGTCCTTGATGCTCTCTGAGCTTGGTTGTTTGCTTGCAGACATTTCATTGACAGACTAAGTAACATCTTCAGTGGTAGGAGGAGTGGGTTAATAAACAGAGAGCAAACATCACCAAGGTCTCAGGAGTGTAATGCTATTGGTGCTCTGCTTGCTGGGTGGCAGCAGTCAAGGAAAGGAGGACTGCCAGGGTGGGAATAGAAAGAAAAAGAGAGATAGGTGCATGTTTGAATAATGGAATATCATTACCAACACATGTGTGTGTGTATCCTTGAGGTGAAAGTTGTTAAGCAGCTTAGAAGGGCTGTTTGCAATGTTTCCAATCCTTCAAAGAGACAGAGAGTAAAGAAGGAGGAGAGACCAGGGAGAGAAACTCCAAATCCATCCATAACCTAGGGTCCTCAGGATGAGTCTGAAGCCAAGGCAGCTCAGACTGGTTTGGATTGACGCAGCCCAGGTGACACCCACATATTACTGGGCTTCACCCTTTCCTCCACCTACCACATACTATCTGCAAAGGAGGAAAGTGTAGGTGGGAGGGCATGAGAGAATGAAATTGGTGGAACATGGAGGAAATTGCTATCTCTGCAGTGAAGGGAAGAACTGCCTTTCCTTGGGGCTATGGGCTAGGAGGGAGGGCTTGAAATTATGGCAAGTTCTTCACAAAAGTTCTGCCTTCAAAGGCTGATATTCCTGTGGGTAGAACTTTCCTATATTCCATGAGATCAGACAGGAGAGGCATGCTCTGGACTCCATCATTTGGCAACATCCAGGAAACAGGCCCTTTCTGTCGTAGCACTACTGTCGTGTGTGTCATTTCTTCTTCCCCACCTCCTAATTCATTTGACTCCAACTCTGCTAGCATTTCAGAAGGCTTTAAAAACATGGGAGATTAGTCACATGGAACAATACTTGATACAAACGAACAAAGTATTGTTCGTTTGTATCAAGTAGTTAACCCTAGGTGAGGCATCCAGATTTGCTACTGCAAGATCATATAAATCAATCATATAAATCAACCAAACAAATGTTTTAAAAATGTATTTAAAAGTCCATCCATGATTTATTAGCTCCAGCTTATCTTGCAGGATTTGCCTTTCCAGGGTTCGCTGGTCCTGGGAAACAACAGATTGTGACTTGGCAGTCACTGCTGAAAGTATCCCATAGTCGACTGTGTGTATGGAAACAGCACTGACTGCACTCATTGCCAAGGCATAGCAAGAGTGGACTGTGGGTAGCATTTCCAGTATCAACATACTTCCCAGTCTCAGGAATGGGAGAAAAGCCCATTGTGCTGTTGAGTGGATGAACTTAGAGCCTCTTCAGACAAATGAAAAAGGAAAAAAAAAGTACTTTATACTGTACTTACTGTATGTGCATGTATGTTTCAAGGCTTTGATTACTTGACCAGGCTGTGGATGCTCATAAAGGACAAACAGACTGGGGTATAAGACAGACAATGTTATGGCAGTGGAGAGTCATTGTCTTTATTTTTTGTATATTTTTTATTAAGGATCTTGATCACTATAGCAAAAACTTGAAGAGAGATAAAAGAATAGTAAGAAAGAATAAAAAAGTGCAAGAAAATAGAAAAACAAAACAAAAAAGAAAGTATGATAAAGAAAAAGAAAATAAATATATAAAGAAGTGACTTCCAGCTTCCATTACAAACAGATATCTCTTTTCATCCCATATCCCTCTCCATCATCTATTGTATTAAGGATTTAGGGAGTTAGAGGTGGATGGCACCTGGCTACTGTTTTCTCCACTCCTTTTTAATATCTACATGAAACTGCTTGGTGAGATCACCCATTACCACAGGATGAGATATTATCAGTGAACCTGTTATATGTCTCTGTCCCAGAACTGGACTTTATAATAACCCAGTGTCTGCTATTGGTATAGAATAGATCCACACTAATAGCACATATACAAGTGCACATCAACAGGCACACACACAAAATTAAAGGAAGTGATTTATGCCAGCATCTGTGATAATGCCCCTCTGCATTCTACGTGGGATAAATGGGACAAACTTTGTGCAAAAGAATTAATGGACACATGTTTGACATCAGGACTCAAAACAAGGACCAAGCAATATCAAAGATTTTAATCTCCCAGGATAATCATGACAGATCTCAAGGTGACTGGATTTTAACAGCTCAGTTGAACAAGAAATGGTTGAACTCACATCAAAAGGTTTCAGGCAATCTGAGAAGGTCTCAAACAAAATGCATTTTTAACAAATTGCATGTGTTAATTGAAAAGGTACTTGTAATCTATCTCACATATATATGCTTCTCATTTGTAATGTAATCTGTCTCATAACTTATCTTCTCCTCCTTCTCCTCCCCCACTGCTGCCTTCTTCCCTCATCCCAATTATTTATATCTCACATTACTAAATCCACTCTATGCATCTGATGAAGTGAGCTGCAGCTAATGAAAGCTTATGAATAAATTTTGTTAGTTGGAAAAGTTGCTATCTTGATTTCTTTTTGCTATAATAGACAAATATGGCTCTCCTACAATTTGCATCTATTGTATCTTTTTATTTATTTTAAAAAATCTTTTTTATCTTGTAATTGGTATTCAATTTATGTTTTTATACATGTCAGCTAGTGAGAATTGCCACAGATTGTGGAGTATAAAAATACTGTACAAAGAGAGACAGGGAGGAGGGAAAGAGCAGACTGAACTACTAAAAGCAAAAGGTGACCATCCAAGAGGCAAAATTCACCAATGATGCTGGGTTAAAAAAATGTAATACATATAATTTTCTATGGACAGGACTTATTTCAAAGTTTAATATCTTGAACAAAAGAACTTTCTGCAATATCATCAGTCACTTTCTGTCCAGTTCCAAGGCTATTCTTTAAGTGCTGGCCCATCTTCAAAGTTAAAGTTAAGCTAAAGCAATAGTTCTTGTTTTAAATGGTGTAGCGTCTAAAAACTTGGGCATTACATTTTTCAGCATGATTCTTTTATGATTGAAAGGAAAGGTATAAAATTTGATCCACTTTAGATTCATGCCTCTGAATTCCAGCTTTAACAACTGGACAGTGATTTGTGTGAAACATTCACTAATGCATACAGTTAAATGTACAGAATATCAGGCAGTGTCTATATTTTTAGATCAAACTAGGACTATGTACTTGATAAAATAAAGTCATGGATGAGCAATTAATGTTTATTGCATAAACAGTTATAGGACTGAAATGGCTTGCTTTAACTGAGTGACTGCATTTGATTGCTTAATTGCATAATTACATAGTAAGATAAAATATGTGGAGAATTAAATAGCATTATACTTCTAACGTTCATTGAGACATTTTGTTCTTAACAATTAATGACTGATTCTAATGTATAATTTAATAACATTCAAAACATGCAGTTTTCTGTTAGCTACTGTACAAATATTTATGGACACTGAAAGTTTCACAGATAAACTAAAAAAATATGTATTAGACATACAGTATGTCTTAAAGCAAACATGAAAGCAAAAAGAGAGTATCTATTTATCCTTAGGAAGGGCTTTTAAACATTTGAATTATAAATTCTAAATAGCATTATTCAATGAAATGTAGTTTCTGAAGTCTCCCCCTCTTTTCTAATATTAATTTCATACGTTCATCCCTATTTGATTTAAAACAAACACATTCCAGCTATTGGCATCTATCCTGTGGACAGCTTAGAGTGATAAATTTTTGGACATTAGATAATGGTGAACTTGTAGACTAATTCTCTAGAAATTCCCATACCTTTATTATGCATTTCTGCAACTTTTGGAAGAGAGGGTTGAAAAAATTCATGATAATTCTATAAATTGCATAAAGCTAAGTTAGGCAAATCTTAAGAAAAAGGGACCTACTTCTGGCACCAATTAAAGTCCTAGACAATTATGGTTTGTAGGACAAATGTCTCAAGTGCCAACATAGTCCCATACCTTTATTATTCATTTCTGCAACTTTTGGAAGAGAGGGTTGAAAAAATTCATGATAATTCTATAAATTGCATAAAGCTAAGTTAGGCAAATCTTAAGAAAAAGGGACCTACTTCTGGCACCAATTAAAGTCCTAGACAATTATGGTTTGTAGGACAAATGTCTCAAGTGCCAACATAGTCACGAAACTAATAATAGCTATCCAATCGACAATAGACTAAGAAACCAAAGCTCCTCACATTCCTTTTCCAACGAAAGCCAGACAATTGTCCCTTGATGTCTGAAAGACTACATGAAAATGTGGAGTGCTTTTTTCTCTTGGCATGAGATAATGTAAGGTGCTAGCAAGACAATGTAGGTTCCTGTTATGGAATCTGGCACTGACTTACAGATGTGGGGAGTAAAAAGAAACATCAGCCTTGAGTTGTTATGCAAGTAGCAGCACAGGAGGGATCCTCCCTAAATTATTCACAGCAGATCTCTCTCTTTCTCTTCCTGTCTCCCTCCCTCTCTCTCATCTCCCTATTATCTATCTATCTATCTATCTATCTATCTATCTATCTATCTATCTATCTATCTATCTATCTCCTACCTATTATCTATCTATCTATCTATCTATCTATCTATCTATCTATCTATCTATCTATCTATCTATCTATCATCTATCTATCTATCTCTATCACAGGAGTCTCCAACCTCTGAGCTGAGGCCCACTACCAGGGCATGGCCTATTTGCAACTGGGCTGTATGAGCGCTGGGCTGGTGCACATGCGCGCGAAGCTCACATTGTGAGAGTAGTGGGCCAACACACATGCGTGCTCACAGCTCGACTCACGTGGGCGACGTACTGCCACACATGTGCACACACAGCTTGAATTGTACAAGTTGAAATCTGTGCTGGACGGCCACTCATGCAAGTCAAGCTGTGTGCACATGTGCATCAGCCCGCGTCTCACGCAGCCTGGTTCACCTCCCCACCAAGCCCAAAGGTTGGGGACCACTGATCCATCTATCAATCATCTAGTCGTGGTGGCACAGTGGTTAGGATGCAGTATTGCAGGCTAATTCTGCTGACTGTTGATTGCCAGCAATTTGACAGTTCGATTCTCACTGGCTCAAGGTTGATTTAGTCTTCCATTTATTTATTTATTTATTTATTTATTTATTTATTTATTTATTTATTTATTTATTTATTTATTTATTAAATTTTTTATACCGCCCTTCTCCCGAGGGACTCAGGGCAGTGAACAGGGCATATAATAAAAATACAGAATACAAAAGTTAAGAACAAATTAAATTATAGCCCAAATAAAACAGTAAAAAAATACAAATATTAAAACCCAAGTTAACTCCCCATCAGGCCAGGCCAGCTTGTTCAAATAAATGGGTCTTTAGGCCGTGCCGGAAGGAGCGGAGATCCGGTGCCATCCGGAGCTCAACCGGCAGTTGATTCCACAAAGCCGGGGCGCCCACAGAGAAGGCCCTCCCCCTGGGGGCCACCAGCCGGCATTCCCTGACCGGAGGCACCCTGAGGAGGCCCTCTCTGTGGGAACGCACAGGGCGGAGGGGAGTCGACGCCGGCAGCAGGTGGTCCCCAAGGTATTCCGGACCATCCTTCCAAGGCTGGTAAAATGAGGACCCAGATTGTTGTGGGCAATATACCAACTCTGTAAACCACTTAGAGAGGGCTGTAAAGCACTGTGAAGTGGTTATAAATCTAAGTGCTATTGCTATTGCTGTCTGTCTATCTCTATTCTGTTTCTTAAATGCCCCTCTTCCCTCAGGGCTGTGTACAATATAATTTATCAGAGAATTATGCAGAATCTGCTTTAGCCCAGCAAAATTTTGTCTGTATAGGTGAACAATAATAAGGTAGCTACTGTGAGATTTTATACATGTTGTTCTTGGTTTCCCATGCCTGACAGTGCCACTAGATAAGCAAGTCTATTTTAAAAACATGTCTGGACCTCAACTCCATGATTTTCTTCCTAAACTTTTTTTTTACAACCAGAGAAATAGTGCCTTTTGTTTGTATCTTGGTAAAAAAACCCAGAAAAATAAATGTGTGTATGTAGAAAAAGAAGGGGAAGAGTGTTGTGGTAAAAATTTAGTTTTTGTGTTATTTTTATCTTTTGATGTGTTCCTGGTATGTGATTTGGTGGTGAAGTCCCTCAAAAAGGTGTCCACTCTGCTATTGAAAATAATGAGCTAGAAAGGTCAGTAACCAGACTAGGCATATGAAAGTTCCCTATGTCTTCATTTCTATGAAGATGGCCAACTGGTGAAGAGAAACAGACTTTTTTTAAAAAAAAATCTCTGTCACCAATTAAGAGTGTTTTGAGAGAAAATATTTATTTTCTCTCTCTTGGTTTCTCATTATTCCATGTAGGTAAAAGTAACATGGTCTCATGCCCACCTATGTAATACATACATCGTGTTTCATTAGGCATTTAAAGGTATTGCAGAACTTCGCAGGACCTTTCCACTTAACCCAGATAGTGTGCTTCTTGTCAGAAGTAAATTACTCTGCTCTTGCTGCCTCGTTTCAGGTTCTATTAAAATACCACCAATCTATTATCCATATAAGGGACACGGTGGCTCAGTGGGTTAGGACGCTGAGCTTGTTGATCAGAAGGTCAGCAGTTTGGCGGGTTGAATCCCGAGTGCCATGTAACAGAGTGAGCGCCTGTTACTCATCCCAGCTTCTGCCAACCTAGCAGTTTGAAAGCACGTAAAAATGCAAGTAGAAAAATAGGGACCACTACGGTGTGAAGGTAACAGCATTCCGTGCGCCTTTGGCATCTAGTCATGACCACGGAGACGTCCTCGAACAAGCGCTGGCTCTTCGGCTTTGAAATGGAGATGAGCACCGGCCCCTAGACTCGGAAACGACTAGCACTCATGTGCGGGGGAACCTTTACCTTATTATCCATATGCAAAACACGTGCTGTGTCAGCTCAAATCTAATAGCATGTCTGAACTTTTGTTTTTTTTAAAATGGATGGTAGTGTACAGAATGTACTGGAAGTAACAAAAGCACCACTTGTTATTGATATAATGGTAAAACAAAAACATAGGCTGAAGACAAGTTCTGAATGGTATGCCCCATTGGGACCAAACCAAGTGGGGAAGGGCCACCTTAGTAGCAGGTAACTCTACCTCACTTCCCATAGAGGTCTGCAGCATACAACATAAAAAAGAGGTAGTGAAAAGAGTGACTTATCAGATAAGGAGCTTTGTTGTATTAGATGCATGTTCTATTTGGGAGATAGTCAGGCATACTTTGTAATCTCATTCTGGGCTCCTTGAGGGCTTTCTAACTCATAGATCATACAATCAACATAACTGTAGGGCTCAACTCAAACTACTTTTATACTCAGACTTGGATTTCTTAATAAAACAAGCTAATGGTTCCAATATAAAATTAAATACAAGAGAAGATAAAGAGAATCCTTGGCAAGTTCCACAAGACATTGTAATAGGTGAAGAGACAATTCCATGGGCTATAAGGCCAATGAAGGATTAGAGAGGCATATTTTACTCCAATTAATGGTACTATAGTTGAAAATTTCATGTTTGGCCAAAGTTTACTCTGAACATTTCAACTGTACCACATCAAAGGACTTTTCTGTATCCAGCAAAACCACCACTATTAACTCTTTTTTTCTGACTACATCTAAAATGTCATCTAGCAATCTCAAATCTAATATTGCATTATATCTTTATAAAATAAGATTGAACAGGAAACAATTTGAAGGTAATTTTGTTTGTGATCTATTTGCCAGGGTTATATATTTTCTATTTTAGAAAATGAAAAAATGAAAAAAAATTTAAAATCGAAAAATTAAAAAAATAAAAAATTTATAAGGGTTTAAACATGATGTGACTACAAATAAGGAAATTATATGTAGTCACTTATATTTTCTATTGCGTGCTTCGGTATTGCCCATATAGGTATCTTATAATTTAACTTATGTCTATACTTTTTCCAAACTCGCAACAGAGCATGTCTTAAAATATGTACCTTGAACACATTATCCACCTTCTTATCATACAATAAATATGCATGCCAACCAAATAACAAATCATGGCCTTCAAGATTTAATAATCTCACTTGTGTTAAATTAATCCAATCACTTATCGCTGACAAAGCAGCAGCTTCATAGTATAGTTTAAGATTAGGCATTTTAAGACCACCTCTCTCACACGTATCCTGCATAATCTTAAATTTAACTCGTGGCCTTTTCCCTGCCCAGACAAATTTATTAATACCCTTTTGCCATTCCTCCAAGTTTGAATCCTTTTTAAGAATAGGTATCATTTGAAATAAAAATAAAAATTTCGGCAAAACATTCATTTTCACTGCTGCAATTCTTCCCAATAAAGATAATTGTAGTTTTTTCCAGCTATCCAATTCTTTTTGAACTTTTCCCCATAACTTTTCATAATTATTTTTATATAGCTTTACATTTGAGGGTGACAAATATATCCCCAAATATTTAACCCTTTTAACAATTTCAAATCCCGTTAGCTCTTCTAAAACAGCCTTTTGTGATACTGTCATATTCTTAGACAACATTTTAGTTTTTTGTATGTTAACCTTGAATCCAGAAACTTTCCCATATTGCATTATTATCTCCATCAGTTCTACAACTGAATCTTCAGGCTGAGTTACCGTAACAACCAGATCATCTGCAAACGCCCTCAGTCTGTAATCCTGATCTCTTATTTCAATTCCCCTAATTTTTCCCGAGTCCCGTATTTTAATCAATAATATCTCCAATGTTAAAACAAATAGTAAAGGTGACAACGGGCACCCCTGCCTTGTGCCCTTTTCAATGTTACATACTTCCGTCAGACTATTATTAACTATTATACAGGCTGTTTGCTTTTGATATAGTGCCCTAATTGGTTGTAAAAATTTATCTCCAAAATTCATTTTATCTAATACTTTCAACAAAAATTGCCAATCCAATTGATCAAAGGCTTTTTCAGCATCCAAGAAGATCAACGCTGCAGGGATCTGATTGTTTCTTTCCAAAAATTCCAACAAATCAACTATATGCCGCACATTGTTCTTCATTTGTCTACCACTTATAAACCCAGTTTGGTCACCATGAATTACTTGTTGCAATACCCTCATTAATCTATTAGCTAAAACCTTAGCAAATATCTTGTAGTCCGTATTCAAAAGTGATATTGGCCTATAATTTTTTGCTTGTGTGACATCCTGGTCTTCCTTCGGAATCAGAGAAATAAAAGCAGTTTTCCAGGACGGGGGCACCCCTCCTCCCATTTGAATTGTCTGAAACAATTCCCTTAATGGCTTTACCATCTCTAACTGTAAATTTTTATAATACACAGCAGTCAATCCATCCGTACCTGGCGCCTTACCCACTTTCAATTGTTTAATTGCTGAAAAAAATTCTTCCTCAGTTATCAATTGATTCATCTCTTCCTTTTGTTAAACAATGTAATTTTTCATTTCATTTATTCTTCAAAATTAGGGTGGGAATAAGAATGCGAAGTCTCCAACTCCCATTTTAACACTCCAACTCCATAAAATCCACAATGAATTTGGCAGTTGTCTCTCTCCCCATCCCTGAGTTTTAAAGATTGAAATGAGAGTGGGAATTTTAAAGGTGGAAATGAAAGTATGAATCCTCTGAAAGATTCTGAAAAGAATGCAACTTAGAATTACAATTTGAGTTAAAGCAAGAAAATTTAGGGAGAAGGTCCCAGATGTGAGACATAATCAGCAAGAAGGAGTTTCCTTTAGGAAATTACAATTTCATCTTCACCAGAAATATTTAATTCAGGCCGCCAGATTTGATCTGCAAAACTCCAAATGACACTAGATGAAAGCAAGGAGTGGTAGAAAATGCTTACTTTTTATTACTATCAGATTTTTGTAGTCGAAATCTGGCAGCCCTAATTTAGACAAATTGGCTTGTTATCTACTAGGGATCCTACAACAGCATGTGTGATGATCCTTTCAATTTCATTGCACATGCATGTTCTCACAGGACTGTATTCATCTGTTTCAACATTTCAACTGTATGAAAACATTAATAATTTTTCTAATTTCTCTGTCAGTCATGCTAGATTTTATTTGGAAACAATCTCCATTTATGTTTTATAACTTTATTTTCTATCATTTATTATAGCTGGAAAATTGTTGATATAAATCATTTGATTCAACTCTGACACAGAGACTGGACAGCTTGATACTATTGGAGTTAGTTGTCATGGTTCCGATAGATGAAACCCACTGAAGAACTTCAAGGCAAGAATTCTTCCTTAAAGAACATTTTATCCAGGAAACGAAGTATCGGCACTACATAGTTGAACCCAAAACTAGATTCCCTTCCCCCAGATACAAAGTAACAAGTTTCAAGTCCCACTCCCATAAAGCAGTCATAAAACACATTCTCCAATTAGCCCAGAGCGCGGGCTCTCTCCCCAGCTCCTCAGCCTGCCAAAACGTTATCGGTTTGTGTCCTTGAGTTCCCATGGAGCTGCATTGTTATTATGGCTAGCTGAGCTCAAGCATTCACTCCATTTCCCCCTTCAACACCTAATTTCTGCACAGAAGAAAAAGCATGTTAAAAGCAAAGTAAAAATGGCTGCAATTTCCATCAGTTGTCACAGCAGGAACATCAAATGTTAGTTTTAAAAAAGGAGAGAAGAAAAATATCCATTCACATCAATCAGATATGAAAAACTTTCTAATTTTGTCTCTCCCATGAGAGCTTTCTTCTCTCAGAGTAGCCACTGAAAAAAACATTCATTGTGTTAGCCTAATAACAATAAGCAGTTGGATTGTCTGTGCTTCGGCAGAACAAAATTCTCCATTAATCCAAACTTTACCAATTTGTTTTCTGAATTTTTTATTTATAGATTTATGCAACTATCTGAGACTGATACAGGCGCAGATATTTAAGTTGAAAGCTATTAGGATCTCAGTGTTCATTGAATACACCTCTCTTTTCTGTATTTCTAGCTCTTAATACTGAAGACTTCCTGTTAATGTCAACTTTTTGCTGTAGAAGCTTCAGTCACAGAAATTTAGCAGTTGAATATTCATCCTACAGAATTTTTATACTTTTATACTTCATCTTGGTGGAGCAGTGGGCTAATGCCTCCTTAAGTAACACCAGCTGCCTGCAATTAGTGCAGGTTCACATCCCACCAGGCTCAAGGTTGACTCAGCCTTCCATCCTTCCGAGGTAGGTAAAATGAGGACCCAGATTGTTGGGGGCAATTAAGCTGACTTTGTAATAATGCCGCTTGGGGTGTGTGTGAAAGCCCTGATAAGCAGGCATATACATAGAATGAAGGCTACTGCTAAGCTTGTAAGCCGCCCTGAGTCCTCGGAGAAGGGTGGGATATAAATGGAATTAAAAAAAATAAATCTCAGTAAAAAACAAAAAAAGTTCTGTTTACAGTAATTTCTACATGTCAGCCAGTTGTCATAAAAAATTTTTTCTAGTATATTGCTAAGTTTAATTTGTACTATGACTGGCATCCAGGACTTGACCAGGGATAATTAAAATATAATCTTAAATAAATAAAATTGCTGAGCATTGAGCACATAGTAGGTTGGCTGACTCTGTGCTTAATCAAACTGCCCCTTCCCCATGCAGAAAAAGGATGAGAGCTCTTTTTGAATTAACTGTAAAATGTTTGAAATTCTAACTTTTGGTCTGGTCTAATGTTATATTGACACTGTAGGCTTATCCATAACCTGACTGTAGTTCAGCTATGATGTGAACTTTTCCTTGCCTTTTTTTCACCCCACCTTTACTCTTCTATTGGCATATAATCCTTTGGTCCCATATTTTTAAGTAGCTTGAAAACTGACTGTCAGAATCCTCAATTATTAATTCCTTATATTCTCTGTGTTTTAGCTGTTCAAGTTCTGGCATTATCCTATGGGGGGAAGGGGGAGACCAGGGGGCTTTGTAGTGCATGTAGAACACTTCCTCTATCTGCTTTGATGTATCCTTTTCGGGATGTGAAAGGAATACCTCGGGGCCATCTACATTATCTCAGTGCAGAGGGAGGAAACGGCGAAGACATAACAACTTTGAGAGAGTTGCCTTATTGGTTCGTTTCCCACAGCTCGATGTTACCTATGGATTGGCCTATTTGAACTGACCAGATGGACAGTTGGGGTGGGATTATTATTTTGTGGGTTTTACCTATTAATTTGGGTGGGAAGCCCTCAGATCCTGCCTAACTTTCCTGCTATCTGTACCTGCCAATAAAAGTTCCTTTTGAAATGATGAAAGTTTCAAGAGTTCTGTTTTCTTGGCAGAGAAACAGAGGCGGGTCTTTACACTGACAGGGATTCATCCTAAACTAGCAAATTTTTGCTGGAACTGCATTTTTAAACTAAAAGCTATTTCTGCAAGTTTCTCTTCTCAGGGAAATAATATTCAGTTTGTAAGAGTTAAATTTGTATAGATTTTCCACTGTCTTGTTCCCTTAAGTAATTTAATAGCATGGGTAGAGATTTTGTGTTGTTGCCTAAATTAAATTTCAGTTGCCAATCATTTTATAGTTTTTTCTGTTCAGAAAGCTTCTGGAAATCTTTGTCAGTAATAATTAGCCTAAACATTTGATTGCCCTCAATATTGTCCAATTGAGTTAACTAGTGTGGCATCAAAGTCAGGTTGAAATCAATAGCATCAGCCATCTCAGTTGGTTTTATAGTTTTACATAATATATTCAGAATAATATACAATCAGAATTTTTTATTTTAAAAAAGTTCAAGGAAATTCTAGAATTTGTTCTCAATCTCAAAATATGGAAACATATACAGGGAGTCCTTGACTTATAACCACAATTGAGGCTGGAATTTCCATTGCTAAGCAAGATGCTAAGTGAGTCAAGCCCTAATTTTACAACCTTTTTTTGCCATGGTTGTTAAGCAAATCACTGCAGTTGTTAAGTGAACCATATGGTCATTAAGTGGCTTCCCTTATAGAATCTTGTCGGAAACCAACTGGGAAGGTCGCAAATGGTGATTATATGACCCCAGGATGCTGCAACTGTCCTTAATATATGCCAATTGCCAACCACCCAAATTTTGATCACATGACCATGGAGATGCTAAGATGGTCCTAAGTGTGAGAAATGGTCGTAAGTCACATTTTTCAGTGCTATTGAACTTTGAATGGTCACTAAATGAATGGTTGTAAGTTGAGGACTACCTGTAATTAAGATCTTTGCAAACATTCACAACTGCCCTAAAACCTTCCTTCAAGTTCTTAGGAAATTATAGAATTAAAAAAAAGTCTCTGAAGAAGAGATTGTGTGTTCCGTTAAATGATGAGTTTTTGCTGCCTCTTAGCACAGAGGTAATGAACCGAGATCCTGTGAGGGAACTCTCTGCTCTAACTTCTCTCTGCAAGGATAGAAGAACCTCATTCCATTCTATTTTTCCATGTTTTAATCATATTTTCTTTCTGGGTAAGCTACAAAGTGAGCGACTGAGAGAGATCATATCAAGAGGAATAATTGAAAGTAGAACAGAGAGCTGAAGATATGTTTGAGTGGCATTTAGTACTGTGGAAAATTTGATTTCCCATTTGATTGTGAAAACCTTATAGCTTCCAATGGGGAAAGGCAATGTAAAAGTACCTGTGCAGGCAGGTTTGGCACTCCAGCCACTCCTGATTTGGTCACTGGCTGTGGACTTGCCAGAGCGGAAGGTGTGAGGCAGGCTAATACTAAGGCTATTCAAAGACCATTTTCTCCCTTTAATATAGCTATCAGCAATCTAGGTGTTTAGTCTGTGGTGTGAAGATGTTCCTTAGAGGTCAAAGTCATGTTGTAGGCAGAAGTTAGAGGTCAGTATTTGCACGCAGTAAGGAAAGAAGGAAGGGCGGAAGGAAGGAAGGGATAAAGCGCATGTTTGTGGATGCAAAGTTCTGAATTCAACCTCCCTCCCCAATGATCTCATCTGTTAAAAATAGTAGAATTAGAAGGACCAAGGATCTGATAGTTAATGGCAGGATTTTATGTTTAAATTATCAGTATAAATTGCTTTCAGCAGTTCCTCTAGTGAAGTGTTTCTCAACCTTGGAAACTTTTTAGATGTGGAAATGTCAACCCTCAGAATTCCCCAGCTAGTATGCTGACTGGAAAATTCTGGGAATTCTGGGAAGTCCCCACATCTTAAAATTGCCAAGAGAAACATTGCTTTACTGGGAGCATATGTCTTTTTCTTCATTTAGGTGCTAGATATTGGGCAGAACTGCATATTTCCCAATTTATATTTTAAGATGCATAATCTTGTGGGAGCCATTGTTTTCTCCTGCTCTGATCATTCTCTCTCCACCCCGAATGCTACCATTTATTCTTCTTAAATGAGATATTTATGTGAAACTGTCTCCAGTCAGGGCTCATGTAATTATGAGGCTATATCAACTCTATAGCAGAAGACCTGCTATGTTAAATTATCATATCAAGAGCAAGAGAAACAAACAGTAATAATTTCCTAAAGAAATGCTGACAAATTACAGTGAAATTAAGGTACTCTCTGGGCTGACAGAAATAGATCTCAAATGATGATAAGTAGATGATAAGATTAAAAATTCTACAAATGACAGTCCTTGAACAAGAAAGATGGACATTTCTTGGCAATGTCAGCTATGTTGGAAGCACCTGCTTATGCAGTTTGCCTTCTAGCCCATGAAGAGGTGATTTTTGTATTGAAAATAAAGTATACTCATTTGATAGATATCAGCAGGATGTGATAAGAAAAAGTCAAGATATTGGGTATGATGGTGCGGCTGAAGCCCTGCCTTTTTTTTTTTTAAAAAAAACATTAATTAATTAATTTAGTTTATTCAATTTGTACCCTATCCAACTCCAGGTTTTCTGGACAGTTCACATTAAATATGAAAAACTATACAAGAATAAAAATAATATAGCCATAAAAGAAGATAAAAAGATGGCAAAACTGGAGATCTGCCAACCCCCCCAGTATTCATCTCAGCCAAAGCCTTGGCTGGAGGGCCAATTCTTTTATATGCATTGCAAAAATGAGCAGAATTTTAATCACACAGTAGAGGCCGCTATGTTTTTTTTTAACCCAGCAGACATTTCTTTCATATATTGAAATATAGAGTATAGCTGCTATGCTTTAAAACAGATGCTAGGCTATGATTGCTATGTTTTTAAAAAGATGCCAAATATTGTCTCTTTGTTTATTTTATACTGGCAGCTTTGGGCTGCTGCTTCCACAGCTGTTCAGGGCAGGAGAAATATTAGGCTTTCTGGGGTTCGGAGTTTTTACAAAAGGCATCCACTCTCATGTGCTCCTTTTGGACACAAGCGTCACTTTGCTCCAAGGAACCATAAATGCTGCAGGAATAATGTCTCTTCCCCAAAGTATGGTAAATTGTTCTTTCATCTATTGAAGCAGCAGCATAAAGAGGAAGAAGGCTGAAATTGTGGTGGATTGAAGAGAGAAAATAAATTGTATTCCTACTGCAGAGGCTTCAATTGATAAATAATGCATATAGAGTTTGCAGTGATAACTACTCTTTTCTGATTCAGCTGGTTATGATATATTTTGACACAAACTGTATGTATTTCTTACAGGCAGTGAATGATTGCAGCTTATTTCAAGTTATGGAAGGGAAAAACAGGCTGTTAACATTCTGGATCATGTCAGATAGGTTAATCTGGCATTTTACCTGGGGATGTAATATATACAGAGAAAGCAAAGACAAACTGCTTTTTTCCTCTCTTTTATAATATTGGAATTTAAGTTGGGATGTCATTCAGAAAAATGAACCAACCCTCAACTCCATATTCATCCCACATAGTCCATAATACTAATGTATTCACTTTGTCATGTGTTTTCTTAAACCAATAAACACATAATAAACTTCCTTTCTCACATTCACACACATTCCAGTATCTTGCAGATGAGCACAAATCTGCTCTGCACATTGCTTGCTTAGCATAAAACTTTATTGCTTTAATTTTACTAAATTTTACTGTATTCTCTGTCGAGCCTTGGTGTCATTTCACTCTTATTTCTGTCAAACATCTTTTTTAAAAAAGACAAACTTAGTAAATGAATCCCTGCTGATTTTTGTATTCACTTTTGCTACCTTTCCCTTTGTATAGGAGAACAATGATTTTTTTGAAGCATCAAGCATTGATTCAGTCACTTCACATACTCATTAAATGAGTCACATGGTCAGTCCATAAACAAACCACATACTTATTTTAACATTGTTCCAGTTTCATCACCTACAACTATAGCTTTACGATTTTTCAATTTTCTGATAGCATTTGTGGCTTCGCTTTCACCAATTTTTTCATCAGACATTTATAGCATTTTTTTTCAATTCCCATACACATCTCTAAAATACTTCATCCATTTGATCTTGTATATGTTGACGGCAGCAACACTACTATACGCAAAAAAATAGAAGGACATTTCGATTCCCACTATGGACAAATGGCTAACTTTGATGGAGTTGGCAGAGATGGCTAAACTGACTGTTTTGATTAAAGAAAATAATATAAGTACTTTTGTTTCTACATGGAAACCTCTCCTGGACTTTATGCTTGAGGTGGAAAAAATGAAACCTTGATTTTTATTTTTTATTTTCATTCTATTTATATCCCGCCCTTCTCCGAAGACCCAGGGCGGCTTACAAGCTTAGCAGTAGCCTTCATTCTATGTATATGCCTGCTTATTAGGGCTTTCACACACACACCCCCAAGCGGCATTATTACAAAGTCAGCTTAACTGCCCCCAACAATCTGGGTCCTCATTTTACCTACCTCGGAAGGATGGAAGGCTGAGTCAACCTTGAGCCTGGTGGGATGCGAACCTGCACTAATTGCAGGCAGCTGGTGTTACTTAAGGAGGCTTTAGCCCACTGCTCCACCAAGGCTCTTGGATTTTGGATTTTACTGATTAGATTGATTTGTTGTTACAAAAATGGCTAGTTTATACTATTATGAAAAAGTAAAAAGTTGAGCTTCGATGTTAATGCTTTATTCTACTGCAACAGAGGAAGTCAATGTCTTTCCCCCCCCTCTTTTTCCTATCTCTCTCTCACTTTCCTTTCCCTGTTTCCTCTCCATTGTGTCCTACTATTTGCTTTGTATTTTGTATTTTACTCTATAATTCAATAAAAATGTATTAAATACAAAATAAAATACCTCATCCAGTATTCCTTGACTTCAGTTTAATATCAGAACATCACTTTTATTATTTATATTATTAGTATCATCATTCTTCCAGAGGCTCCTTGTTGCTCAGACTTGAAATACTAGGCCTATCTTCATTATAAAGGTTACATTAACAGAATCTTGCAAATCTGAAAGTACATCTCTCCCCTCTCATCTTTACAACCCAAAAAACTAGGGTTGTTAATTCCCTTGTAGCCTTTCACCTGTTTAGCTTCTTTCAATCATTTCCATAGACTATTTTACCTCATCATTCAACCAAATATCTTTTTTTTCAGACTTCTTATTATGAGCCACACAAATTGTATGTGTCAATATGCTGTGCTTCCAGGCTTTTCTTTCTCTGATCCCCTCTTATTTAATTTCCCAATCTTATCACGGTGAGCTGTTGGACAACTTTCTTTGGTAATGTACAATGAAAGCATGAATAGAAAACATCATTTGTTTTCAGCCTGTCAGTGTTTGGGCTGCACTGTGACCCAGTCATTATGCTCTATTTCCCACATTTCTAAATCCAGAGCAACAGCTCACAGAGGATGTTCTTGGGATAACTAGCAGCACATTATGGATATCTAATTCTGTAACTTTGGAAAAATAAAGATCTAGTTTTTCATTCTCTTTTCCTGCATAAGCAGATTATTTGGGAAATCCAGTATTTGAAAATATGGTTATGAACTGACTTCATCTGCCCTTCCAGGAGAAAAGTATGGCTCAGAACATACTTGTTCTTTGTTTTTATCACTTCACAAATATTAAATTACAGCTTTCAGATGAAAATATTTCAAAATAAGATGAAAGCAATATTTTATAAAAAAATTGAACTTGGAGATTAATAAAAAAATCAAGGCAAAACAAGCTTTTGGTTATATCTACAGGAAGATGAGAAGGATTGAAAATAAGACTGATTCACATGTCTTTATAACAAACTTAAAAATCCAAGCCCATACTTTATGACATGAAAATGATTTTAGTTATAAAATTGATTGTTTGATTCTTGAATCAACATTGATGCTATCATGCCCTTATTGGAAGTTAGCACCCACCCACCCTCCTGGAGAAGGAAATATTTTGAGGAATATTAAAAAAGGCAGAATATTATATTTCCCCAAAGGAATAATAGAGAAATCTTAGGAGAGGCAGAAAGAACTCAGGCTCCCCAAGCAGAAATGCAGATTTGATAATGCTATTCAGAAAGTCTGGGCCACCTATTCATAAGCAAAATGCCTTCAGCCACAGCCCCAGAGAAGCAGGACATGACCTTTAGGACCTAATAGGATTAACCTACCATAATTAGAATACCAAAAGGGCACCCTGAACCTCAGGTCAAAGTTCATTGCACAAGAGTGGAACAACCTCAAACAGGAACAAATCCAAATATAAAACTCCAAAAAGGTATAAAAACCCACCCACTCCCAGCTCCATTTTGTCAGCTACCACAGAAACATGCTGTGTCACTGAAGTTTCTGGCAACTCAACAAACTGGAACCTTCTTCCTTAAGCAACCTCCATTTTTATTTATTCCTGGCTTGAACTGGACCTTGAAGAAGATTTTTCTTTCAACACCCTGAACATATGAAGAGTTTCTCCTTGCTTCCTTACCAGCATTATAACTTTATCAATCAAAGGTATTTACATTACTTTTTTCCCTTCATTCACAATTTACATGACATGCCAATCATATTTAAGCAGTAGCCACTGCAATGTTAAAATCATCTCTTTCTTTTGTTTTAATATTACTAGACCAAATGTGCATTAAAGCAGATTATAAAACAGGTAGGGCACTTCAATAGATTCGTCAGCACAAGTCATTATAAATAATGAGATGCAGATGGAATGATACTTTAAGAATGCAGTAGAAACTTAAAAGATCTTTGTGAAAATTAAATAGGCCATGTTCTCATAAAGCTGAAGTTTTGGGAGAAGAAAAATGAGCATGAGGAGATCACTTTTATTTCTCTTTAGAACCAGCAAGCAAAACCAGTTGTTTGCATCTTTTTAGAGGGAGGAAGACTCTGTGGCAGAGTTCAAGCTGTATTGAGAAATTTTTCTGAGGACTAACAAATTATCTTTGGACAGAATGTTTTTGGAACAAAATGTGCACTCTAATTGGGTAAATGGATTGTTTTCTATTTTGTGGGAACACCAAAAAGGAACATTGGTCCCAGTCAGTTAAGTCCAGGTAGTTTAGTAGTGGAGGTATGCCTTTTGGACAGGAGCTCCTATCTTGAGAGATGAGATGATACAGAGATAAGTGGTGCTGGGTAAAGATCCCAGAAATAAATGAGATGGACTGCAATTATATCTCTTTGAAGGGAAGATAACTGAGAGGAAAGGATTAATAACAGTGCTATTGCTACTTTGACGTTGGAGTTTTTATGTTGGATGGAAAAAATAGTCTAGAATGGGAACACTTCTATTGCATTGTTTTTCATGCCCAGAATGAAGTAATGGCCAACCTGGCAAATCATAGTCCATTTAGGACTGGCCAGGATTTCAATAAGAATATCAGCTGCAATATAATGGATTCATCATGAGGGGCAGCTGCCCACAATCGATGTTGTCCCCAGCAGAGACTGAAAGGCCAAACAAAGGCTACAAAGAGTCTCAGGGCTGTATGGATAGTCTCAGTCATCCAGGTATGGTTGTCCCAAAGGTGCTTTTTTCAGGAGGCAACTGGACTTTCTTATGTTTCTTTTGAAGACATTTCACTTCTCAAAGAAGAGGTGGGTTTTGAAGGACCTATGTTTTAGAGGCACTGAGCAAATGGAATAAAATGGACAGAAACATTTAATACAGGTAGTCCTTGAGTTACGACATAATTGACCTCAAACTTTATGTTGCTAAGTGAAACATTTATTGAGTTTGCCCCATTTTATGACTTTTCTTGCTACAGTTGTTAAGTGAATCATTCTATTTGTTAGGTTAGTAACATGGTTGTTAAGTGAATATGGCTTCCCCATTGACTTTGCTTGTCAGAAGGTCACAAAAGCTGATCACATGACCCCAGAATATTGCAACCATCATAAATATGAACCAATTGCCAAGCATCTGAATTTCAATCATGTGACCATGTGGATGCTGCAATGATCGTAAGTATGAAAAACAGTCATAAGTCACTTTTTTCAGTGCCGTTGTAAATGAAGTGTCATTGTAAGTTGAAGACTACCTATATTACAAAATATGTGCAGACAGAAGAGGATTGAAGAGTTGGAGAAAAAAAAAGGTCACAAGCAATTATATAAAGGGAAATTAGCACAAGAGGTCTAGGTGGAACGTTAAAGTTGCTTATCCTGTTCCTATTCATTTTGTTGAACTTTCACAAGAAAATTCCCGATGAATTATATCTTAAGTTCATTCATTCTTATATCCTAATATAAATCTTTACCTTGTTGATAATCAGTGTGAAGTTGTGCAACTGCTCACATACCTGCATTTGTGGGCAAGAACATAGGTATAACTATAACTCATTTTTATATCCATGGATATATTATGTATAGAGGGCTTCCGTTTCCTTTGGCCAGTAGGGATGTAAATGTGACAGCTGACTTTAACTTTAAATCAATCCCAATATGCCAGGCTTTCAAAGAGGATTTACTTTTTTTAGAACCTTTAACATTAAATCCCCATCTACTTCTTCAGCTGGTGCCATCCAGAAATTGCTTGAGGATTCTGGCATATCGCAAGGTTGCCCTGGTTATGAACACTTCTCAAAACGTTTGAAAAGCATGATTATTTCTAGGCGACAGTAAAAGCTTCATTTGGTTCCTTCTGCAAGATTGGTAACATCATCCTGGGTGTGAGTTTATATTCTTGCAGCAATTTTGTATACAGTTTGCTCAGTACAGTTACTCTGGGTAGAATTAAGGGAGGGAGTGCTGAATATAAATATTATCCAATTGGCTCTTAAAAAAATCAATAGAGAGCTTTGACAAAATATTTCTGTGATTTGTTTCAAATGACTATGCAAATGTCTTCTTCCCACCCCTACTGGCGGATGGCTCCCGACCTTCGCTCCTTCCGGCGTGACCTAAAGACTTACCTGTTTGAACAAGCTGGCCTGGCCTGATGGGCGATGGGTTTGGGTTTTTATTGCTTTTTATGTATTTAACTTATTGTTATAGTTCTTGGGCATCTTGTTTAATCTCTTTTAATTTTTGTATTCTTGTCTTTTAACATGTATTGCCCTGTTCACTGCCCTGAGTCCTTCGGGAGAAGGGCGGTATACAAATAAAATTATTATTATTATTATTATTATTATTATTATTATTATTATTATTATTATTATTATTATTGTTATTGTTATTGTTATTGTTATTGTTATTGTTATTGTTATTATTATTATTATTGCAGGAAAATCTCTTTGGACTATTGTCTATGATGGTCCAGCTTCTCACTTCACATTCCTTTTCCTGCCTTTCCTTCTTGAGGTTTGACTGTTTGCACTGTTCCCAACCCAAATTTTCTGTCTTCCTTTGTTTCTCTGAGGTTTTTTTTAAATTTCTCAAATCCCCAATTGTTTGTTTCTTTTTTAATTTTCTATCCTTGGGCATCAAAAGATTTACTACAGTCCCCAGAAGACTGCACCTGTAAGGGCTTTTTGGATAGACTTGGCCCCCAAATTTCAAATTCTCTCAGGAAAGTTCTAAAATCTCAGGAGGAAGGAAGAAAATCAGAATTATTACTTCCAGTAATAATTTTGAAGTTTACCCCTGCAAAATCTGTTAGGCTTCAGTCTAAGCTCCCTCAGATGCTTTACCTCACTCATCATGTAACACTGCATCCTACACAGGTTTCTGCCCAACTTGAGTGTTTTCTGGGCATGAAATGCTGATATGAGAAATTTAATGGTTCATATTGGAAAAGTGAGAAAAAAAGGAATCTTAAATTCAACAATTTGAAAACTTTAAGGATTAGTAATTCTGTCCTGCTTCTTGGAAATGAGTAAGAAAAGCTCCTACTGATTTCCGAGAGAACACTACATCAAGGAAAATGAAGAGAATTTGATAAGCTGTAATTCCCAGTTGTCAGCATTTGCAAAGGATAAAAATCTTCACAATAGGGCTATAAAGCTTGCCCTTCTAAAAATTGTGATAATGACCAATAATTCTGTCTCACTGAGTAATGAGGTTGCTGGTTTTTGTTGAAAGCTAATAGAAGCAAAGTGTTCAGCTGCCACACAGTACCTTCAATATGGAGCTGAATTTACCTGAAGTGACAGATAGAAATATAGGAATAGTTATTTTGCTGGCTTAAAACAACAGGACATACAAACCAGGTTTATAAGCAGCTTGGAAAAATGGAGCTGAATCAAGACAATAAAAATGCGATGTGCTTAATTTACTGTGTATTTTAGGAAATAATTAATTTGAGTCTCTTTTTACCTCTTATTCTGACTTTTTACATTTAAAATGAAGATGCAATGAGCTCTGAATTCAGTTCTGATGTATGGAGTTTTAGTTTTTCTCCATTACTCATGTAGCCTTGCTATTGAGAAAAGACCAATATACATCTGACCGATTCTCAATATCTTTGGAGATTCTTAATCATCCAGGTCATGGTTGCCTGAAGAAGTTTCTTGGATGAGAAGTAAAAGGCTTTCAAAGAAAAAAAACCAAGAAAGGCCAGTTGCCTTTTATAAAAAGCACCATTGGGATGACTGATTCTCAAATTTCTTTGCACTGCATGGAAAGAATGGATGCGAAGACTTATTTAATAAAGGCAGGGAACATTTTTACTTTGACTCAGCTGAAACACATTAAATAGATTTTGTACTTTTCTTTTAACATCTGGATTTGGAAGAGGGGGTGACAATGTGTAGACAAAACCATGCAGAAACCAAAACAGCAGAAAAACTGTACATCAAAGAATATAAAACTACCGTATCTTGAAAAGTATACTTTATCCAGCAAATTTGCTTTTCAGTACTATATCTCTGTTTTTCAACAGCAACTGGGGATGCAATCTTAATATGGGGTAATGAAAATAAATTAAGAGGCTTCTGTGTTGTTTGAAGTGTTGCCAATGGCATGAAGAGTATTTTTATTTTTTTATTTTATTTTTATTTTTATTCCATTTATATCCCGCCCTTCTCCGAAGACTCAGGGCGGCTTACAAGCTCAGCAGTAGCCTTCATTCTATGTATATGCCTGCTTATTAGGGCTTTCACACATACCCCAAGCGGCATTATTACAAAGTCAGCTTAATTGCCCCCAACAATCTGGGTCCTCATTTTACCTACCTCGGAAGGATGGAAGGCTGAGTCAACCTTGAGCCTGGTGGGACTCGAACCTGCACTAATTGCAGGCAGCTGGTGTTACTTAAGGAGGCATTAGCCCACTGCTCCACCAAGGCTCTTTTGTACCCTTTAAAAAAGATAAACCAGAATGAAACAGAGAGGCGGGGGAAGGCAGGCAAGCAATGAAGGCACCAATTTGATATATTGTTATGATATTTTGTTACATTATTAAAATGACTTATAGAGAGTCCTGAACATCTCCTCCTCCTCCTCCTCCTCCTCCTCCTCCTCCTCCTCCTCCTCCTCCTCCTCCTCCTCCTTTCACGCTTCTACTTTGGTATAACTCAAAGTGGCTTCCATAATATTCCCACCTTCTCTTTTCTCCAATCTCATGAACTGGGTTGGGCTGAAAGAGAGGAACTTGTCCAAAGTATTTCAGTGAAAATTAGGGTTCAAAGTTCTCACTTTTAATATAGAATAAACTCAAACCTGAAAATAGTTGTTTGTATCCCACTCCACTTATGACTGTATTAATGAACGGAGATTGACATAGTTGTTGAAGTACCCAGAATTCTTGCCACTCCCTGTCCAATTGGAAGCTGATTTCTGAAGTTCTTTGTGTTGTTATGGTTCATTCTGAATATACCTTTGCTCTATAAAGAGAAATTACTTCTGTTCAGAAGAATGTTAGATCTTTGCATCCGAGACAGCACTTCAAAATCTGCCCATCCATCCATCCATCCATCCATCCATCCACCCACCCACCCACCCACCCACCCTACATAGAAGCCCTGACAGTGGATCCAGATGGTCTGGAAACAAAAGCGGGTCTAATAATATTTGTACACATAGTATACCTGTGGACATATACAAAGTCTTCAGTTTGTGACCATTTGTTTAATAACTGTTCAAAGTTACAGTGGTGCTAAAAAAAGTGACTAATGACCAGTCCTTGCACTATGACTGCTGTAGCTTCCCCACAAAGTGATAAAAATTCAGGCACTTGGCAACCATCATGTATTTATGATGGTTGAAGAATTCCAAGGTCATTTGCTCGTCATTTGCTCAACTTTCCACCCAGCTTCCCCCAAGAAAACCAACTTGCTTAAGAGTAAAATCAGGTGTGATTCACTTAAAGATCTTATCATCTAGCAATGGAAGTTCCAATTCCAACTGAGGTTATAAGTTGAGGACTACCTGTAATGTATATACGGTACGTTTGAAGAAGAACAGAAGCCAGTTGTGCAGTTTTTCCCTGTTGTGCTGTTTAACCTTGTTGTGATACAAAAATGGCTCTGCAGTCCCAGTCTGGTAGTACAAAATCTGTCAGGTGTTAATAGAAAGATTTATTGTTCATTATACACAAGAATCTAGTCAATTAAAGTTAAAATCTGAATCAACACCAGATGGGGGTCAATAAAATTCAAGGGGGGTTGGACTTGGATCATTTGTGGCAACATAAGAATTTTAAGCTTATGACACATTTAACTCTGCCTCCCTCCCCCCTTCCCCAGCTTTGCCTGCTCTTCTCCTAGAATCTAGGAGAATCTAGCACAATGGAGGCACTGGATATCCATTGTTGTAAAAACTGTGGGTGTTATTCTATGAATTTGTGATTTCTAACAGGTTTTGGCAGTACATTTCTTCAATACCCACACATAAATGCCTGCATAGTTATACATATAAACCATTATCTTGAACTGTTTGTATGCTGAGGGCCAAGGGGTTCAGGAAGCTACCTAAGGAATCCCTGAGAATGGCTGATATTTACAATTTCAGGGAAGTGCTACTGAACCACTGCCAAAAATAAAAATAAAAATAAAAATGAGGATTGAAAAGATGAGAGTTTGAAACCAGTAATTTTCCAGCCAGCTAAAGATGCCAGAATACATTGTTGTCCAATAAGAACTAATTGTTCTTTAGCAGGGCAGAAAAAGCCAGTGTTTTACTATACATTGGCTGACAGGTTACTATACATTGGCTGACAGGTGCTACAATAACATTCAAACTTTGCAGTGGAAACACAACCCCCCTCAATTTGTACAAGCCAGTTCCTTAGTTTGGCCATCAGTAGCATGATGAACTAATGGCCCAGTTTTAGAGATTTTCCATATTTAACACTGTTTGGGGGTACACTTCCTCAATCAGAGTTGTGTAATTTGGGGGTCCTCCTGTACTCTTGGGTTCTGCTCAAAGAGACAGTAGGAGCCATGGACAGGGGTCTTTTGTACAGGTTCATCTTGTGCACTAATTGTGCTCATTCTTGAATAGGAAAGCCTCGCTCATGGTGACTCATGCCATAGTCACCTATCTTTTGGATTACTGTAAAACACTCAATAGGGACGCAGTGGCTCAGTGGGTTAGGATGCTGAGCTTGTCGATCAGAAGGTTGGCAGTTTGGTGGGTTGAATCCCGAGTGCCACATAACAGAGTGAGCGCCTGTTACTCGTCCCAGCTTCTGCCAACCTAGCAGTTTGAAAGCACGTAAAAATGCAGGTAGAAAAATAGGGACCACTAAGGTGGGAACGTAACAGCGTTCCGTGCGCCTTTGGCGTCTAGTCATGCCAGCCACATGACCATGGAGACGTCCTCGGACAAACGCTGGCTTTTTGGCTTTGAAATGGAGATGAGCACTGGCCCCTAGAGTTGGAAACGACTAGCACACATGTGTGGGGGAACCTTTACCTTTACTTTACCTTTAAAACACTCAATAAGGGGCTGCCCTTGAAGAGCACTTGGAAGTTGCCGCTGATCCTGAATGCAGTGGTGTGGTCAATTTTTGGCATTACTCTATATACCAACACTGCTCTGTGGTGCGCACTGGCTCACAGTAGGCTTCTGGTGCATTTCAAAGTGTTGATCATCATCTACAAGTCCTCCATGACAAGGGGGAGGCTACTTGCAGACTGTCTTTTTCCTATTGTTTCTTCCTGCCTTGCCAGGTTTGAATAGAGACGGTGTGCTCCAGGTTCCTTTTTTTTTAAGCAATGTCATTTCACTGACCCTGAAGTCATGCCTTCTCAGGGGCAGGACTTCTCTGACAAACAGCATCTTTCTGGAGGTTTGCAGGGCTCTGTTATCCTTTTGTAAGGCATTACATACCTGGGTCAGATAGATGAGTTGTGTTATTATTGATGGGAATAGGGTTACTGTTTATCCTTGGGCACCAGGAGCTCTATTTGGTGGGTTTGTGTGTTTTAATCCTGTAAGCTGCTCAGAGGCACTTGTGTGAGATGGGTGTGAGATGGCTATACAAATCCTATAAACAAACAAGCAAGCAAACAAACAAACAAACAGCTTTATATATGGAAGCTTGCTCAGTTCTTAGCTGGTCCCACTGAATCACAAACTAAGAACTCAATGCAAGCATGCAGTTGACCTGCTTTTTTTTGTTATGGTAGTATTAGTATGTGAGGAGCAACAAGCAGCAGTGGAGAAAATTTAGTTCCGGCTCTAGAAAATGGAGTATGTTGTTTCTCTTTAGAGCTTTTTATAATGGAACATTTTGTGAGTGGAAAGGTGTATGTCTCCCATGGTCTCAGTCTGGATTGCCATCTGCTTTTATTTAGTTTATTTACAACATTTTATCAAACTTATATCAAATTCTGCATATACTGTTTTCTTTATAATACTGTAAATAAAAATGAGAAAAGCAACTAGTTTGGTTAAGTTTGCATGACATTTAGCTTAGAAACCACACAGCTGAGAGTGTGAAAATTCTATTTTAAACAAAAAAAAATTCTGACTTCCCACTCAGTATAACTGAATATTTTGTCTACCATGGTGGAAGCTAGATAAAAACTTGGTCAAGTTCCAAACTCTCTTGTTCTATCCCCTTGGTTTTTACTGACGTGCATTAAAAAAGTGCTGAAGAGAGTCTGCCAGTGTAATTAGACCATCTTAGCCAGTAAACCTGGTCCCCACTCTCTCTGTGTCTCTGTATGTGTTATGTGTAAAGAAGAAACTGAAAGAGTTTATAATTAGCTAAAATAATTCCTCAAAGTACCCTTCAGACCATAAGTCATGAGAGGTTGGGTTTTTTTTTACATCACTTAGGTGTTTTTTCCATCTTTTCCCTACAGTGTACTAACTCATCATTATTTATTTATTTATTTATTTTAATTCCATTTATATCCCGCCCTTCTCCGAAGACTCAGGGCGGCTTACAAGCTTAGCGGTAGCCTTCATTCTATGTATATGCCTGCTTATTAGGGCTTTCACACACACCCCAAGCGGCATTATTACAAAGTCAGCTTATTGCCCCCAACAATCTGGGTCCTCATTTTACCTACCTCAGAAGGATGGAAGGCTGAGTCAACCTTGAGCCTGGTGGGATGCAAACCTGCACTAATTGCAGGCAGCTGGTGTTACTTAAGGAGGCATTAGCCCACTGCTCCACCAAGGCTCTCCTTATTATTATTATCCTCTAAAAAGAATGTATGCATTCTCCACAAGACCACCCAAGGGAAGGAGTCCCCAACTACTTGCTGGGGTTAAAAAAAGGCAGTTGTCCTAATCTTCTACTCCAAGAAGACTATACAATGCCTGGGCCTAAGACCTATTCCAGTGCCGTTTCTCATTGCTCCATATTTTATACTTCCTTGTGATGGGAGCAAAGAATTAATCCTGCACTCTGTATGTGGGAAGAAAAAATGGTCAACTTTCCTCTGCTCCCATTCCATCTGCCAGATGTTTTGTACCATGATTCTAGAAACTACATGAACTCTACTCTCCTGATAAATGAATGTCATACATTTGTCAGTAATTTATCCTACCAAGATATTATTTCTGTGACATGCCTTGTCTAGACTGTAGTGCTGGTTTCTCTAAAACCTTTTCAAATCTTAAACCCAGAATTTTCCTTTTTCTAGACCATATAACAACTGCATTTCTTGGGAAATGTACAAATCTGTTTGTGCAAAACTGCACTCTGAAGGCCTATATGTCAATTTCAGACTTCCTAAAATGCACATATTACTCAAACACAGCACAGTCTATGTTTCTAAAGTAAGCATGATTGTGTGAGGAATGAATGGATTGACAACCTGTTGAAAGAAAAGCTTGGTTCTTTCTTGGCTCATTAATTCCTTTGCCAGGACTGTGAACATTGGAGATAGGGTGAAAATGTTAGCTTGTTTGCAAAAGAAAAATAAATTCTCTAAACTGTGAATGGCTACAGACTGATCTTTAAAGATGCAGTAGATTCATTTTTCCTAATAATGAACTATGTAAAATTATGGGGGAGACTTCTGCATAGAAATGCTTCAGCTATTTAGTACAGCAGGGAAGACTTTTTTACTTCTGGAAAGAGAAAAAGAAAGAAAGAAAGAAAGAAAGAAAGAAAGAAAGAAAGAAAGAAAGAAAGAAAGAAAGAAAGAAAGAAAGAAAGAAAAACTTTTGAGATGAAGTTATTCTCCATGGAAAGATAATAACATTCATTTGTACCTGACAACTTCTTTGTATCATGTAATGTTTATTTTATTGGAACGTGATATTTTGTGACTAGGAGCTGGCAGTTAATTATGTCTTCATTTTTGTACACATCTTGTTTAGTATCCCTGAAATCTGTTTGCATGCTTTGCCAAACAGTTACCTCAAAATTCACTTCATTTTTTTTTCTTCAGGGACAATTCAGAAACAATGCTGCTTGTCACTCAGGATAATTCATTTTAAGAGGTCATTCATTTTCATTTCCCACCACAAGTTGGTAGTCTATCTATTCTGGAAATTATTTTATTATGCTGTCATGACAGAATACTGTTGCTTCACATACTGTCTCTTGGAAGTCATGAAAATCTAGAGGAATTACCAAAGAAATATAAGTGCTTAATTCCCTCACTACAGAGATGTTACTAACTCTGAGACAAATGCAATTGAACTTTTCTTTCCAGAGGACTCCAAATATTGGTTTCTAGCTTCCTTTTGCCAATACACAGACCTCAATTTAGCAGGTCTACCACAGCCTTTCAAGCCAAAATGCATACGAAAGAAGGTCACAATGCCAGAATCCACCAGCTACAAAAGACATTTTCTACATGCCCTAATGTTGGGCCAATTCTGGGTAGCCTCTTGAATCCTTTCAAACCTCTTCTTGAAATTCAAAGTATCCTTTTGAACTCCATTAAATATTAGACAAGAAGCTACAGCTGGAACAGGAAAGAAAAACTGCTAAATCAATGAGTTCTTTTTATGTAATACCCTACAGTTATGTAGATATATTATGCCATTATGAATATAATAATTCATTAATGGAGAAAAACAAACTCTACAAAGCAGCTTTCCTCTATCTCTTTTATTGATCTAGCACTTTAGAATTGGTTATTGGTCCTGTGTCTTTGGATAATGGGAACAATATTCTGACATATGGTACTGTATCTGAAAGTTTGGAAAACATTTTCTGTAAACATGCAGGCTTCCCAGCCCACATTATCCATGTGGAAAACGTAAGAATGGTTATATTAATGAAATGTAAAATAATAACTGCTCTGAAGTATCTTCCTGTTTTAGTATAAATCTCAAAATCTGCAGTTAAAATGAATTGAGCAACTTGCAGGTCTCTTTTTGCAAAAACTAGTTTCAGCTATTTTCAAAATGTTTACAATCATCTATTAGAGTCAAGACATTAGCTTCGACAAAAACTACCATGGTCCAAATTAATTAGCATTCAACTTCTAAAATTTTATTTAGGTTGAAAACCTCAGAAGAAAAAAAAATAACGAAAGGATTATATATTACTGTACATGGATTATCAGAAGGTGGAGAATGCTGCTAAGGAACAGTTCAGAAGCATTGCTTCCTGTATAAAGTATTATCAACATAATACATTATTATACTTCTCAGCAAGAGCCCTCATCTTCTAAAAACTGTCATGCTGCTACCACACAGATAGTGAAATAGCTAAGAGCATATCAAATAATCAACAGGGAAATTTGCTTTCCAAATAGTTGTTTTGAAGCAGTGGGCTTTGGAACAACAGGGCATTTCTGTCTTCTACTTGAAGCCTAATGAGTCTAAATGGCAGAGACAGATCTGTAGGGGGCTGGATTATTGCATGAGAAACGATAGATTGGACTTTTGATCTGACAAAACCTTACAGTTCCACAGACAGGTCTCACAGCTGTTCTCTAGGCAATGAAACTGACCTTAAGTTAAATATGCTTAGTGACTGAAATAATTGGCTGGTGATCATCTCAGGCCTAAATGGTTGTTAACACAAGCACCAGTTTTTAATCTACCTTATGAAATATGTTCAAGAGAACTAACTTTCCCTCCCACTCTCCCCCCCCCAGAAGATCTAGTGGCAATAATGCAATTCATTTCAGAACAAATCACCACACAAATGAGGAGCTAGTGGATTAGTATTGGAAAAGAATGTGGTCAAAACTAAAAAAAAAAGTTGCTCCCTTTTTAATAATTTTCAAAGATCACTGCTACAATGCTGAATAAAGGCTGGTTATCTTCCACAATCCTTGGTGCAGGAGACGTTTTCTTCACTCCAATGACCCTTATTTGTTCTTACTGATATTTGCATAAAGCAAATGGAACTGAATTCACAGAGAATTAATGGCATCATAATTAAATGGGATTACTTCATGAAAAGGGGGAAGGGTTGAGGTGAGTTTGTTGGTTTGTTTTGGAGAGAGAAGCCCCCTTCACATAATCATTAGCGACAAAATGCAACCTAAGAATATTTGGATTAAGACTAATCACAGCCCATCAGATGGCAGTCAGTTATCTCAGCACTGATTGTCACGTCTTCACATGCAATTCAATGTGAAAATACAGTTAATGAAAAATGAATATATGTACACCCTTATGCACGGGATCTGAAAACCCGCGGGAAAATGAGGAGAGAGGGAGAGAATGTTTCCCACCATCTTATGTTCCAGATAAGTGACTTCAATGTAGTCCATAGCCCCTATGATATTTTTGCCCTTTTGGTATACATTTTGTATAAGTAATACAGATGAAAGAACATTTTGAAATGAGAATTTTTCAAGATTTTATTCCCTCTTCCATGAGCCACTTGAGGGAAAAACGGTGCCGGTTAACAGTATTTGCATAAATTAAATGGGATTGTTAACTGTTCTTCATTGCTGCTTTTTGTGGTCTGCACAGGGTAAAAAATAGAGATATTGACAAATCTCACAAACATTTTATAAAAGGTGAGTTTTTATTGGAGAGAAATGTAAAAATTAAAGAAGGACTCTAATTAACTTCTCATCTCTTAATCAAAAGATTTATAAATCTGGGGAAAAATAAGTTGGAATTTATGTCAGAAAAACAAACTAGAGCTATTGCAAATAGAAAAACAACTTTCTGCACGGTTTACATTGACCCTGAAAAGTCTTACAATGGTGTTTGGAAAAGAAAAACCAACAGAGACAGATGGCATGCAAGATTTCCATTCAGAATAAGGAAAAAGTATTAAAATAAAAGCTGCAACAATAAGCATTTTTTTCCATGAAATAAATTCCACCAAGCCCAATGGCACTTTTTAAAAATACAATTTAATAAAAATAGTTAGAATTGTTCTGTAAATGTCAATATAGTAATGATAATGTGTACCAAAAGAGAAATAGAAGAAAAATCTGGTGGAACAGTGAGGAGAGAAAGCTGCAGGGCCCTAAATGTTAACAATAACACTAAGGTTCAAATAACACATGATATGAAACTCAGCCTACTTTTTTTCCAGGAAAAAAAAAATTAGAGATTTCTATTTATTTTCCCACCATCCCTGCTTCAAGTGGTGAAGAAGCAGTTTGGGAAAGATGATTCTTCGCAGAAAAATAATGGGGAGAGAAGTCTGACAGATTCTTTCCCTTTTCCTCTCAATTTCCAGTTACACAGAATGATCAGAGACAAGCACTATTGTAGTTTCACTACAGAAGATTTTATGGTAGAACTTCGCATTATGGGTAGCACCTTGGACAGCTCCAGGTAATGCTCAAACTGGAGACAATCTATTGCAGGGGTCTTCAAACTCGGCCCTTTTATGACTTGTGGACTTCAACTCCCAGAATTCCTCGGCCAGGCGTGCTTGTCTTGCCTGGCTGAGGAATTCTGGGAGTTGAAGTCCACAAGTTATAAAAGGGCCAAGTTTGAAGACTGCTGATCTATTGTCTAAACCAGACATGTCAAACTTGCAATGTCACATGATGTCATGCAACGTATCAGGACAGTTTTGCCATTGCCGGCAATGGGGTGGGGGTGGCTTCTGGATGACGCATCAGGCTGGCAGTTTGACACCCCTGGTCTAAAGTATAATGACTCTACACTGAGAGGAAACAGAACTATGGTTCTGTCTAGTGTGTTAGTTTCACTTTGCTAAAAAAAATGTTTTCAAGATGTACTGTTCTTATCGTTCTTATCGTTTTTTAGCAAATGCTGGGAAAATATGACCTTGCTTTGTTTTGAGATTGAAATCCTCATATTCTGAAGATCGCAACACAATTTCCCCTGGTTGGGAAAGAATATTTAGATAGATTCCAAGTATGCTGTGGCTTCTGAGGAAGTGGGAAGAACATGTGCAGAGGTAGTTTTTTTTGCAAATTTCTATCAATTCTTAAAAGTCATGCCATAGTATTATCCCCTAAACACAAACATATAAATCTGATTGACTAGTACTAGTACTAGTGCATACTTTGAGCTGTAGACAAGGATATTAATCTTTACTTTTTTGGCCTTAACATTTCTATATAGAGTCCATGCATTGAATCTGAAATCTAAAGTATAATGACACTGAAAAATTCTTATATACTTCATGAACTTTAAAGTGAAAGAAGTGCATTTTTACAGGGGCATATGGGTTTTTGAGCATTATAAATGTTAACATGTATAAAATATAAAATGCTAATATTATATAAATCATGACAGAGGGAGAAAAAACCCTGGAAGTGATTTATTAGATGGCTCAAATATGTGTGCAGGGTTTGAGATACAAAACCAAGGGAAGTCATTAATGGTTGCTGTTTCAATATTGCTTGATACACAGTAAACAAACAAGACATTGCAGATTATTTTTCATATGACAAATTTCCTTATGTTGTTTTCAAAATTCTGAATAGCAGAAGAAAGTATTTGTAAGCTTTCTGAAGTCTGATCTAAGTATGCAAGTTCACTGCAGGAAACAGAACTATGCTATCCCTCCCAGATGGCTGCCTATTTCTGCTGGAAGACTTCAATTAAGGGGGGTCTTACTAGCCTTCTAGATATTTGGTTCTGCTTTTAAACTACTGCAATCAAGGTGTTTCTCCTAAAACCAGTTCTTTTATAACGTCAGCATAGAGCTTCTAGTTCTGTCCTTTGGCACTTCTGTATGGCAGACAGTTAAGTATTTGAAGTACTGTATATTCATCCCTCAGCCTAAAGTTCCTTCAGGTTTTCCTCATAGAATTTGTTTTCCAGATTTCTTGTTTTGTATACTGCTACCTTCTGCTGACCACACCTCAGTTTTCCCATATCCTTCTTAATGTACAAAACTCAGAACTGACAGTGTTTTTCAGATGATGTTTGACTTGTACAGAACAAAGGGACTATTATTCCCTTTCTTTGGGGAACCATTATACTATTAATGCTCCCCAAGTGCATATTCACATTTCATATCATATAAAAGATTATTTTCACGTGTATTGTTATCCACATAGGTGTTCCAATTCTATATCTGTCCTTTTTATTTTCCCTTCTTAATTAAGAATAATCTGTTGAGATAATTTAGTTTTTTCCCCAGATTTCTATGCTGCTAACTAGTACCTCATAGGATTCCTTGATGGGGAACCATTGACTATGCTTTGAATACAGTTTTTAATTAGATGTGAATCCCCATGAAGATACAGTTATCTAGCTTGCACATAACAATTTTGCTAACCATAAATTATGGGGAACTTTGCTGAATGGTTTTCCAATATCAAACTAAATTATCGGCATGGCATTCATGGTTCACATATTAGTACATTTATTAAATGCGCATCTTGTCTAGCAGCCAACAATAACATACAAATAAATTAACAACATTATAATTAAACACCAAAACTTAGCAATTAAAAACTCATCAAATAAAAAGATATTACACAAGATTTAATTTGGAGCCTCATTTACTTTAGAAAATAATCCTCTTGGATTGTTTAAGAAGCTGCTTACTTTGATTCAGGGGATAATCCTTCCTTCCTTTCTTCCTTCCTTCCTTCCTTCCTTCCTTCCTTCCTTCCTTCCTTCCTTCCTTCCTTCCTTCTTTCTTTCTTTCTTTCTTTCTTTCTTTCTTTCTTTCTTTCTTTCTTTCTTTCTTTCTTTTCTTTCTATATTTGTATGTTTAGCTCTGCCTCCTATAGGAATAAATCCTAAATGTTATCCAAAGGGGATCTTTACAAATTAAACATTAAGTGGAAGAATTATTATTTGGTAAACAATATTAATAAAAACTGAAGGCTTTACAGAAATATTATTCAATGAGACATTTGCAGATGTAGAATAGATACATGAAGACCTTTGTTATAGTTGAACAAAATTAAACAATGTTTGCAGGGAAGACCGCTATTAAGTAAAGCTATGACCATCATTCAGAATAAGGTCTTCGGATCTTGTATCAGCATAACACCTGTCTCTTATTAATTAAAGAAGTTCAACTTTTTCCAACAAGAAGTTGAAAAAGTGGCTTTCCTGCATTAGTGAGTTGGCTCCTTAAAGCATCTGTATCTTTTTTCCAATACCCATGGATACCTGAAAAAATGTCAGACTTCTTTAGGAAAAGATGAAGAATGTGCAGAAATGGAAAAATTGTTAATTAGAGAAATTAAAATAACTACCTTTGTCAGTGGTTAGAAACCATTTATACACATGTGAGTTATGGGTTTAACAATCAGAAAAGACAGATTATGGAAAAAGAGTTATGATGTTACCTTAGAGAGGACAAAATTTGAATGCATAACTGCTGTAAAAAAGATTGGAGGACATATCTTTATATTTTCTCTTTTTTCCTTTCCTTTCTTTATTTTTCTCACCACTTTCTTTTATTTTCTTTAAATGTTTTTATTCTGTAAAAAATGTTTAATCACAATTAATTTAAAAATGTCAAGCTGCCTTAATGAGTGGCTGGGAGATGCTGCACTCATATAAGGTCCAAAGCACTTTCTCCAGATGATTTTTGAACGATGCTCTGCCTTAGAACAACTATTTTAACAATGTAAAGCTTCTTAACCAGTGAAAGAATTCATCTCAGAACACGTATGTTGATTTGGACATGCTCTTAAAAACCTTCCAATGAGTTCCAGTGCCTGTTTGGTATGAAACTATGCATTGCATTGCTTCCACACCCTTCATTTCAACTTACTCGACATTCCTCCAAACCTTCATAAGATAAACTGCCTTTTTAATCTGTGATTAAAAAATGAATCCATCAGTCACTTCACTACTTTCTTTTCCTTGCCTTTTTCTCTCATCCTGCATGGAGGAATGGAAACACTTTCACCTTTGTTGTTGTTGGTTTGCTTTTCTGCTTTTCTGCAACATCTCTTTTACAGTGACTGCCATTTTAATTTCACAGAATACACCAAGCACAAAATTCTTCTCAGGCATTCTGTGGGGAAAGGGTGACAGCATTACCATTTTCCCCTGATGGTATATTTTGCATATGGTCATGTAGCATAGCTGCATATCTGTTCTGGGAACATTCCACTTGATTTTCTTTTCTGACATAAATTGGAGAAAATCAATAAGTCATTCCAAAATTGGTGGAGTCCCCAAGTTGTTTTTTTTTGTTTGTTTAAAGGTTTTTCCACTCTTTTATTTATTTATCATGTTTTATCATTGAAGTTTACAATAAGCCATTAAACATTAAAATACAGATAAAATTAAACAGTAGTAATCATATAGTAATAAAACAATAAATAAAACAAGTAGGCAAACTAAGAAAGAATCTCAAATATCTTGGCACCAACTCATCAGTCTAGTGACCATAGCTTTACATTGTCCTAGAGGATAGACTCTGACTTTGTAGCTTTACAAATCATACCAGGGTTGGGTCCATGGAGAAGATATTTTACAAAATAGTGGGGAAAATATTTCTTGGGTCCCACAGTTCTCAGTCTTGACATCTGGAGAATCTTGTCTCTTGTCTCAAATTGTATAGGGTCTGCTGCTTGAGCAGGGAGTTGGACTAGAAGATCTCCATGGTCCCTTTCAGCTATATTCTGATTGATTGATTGGTTGGTTGGTTGGTTGGTTGGTTGGTTGATCTTCACTATCACCAACTGAGATGAGTGTATTGAGCAGTCAGTTCTAGTTGGAGAAGGCAGTTCTGCAAATAATTATGAGCTGAAGGATAGTTTTACATCTGAACACAAGCATTTAAAATTGTACCAGGTAGCTTACTGGAAATTTATTTATTTATTTATTTATTTATTCAATTTGTATACCGCCCTTCTCCCGAAGGACTCAGGGCGGTGAATAACAAATTAAGGCAATGCCTGCTGTATAGGGCCACAGAGCATTAACAGCTCTTATCTACCAATATGTATTTAGCTGATTCTGCACCAACTGAAATTTCTGAGTAGTCTTCAGAGGTAGAACTATTCAAAATATTCAAAGGGCAGCAGATTATTCTGGTGCTGATGAGAGCACAATCTACTTACTTAAGTTCTCCCACTCCAGATAAGATCACAACCATCACATTAGCTGATGCAGTGGGGCAGTTTTTTGGCCACTGCCTCAGTTTCCAAATCCAACAGTAGCTGTGAGCCTAGGCCCAAGTCATGGACCTGTAATTTCAACAGGGCTGTCACTACCCACCCAGAGTTAATAGCAGAGCAGATGGTTTCTGCACAAATGCTGCTTCTGTCATCTTAGTGCTCAATCAATAACTTCAGCTTATTCTTGCCACCAAGATCTATGCCAGGTCAGGAATCAAGTCACCTTTGGTTCTGGCATTTGACCTTGAACTGACAGGTGACCTCTTCCAGTGTAGAGTGTAAAAGGCCTAATCTTAACCTACAACAAAGGACTCAGTGGACCAACCTCTCCTCCCCTTCAACTGTTACTGGGTACTTGGGAAGGAGTCGATTCTGTATATTATAACATGGCGTCTCCAGCCTCCGCCCTCAAAGGAGGTCTAGAAGAAGACCAAGCGCAATGATATTCAGAACCACTAAAAAGTCAAGAAAATAACATATGTTTAATTTTTAAAGCAAAATAACCTTGGCTGAGAACCAGTCATGACCTACAGACTAAACACTGTGGCAGGAGAATAAATTACCCACATATAATGTTCCACAAAACTGAAGTGATGAATGCATGAATTCACACAAAAAAGCTGAAAATCAGCTGAATTTCTCCATGCAAATGTGTTCATTAAAAAAGGTATTACCAGAATCCTTCTAATTTTTGACTGCCACAGATTAACCCAACTCTCCACATACAATACAGTTTCTACAAAAAAAAGCACCAAACAAATGAGTACACTTGCCATACAGGAGAGATGTTTCACTGATCAGTACACCATGTCACCCTACAGCTTCAGTGCTCATCCTCTTATTTTACTGTTAAATATATGAAACATAGGAATTGGCTCCACGCAGCATGGCCTTTGCTTTAGGAGCAAAAACACATGCAGAATGGAATTTTCTTTGAGTGCAGACAAATGTTTTAAACTCAAATTTTGAAATTCCGATGTGAAGTTTTGACTATTAAAAAGTTTCTAATTATTTAGTGAATCAATCAATTTTGTATAACTGATCATCCAGCAAAAGACTGAGGGCAGTGTGCATCATTAAAAAACTTCGATAAAGATAATAAAACCACATAAAAGAACATACAAAATGAGAACCAAAAGAAAGACGTGTAAACTGATAAAGGGCCATGGTTTGTTAATGGGTTGGCTTCCAAAAGTTATTTCATATTATGGGAACAATATTCCCATTCATTCACCTTGTTTGTGAGCTGTACCAGTCAGTTCTGATAGTCACTAATTCATGTTTCATGAATGTGCCAACTCTTTTTAACATGTAAGGAAAAATATTGTAGCAAGCTCTCTGCCTTCTAAATGTTCATCCTACATACACTTCCTCAGCTGAAAAAGGATACTCCATTCACATCATATTTTCGTCCAAGGCAAAATAATGGCAATATTACATTGACTTGTGACTGAATACATTCCTCCAATAACATTTTTTATGCAAACGGAAACTGCACAGTGAATCTGAAATAAAGTTAGCTAAAATACCTAGAATTTGGTTAGGGTTATAAACTAAATTGGAACAAATGTCTTTGCGCACAGATTTTAGAAATTTGCCAAAACAGGTTCTATCCTGGCATAATGATAGCATTGAATAGAGTCTGCCAGCATTTTTCATGGTCAAAAAACTTGCCCCCCTTCCAAAGTGTGAGAGAGACACCTGAAAAAGAACATGTTCCTAAAAGTTGCATATAATTATGTAAACCAGAAGAAGTTAAACCAGAGAAATGTGTTTTTTAAAAAGTCATGTGCTAGAAAAACCTTTGCCTTTTTACCTAGAATTTATTAACTTTGCAAATTATATTGCATATTTCTATAGAATTGGGAATGCAGTTTTTCACATATGATTCCATTCATGAGTGCAAGACAGCTACCTGCCAAGCATTTTCCTTGTGCAAGCATGTAAGCAATGGAACAGTCAAAGGCACATTACTGATGCTGTTATTCAGTGCATCATAACTAACTAATGTTTGTAAATCATCATCATACAAATGAGGAACATCTTTGTAACCCACTTTCAGTTCCCCAATTTTGGAAGAAAATACACCTCACAAGTATTGAATTTTCATTACCCATTACAAACCCTTCTTGTAGCACCTTTCTTGCAGGAGGGACCTATGGGTGATTTTTTGAGCTGCATCCCCTCAAACCTTTCCATTCTGCCTTTTTTAAAATCAACTCCAGTGCTAAATCCCATCTTATATTGTGCTTCAGCTTCATCAGCATCCATTAAAGTCAGAGATATATCTAATAGATAGCTGCCTTGGCATGATCAAAAAGATGTGGAACAGATTAAGGAAGGGCAGCGTCAATAGACAGAAGAAAAGTAGAAAAGAGACAAAAAATCATATAACACATTGAAGTTATTTCTGTTCACTCAGTTCTTGGTGGCATTGGAAGCAAATTTGCTTCTTTTTTATTTATTTTTATTTTAATCCCATTTATATCCCGCCCTTCTCCAAAGACTCAGAGCGGCTTACAATTTAAGCACAAACCAATGTGCTTAGCAATAGCCTTCATTCTATGTATATGCCTGCTTATTAGGGCTTTCGCGCCCCCCCCAAGCGGCATTATTACAAAGTCAGCTTATTGCCCCCAACAATCTGGGTCCTCATTTTACCTACCTCGGAAGGATGGAAGGCTGAGTCAACCTTGAGCCTGGTGGGATGCGAACCTGCACTAATTGCAGGCAGCTGGTGTTACTTAAGGAGGCATTAGCCCACTGCTCCACCAAGGCTCATATTAGCTGATTAGCTTTTTTCTCATTTGGTGAAGGTTTAACTACTTTGATTCTTTTCAGGGCTCAATATTTAGTTTCAACACTTCTGAAGAAAATGGAAGGGTTTCTGAATTGTGTGTGTGTGTGTGTGTGTGTGTAATCACTCTGAAGTGAAATTGCGCATTGTAGCAACAATGTTCTGGTTACTGAAGATTAATTTCATAAGCATTTTGGCATCAAAGCTCATCAAAAGAACCCCAATATGAGAAGAATTCACTGGGTTTATTCACCATCCTCACTATTCTAGCCATACACAGTTAGGATGGGGGGAGGGGGGAGGTTTTTGAACCCACAACCTTGCTGTGTCATATATTTCACCTATTCTAGAAGCGTAGCAAAAATTTTAGCTTTAGATCTGTACAAAAAGTGAGTTGTATGATTGATTGTGCAGCACACTGAACGTAACTCTGCTTTCCCCCTCTATCATCTGAGAACTGAATGTCTGAAGAGAGGAATACACCTGACATAGAGTAAACTTACATTGAGCTAGGTTGCAGGGACTTCAAAGAGTTTACAGATTTTGCCCATGAGCTTTTCAGAGTTGCTTCCCCAGAGCTGAATGAAAAGAAACTTGCATTTATTTGCTCCTTCAATACTGAAGCAATTCTTTGTGTCTTGCACAGCATGGCTCAAACTATCATAAAAGTGATAGAAATAGAAATACTTCCTTAACATAACCATACATCAGGGAGAACTATTGAAATACAATGCCCGCCTCCCAACCTTTGCAGATAGATTTGAAGGATACTATGATTGATGGTTTTGAATGCTACTGAGATGTTGAGCTTCTCATGCTGCATTATTCTTAGTCTGGGGAATTCCCCAAGGTTTTTATCTAAATTAGACACAATTCATTTCCTTCATATAATAACCCTTCTGTCTACATGGGAGGGGCAAAAAATGGATTTTGAGGGGCTGGGAGTGGATTTTGCCTTTGATTTTGGGGCAAAAAATGGATTTTGAGGGGCTGGGAGTGGATTTTGCCTTTGATTTTGCCACATATTTCCCCCAAGGATCACTCTGTGTTTGTTTGTTTGTTTGTTTGTGTGTGTGTGTGTATGTATGTATATATATATATATATATATATATGTGTGTGTGTGTGTATGTATATATATATATATATATATATATATATATATATATATATATATATATATATATATATATATTAACAAACAAATGAACACTGGGATAGAATTAAAAACTAAAACAGTTTTTATTGCTGAAAAATCAAGCTTTCGTTGGCCAACTGCCAACGTCATCAGGATGGAGATGCTGGGGTGGGGAGATTCCGTTTATACTGTTGGTGTCTGCACTCTGCTCATGGAGCACGCTCAGATCTGTTTGTTGAGGTCTGCCGTATTTCTTTGAGTTGTCGCGCATCCGTTTTTGGGATGTATTTGTCTCTGGGTATCTGTTGTTAAAAGTGAATTGTTTATAGCTCCATGTGTTGTAGCCATAACCCTGGTCATTGTCCGTGTTCTCATGCCGGGGATCTTAAATGGTTGTTGCTCTTCTTCTTTGTGTTCGACATTGCAGAGTGGTTGTGTGCTGGTGCAATCTTGAATTTGATGCAATGAGGTAATTTGTGAATTCTTGCACTGTTTGTCTTCATGTCATGCACGTCGTTGCTCTTCCCAATTTCTTAGTGGCTGGTATGCAGGGGGGAGGTCTATATGCCGGTTGATGGAGGAATCGTTTGAAAACCAAGCTTCCTTAAACAAGCGGCCGCCTTTAGTGTTGTCACTGGCAATTGCCTCAGTCCCTGCTAGATTAAAGGCATGGTTGTGTGTGGCCATGTGTGTCCACACCTGTGAATGTTGTTCTTGTCTTCTAATAGCAAGGTTGTGTTCATGCACCCTACTCCTCAGTCGTTTAGCTGTCTCCCCAATGTAATTGCAATTGCAATTCTGGCATGATATCTTGTATACAACTGAGGCTTTTTCTTCATTGGGGAGTGGATCTTTAGGGCGCATGACACAAGCTCGTACGGTCCGATCAGGTCTGTGGGCAACACCGACTTTGTGAGGGGTTAGTATGCGCGCTGTGGCTTCGGATACACCGTGGATATAAGGCAGTGTTATCTGTGATGTTAAGGCGTTGTCACATTCATGGCGGGTAGGTTCACGTGGCCTGCTGTATTGTCTGATGAAGTTAGACGGGTACCCGTTGTTTTTGCAGACACGATAAAGGTGGCGTCTTTCTTCCCTTTTTGCCTTATTCGTGCTGCAATGCGTATCTATACGTCTAAAGAGGGTTCTGATACAGCTGGTCTTATGGGTTGTGGGGTGATTACTTTCGTAATGAAGTATCCTGTCCGTATGGGTGGATTTACGGTAGACCGATGTGTGTAACGAGCCATCAGGTTGACGCCTAACTAACACATCTAAGAAGGGCAAAGCCCCATTGGTCTCTTCTTCTGCAGTGAAGCGGATATCAGGATAGATGTAATTGAGCTTCCTCATCAGCCTGTCCTTGTCCTGCTTTTTGACAATCACAAAAGTGTCATCCACGTATCTCACCCAAAACTTGGGCCAACACGTGGACATCACGCGGGTCTCTAGCTGTTGCAGGACTGCTTCTGCAATGACACCAGATATGGGGGACCCCATAGGGGTGCCCTTCACCTGTTCATAAATGGTGCCTTGAAATGTAAAAAACGTTTTCAGGCATAGGGACGTAAGCTGAAGCAGATCTTCGTTGCTAAGTGAATCTTGATGTTGCCCCACTCCCTGCTGTTGCAAGCAGTCCCCAATTACAGCAAGTGCTAAGTTTTGTGGAATTGAGGTGAATAGGGATGTGACATCATAGGAAATCATGATCTCCCCCTCTTCTATGCTGACGGATCTAATTTTCTCTAAAAATTTACTAGAGGAGTTCACAGTGGTGTCATTGTTCATTACTAGATATCTTAATCTGCCATATAGCCATTTGGCCAGCCCCAAGGTTGGAGTTCCCCTAAAAGACACAATGGGTCTTAGGGGAGCTCCTTCCTTATGGATCTTGGGGAGTCCATAAAATCTGGCAGTGGGTGCATCTTTGGGGCGCATAGTTCTTAAGGCCTCCTCCCCAATTTTCCCTTGCCGTTTTAATCTATCCAGTACCTTGGAAATTTGGTTCTTGAGGGTTGGCATGGGGTCTTTTTTGACAGTCCGGTAAGCACTAGTGTCATTGAGCAGTGTGAGGGCTTTGTGGATGTAGTCAGGTTGGTCCATTACAACAGTTGCTCTGCCTTTGTCAGCTGGGAGGATGACGATGGATGTGTCCTCTTGTAATTGCTTTAGGGCTTCTCTTTCAGTAACTGATAATGTTTGGCAGCGTCTATGAGTCTTGTGACGCGGTGCCTGATAGATCCCAAAAACGGATGCGCAACAACTCAAAGAAATACGGCAGACCTCAACAAAAAGATCTGAGCGTGCTCCATGAGCAGAGTGCAGACACCAACAGTATAAACGGAATCTCCCCACCCCAGCATCTCCATCCTGATGACGTTGGCAGTTGGCCAACGAAAGCTTGATTTTTCAGCAATAAAAACTGTTTTAGTTTTTAATTCTATCCCAGTGTTCATTTGTTTGTTAATTTTAACATGCCTGGGATTCGTATTTTTAATCTTATCAAGGAATATATATAGATAGATAGATAGATAGATAGATAGATAGATAGATAGATAGGGACAAAGTATGCTCTACTTTCTCCGGCAACTGGAAGTGTGGAGAATTTGTCTCTTTTCTTTTAAGCCACTGTGAAAAATTCTCCTGGAGAGTGAGTCCTAGAAGTTTTCCTCATTTCAAGTGTTGGGGGAAAGGGACTTAATCTCGGTATATAAGGATTTTTTCTTTTCTTACATCCTCCTTTTTTTTTAATGGAGAGCATATCCACTCCCAAGTCTTCATCCTCTGCCGTCTCTTGATCAGACTCTACATATCCATCTCAGCTTCTACTTTCTTCTTCAGCCTGGACTGCTTGCTGGAGTCTCATCCTGGATCTTTCCTAGAGAGGAACTAGACTGCTCTCATTCCCGAGTCACAGAAGTCCATGCACTCCAACAGGGAGCCTGGCTCTAGAGGAGGAAGCCAGCAGGAGCACAGACAGTGAGAATGCAGAGGCACACAGACCTATCTACTGCTGGAGATAATCAGCTCTATGCTTAGCCTCAGCCTGGTGGGTCTCTGAAGAATTTAACAATGAGTTTCCCCTAAATGGACTGAAACCTACAGATAACACATCTGGAACCCCAAGTTGTTGGACTAATGCAAAGCAGCATTTTCACACTTTGTTTAATGTCCAGGATTTTCATGAAAATTAAATAATAGCTTTCATTTCCATGCAACTTGGAATGAAAAGATTGTAGAGAACCCAGACCTACAAAAGATTCCTATATTAAAAATTACAAGGTTCTCCCTTCCTGTCTCCAGTGATGATATTTCTGCAAGTGTAAAATCTGCTTTCCTCTGCCTGCTAAAGACCTTCTTTGAAAAAGTTCAACACTTCTGCCCTTTCCCCAATTAGTAATCGATTAAGTCACATTCCTACATTCCATCTCTGCCTCTAGTGATAAAACTCTTTTCTTATTTACAACCACATTCCTGTCTCTGATTCACATGTGTATACAACAAAGACTTGTTTCATTTAAATTGCCCATGCCTCAAGATATATAGTTTTCTGTCTCTTGAAATTGTCTCTGTTTCAAGATTATGTCTTTCAAGTCATGTCTTCCTGTGATAACCTTTTGTCTTCCCTGTTAGCATTTGTATATCTCTGCCTCAAGTTATGTCTTCCTGCAATAATCCCTGTCAACATTTGTATAAGATAGCTATGCAATATTGTTTCCTGTAATGACCTTTGCTTTCTTCATTAGTAATTGTATACCATGAGCTATGTTCCCCTTTGACCTTCCATGAGTATTTTTTCCCCCCTCCCAAATGAAACAGCCTAATAAAAGAGGGTCGCCAGAACTGTTCTGGGGCATAACATCTTCCCCGAGCACTCTGTGCTCTCACCTTGAGCAAACTTGTGTTGGTGTCTCAGTCTGTCCTAGGACTCTGCTCTAAACTATCGCAGTTCCCAAGTATGACCGTTGGAATTTCCGGCATACTGGGTCGGTAGCAAAGGGCCAGATCCTTCCATATTCAAGGTGATCACCCTTGTGAGGGTCCCTCTAAATTCCCACCCCTGTTAAGGGGCTCTAAGAGTTGAAGCCAGAACCCTGACCGGTCGCTCATCGCAACAAAAGATCAAGAGTCATGAAAAATCAGACCAGTGCTACCAACTTCAATACAACTTCTCTCAAAATAGCATTCATTAACTGCTCTGCAAGAGTCTGTAATCCAAATTCCAATCCATTCCTCATAGTTTTCTAAAATGTGATAAAGATTGAAATTATTGCAATCTTTACCATTTCTGGCATTTAGTTATAATTCTGAAATCTCCATGTTTTCTTTGCATAAATCTATCCTGCTATATTAAGTTTTTAAATATCGAATTTGTTGTAGTTCATCATAAAAACAACCAGGATTTACTTAAAATATTTAGAGATGCACTAAAGAGAGCTCATTATCAGACTCAAAATAGACAGAAAGTTTATTTAGGAAATTGGGTGTCTTTTGAAAGAAATTGCTTTTTTCTGAATAGGTTTGTCAGGTTTTTGTATTTTGACTGCTGCTGATGGTGAGGGAACAAATATTTAGTGACAAGGCAAGACAAACTTAAAATATCTAACTTAAAGTCTGAAATCTTAGCTTCTAGAATATGCTGTGTTATAGTGCCATTTGTTTCCATAAGATTTTCATAGCAGAATTTTCCATTAAAGTGCTGGACTGAAAACTGCAGTCCTCTAAATGTCAGAGAACCACTCCTTCCAATATTTTTCCCTATTGGCCATGCTGGCTAGAGCTGCTGGGAATTGTAATTTTGTGGCATTTAGAGTGTAGGTTTCCTTTCCTTTCCTTTACTGCATGTAAATCTGAATACAAGACATTTATAACCCTGGGAATGAAGCCAGATTGCCTGAACGGCCATTCAAAGCATGAATATTACCTTCCAAGAACAGATGCATCATGAGACTTCTTCCCTTCCCAGCATCTGCCTTTATGGTCACCTTTCAGTTTGACAACTCCTTCAGTGCTGGCTTGCTTGCTCTAATGTGAAGCTACATTCCTGGGACATCTTTGCAGAAACCCTTTGGAATCCCCTCCCCTTCACCATTATGAAGCACCATCAGGGCTTCATGGGGGAAGAGTGATGTCAGGACACAGACCAGAATTGATTCGGTCCTGTCCAGCTTCTCCACACTTTTCTGTTTGGTACATTAAATGCGCCCAATTCTGTTCTGACACTCAGCTAAAGGACGAATGCTAAACACAACTTCTGGCACAGCATTCCTCTTCATAATACTGCTAAGCTTGTAAGCCGCCCTGAGTCTTTGGGGAAGGGCGGGATATAAATGGAATTAAAATAAAATAAATAAATAAATAAATAAATAAATAAAATAAATAATAGTAATTTTTGGGATCCATGAACCAATTGTTGCTCATTTGTCTTCAGCTTGGCAGGCTGAGTTTATTCTTAAGCTGAAAAGGCATCTGCAAGAGTTCTAAAATTTCCTGCTCCCTCACTGTCCTCTCTCTCTCTCTCTTTCTTTTTTCTGGTTATTTGTTTATGTATTCATATATCCCTCCTCACTGAGTGAGCCAAATGCCTCATTTTACATGACACGGAGGCCATCAGCCTTGGTAGCTGGTAGTGAAATATTTATCAAGTGTCTGCAGATGCAGGGGATGAATGAATGAATTTATGAATGAGTTAGTGAGCAAGCAAATGAGTGAATATGAGACTCAGTATTGCTAGCCCCTGATCTTGCTAAGCAGTTCCAAATGACTTGTCATACTAGATGGCAGAACACTTTTTGCAAAGTGTGCATGCACTGTCATCCTGAACAGATCTCACAGTAAAATATGCAAATTTTTGCTGTTTTTGAAAATCGAGCTTTACTCCTTGGTTTCCTTCAAGCCTTAGATCTGGCAGGAATCTACTTTTTTTAAAATTCATAGTTCTTTCCTAGAAAATACACTTGTATTAAGAAATTTGGGTCTGCTTGTATCAATTTCATCAGAGTGGGAAGTTTCCTCTAAACTTGATGTTTGTGTATATAAACACAATATATAATGTATAAAATATATGCACAGTATGTGTATGTATATGTTTTATTTATTATTAAACTTCTATGCCACACATCTCACTGAGGCAACTCTATATATAACATTAATGTATATGTACGGTATGTATGTTTCAATCCTGTTTAATTATTTAAATTTATTCACACCTTTTTATTAAAAATTGCTTAAGGTAGCAAACAATAAAGTATAAAAACAAATAAAATGGAAAACATATAAATATTATCTGGGACACTACACATCCTCTTCACGACCTGTTTTCCTCGTTACCTTCTGGGAGGAGGCTTCGTGGTATCCGTAGCAGAACAGCCAGATTCAGCCATAGTTTCATTCCATACAGCATTAACCTTGGGAACTCTCCAGCTTCCTCCTCCTGTTATATATTCAAGATGGACAGTATTTTATATTTATTTGTTATGTAATGTAGGGGTGTGGGTCTATACATATGTTATATATAATATGGTTAGGTCTGTGTCATGTATGTGTTTCACTTTGAGAACGGGCAACTAAATTTCATTTTTGATGTGTGCCGTTGTGCCCACAGTAAAAGAAAATGACAATAAAGGTTATCTTATCTATCTTATCTATATTACACAAGAATCAAACTGTATGCAGTTGAAACCAATTACTCATTCACAAGTTATTTATATTCATATGCCTATTTAATTTCTTTTTTAAAATAGGTATTTTCCTGAAAATACTGGCCTACCACCTACTCTAGACATCAGTAGAGAGTTCCAAACCCAGCACTAGCCATAGAGAAGGCTTTTCCAAATTTCTCAAAAAATGGCCCAACCTACAAAGAACAGAACATTTCAGAAGATCTTCAAGCCTTTATGCCCTAAAGTAGAAGAACAAGCCTTAGGTCAAATGGATCCTATGAAATATAGCTTCAAAACCAATAAGTTGCACTGTGCTTGGAAGTAGATCAGAAAAATGTGTGATATGGAGAGGAGGGGGCAAAGCATTCTCTCTAACTGACCCTAGTCAAGAATCTGAACTAGCTAAAGCAGGTGTCACCATCTTTCATATTTAAAGTTGGAATGCTTGTCCTAAGTGGGCTCAAATGGTCCTTGCCATTATGCAAGTCTGATTTAAAGTAGACTCCAGAATGGGAATCCTGAGTCTTCTGTGGAAGGTTAAGTTGCTCGAAGAAAGGTTGAATTTCTCATTCCTTGTTCTGCCTTCTGACTGATCAAGAACTCTGATGAAGTTTTCATTTGTTTGCGTTCACATGGCACCAATAACCCTAGCTTTTGTGTCTGCAATCCCAGATGGTCATGCATCGTTTTGTGAATGAAATGACATTATATAATTGGCTGTGTGCAACACAAAAGGGAGGCATTTTTTGGCAACTATTGGAAACTTTTATAATACAGGTACATGACTTTGTCTTGGCCACAGTTTTCCACTGGGTAGCTATTTGCAAAATGAACTTCTGGAAGAAGCTGTTCTTTCTGAAGAGACCTTGTCTTCAGTAATTGCGTCTTTCTTTCTTTTATGAAGTTGACTTACCAGAGAAGCTAAAAAAAGAAAAGAAAAATGACTTCTTGGCTTCCTGTCTTTAATTAGATGGTCCCTGCCCTTGTTACAGAGAGGAAAGAATGGCTGGGGAGTGAACAGTTTCATTTGACTTATTGTTTGCAATTCTTCTCATTTCTTGGTAGTGTTGGTAGTTATGGTGGTGGCCTTTTTGATGTGATGCGTTTCTCACCAAGCAGAAACCGATATTCCTTCTGCTGCAAATTGAATATGATATATTTGACAATTACTATTTTCTGATTATAGGAGGAATATATGTATCAAAGCCTTGTAGTTTGTGTTATGTATTGAGCTTTGGGAAACATCTATTCACGTGTATACTGGGAACTAACAGTTCCCCTGCACTTGTATTGAACTCTAACAGTTCTGGCGGGAGCCAAAGTGACGGGATTGTTGGGTTCAGTCTGATTGGTTGTATGAAGGTATATAAGAATGCATGTACACCCTAACCCCTCAGTACAGATATGATTGCCAATAAAGCAACTGTTCATTTATACTCATCTGCCTGGTGTCTTCACTACGCTTCAGAACCTGATACACAATAGTGGTGATGAAGGTGGGATCCTGCTTCTCCATAGAGCTGAAGTCACGAGGGGATGGCTTTACGTGCTGGAGGAAAGAGGCATCTTTCCCCCCCCCACTATCGGCCGGCTAGATCAGCACGCTAGCGGCCACGTGCTCAGAATCACCCGTCTGAGCCTGCGGAGCAGGATCCAAGCTCAGAAGAAAGAAGATGCCAAAAGTCAGCCAGCCCCGTGAATTCGACATCTGCCACCCCGAGCAGTGGTTGTTGCACCTTAGATAAATAGAAAATTATTTACAGGTGAACCAGATCGCAGAAGATGGCCTAAAAGCAGTGACTCTACTCTGCATAAGCGGGCCTGCAACATTCGACCTGGCCGAAAGTCTATTCGCCCTGACACCAACTGAATCCGTTTCGTTTGCCGATCTCAAACAGAAGCTGAACGCACACTTCAAACCCAGGATGTCGGAGATGGCCTGGCATTTCCGATTCGATCAAAGAATGCAACGCCCTGGGGAAACTGCATCAGAGTTCATCGCAGCCTTCCGCCAGGCTGCTCGCCTCTGCAGGTTTTCCAACCTAGACGAGCGTCTTCGAGACCGGCTCGTGTGTGGCCTTAGAGACAAGGTGTTGCAACAAAGACTATTCACTAGGCCCAATCTAACCCTTCAGGATGCGCAAGATGAAATTATGGCCGACGAAGCAGCCGGAGGCACGGTCCAGGTGGTACAGACATCCAAACCCAGTAAGTCTGAAGAAACAATTCACCATGAGGCTGCTACTTACAGCGAGAACGCAATCAAAGATGAAACAGAAGTGGACAAGATTCGAAAGAGAACAGAGCCACGAGAACGGGACTCAAGCACAGAAAGAACAACCATAAGGCCGTTTTTTTCTCTAGATGCGGGGGTTGCGGCAGCAACCATGCACGTGTGAACTGCAAGTTCTGGTCGGCCACGTGTTGGGCCTGCGGATGAATGGGGCACATCGTGACAGTCTGCCGAAGCTGTTTCGGAGACAGCCAACACAAGCAACAACCGGGAAATTCACCAAGGAGAGGTACCGGGGCTCAGAGCCCGACCAGTGTGGGGTTTTGTGAAAGCCGAAGGGCTATCTGCCAAACCGGGGCCCGCCACCCCTTAAAACCTAAGTTAACACTTGAAATTCATCTTCAAGGTATTCCTTGTAAGATGGAGCTAGACTCTGGCTCTGCAGTTTCGATTATATCGTACGAGACTTTTAAATTTGTTTGTGGCTGCAGTAAACAGTGGGTAAAATTGAGGCCCTCTAGTATCTTGCTGACTGATTTTCAGAATGCCCAGGTTAAAACTAAGGGGGAGGCCACCCTATCTGTAAAATTCAAAAAGTTTCATGGGCACCTGGATGTCATTGTGGTCGAAGGCCAAAGAGCTAGTTTAGTAGGTTTAGACTGGTTTGAAGCATTAGGGATCGCAATTACTGGCATAAAGCAAACTCATGGGGTTAACATCAAATCTGTTTGTGAAGAATTTACAGACATATTTGATTCCAAGCTAGGAATGTACACTGGACCCCCCATTTCATTTAAATTGGACCCGAACGTCTTGCCAATTAGGATTAAACCCAGAAGAGTCCCATTTGCACTAAAACATAAGATTGAAGCGGAATTGGACAAATTAGTAGAACAGGGGGTGCTGCAGCCCATCGAAGGGGGGGAATGGGAGACCCCTATAGTCACCCCACTTAAATCTAATGGGCAAATCCACATCTGTGCAGATTATAATTGTACCCTGAATAAGGCCCTTAATCAGCATGCTTACCCGGTTCCCATGGTCAGCCATGTGCTTGTTTCTCTGCAGGGCGGCACCATTTTCACAAAACTCAGTCTGGTGCAGGCATACCAGCAGCTGCCTGTTAGCAAGGCTACAGCAGCAGCTCAGACCATAGTAACACACAAGGGAGCATTCAGAGTCAACCGTCTACAGTTTGGCGTAAGTGTGGCACCTGGGATTTTTCAGGAGATAATGGAACGTACTTTAAAGGGCATTCTGGGCATCTGCCCATATTTTGACGATGTTCTAATCATGGGTGAGACAGAGGAAGTTTTAGCAAATAGACTCAGAGCTGTATTAAATAGGCTTCGCTCCGCAGGTCTCAAGCTAAAAAGAGACAAATGTAGCATTGGGGTTACTTCTACAGAGTTTCTGGGATTCTGAATTGATGCCAGTGGAATCCAAGGTTAAGGCAATTAAAATGCCCCCCAGCCCTACAAATAAGGCAGAGCTTCAGGCATTTTTAGGGTTATTGAATTTCTACCACACATTCTTACCTAACAAGGCTGCCATTGCTGAGCCCCTTCATAGGCTGCTAGATAAAAAAGTTGCATGGAAGTGGATCAAACTGAGAAGTTTCCAAGACCTTAAGGGCCTGTTATCTGACAAATCAACTGTCACCCACTATATTGAATCCAAGCCTGTCTGCATCACTTGTGATGCTTCTCCCTATGGAGTGGGAGCTGTATTAAGCCATTTGGAAAAAAATGGGGAGCAAGTCCCCATCGCTTATTACTCAAGAACCCTATCAATGGCTGAGAGGAATTACACACAGACAGATAAGGAAGCCTTGGCTATAGTAGCTGGGGTCAAAAAATTCCACGATTATCTTTATGGTAGGAATTTCAGTATGTTTACTGATCATAAGCCTCTCTTAGGCTTATTCACAACAGACAAGCAAACCCCTTATATACTTTCACCAAGGATGCTTAGGTGATCCATATTCTTATCTGCCTACAATTTTAAAATGATTCACAAACCTGGGAAAGAAATGGGCCATGCCGATGGCCTAAGTAGGCTACCCTTACCATCTATTGATCCTGATCCAGCCCCTGCTGCACAAATACTGTCCATACAGGAGATACTTGAATTTCCCCTCCATGCAGGGGACATAGCTGCTGAAACTGCTTCAGATAAGATTCTGAGCAGAGTTCTATCATGGGTATTCACAAGATGGCAAGACAGAAGTCCAGGCCCTGAGTTCCAAGCTTATTTTCTAAGAAGGCATGAGTTATCAGCTCACAAAGGGTGTTTATTATGGGGAAATAGGGTCATCATACCCTTAGTCTTGAGAGATAGGGTACTAAAGTCCCTACATGAGGGACACCCTGGCATAGTGCGCATGAAAGCACTAGCCAGAAGCTACCTGTGGTGGCCTGGGTTAGACAAGGCTGTTGAAGAGCAGGTACATGGATGTTATATTTGCCAAAGGTCTAGACCCGAAATGCCTCAGGCACCTGTCCACAGATGGGAGCCAACTCACACACCCTGGTCTAGGGTCCATATCGATTACGCTGGTCTATTTCAAGGACAGCTCTTCTTAATTGTAGTAGATAGCCACTCGAAATGGCTGGAAGCTGTTCCAGTCTCTAGCATGACTTCAGCCAGGACAATCCAGGTGCTGAGGAAACTTTTTGCCACACATGGGCTTCCTGATGTCATAGTTTCTGATAATGGGGCTCAATTTACCGCTGCTGAATTTCAGGCCTTCCTCAGAGCAAACATGATCAGACACGCCACATCCGTGCCCTTCCACCCATCATTGAATGGACAAGCAGAACGAATGGTGAGAATGACCAAAGATGCACTCAAGCGCATCATCACAGGTGACTGGCACCACAGACTTGCAGATTTCTTACTTTGTCAGCACTCCACACCTTGTACAGCCACAGGGAAAAGCCCTGTGGAACTGCGCTGGGGCAAACGCCTCATCACCAAACTGGACAGACTTCACCCTGACAGAGTGGCATCTGATGCTGCTCAACCCAAACCCCCAAGGAGGTTACAGCCTGGTGACATGGTCTGGGCCAGGAACTATGGACCAGGACACTTGTGGGTTCCTGGGAAGGTGGTTGACAAATCAGGGCCCCTATCTCACACAGTAGGGGTGGAGGGAGGGTGTCTAGTAAGACGGCACGTGGATCAACTAAGAAAAAGATTTTCTTAGTCACTGAGTGAGAGTGAGGATAATAATTCCTCCCATAGTTCTTAAGCTGGCACACCGGCTAGCTCTTATTCACCCTACCAGCGTTTTCAGCACTCAGTTGAGTTCGAGTCTGAGGAGGACCAAGAGGGCACAGAGATGCAACAGGAAACCCCTGATCAATAGGATCAGCCAATCTTCAGTGACCACTGTGCTAATCCTGCTTCAAGACCTGACTCTGGGGTGGGCCTACTGGACAGGGCCAGCCAGGGCAATTCTTCAGAGTCTCTAGCTGAGGAGAACACAGATTGTCAGGGCATGCCTAATAAGTTGGTAGACTACAAAGTGAGGGAACCGCAGAGACATTCCTCACAGCCTCATAGGCCACCTGCACACCTCGCTGATTATGTGGTCAATTAAGAGAAGAAGTATGTAATGAATCACCAAGTGGGGTGGCATGCCTCTTGTTTTTTGGATTTTGTTAATTTATATGTGCATGGCATATTGTAAGGGGACTTACAGGGGAAGTCTATTCATAGACACATACTAGGTCATTATGTACTACTTGGTAGTACAGGGTTACTGGCAGAACAGCAAAATGGGTCTGTCTTTAATCTTACTGGCAGCAACCCTTACATTGCACATCCAGGAAGGTCGCATTGGAAACTACTACCTTGAGAGGGGTCAATCACTCTAACTAAATATTGGAGGATTGGAGCAAGCACATAATCCCTGAAAATGGGTTATAAGGATATTTACCTTGAGTGGGGTCAATCACTCAGAATCAAATGTTGGTGGTTGGGAGTGAGTTTTATAATCCTTGAATAAGGGTTATAGGAGTATATAACCTTGAATGGGGTCAATCATTCAACTATGTATTGGAAGTTGGGAGTGAAAAAATGTAAAGCTGTAATGTTATAAGAGTATACTGTCTGTTCCTTAAAAGGGGAAGGGGTGTTATGTATTGAGGTTTGGGAAACATCTATTTACATGTATACTGGGAACTAACAGTTCCCCTGCACTTGTATTGAACTCTAACAGTTCTGGCAGAAGCCAAAGTGACGGGATTGTTGGGTTCAATCTGATTGGTTGTATGAAGGTATATAAGAATGCATGTACACCCTAACCCCTCAGTACAGATATGATTGCCAATAAAGCAACTGTTCATTTGTACTCATTTGCCTGGTGTCTTCACTACACTTCAGAACCCAATACACAATAGTTTGGATGACTTAGCTTTTGTGGTAAGGCATGCTTTCAGTGCATTTTTAATTACATGCATAATATGCGTGATTCCTTCCTTTTCTGGGCCAGCAAAAACATGTTTCAAACCTGAAGGACTGTTTCCTGCAAATTAGTCCAGCAATCCAATTCTAAAAATCAAGATTAACTGGCTTTCTTCCTCTTTGGCTATGTGGCTAGACTAATCAAGACTTTTCTAACAGTCGGCAGGTGTAGGGAAAACAGTGCCCAAAGAATGGAATATTCTACTTGCCCAAACTGAGCACTTAAGATGAAGTGGCTTCCAACTCCAAACAAGAGCCATCTTTTTTTTCTTGTATTGCTTTCAGATGAAATGGAGAAGAATGGTCACATTCCTTATTCATAACCTGAAGAATAGGTCTTAATGAGGAAGTGAAATTTCCAGAGGCAAGTTTCCAAAGAGAATGGTGGCTGTATTGCAGGACTTGCCATGTTTTTCTTAAAATGTAAAGTATTTCAGCAAGCCCTGATCATCACCTAAAATTATCTGAGGAACACTCTGGCCTCTTGTTTGGTAACAAGTTATCCTGCATAGTTGAAGGCAGTATTGTCTCTCACCACTTTCATGTTTAACCTTTTAACCTCTTTCTGATGTAAACAGCTGTTGATTCAGTTTCAAGACTGTTTTCTTCAACATGTAATCTTACATAGATTGTTATTTCTTAATTCCTACATAATCTTTATATTATGAAACTATGAATCCATAATTTCTGACATTAGAAATGATCAGTCCAATCTTTTCTCCTGGGTTTGAAACCTGAAAGGGATTGGTGTGTCCTTGCACACATACTAGACCTTTGAGTAGCACAATATGTTCCTTTCCCCAATTTCTTTGCCATGGTTTGCTTCTAAGATGCTCAACAGATGATGTTCTGCTCTCCCTCTTAGAAGGACTGATGCTCTTCATGCCTTGATGTATAAGGCTGCCATGTACTGGAGAAACATGAGATCAAACGATGGATATAATTCCATCTTTGGGGAAAGGTAGCTGCCGATGACTGCAAGTTGGACTAGCTGCAAAACTTTGGGATACAGTATGAATAAATAGAAAAAAATATCTGAAGCAGTCCCAATACAGGTCTAGATTTGGAGACAAATGGCAATGCATGCTATAAATTACTGGTGTCAAAATCACCAAATCACGTGACGTGTCGTGACGTATCACGATTCTTTTTGCATTGCCGGCAATGGGGAGGGTGTGGCTTTGGTATAATGAAACTGGCCCATGGGCTGGCAGTTTGACACCCCTGCTATAAATAATGAAGACTCCAACACCTTCTAGCGTGACTGGAAAGTAAAATCACAGAAAACTTTAGAGATGAAAGATGCAGATAGAAATTATCTTCTTGAGCAATAGTTTGATGGAACTTTGGATTCCATCGAAGAGGAAACTCTCCTTTTCCCACCTCTTGTCCTAGGATGTAGCCTGTCATTCTAACATGTGAGCAACTACCTTTTTTAATTCCTATGAGGAAAAATTAATTTTGTGCAATAATCTATTCCTTCATCTGTAAGAATGGCAGATCCTTTATAAATAAAAAATCAATGCATAAACCAAAAGATTAAAGAACTTCAATGTATAATTTATTTATCAGAGTTAAATTTTATTCCTCCTTCCCATTAGCTCAGAATGGCATTTAATTACCTATTTCTGTTTATCCTCCTAACAGCCACATGACCTGGGTGATATAAAAAAAGCTTCTGTACAGAAAATAATGTTTTCCCCTTGATACAATTTTAGGTCATATGTGCCTGGCCTGGCTAAGGACAATCCCTTATTTGAAAAGCATTTTCTCTTTGAAATGCAGACTTGTTCAAATACTGTTTAAAGAGGAAGTTTAAAAAAGTAAAGAAGAGCAGAAGCCTTGAAATGGCTCATGAACTGTTAGCACCTGGATAACAGCCTAAGCTGTACATAGACTACTAATGTATTTTACTGCTAATTTTCCATGACGATATAAATCATATCTTTTTTGAGGTGGGTGGGCATTGAAGCATTGCCCTAGTTTTGATGGAATACAATATTCCCAGCAATTTCCCACTTTTTCACTTGGCCTTCTGGCACATAGATATCCAGCTCTGTTTTCTAGAAGTTGACTATGTACCTTCTGAACTTGGTGATTGGAATGCAGAGCTAATTCATTGATGTTTATGGATTCATATGACACACTGAGTCACAAACCATACTCCAATTTGTGGATGTCGTTTTCTCATTCTTTTCATTCTTTAAAATTAAGTAAAATCCCATTGACTTTGGCAGCTGTCTGGAGTATCTGTCTTGCTGTACTAAATCCTTTTCTGGTTTAGAATTTTGTTTCTTCTTTATTTCTATGTTTCCAAGGTCACACTACTAGCTGGAGTATTTAGGACATATGGGATGGTACTTGGACACTAAATAAAGATATGAATAAAATTGTATTAACTAACCTAAATTGCTGATAAATATGGTCTTATAATTCTATAATATATATATTCCAATTAATACTTATCTCTCCTGGCACTAAATATGAACAGGTTTTTTTTCTCTTCACCTACCTCCCAATTCTTCTTCTTTGAATTCCTTCTTCCTTGTGGGGTATAAACTGGGAGGTGATACCTGTATTGCCATGCTTTGATTGGACGTTCCACTACTCAGTCATTGCATAACCAATTACATTTAGTCCTACCAGTAGTATACTGAGAGACAATTCATCTGGAGTCTCTCCATTTGAGCCTCCATGGCAATGTGATAGGCAGAGGGAATTTGAGAAGGATCTCTAAGATTATTGAATATACAGAAATGGACTCAAAATATGTGTAATAATTAAACTTATGTCTCTTTTTCTTCTCTCTTAAAAAGGATGTACTTTGGCACAATTATGGAGGAGGGACTGCTTAACCCTTTTTCTCTTTAAGAGCTGTTTGTGCTCAAAAGTTGACAAGTATTACTGACTGATATCCAGGTGGTCAGGAGGTCACAGATGGCTTTAATTAATTTGATTCTTCTGAGAAAAGTGTTCATGACATTGTTTGGATGATGCCTTACTAGAATTTTATTTAGAATTCTTTCCTCAAAGGAAAGACCTTTGCAGAGTAATTGTTGATATAATAACCACTGTCTATCAATTGACTCAGAATTCTGCTGTTTTAATACATGATCTGCTTAGTAAATGATGAAAATGGGAATGAAAGAGATTAGAGATACATTTTCAACCTAGCATCATTCCATCTGGAGGCCTATGACATCCAATATTCACAGCCAGTTGACAATATCTAGGGGGCACCATCTTGAGGACAGCTGTTATTCTGGGGTTATAAGGTAAAGCAGAAGGACAATTGCTCTCCAAAGGATCAGGATCTTTTTGATTTTAGCCATTGCAAAGCTGTGAACAGACCTGTAATATTTGGGAATGCATTTCTTTCTGTGATATAAATGGGATTTTGTGGTGGTGGTGGTGGTGGTGGTGGTGGTGGTGGGGCAGGGAGGAAATAAGATAAATGGAATCCATCATTTGCTCCAGTTTCTGAAACTTTCATTATTTCTAACCATGTTTTGAGGTAAAAAAAAATAACCAAGTGCTTTGCATTTTTTTCTTATCCATTTTTTTAAAAAAATAAAGCTATGGCCAGTGCCCCTTCTCCCAGTAATTTTGGTAACAAAACAGTATTTTTATGTTAGAAGGAACCATAATCTACAGCAGTCTTCTATTTCCTGCTATTCTTCAATTGCATGGTATTGTTTGCATCTTCCCTTCCCATCTTCATTTCACGGTTGTCTGACCATTTACAACAGACATGACAAACTCGTGACATCACGTGACGTCGTATGACGTATTGGAACTTTTTCCCATTGCTGGCAATGGGATGGGCGCGGTTTTTCTGTGACGCTCCAGCCCATGGGCTGGCAGTTTGACACCCCTGATTTACAACAATGCTCTCCACCTTTTCAGCCATCTATGTCAAATACCATAACCCTTGCCTGTTAATATATCAACTCTGAGATGACTCAAAGACCATCAGAAATGCTCAGTGAGATGTAATAGTCAACTAAATGATACATGTCATGAAATGTTATGTGAAGGAACAGGCAACCTGTGCAAGAGATTTTTCATAGTGTTACGCAGAGTAGGACTGATAATGCAGAATGAATCACCTAAGAACACCTTCTCACAACATCACAATTTTCTTTTATTCAACTATTGAACACTTGGAGGATATATTGTAAATCAGGGGTGTCAAACTGCCGGCCCATGGGCTGGTTGCATCATGCAGAGGCCACGCCCACCCCAGCTCTGGCAATGCAAAAAAGTTGAGATTTGTTGTGACATGTCATGTGACACAGTGAGTTTGACACCCGTGCTGTAAATGAAACAAACAAATGGAGGTTTAATATTTTGAGTAAGTGCATCACAAAGCAAGTCCAATTTGTGACGTAATATTGTATCAGGATAGACCAGTTGATATTCCCACTTATCCACTCTAAGAGGCAGATTTTTATTTCTAGCCTACAGAACAGAGCAGCAATATGGGATTAAAAAAATATATGCAGTGTGCTCAGGCTCTGGATGGCAAACTGTTAGTGGAAGAATCTCCTTTTTCACTCACATTTATTCAGCTGCCCATCTACTGCAGGAATTCTGGGTGGCAAACAAAGATAAAAATGAAAACAAAATTTCACAATTAAAAGAAAACTAAGTCAAAGCAACTGATAAAATTGCAATATTGATCTGTTGGACATATCCTCATCAAAACTCCATTAACATTTCAGTCTCAAGGCCTTGTCATACATAACTAAAAAAAATCCTTCAAGTAGAAAACCTGCTCAAAAGTTAAAGGTTTTGGAGCTGTTGGTTTGCTAGATGCATGGTAGTCTTCACATGGGGGAACATTGAAAAATGCCATCACAACACTTACAAGTGGTAGAATCCATTCTGTCATTTCATGGTCCTCCCAACTCTTTTTACTGCAAAAAGCAATAGCAATAGCACATAAACCAGAGGTCTTCAAACCTGGCCCATTTATGACTTGTGGACTTCGACTCCCAGAATAGCTCAGCCAGGAATTCTAGGAGTTGAAGTCCACAAGTCATAAAAGGGCCAAGTTTGAAGACCCCTGACATAGACCTGTATACTAGTCCATAGTGCTTTACAGCACTCTCTGAATCCATTATAAAGGGTAGAGAAGGCACATGATTCTGTGCATCAGTGAAGCCCACAAGTCTGATCTTCTGCTGTCAAGGCCCACCACAGTTCTTGTGTACCTGTATGAGTTGCTTATTTGTGTTGTATGTATGTCAGTTGTTTTCAGATAAGTTTCTCATATAACTAATTTTATATAGAGCCGTGGTGACACAGTGGTTAGAATGCAGTATTGCAGGCTAACTCTGCCCACTGCCAGGAGTTCAGTCCTGACAGGGATCAAGGTTGACTCAGCCTTCCATCCTTCAGAGGTCAGTAAAATGAGGACCCAGATTGTTGGAGGCAATATGTTGACTCTGTAAACCACTTACAGAGTGCTGTAAAGCACTATTAAGTGGTACATAAGTCTAAGTCCTATTGCTATTGCTGTATCATCCCTTTTCCAAAATAGACTAAATGTGTTGAAATTACATAGAATGTCCAACATGCAAATTACCATATGAAATATCACCCATCAATCCATTTATCAGATCACCAAAATTGGGAAAGTAATCCCTGCTACTTAGTTTATTGTGAGCCACCAAAACATGAGGATCTCTTTTGCTGTGGACCCAAGTAACCAAAGCTGGATTGGTGCATCAGATTGGCCTTTTGGAAATAGGACTGCTTAGTGCAGGGTTTCTCAACCTTGATAACTTTATGTTTGAATTCCACAGTAGTTATATTCACCTCCTCATGGCTGACTATGGAATTCTGGGAGTTGAAATCAACACATCCTAAAGTTGCCAAGATTGAGAAACATTGGTTTATGTGTTATATGTAAATGCAGTCATTGTATTTCAGCATTGTGTATGAACCATGCCACTGTGGCTTGTTCATTTCCTTAAACGTACATTGTGTACATGTAAGAAGGATTCCAGTTTCAATTCAGAAAAAGAAAAGTCTTGTTTAGCTAACAGAAATCTAGGTCTGTACTTCTACAAACTCCCATTGGCATTTAAACTTATCAAGAGTGTGTCCATGGTGCCTGATGTCAGTGGTGCTAACATTGGATGTTCCTGCTCTGACAACTGATGAAAATGCAGCCATTTTCTCTTCTCTTTTCTTACTTTTAGAATTCAGGTGCAATGGGTGGGGCAGGGGGTTGGGATGTAAGCTCAGCTAGCCATAATAATAATGGTGATGTGGGAACTCAAGAATGAGCTGATAACGTTTTGGCAGGCTGAAGAGCTGAGGAGAAAGCCTGCACTTGATACTAATTAGGGAATGTGTTTTATGACAGTTTATTGGGGGTGGGAATTGTAGTTTGTTACCTTGTATCTGGGGGAAGGGAATTTAGTTTTGGGGTTCAACTATGTAGTGCGGATGCTTTGCTTCACGAATAACTGTTATTTAAGGAAGAATTTTGCCTCGAAGTTCTTTTGATGGGTTTCATCTATTGGAACCATGACACCCAGACTCAGTACTCTTCTGGTGCTTGCCTCTGCTATCAGATGTCACTGCAAGTATTACAGTTCTGATACTTATTTTTATTAGGAGCCCCTCAACCCTTTTATTAGAATAACTTTTTTTCCTAGCATGGTCGTGATCACCTCATTATAATTCCATTACCTTGTCCTATGCCAACTCCATTACTTTGAACAAAACTGCCTTGCAATCCATTATCTTTCTTATCATTTCCTGTACAGTTGTTATCTTTACCTTCTATTTTTTGGTCATCACCTCACCACAATTACAGTCCCATTATTGTTATCACTGTACTTTGTTACAGCCTTAATTATGCCCATTGCCATTTTGTTATCTCTTTCTTTCTGGCAAATCTGTATCTTCTTCACATTAAAAAAAGGCACCTTTATAACCATCCATTAGAACTCAGGTATCCTTCTTTCTGCATTTTGCTCTTTACCTAATAACTTGTTTTAAGATCAGCTGATTGTAAGACCAGCATTCACATTTGTCATTATTTTGCTATTGCAATTTGATTGCCATTTATTGTCAGAGCTGTGTCCATCCATTACAGTTTTACAAGTTACATTGTTAGTGCATGGGAAATGGAAGGGAACGTGACAGCATAATTATCCATTTTATACCAATTTCTTTTGGTCTTCTTTTCATATTAACCATCCCTTCTTTTTCATTGTTATTATCTTCACCTTATTCTACCATTAATTTTCCTCTACCATTATCATCATTATTCCCATTATATTTCTCTTATTCTTGCTTATATTTCCACTGCTTAGATTTCGCAACCTCTGAGATCAGAATGTTTGTGCCCTTACCAATGGTCCCTCCAGAGTAACAAAAAGCACTGCCACCCCTTTATCGCAATGCCACCTTTAATCCCCAACATCTCTTGGCTACACTGTTTTGCCATTCCCTCATTATCCCTGCAACACCAACTTGTTCTGCATGGAATTACTCTTCTTTTAATTCGTAGAATTTCCTAATTTTCTACAGTAATGCTAAATATTTTCTACATTCACTATATAAACTTAGTGAAACCTCAGTGTAGCAAATCCCCATTTAGTAGAATTCAGTGGGGGTTTTTTTGTAAAAGAAGAAGGTGCCGGAACTCACACATGTCATACAACCCGCCTTGCCTATCCTACAAGGTTCCATCCAAAAAAGGTGCCAGAACTCCGTTTTGAGCGTTCTATGAGAAAAAAAGCCCTGGAATTTAACACAGAGAGAAAATCTATGCATTCACCAAGTGCGGATACTGATTTGATCCTCATCTTCATCTAGCAGACTTTGGATGCCATGGAGCAAAATTATTTCTGGTCATCCCCCGGAAATAAGCAACAAATCAAGTGTACCTGAAGTAATCTGGCCAAGAACTTTAGGTTTATTTTCATTTATGTCATTTACACAATTATATCATTAACAGAGGAGGGAAACCGTATTTGCATACAAATGGCACAATTTACCTCATTTGCATATTGATATCATTACACACATGACATAATTTGCATTTTAGCAGGCGTTCAGGAGTAACAGGCCTCCTATTTCCCACTTGATCCATTACATCAGGTTTCACTATATTTAACTATTTTAATTGCACCTACTTGAGAGATACCAAGCAGTAAATAACTATATTTGTTTCAGTCCTAACAATAGGGAACTTGCTTTTTCACTTGGATTCTTGTCTTTAATAACTACCTTAACACCAGTTATCTTTTTTATTATTTAGTTCATGAACCAAACCCCTGCCAATCAGGCACTGCTAAGCAAGTTGAGGTAGAGTAAGGCAAAATTATTTCTAATCTTCTACTCAGTGCCAGTCATCCCAGTGGCATTGCTCTTTTGACCTCTCATGACAGATTGCTAGTTTACATCATGGTTCTGTCACCAATATTTCTTTCAGAACTTGTGGAAGAATCTCTCTCTCCCATCTATCCATCCGTCCATCCATCCGTCTGTCCATTGAAGATATCTTTATCAGGCAAGGCATCAGTCCAAGACATCAGATTTGCAGTCTGTGCATTTAACTTATTTTGAGAAAGAGAAGATAAATACTCACATGCAATAATTGAGGCTCCTTTGGGAGCAACCGCAATATGAAAATAAAATTAATAAATGAAAATATTGGACCAAGTTGTACCAACATCTTTCATGAATAATTCCTATTGTGAGTTAGTGCTGGCAGAGTCTTAAAACATCCTGCTAAAGAATAAACACTGCGTTTCATCGTTTGGTTTTTAAAAATTTAGGAATGGATTAATCTGTCCATGTTAGTTTCTTATCTTTCCAGACTGAACCTCACCTTGACCAATTTGCACATCAGACTGAGGAGTGTTGTTTTTTTTTAAATTTCACACATGAAAATCCCTATACATTTTCTTAACATAAAACTTTGGTTAATTCAGTTTTGTTGAATACAATATGGATTGTTCTTTGTACAATTATCAGCCTCTCTTACCTGTGGGCTTCCTTTATGTGCTGGGCTGGGACTCCTGCAGTTCTAAGCTAGAAGGCCCTTCAGTCTTGTCAGTCTGGAATTCTAGTGTCACCGCAAACACTGTGTCAACACTGCTAACATTGGATGTTCCTGCTCTGACAACCAATGAAAATGCAGCCATTTTCTCTTCTCCTTTAACATGCTTTTCTTACTTTTAGAAGTCAGGTGAAGCAGGGTTGGGGTTGGGTTATAAACTCAGCTAGCCATAATAATAAGGCTGCTGTGGGAACTCAAGGACAAGCTGATAACATTTTGGCGGGCTGAGGAGCTGAGGAGAAAGCCCGCACTTGAAGCTAATTGGGGAATGTGTTTTTTTGACAGTTTATTGGGGGTGGGAATTGTATTTGTTACTTTCTATCTGGGGGAAGGGAATTTAGTTTTTGGGTTCAACTATGTAGTGCCGATACTTTGTTTTCCGAATAAATGTTCTTTAAGGAAGTATTTTGCCTTGAAGTTTTTTTTATGGGTTTCAACTATAGGAATCATGACACACTGACCGTGGAGCCTGGGAAAAGCTGGTTTCACTGCTGTTTATATTTGTGATAGAAAACTATACAAAAGTGCAAATTTTGAAGGAAAAACACCTATCAAATAGACTGGGGGAGTGGGAGCTTTGAGTCAGTTTTGTTTCCTAGGAACATCTTGGATGAGTCCCTGCACTTTTCTTGGTAAGATTTTCAGAAATGCCTTCTTTCTAGGGCTGAGGGACATTAACTGGTCCACGGTCACCCTTTCATGCCTAAAGGAGGACCGAGACTCATGATCTCCTGGTTTCTAGCCCAGGTCCATCTAACTATTACACCAAACTGGTTCTTCTTCTATTGTTTAAGATATGTCAATTAGGTAGGTTCTGAACTCGACATATTTTCCCCGTTCCTTCTTAAACATACCATGCATGAGGGAGAAAAGAGATTGAATGCTGGAGCATTGATAGATCTACTTCCCACTGCTAGTTCTCAGTTTGACTCTTAACTGTTAAAAAGAAATGATTACTGCCCACTGCATTAATACTACATGACCCCATAAATCTATATTGATTTTCTCTCTGTGTATGTATTCCTTTCCTTTCCACCTGATTCAATAGTTATGACAGCAAACTCTAATTGGTAAGAAAAGCAGGAGCTGCCATGAGCCTTGTGTACTGAAGGTTTTAATAAATGTAACAATAGGCTAGAAAGGAACACAGGAATGGGTCTGTTTTCCCATTATTTTCACTTCATACACACCTTACTTATTCATTTATTATCCAATGCGTCTTCATGTAGTCCTTGCTTAATGTACACTTATTCAGCAATCATTTGATGTTATGATGGTGCAGAACAAGGGGGTACCTATGATTGCTCCTTGTTGTCACATGATCATGATTTGGTGACTGGGTCATAATTATGATGTTATAATATTCTGCAGTCACATTATCTCATTTATTTATCACATTTCTATGCCATCTATCTCACCTAAGTGACTCTGTGTGGTTATTGCCATTTGCAACTTTCGCTGCTGGATTCCAACAAACTAGGTCAATGGCAAAGTTGGCAGGAGGTCGCAAAAGATGATCATGTGACCAGAGAGCACTGTGACTACATGGATTCAACTAACACAGCAGCAGTTTGAACTGTCTCATTAATCAGAACCATGACACTGGGACTTCTGGAACTGCTACGGCGTGCAGTCCTATGACATTGCACCTTATGACTGCTTTCCTTAGATTTTGGATTTTTTTTTAAAAAAAAGATTAATAATCTGCCCTTGTCTTCTTTTTTCTTTTACCTACAGCTCAGGGAGACAAACATACTAATACTTTTTCTACTCAGTTGGTTTTTCATGCCAAGGTGGGACTAGAATTCACAGACTCCTTATTTTTAAGCCTACACATAAATCACTACATCAAAGTGGTCACTGAGTGGCAGAGTTCCCCGTCCCAATTACCACCAGTGAATGCTCGCCTTCCCATACCATTATCTATACTGCATTAGATCAAAAGGAATCTAAGCAAATTGTAGATACCAGTGAGAAAATAAAATAAGAATAATATATACAAAAGTACATTAATTTATTAGTTAAAGGTGAAAATGGTGCCATTGACTCCATAGACATCTTTCTAAGAATTACTTTGAAAATAAGGTAGTCCTTATTTAGTGACTGCCTCTGATAGCAACCAATCACAGTTATGTATAACAGTGATAAAAAGTAACTTTGCAACCAATGCTTGGATTTACAACCTTTATAGTCTCTCTCTCTCCCCCTCTCTCCCCCCCTCACACACACTCACACACACCTGTGCATCTTTACAATCAGTTAGTACACATTGCTGACCCGTTTCTTTCTCCCCCCACCACAGAGTGGAAAGATTGCCTAAACAAGGTATCTCTTCCTGAACTGCTTTTTTCTGTATCTTAGCACCATATATTGTACTAGGTAAACAGTATAAAGCAAACAGCTGGTGGTTCTTATGTCTATTCTACATTGAGTTCCTGTCTTGTAATCCCTTCCTTTCCAATGAACTTAAATCATACATCAATTTTCTTCTGGCTAATTACCCCAGTGCTGGGATGAGCATTCTAAAGGGTGGATGTTATGACCCCCATCGCCTAGGCCAGGGGTAGGCAACCTTGGGTCTTTTATGACTCATGGATTTCAACTCCCAGAATTCCTGAGCCAGCAGGAAGTTAAAGTCCATGAGTCATAAAAGAGCCAAGGTTGCCTACCCCTGGCCTACGCAGAGTCAGGCATGAATACTCCTTTATTGCTCTGAACAAATGGCCCTACAATGGCTAAAGCTCCATCCAACTACCCTGAAGGCAGCCACTGTCAGTCCCCAAAATCCAGTAAACAACAAAGAAAAACTAAAGAGAGGGTGCAAGCTCATGGGGCAAGGTCCAGAGTCCAAGTAGAAAGGGCAAGGCAAATCTATAAGGCAAAGCAAGTCCAGAAGGCAAAAGGCAGTCTGCAGGGCAAAGGCAAGGCACAGGCAAGAACATGAGTCAAAGCTGGGGGATTATAAGCCAGGACAAACAATTGTTCCTGACAAAGACAAACTCCCCCTGGCTTCTCCTTAAGTTAACCCACACAATGTCAGATCCCCAAAGAAAACTATTGTTTCCCTTATAGTATACTTGCTTTTCTAACCATTTTTTGGGGCCTGCCATTCTGTTGGGAGGGGGGATGCTTTGGGGATGCTTTGCACTGTCTTGCCACTATGCCCTTCCCCCAGGAGAAGCAATGCATCACCCTAAAGTAGGAGACGGTTTGTGCTTGGAGCCAGAAGGAAACGAAAGTGAGAGACACCTTGAAGAGCAGGCCAACAGAGCCAGTTACCAAAACACTATGCCACCTGTGGATTGGCTGGAATTCAAATGGACCCTTGGACCCTGGGGGGAGGAGTAATGAATATTGCTTTTAATATACGGCTTGTGCAGGTTTTCCCTCAGACCTCGTCTTGTTTTCCCTGCTATCACTAGTCCCTAATGAAAGTTCCTTTTGAGACAATGATTGTTTCAAGAGTTCTGCTTTCTTGGGAGGCTTAGATGAGGTAGGTCCTTACACACAAGGTGTTCCTTGTGAAGAGGGGTGGGGCAACCTTCTTCTGAGTAGTCCTTTCAGTTGCCTTTGCTCTACTCTCCATGCCCTGTCAGGAAGTTTCTCTTTAGTTCTAGGTTGCTTCTCTCCTTGACTAGTTTCCATCTGTTGCTTCTTGTCCTGCCTTCAGGAGCTTTGGAGAATAGCTTGACTCCCTCTTCTTTGTGGCAGCTCCTGAGATATTGGAAAACTGCTATCATGTCACCCCTCACCCTTCTCTTCATTAAACTAGACATACCCAATTCCAGCAACCGTTCCTTATATGTTTTAGCCTCCAGTCCCCTAATCATCTTTGTTGCTCTTCTCTGTACTCTAGTCTCAACATCTTTTTTACATCGTGGTGACCAAAACTGGATGCAGTATTCCAAGTGTGGCCTTACCAAAGCATTGTAAAGTGGTATTAATACTTCACGTGATCTTGATTCTGTCCCTTTGTTAATGCAGCCTAGTACTGTGTTGGCTTTTTTGGCAGCTGCAGCACACTGCTGGGTCATATTTAAGTGATTGTCCACTAGGATTCCAAGATCCCTCTCACAGTCACTACTTTTTTCACCACTGATTTTTATTTTGTTAGATAGCGCCCAGTGTTCAAGTCTGTCCAGATCCTCCTGTATCTTAAGCCTGTCTTCTGGAGTATTGGCTATTCCTGCCAGCTTGGTGTCGTCTGCAAATTTGATGAGCTCATGGTGCTGTTCTGGTTCCTTGAACCTGTCAGTAATCAAGCAAGCTAATTTTGCAATCTCTGCTAATTTTGTCAACTTCACGAATACCCTCTGTTGTGGGTATTTCACTCTTTCCCTTTTGGGGCATATGATAGTCTCTCGGCAATAATCATATAAAATAATAAACTTGTGGCTCTTTTCTAATTGACTGTCATGCTCATTTAATTTTTCACTTAGCAACTGCTTCTCTTAATGGCTGAGTTGCCAGTTCCAATTGTGGTCACTAAATGAGGACTACCTGTATCTTGTTTTTCTTTTCACTTGTAACACTTGGTTTCCATCCCACCATGATATTTTTTTTATCATGATATTGACTAACTCCATTTCAGCATTTGGTGCTTTGTCATGACTCAAGCAATTTGCCAACTACAGCTGGGTCTGTTCTTCTGCAGGGTTGGTAATGCAAAAAGGGGTTGGAGTAAAAGACTGCTGGCTTCTGAATAATGTTTAGAAAACATAGAACTAAATAATGTGATGCAGTTGTAAGGTGCAACATCGTGGGACTGCATTGATTTATGATGGCAATTCTGGATTGTTAGGTGAATCTTGTGTGACTGCAGTGCCCCATTGCCACGTGATTGCCATTTGCTACCTGCTGCCATCCGTGTTGATTTAGTTTTGTTGGAAGCTGACTGTGAAGATCACAAACAGGAACCACCTGAAGCAGAATGCTGCAACACTGTTATTGCAAGCCAGTGCTCTTTCGCTGTAGTGGAAGTCTGCCTTCTGGAATAAGCTCCGCCCCCCTGCCCCCCCGAGATCCAGATGGCCCCCCACTTTGCTGTTGTTTAGAAGAGCCAGGAAGACCTGACTCTTCACTTAGACGAGGGAGGTGAGGGAGAGGGAGATCCCTCACATTTACACCTTTTGCCTTTTATGTTTTATTGATACTTATCACTATAATTGTCTTTTATTGTTGTGAGCCTCCTAGAGCAGTTGAGAGCCATGCAATATACAAATTTAACAAGTTATTAAATTAATTGTTATTATCCATCAGCACTTTGGTTGTCTTCTTTCCTTAGTCTCTTGCAGGTGTCTCCTACAAATCATTTATGGGATGTAATACACAGTAGCAGCCAGGGTTTGAATATTGCATGTAGCGTTTCACCCACAATATGCTTTTGCCTAAAACAAATGTTCTCTTTATTTGATTAATAGGGTCAGCACCATATTGTGCTATATACTGAATCATAACATAGCCAATTGTGCAGATGGTTTTGGTTTCCTACGGGTTCTCTAACAACAGCTCTTTGTGTGGTAAATGAAAGTTTTTTCTGGAGTGCATTGGGCTGAGAGGATGTTAAAAAGACTTCAGCATGCTGCCAAAATAACTAGTTCCTTAAAAAGTTTTGTGCAGTCACTGCTGTTCATCATATCCACAGGGTACCTTACAATGGAGAAAGAGATATATAGAGCTTATGGAAGACTCTGAAATTAAAGGGGAGCTCCAGTTTGTTTCTCTTTCCACCACATGGAGACTAATGGCAAGAACTGTATGGATAAGGTTATGCTTTATGCTAGACATTTAAAGCTGTGAAAACACTGAGTTAAGTTAATAAATAATTCAAAGTATTGATAAAGGAGAATATTTGTAGGTCAGGATTGACATGAGGGGTCCTCGGTGCTCTCTGAGCTTGCTTGTTTTCCTGCAGATGTTTCGTTACCCTAAGTAGGTAGCACCATCATCACTAGCCCTGATGATGTTACCTAGTTTGTGTAATGAAATGTCTGCAAGAAAACAAGCAAGCACAGAGAGCACCTCAATTCAAAGTATGATTTGTGCCAGCTTATCAGTGATCAGGTAATGGAGGAATATAGCAGCACCCTCAGCATGAGTGAGCATAGCAATAAGCTTTTATTTCCAATCATGAAATAACCAGCATCCTTAAATGCCTTACTGAAAACAACTTGATCAATGACTGGTTTCATGTGATTGTGAGGCCCTTTGTGCACTCTAGCAAAATCCGGCACCCAACAATTAGCTGCTGTAGGCTGTTTTGGCCTTGCTATTTAGGCAACCTCCCCCTTTCCCTGACAAGGCCTGTCATCTGAAAACAATTCATCAGATGTGGTAAAGCCTGAAACTGGGATCTGAAGCATAATAAGATCTGCTTAGTTCATTGCGCGGGTCCTAAGTCCTGCAAGGCTTTGGTTCAATGCAGTTCAAAGATGGTAGATTCTTGGGCTTCCCAATACCTCAGAATCAAGTAAAAGAACACAAACAAAAGCCTTGCTATTAAAATATAGTGGTAGAATAGCTGTGCAGAGTAGAGTTCTTCTTTTAGTTTGTCACAACTTCTTACCAAACTGAACCAGCAAAACACTACAGGACAATGAAAGACAAGTAAAGGTATTCCAGTACCTGCTACACCAGGCTATTTGAAGTTCCAGTACACAATATGCTTCTTGATTCAGTTCTTCAAAGCAACTGACCTCTGTCAAGCCAACACTTCTGAACCACCTAGAGAGAGCAAAAGAGACATGCAACAGATTACACCTTCTCATTCAAAGGGAACAACAGTATTTGGGGAGAAAAGAGCTATTTCTTTCTCCTTAATTTATTAGAAAAGTTTCAAGACTGCCTGCTTTTAGGATTATTTTTTTTCCCTTTCCTTTTACTCAATTCTTACAAGAAAATCAGAAATAGCACATTCTGGTTTCTGAATTACTTCATCTGACATTTGTCCCTAATGAGAATATTCAATCCAGTGGCTCAGGGGAAAGGATATAGCACTTTCTAATTGGAAATTATTAGCTATTAAGCCAAGAAATCTGCACAAAATATGGGACAGGTCTTGTATTTCCTTCTGAAGTCAGTTCATATTTTAGAAACACACCTTTACTCAGTCCACAGGCATTACAGAATATCTAAGACTGCTTAAACCTGAGCACAAAAACGGTAGAGATTCAATTCAAACAATACTAATCCAGTAATGATAGGCCTGAGCAAGTCATATTGCTCTCCAACAGTATAAATCTTCCACATTGGGCATATGTATAAATTTTCAGCTTAAATATAAGAGAAGCTGAGGATTTTCCTTTTGCTTTCCTTTTCTTTGATAGACAAAAACTTGGCTCAGGGTTTCATACAGCTGGCTAGACCCCGCGTGGCAGCCCCAGTATTGTTCCAGGAGAAGAAAGATGGGTCTCTTCATCTTTGTGTTGATTGTAGGGGTTTGAACGTGGTGTGCATGGAAAATGTGTACCCCTTGTCCCTCATGAAGTACATGCTGGCCCACCTTTGCAAGGGGAAAGTGTTCTCTAAATTGGACTTATGGGAAGCTTATTGCCAGGTCAGAATTAGAGAAGGGGACAAATGGAAAACTGCTTTTAACTGCCCCCTAGGCTGCTTCCAGTTTAAAGTGCTCCCTTTTGGATTACAAGGGGCCCCTGCAGTGTTCATGCAACTGATAAACAAAGTGCTGCATGAGCACCTATATAAAGGGTTTTTGGTGTACCTGGGTGACATCTTAATCTGCACCGAGACAAAAGCCAAACAGGTAAAGCTGGTCAGAGCTTCCAAGCTTTCAAAGCACAAATTCCACAAAGAGAAAATTGACTACCTGAGTTACTGGATCTTGCATGAAGGGGTGAAAATGGACCCATAGAAGACCCCACCACCAGGAAGCAATTGCAGAGCTTCTTGGGTTTCTCCAACTTCTATAGGCACTTCATTCCCTCCTTCATGCAAATTGCACTCCCCATGATGAACTTATTAAAAACCAAGGGAGGGGATAAACCAAAACCCAGACAGCCACTAAAATGGACCATGGAATGCCAAGCTGCATTCAAGAAATTGAAAAGACTTTTTTCTGCGGAGCCAGTACTAAGGCACCCAGACCTAGAGAGACCGTTTGTTATCCAGGCCAATGCTAGCAATGTAGCTGTCAGCACAGTACTGCTCCAGTCCTTCAAAAAAATTGACTGAGACAGAGCAGCACTGGGTGGTGTGGGAGAAGGAAGTCTATGCTGTGAAGTGGGCCTTTCTTTCCTGGAGGCATTTCCTGAAAGTGAGCATTGAAAACCCTGAGGAAACTGTCTCCCAATCAGGCACTGTGCGCCCAACATTTCCAATGCTTCAACTTTACCTTCTGCTATTTACCAGGGGGGGAGAAATTTCCTGGCAGAAAATCCAGGCTGCTGCAATATAACACTGTGAAAGCTGAGATAGTCAAACCTTTACTTCCAGCGCAGCAGCTAGCAGCCCCAATAACTACTAAGGTGCAATCAAAAGGCACCTCAATGCTATCACCCTGGCTTTTAAAGAAGCCTGGAAAAAGACAAATGATTCCTTAGCCACAAAAATCTTTGCTCCATGTAGGAGGGAAGTTATATGTCCCAGCCAGCCAAAGACTAAAGACTATGCAGACTATGCAGACTCAAAGGAGACACGGTACTTTGGGTTTGTGAAGATCCTACATTTGTTAAAGAGAAAAATTTGGTGGACTTCTATCAAAAAGGACATCAAGAGCTATGTGACCAGCTGCCCTATGTGTGCAGCAGCAAAACGGAGGCAGGGGAAAACGCCTGTCCATCTACAGCCAGTCACAAATCCTTCACCACCCTGGAGAAAGATTTCTATGGACTTTATCATAGAATTGCCAGAAAGTGCAGGAAACACCGTTATTTGAGTGGTAACTGACCTGTTTTCAAAGCAGGTCCATTTCATTCCTTGTCCAAAGATCCCAACAACAATCCCTCCAGCCCTTCAAAAAATTAGGTCCAAAATTTGTGGGACCCTTCCCCATAAAACACATTATAAATCTGGAAACAGTGGAGTTGGAACTCCCTAAGGCCTTAAGACAAATCCACCTGGTGTTCCACTGTAGCCTGTTGAAACCTGAAATAACCTCACCTTTACAGCCAGTGACAGCCCCAGCACCACAACCCATTATGGTAGAGGGTGAACAAGAGTTTGAAATTAGGGAAATCTTGGACTCATGCAAACACCATGGAGCCACCCAATACTTGGTGGCCTGGAAAGGTCTCCTAGCTTCCCAAAACAAATGGGTTCACAAGAAGCATGTTAGAGCCCCTAGGTTAGTTAAATGTTTCCATGCACGTTACCTGGATAAACCTGACAAATCTGTGGTTTCTCTTTCTCTACCCATTTTATTATTTTCTATTTCCTCCAGGTAAACTTCTCCTTATTTTAAGGGGGGCAGCATGTCAGATCCCATCAAATGTTATTCGCAGTGCTCTGCCATTCTGTTGGGAGGGAGGAGATTGTACTCTGTTGGGAGGGGGAGGTCTTGTGGGCTTTGGGATGTATTTCCTTTAGTTTGTTCTTTTCACCTTTGATGTATTTCTCTGGGTGTGAAAGGGGAGAGGAATGTGCCTGGCGCCATCAGCCTTATCTCTACCCCGCTGGAAGAAACTGGGAAGAAACTGAAAATCACTCTCCCATAATAACTTCACATCTATGGATTGGCTAAAGTCAAACTGGACAGATGGGCACTGGGGAGAGGTTTGAAAGGGGAGTTTTAATGTACCATTTTGCATGGGAATTATTCAGATCTTGCCTTGCCTTGCTGTTTTCACTGTCTCTCAGTAAAAATTCCTGTTGAAACAGTGTGTCAGAACCCATTCCTATTTCACTTCTGCCTATCCCCTCTGATCCAAAATCAAATCTCACCTTTCCCTGGGTTCTGCCATACTCCCAAGGGGGAGGTGGGATGTGCCTGTGGGGTTATTGCCTTTGCTTCCTCTTTCCACTACAATGTAACCTTTTGTTTTGTTTATTGCCTCTGTGTCCTCTACCCGCCCATGCAATGTAACAATTTGCTTGCTGTGTCATCTCTCTCTCTGAACTCTATCTTCCTAAACTGTCAGGTAGAACAATGGAGGAAATAAGGAACATAACCTCAGTGCCTGGTTTATCTCTAAGCTCTCAAAGGAAGGTGTGAAGAAGCCGCCGACCATCGCTGCATGAGCTGGAGATGGGCTCCATGATGGACTTTCCCATGATGGACTTAACACCTGGGGATTGGCCATCCCACATCAGGTGGGCGGACTATGGGGTGGGGTCTTGTTTGGGGATTCTTTAATCTATTGCTCTGCATGGGAAATCTCAGACCCTGTCTATTATGCCTGCTATCAACTACTGTTAATAAAAGTTCCTGTTAGAAGAAATTGTTTCCAAGAGTTCTGCTTTCTTAAAATGTGGGATTGAGGTGGGTCCTGACATTAGACAAGATCTGCAGTAATAGCCTGGAAGGAAGACCCATACTGGGGGACTTTGCAACATATATAATGAATGTGAGCTCCCAACCTCTTAATCCAAAAGCACCACTAAACATTACAGGAGGGGTTCTCTCAGCAGACACCTGTAGAACTTCCCATTCTATTGAATGATCTGCTTCTGAGCTGAAGAAACTTACCACCCTCATGACCTTCCAGAAAGTGGCAAAGATTTGCCTGTTTTGGAAGGCCTTTTTGGATTGAGTACAGAGTTACAGAGGCTGGATTAGTTTTATTGTATTGTTGTGTGCTGTCTCACCCAGAGTTGCCTTGGGTGAAATGAGTGGCTATACAAATTTTATTATTAAATATTGCATCCTATTTCCTATCATATTATTTATGGATTTATTTAGAATTTATTAGAACTGCCCTACTCTAAAACTACTATTATTGTTGCTATTGTTATTGTTATATTTTTATCATATATTTGTGAGCTGCCTGAGTGTGACTGGACTGAGGGAGTGCCTAACTCTCCTCAATAAATACATGGAAAAAATGTAAATGTGAACATTGCCTACACAAACTGGCCAAACAATTCATAACTCGTGCCTAGGTGCTGCATCCACCCAGGCTCTTTCTTGGTCTGTAGCAGATTTCTGTGCAGAAAAGACTTCTATTGAAGAAGCAAAGTGGATCTTGACAACTTTGAGGTACTGCGGTTTTCTTCATTCTAGGGACCAAATAGGCCTAATCAAGATGAAGTCAGAACTGAGATGGAAGTTTCTAATTTGATGAACTAGAAGCTCCTTAGGTCTGGCAGAACATAACTTGCCTCTCCTTCAGAATGTTTTGTTTCTCTGGAAGCCTTATGGAAGGAAGAATATAAAAATGCCAAAAACATATAGCCTTTCCCTAAGCATTGGTAGTTCTAGGGCTCATTCTGTCTTTTTCACACAGTGGGCAGCCCGGTTTTTCCTATTGTTGTTGTATTATATTTATACACATCCCCTGCAATCAGTGGTTCTTTTCTTGTTTGCATGCTGCATGTCAGAAGGAAGGCGGAGGAGTGAACTGGATGCCTTTGTCCCTGGTGACAGCATCCTAGCTCTTGTAAAAGCCAATCCTATTTGATATCACATATCTTAGAAGCCCAAAATACTCCTCTAATAAGATAATTGCTTCACATTCAGGTCCCAATGGGATTTGTGAACACTGAAGGATGAAACCATACAATGATCTTGCAAGGGAAACAAATGTTATTAGCTGCATTTTTACCCATGGGAATGTGAAAGCCCGAGAAAGGAAAAGCAGTTGATTTAACTGAGAGAAGGCCCCAGTCCACCATGGCAATATCAAAGATGTGAAGATTTTTTTTCTGGTGTAACTAATGGAGTGCCATATATCTCCTCTTTGCCCTAGTCATTCTTCAAATCCTGCTACCTGTCTCCAGTACCTTAAACTGAATCTGACAAATTTGGAGATAGGTGAATGGAGGATTACTGCAGTACAAGTTCAGTCCCAGCTGAGTGAACATCAGGTTTTCCAAGGCTACCACAAGCCTGAGTTTATCCTTGGTTTGGGATGAATATGAAGAGGAGAAAAAGAGAGATTCTTGCTATAAAATGGCAGCTGTGCTGATGGTCATGGCTGCGAATGATTCCAGATTTGGGAAGTTAACAGCTGCTACTGAAATATGTTGCAAAGGAAGTTACTGAATGACAAATGAAACATTGATGCAACACACACCAAATGTCCAGATAGAAAAACAAAAACATCCCATATGTAGATTCAGAATATTGAATAGAAATGTTGCCCATCATAAGCTGATACTATTCATGGCAGGAGATCAAAGATTCCTGCACATATGAGTGGTTTCATTAGCCAAGAAGAGAGTATGTGTGGAATGACTGACCTGTTCAGAACTATAAGTGGAAAAGTAGAAAGTAGAATTCCCTTTCAAAGTCTGGGAAAAACCTTATTCAACTAAATGTCTTATACTAAGCATCTGCCCATCTCCACAAGGGAAAAAAATGAAAATAGAAATGCAAAGATTGGAAGTCTGGTAAGAGAACTGAAACTTCTTTGTCAGAGGTAGCTTTCCTACAGTTCCCAATGTTTCTTAAAAGAGATCATTTACTGTATAATAAACCAGTTACTGTATACCTGTAATGGAGAGACATCTTTGAGTATGAATGCCCAATTCTGTAGTCATGAGGCAAGCAATATAGTGGTTATAGAAACCACTGTGATCATAGGAATCTCTTGTATATATAAAATTCCTTACTTATTTTTATTTTTTGTTTATTTTAATTCCATTTATATCCCGCCCTTCTCCGAAGACTCAGGGCGGCTTTACAAACTTAGCAGTATGTTATGTTATGTCCAGTGGTGGGATTCAGATATGTGAACAACCAGTTCTCTGTGTGGATGCCGCTTCTGGAAGTCCATTCTGGGCCTGGGCAACAAAAAATTAGCTAGGCAACAAAAAAATCTGCTGAACTGGTGTGAACTGGCTGAATCCCACCACTACTTATGTCTCTCTTTGTTTTGGTTTCTGTTTTTATTTAAATAGGATTTTGAGTGACATAAAATGTTTGTTTTCTGTATTGCTTTGGATTGGTTCTGGACCGATGACAATGTGTCTGAGTGAATAGGGCTACCAGCATTGGTCCACAAAAATCTAGATTACCACTATATGGCAGGACAGGTTTTCAGTATCTCTTGGCTGCCATCTAGTGACCATCTGGATGTTTGTAGACCAGAACTGATACTCCTATGAGAGAGTTAATCAGAGAGGATAGAAAGAAAAGCATGATGGCATGATGACATTTTCTGAGCCGGGGAAAAGAACTAGAATGTGATTCTGAAGAAGATATTAAAATGCAGATTAGATTGGTATTTTGAGGTTTAGGTTTACTTAGAGTTTTCATCCAGGTATTATCTTTTAATTTCCATATTGTTTGCTTTCTCAAGACTTGGGTGTTTTGTGACTAGCTAAATCTACCTGTGTTGTGGAGATAGACTACCATGACAGTGGAATTAATGTTTTCTAAAATGCTAAATATATCTATTGGTCAGTGGATGAGAAACTTGTTCTCATATTTATCCAATAATAATCCCCACAATGTGAGGTTTACCCTTAAGGTTTACTTACAAGGACCAGTCTCTGCTTGATTGAACTGCAGCATAAGCATGCTAGGACAATGTCCCTTTTCTGGCTGTGCTCCATGATGTTGCTTTCACCTCATTCCCTGTCTATGAGCAAAACAGCCATATATCATCCTTAATGGTACCAATATTAAAGCAGTATGTTCCAGTATATACACCTATTAACTTTTATCATTCATTTCCTTGGAATGAATTGAGGTGACTGCAATGCCTTCAAACAGAAAATAGAGATAAGATAGTGTATGATTCCTCAAAGAGGATGTAATGGACTGTAAGAATATCCTTGGGAGACATGAGGAAGAGACTAGACTATGGTTTGATAAGATAAATCTGAGTCCAAAGGAGGGATGGGGTTGGAGAAAGCATATTAGATGGGATCTTCCCTAGTTTTCTGGAAAGTAAAGGCGGATGTCAGCCTTTTGAGGTATTCCAGACAGGAAACTAAAACCATGACTACTAATAACATAATCTTGCAATATTTAAAGCTTCTTCTAATACTAATGGACTTTGAATGAGGTGGATAAGAAGGTAGGATGGGAGATCATGAAAAGCATATATAAATAATAAAAATCCTCAATGAAAAGCTAGTATATTAAAGACATAATTTACTTAACCTAACTGCCAAATGCCCAAAGTATCGATTTGCCCTGTTTTTGAAATACCTATAGAATAAGGATATGTACCCAGGAAGGAGAGTTCCCTAAATGCTGCCCATCCAAAATGGCCAGTCCCTTACCTGGTCCATGCCCCATGAAACTCACACGAGAAAGGGCCTAAATGTAGGATTCCACCCTAAATGTGGCAATTTGAAGTATGTTGAGGTTATTGTGCTCTCTCCATAAATACCTTTTATCAAGTTTCTTCTTCTGGGAAACATTAAAATCTCCATTCAATCATGTTTTGAAAGCAGAGATATGTGACAGATTAAAGTATCTGCTCTTAATAGTAACATACAACACTGTGCAATTGTTCTGTGATTATTGTTATTTCTGACTTCTGTTGTCCAACCTCTATACAGCTGCTGTATACTGTTCATAGAAGTGATTAATTCAACTCCTTGAACTACTATGATATCTGATAATTTTATAGCTGGAAACTTTTGATACACATTTTGATGCATTTTGAGGTTATTGGTGTTTGTCTGCTTCTACAGAGAATGGTAATATAATCAAGACTCTTGGTAATTTCACCATTTGGTACTTAGAGCATGAACTGATACATTCTTTTCTTACAAGCATCATTTGCTTATTTGATCTTTTTTTTGGAATGCTAATATTTAATGAAGATAATTTTGTGTCCAAATATTTTCTTTCACTTTTAACCATTTCTGAGGTAGTAATGAGTAAATTTCCCCACTGATCATACTGTCAAATAAACTACCCATAACAGGAAGTGAATCTCTTTATTTATTAGCCAAGCTATTTTTTTAAAAAAACAACAACGGTAAAGTAATCTGGATTACAAAAATCTGGAGAGTCATTAGATGACTTCAAAGTCATGCTTACTTTCTAGATTCAATCTGGGTTGGTCACCAGGACCAGAGGTTTTTGTCTTCCAAGTCTTCTCTGTGTGCTTTGTGCTATTCTGTGTGGGGTATGGTTCCTGTTGTGTGTGGTTTTTTAGATATACATAGACTGGGGGGTTGGTGGCTGGCTAATAAGTCATTCGGTGTTGTTTCCTTGTGCTATCCAGCTCTCACCTCCTTGATAACTGGGGGTAAATCAGCACTTTCTAGATTTCTTGCAGCCCAAATCTAGTAGCCCAACTCAAGACACAGTGAAGTTTGAATGTTCTGAGAACATCCTCTTCTAAATAAGACCTCAACTTTTGAGCATCCAGATATTTTCTTAAATAAGCATGTTGTCCATCAACAATTCCCCTTACTACACTGCAGGGATGATCTGGTTCTGATGACAAGATTAAGCCGTAGTGTAACAGATGGGACGTGTCTTTGCTTCTGTCTAATAGCAGGTACACTATACAGAAAAATAACACCTCCTAGCCCTATCAATTCATGAGAAAGTTAGTTTTCCTAAGGGCTGGCATAATTTTCCATAGAAAATAATATATGTCCTGGTTACATGCATGGCCTGTTGTTTTGCTAATATTAACTTTGTTAGGTTTTAAGAAGTTGATTTAAATTTGTCAGTTTTAAGACTTAGTCTTTAAGAGTAAGATCACACTTAGAATACTGCATCCAGTTTTCGTCACCCCAATACAAAAAGGATGTTGAGACTTTGGAAAGAGTTCAGATTAGGGGGCTAGAAGCTAAAATATACGAAGAATAATTGCAGGAATTGGCCATACCTAGTCTACTGAAAAGAAAAAACCAGTGGTGACATTATAGCAGTCTTCCAAGACTAGAAGGGCTGCCACAAGGAAAAGGGGGCCAACATATTTATCAAAGCACTTGTAGGCAGGACAAGAAACAATGGATGGAAACTAACCAAAGAGAAAAGCAACCTAGAACTAAGGCAGGGGTAGGCAACCATGGCTCTTTTATGACTTGTGGACTTCAACTCCCAGAATTCCTGAGCCAGCCATGGTGGCTCAGGAATTCTGGGAGTTGAAGTCCACTAGTCATAAAAGAGCCAAGGTTGCCTACCCCTGAACCAAGGAGAAAATAATTGTGAAAGTTGGCCATCCAAAACTCAATAAGGAAAATGAAACTTTTGTTGCAATATTCAATGAATTTTTAAAGGAAAAAATTTAAAATACGTTTTGGTAAGCATTAGAAATTCTCCTCCGGATGTTTTCAAATTGCTTGATAATATTTGAACTCTAAAAAGTCTGATAGAGGTATCTAGATCAAATTTTAATGCTCATAAGTTGGCGTGTAAAGTTCATATGTGTGAGAGAGCATGAGAGAGAAAGAAAGAGAAAGAAAGAGAAAGAAAGAAGGGAAATAAAATGAATTTTCATACAAATATAGTAGGCTAAACATTACTCAAATATAAAAATGAGAAAATGTGATCCTCATAAAACCTCTACAAGTTAACAAAGGGCTGGTAGAATTTGCAATCATAATAGTCTACAGCATTATTAATCTGGCGCCATACAATTGAATATGAGAAGTTTCATTTAATTGTTTGTTTTAACTGTACATGAAAGAAATGTCTTTGTTGACCTGACAAAAAAAGACTTTAGTGTTCTCCCCCGTAAATGATTTTGTTATATACAGATATCAAGTTAGAAAACAACTTTTTTAAATGTTTTGGATGAAATTTTCTGGTGAGCAGTTTAAAATAGGCAGAATGACTGCCATTATGTGTCTCTGTAAATCTGTGGCGTTACTGGATAGAATCTGCCTGCAGCCCAGTTTGAGACTTGAGGATATTTCTAATTTCAGTCCTTGTCCAATGTTTTTGTCTCACAGTTCCCCAGAGATGTCAACCCTTTGGCAAAAATCCTATCATATAGCAGCTCAAGCTGCTGGCTGTTGCATGGTTCAAAAATCAGTTTTATGAGCCTTGTTTTTCTTCTGTCTTGCATTAAAAAGCCTCTAGTGTAAAGTGGGTACAAGACTGCAAAATGCCACCCTGAAAAGGGGAAACCTCTCAGAGTAACTAAATGCAATTAAATTACATTCATTCTACACTAACCAGGGGGACATTTTACCATCCAGAATCATATACTTCACTCAGGAAAACAAAGCTGAATAAAATAGACAACACTGGTTTCCAGAACTCCTAACATTCTCCGGATTCTTACATCCAACCTGTCCTCCAAGCTAGTCAGGACAATGTTGATGGGATTGTTCTCTTTTAGTCCATAACCAGCAAAAAGGACACACACACCCTGCAATATTAAAAAGGCACACACACAAAAACACACACACACAAAGATGCAAAAGTCACATCTGGTTTGGCTCTTAGACGTCATGAGTCTTGAAATTTAGGAATTCCTAGTGGTCACAGTGAGAGGGTAGAAGATAAGATCCTCATATATTTTTAATATATTCCCTGGAGGTAATACTTAGGAGGAATTTCCTGCTCCTTTCTCACCTAGGCTTAGACGTGTGCTGAATAAGTAAATATTTGCACATATTTTCCTATCTTAAACCCCACACAGTTTGGTTTGCAACTAGTTAAGAATTCCATATTTAGGTTTTGCTTTCTAAAGTCCCCCCTTCCCCTTCAACTTCATGTTAGATTTATGAGGAGAGGCAGTGGTTGAAAAAGCTTTTCTGTAGGAATTAATTCATTTTTAATCAACTGAACATAATGATTTGATATAAATGATCTTCCCGAACTGAGCTTAATCAACTCCGAATAGGCCTTTTCCATAATGTTATTTAGAGGGGCATTTTATAGAAATACTGCTATAGGCCTTATTTAATCATGTGTTTGTTTCACTGTGCAAACAGTTTTTAATGGGTGGCTCAGGATTTAATGCAAGGCAGGTTTATTTTTTATTATTTGCAGTGGATTAGCACTGGCAAAATGCACAGGATTAATAGCATTGAAGGCAGAAACAATCTGTCTCCTTTCCATCCTTCCTCTAACATTCCAAGTCAATACAACCAGGCATTCTTAAGCCAGCAGCCTCCTGTTTCTGTGCTTCTGAATTTTTGTAGATTTTTTTGTTCATTCCAGTTAAGAAGAAACTAGAGCAAATGAGTGCTGGTAATCCACAATCCGAGGATGAGATATCGCACTCCCTGTTATGTACCTCCTTGAGAGTGTAGTAACTGAACATTGGCAGCATGGCTTCATCTCATTTTGAAGAAGGAAATATAACCACTACTCTTCACCATGCATGAGAGCACTTTGTATTTACACTGGAATAAAGTAAACCCAGCTGTACCATATGCATTTCATTTCTCACACTCATTCAACTGTACCCACAGGTGGACCACACATGTGCATGGAATCTCCAATATAAAACAAGTGAAAACACATAATCTGTTTTCAGAAGCCAGAATGTGAAAAAAATAAAATAGATTATTTCAAGCATTTCACAATTTTTTCTTGGATTTCTGAAAACAGAGTTTTTGATTCTGACTTTATATATTGATAAGGCTCAACAACATCCCCAACATTTATAAGGTCTTATCTTGCTGCAATGAGGACAGCGAAGGCTAACTACTTCACTGCCTTCATCATGTCCACAGATAATCGCCCGGCCGCCCTGTTTAGGGTAACTCGCTCCCTTCTTAACCAGGGGAGGACCCCTTACAGGGGCGGGCCGAGGAATTTAGTCATCATCTGACGGACAAAATCACTCAGATCCGGGCCGGCTTAGACTCTGACTGGGCGGAATCTAACATGGAGGAATTGGATGGTCTTGAGCATGTTATCTGGACTGAGTTTGATCCTGTTTCCCCTGATGATGTGGACAGGATTATGGGGAAACTGAGCTCCACCACCTGTTTGTTGGACCCATGCCCCTCCTGGCTGGTTTATGCGGCCCGAGAGGAGACACGAGGCTGGTTCCAGGCAGTAATAACTGCTTCCTTGAAGGAGGGTATCTTCCCCTCCACCTTGAAGGAGGCGGTGGTGAGGCCGCTCCTCAAGAAGCCTGCCCTGGACCCAGCTGTTTTAAATAACTATCGTCTGGTCTCCAACCTTCGCTTTCTGGCGAAGGTTGTTGAGAGTGTGGTGGCGTACCAGCTTCCTCTGTTCCTGGATGAAACTGATTATCTGGACCCATACCAATCGGGTTTCAGACCCGGGCACAGCACGGAGACGGCATTGGTCGCGCTGGTGAATGATCTATGGTGGGCTCGGGACAGGAGTTGCTTCTCTGTCCTAGTCCTATTAGACCTCTCAGCGGCTTTTGATACCATCGACCATGGTATCCTACTGCGGCGTCTCAGGGGTTTGGGAGTGGGAGGCACCGTTTTATGGTGGTTCTCCTCCTATCTCCTGGGCCGCTCGCAGTCAGTGTTGACAGGAGGGCAGAGATCCACCCCGAGGCCTCTCATTTATGGAGTTCCTCAGGGGTTGGTTCTCTCTCCCCTCCTGTTCAACATCTATATGAAGCCGCTGGGTGAGATCATTCATGGTTTCAGGGTGGGGTATCATCAGTACGCTGATGATACCCAACTTTTTTCTCCACCCCGAACCAACTTAGTGATGCCCTCGCCGTGATGTCCTGTTGCCTGGAGGTCTGGATGGGGAGAAACAAGCTTCGTCTCAATCCTGCCAAGACTGAGTGGCTCAGGATTTCTGGGAGTTGAAGTCCATGAGTCATAAAAGAGCTGAGGTTGCCTACCCCTGGCCTAGGCCGTTTCCTGATTTGTTGACTAGCCATCCTCTTTGAGATGATTCTGTGTATTGTCTGAGACCCAGTATGCTCTTCATTTAATATAGTGGAGAAAATAAATCTAAGAAAATGGAGATTCCATGGTCTTTTCCTCTGTCTTTTAATCATGACCAGGGCCAAACCTAATCATATCACACCCAAATTGATCTCCCTGTCCCCAAACAACCTCTCCCCCTCAATCCTATATTAACCAAAGAACAGAAGCATCCTCACCAGCTCATAATACAGCCCAAGGGCAGCTCTAACAAGAAACTGCAACACAGAGTTGCTTTTCCATTGTTCAGAGTCTCCCTTTCTTCCAAAGCAAGCACTCAAACACCCTTGCGAGAAACATGATTCTCCAACTCAGCCTTGTGCTCCTTCTTCAGACTGAATCCATGACAGTAATTAATGTGGCTGCCTTAGATTGATCTGTCCTAATTTTATGTGGACTTCTAAAAGCATGATCACTGCCTTTCCTTTTCCCTATTTACTATCTGAGGTCCTTTTTATATCTATTTCTTTCACTATAACGTGTTAAATGGATTTCCTATTAAAACCTTTCTCAGGTAGAAGACTGCATGAGGATCATTTACCTCTTATGTATTCAGAACTTTCCCAAAGTGGGCAACGTTGAACAACGTTGGGGTTTACTTGAGAGGGTTGGGAGAAAAGCAAATGGGAGGCCTTAAACCTTTGTAAAAGCTTAAGACATTTCTAAAACTAAAGTAGCTAAAGTCTCTCTTATGTTAAGTTCTCCTGTTAATGACTTCATAAGACAGACAGAAAAACACACTATAAATAGTATTTATAGAATTTCATTTTCCATTTCAAGTTAAAGCTGAAATTATACAGGCGGATAAGAGAACACTTTTAAATATGTATGTTGCACACATCCTCACCTAGATAATTATGAACAGCCTTTCTTGCCTCACCAACGTTCAGTTTCTCTACTTTTGTAGTATAAACTCCAAAGGGCAACCAACTGTCTTGTGCTAATTTTGTTCTGAAAAGCTGATATGGATGGTGAGAATCATTCTAAGCTTTGGGTGTTGCCAGTTTGCGTATTTCTTTTATCTGTATCAAGTTCTTTGGTAACTCAAACAGGGAGAATAGTTGTTGTTGAGTGTTGATGAACACTGGCGTGTCACCTGTAAAGTCGCGTGCTTCACATAGAGACAGACACAGAGCTGGAGTAGAGATGAGTTTATTCTGAACAGAACGAACTGGGGAAACAGGGAAGCCTGGCGTCTATTTGTACCTGCCCAGGTGGATGGCATCCAATCAGTTCAAACCTGGGCTTCCTGCCAGTGCAGGTGACAATGGGTGTAGATCCTGGCTTCCCACCAGGCTGACCATGCCTGGGGCTGTCAACAGCTTAACTCATTAGGCTTATCCTGAGTGAGCAGTTATCGCCTGGAGCTGTCCAACCCCTCTGCTGATCTGCACCATCAGCCTCCTGCTGTGCTGTCCTTTGTGTATGCTGGGAGGCATACACTGCACCACCCAAAATGTCATGGCAAATCACCTGTGACATTCACCATTACTGATCTAGCCTAATGTCTAGTTTCCAAGAGTAGGCAACCACATGCTTCTAAAAGATCCACAGGCAACAAAACAAAGACACAATTCTATCCCATTACATGCACTGCAGCAGGTCAGATTATAAAGATATACTGTAGACTTCATGGACAGAGATTTCACTTAGCTATCGAAACCTACCCTCCCCGCATTTATCTTATCCCTTTTAAATCCATTTAAGCCAGGTGTCATCACCACATCTATAAGAACATAATCATTTACAGCAGGAACAGAAAGGCTATTAGAGCGAAGAGGGAAAAAAACTTGGTGAAGCTAAAAGAAAATGGAACAATCTTCCAAGAATTTTTCTGCAGTAAAAAGCTCACTTAGTATGACAAGGAAATATGGTTTTTGTACAAATCACAATCATAAGTACAATGCTGAAGCATTTCCCAATACATTATTCCAATATCTATGAACAGCGGTGTCTATAGGTAACCCCACAATCTGAAAATCTTCAGCGAGATTTACAAAGACTGGATGCCAGTTAGCATGACTTGAAGTTTTAATCAATTTTAAAATATCAAGATTGTTCTTAAATAAAGCTTCTGAGTGAAGCTTCAACTATAACACAAAAGCAACACAGAGCCGTATCCTAAGTTGGAGAACTTACTTTTCCCCTACTACTCCATCCACTCCATCCAAAGTGTTTCCTTCTTCACCTCTAAACAGAGATTATTCTCATTGCTGCTACCAAACCTTTCCTTCAGTAGAGTACTCTGAGAAGGGACTTTTTCCCTACTGGGCCAACCTACAGTATAAGAAAAACGATTTTCCTTTTTTTACCATTTTTGCCTTGGAATTGGGAATGTCTAGTTTAATGAAAATAAAGACTGGGGGAAAATGAAAGCAGTTTTCCAATATTTGAGGGGCTCCTACAGAGATGAGGGGGTCATCTTCTTTTCCAAAGCACCAAAAGGCAAGACAAGAAACAATGATCAGAAACTAAACAAGGAGAGAATCAACCTAGAACTAACGAGCAATTTCTTAATGGTGAGAGCAATCAACCAATGGAATAGCTTTGCCTTCAGAAGTTTTGAGTGCCCCATCATTGGAAGCTTTCAAAAAGAGACTGGACAACCATTTGTCTGAATGGTACAGGTTGTCCTGCTCAACCTCGGGGTTGGACTGGATAACCTCTGAGGTCCCTTCCGACACTATTATTCTATGTTCTATGAAACAACATGCAGTATATGAATAAAAGCAGACAGGCACAGTAATAACATTCTGCAATATTAAACTATGAAGCACTTTAAAAGATGCAGTATATATTGCTGAAGTTTCATCTCTCCGTCTCTCAACTTGAAAAAAATGCATTCAGTATAATTGCCTCTGCCAACATCTCACATTCTTGGATCAGGTCTTCAATCTGTCTGTCCCCTCTTATTCTAGCATCTTTACCCCTCCCCCCCAGACCTCCAGCATGCTTCTCAGCTTGTCTTCATCCCTAACTCTTCAGGTACCAGTTGTTACTCTGGTATCCTTTGCACAAAAGCCTTATGCTTTCTCCTCTTCATCTTTTGCCCACAACTGTGGGACCACAGAGGGTGTCTCCATCTGCTGGCTCGTTTTCCTTTCTCCTCCTCTTTTTCATCTCAACCATCGCATCTAAAATTAAGATTTTTCTTTTCTCCCCTTAAACTAGTTTTCTTCCTTTCAATCTTTCTCCTTCTCCCATTGTCTCACCTTTAGGGCTGGGTTAGTAAACTATAACCCAGAATCTGCAGGTCTGGGATGAATTTGCTATCTCTTCCCAAAATTTGTACCTTAATTTACTTGCCGTCCTCGGAAGATTTGGTTCTCTGCATGTTGCAATTTAGCTACACAGCTTCAAAATAACATTCTCTGTTCACACCCAACTTCATTGCAAATCTTTGGGTTACAGAGCACAGGAATTTTGCACCAATTCCAAAGCAGTTCTGCAACCCATCGCTAAAGCTGAGTTTGGATGCTGAACCACCTTATTTATGGATTAACTGCAATGTGAGCTACCAGTTGGAGCTCTGCAGAGCTTGTGGACTCTTTGTCCCTTTCCCTTTAAGAAGGATGCTGCTTTGATTGAGCAAGGGTAACATTGACAATAGGTGCACAAAAACCCAGGCTGCTGCTTAGGTTTTTAAAACTTCTCTCCCTCCTGCAACCCCTTTTGCATAGAAATAATGTATTTCAATTATGCAATGTAAATAGTGGCAGTGTAGAAATGTGCTTAAAGTGAATTCCTCTCCTTCACTCTAAAATAATATTAATTTTATTTAGAATTTATCACCTCATTCAGCAGGGGCTGCCCATTGCAGTCTATAACTATGCATAGAAATGATGGAAAAGGTGCAGAGTTATAAACTTGGTGGTATATCATGCTACCTTCACAGCTTTCAATTGGATTTTTAATATAGCGAGAATGACAGCTTTGTAGCCAGGCAGCTTCATTTCATTATAATGAAGATATATATATATATATATATATATATATATATATATATATATATATATATATATATATATATATATATATATATATATTGCTAACAGCTAGAAGTATCCATATTGGGGGAAAATGGATGGAAGGGTACAATCCATTTCCTTTTCTTTTTGTACAGAGCAAAGGGGATTTTTTTTTAAAAAAGCAAAACTGCAGGACTGTCCTTATCTTGAATGAGACATTGACTGAATTATTTGTTGGCTTGTTTTTAATCCCGCTTTTTATCATTTTTTTAAAATTAACACAAGGCAACAATCATGCCTAACACATCTTCCTTCAGTGGTCTGAGAGAGAAGGACTGGCCCAAAGTCACCCAGCCAGCTTTCATGCCTAAGGTGGGACTAGAACTCACAATTTCTTGGTTTCTAGCCTGGTGCCTTAACCACTAGACCAGATTGGCCTAGAGTATTTGCAGTGGGCTAAGGTGACCGAGAGTGCACTCTACTGGATCAGATGTTGCAGGTGATCCAATAAAGTAGGAGGGGAGAGTCTCTCCTGCTTTACAGAGACCCTCTCCCATCTCAGGCTCTAGCGAAGCCCCCTCTCCAGCTATATGGCAGAATTTGCATCCTCACTGAGCCATATCTCCAGGTCATGCTAGTAAGAGAAGTTGGTGGATGATATTCACACTGGAAGGTAATCCACCTATCAGTGCACCTTCTCTTGCCCTGCAAGACTAAAACCATACTAGGGCAGTACCACTTATGGTGCAAATTTCTGATAAGGATTAGAGTCTGGCTATTTAGATGGAAGAGGGATGCGGTGGCTCAGTGGGTTAGGACACTGAGCTTGTCGATCAGAAGGTCAGCAGTTTGGCAGGTCGAATCCCGAGTGCCGTGTAGCAGAGTGAATGCCTGTTACTCGTCCCAGCTTCTGCCAACCTAGCAGTTTGAAAGCACGTAAAAATGCAAGTAGAAAAATAGGGACCACTACAGTGGGAAGGTAACAGCGTTCTGTGTGCCTTTGGCGTCTAGTCATGCTGGCCACATGACCACGGAGACATCCTCGGACATCTCTTCAGCTTTGAAACAGAGATGAGCACCGGCCCTTAGAGTCGGAAACGACTAGCACGCATGTGCGGGGGAACCTTTACCTTTACCTTTTTATTTAGATGGAGCAAATTGGATCTTGTATACTTTGGCTTAACAGACTGGAGGATGACAAGTTAAACCAGCTGTTTGGATGGATCCTTAGCTCTGTGTCCTCTTCTTGAACTGAAATGGAATCAGAGTGGAGAGAAGGCAAAATCTTTCCTTTCTTTCCTTGGCTGAATTGCAAAATTACTTGTTTGTTCTCACAGCTCAGTAACAGAAGTTGGGGGTGAATTATTTGGTTGCTCCAGCAACCTGGGGATGCTCTGAACTGCCTTTCACCCAATGGGCAAGGCTTTTGCTTCTGTCTGCACTCGCTGCCTCCCATCTCTTTCCCAAACCTGCCAGTTCAGGTTCAATGAGTTACGGAATATTTTGACATTTCACCTAACAGAATCTGTTTGGAACAAGAATATTTGTACATAGAAGCTGAGATACAATAGAAGAACTTGGTGTGGGATTTTCCTGAGAGTGAAAATATTCACCAGTTCAGGCTATATGAATGTCTGAACTCTGCATTGAAGAAGCCACATGCTTAGCCCATGACTTTGGAAAAAAAAATTAAGAATGCTGGTTTAAAAGATAAAAGGTTTTCTGTGCAAGTTTTTGGTCAGTGTCAAGAATATCATTGCCCATATCTGAAATAAAGACTTCATTTCATAGTAATCCAAACATACGTTGCTTCTTAAGCAAACTAAATAGTCACCCCCTGTTATTATTAGGGTCTCCCAATATGATAAACCATTAGGAGATTTGATATTTTCTGGCTTAATAAGATGTATAAATCTTGGCAATTGTGGGTTATTCAATGTTTAAACGAACTATGATTTAGTAAGTTTTATGAACACATACATCAGCATGCTTATATAGTGAACACCTTCTCTATAGAAATCAAACTAGGTTCTGCTGTATTTTGTGAATTACGTATATGATACTTGCCACTACAATCCTACAGGAAATGAAGAGTTTTTAAATTACAAAATTTGCTGGAAGGGTACAAGGCATAGAGATTCCTGACAAAGGAATCACAACAACAAAAATATCTTAGGAAAGATGAAAAACAATGTGACGTAAACATGGTAACTGTGGTTCAAACAGACGTTTGTTGTGTTACAAGGTACTTGTTTTCAAGACAGTTGATGTGTCATCCAGCCACTTCCATCCCACTATGTGTCAGGCTTAATATGTAGCCTGCAGCTATGTCTATGCTTGGGAAAAAAAGCCAACCTAATTAGAGCTATGAAGGGAAGAAATGCTTTTCTATACTGTAGCAATTTGGGGAACTAAGTTATTATCTCCCCAGGAACATCTCTTCACATCTGCTCTACACAGATCTAAGATGTCTAGGAAAACAACTCTCCTACATGTCAGTGGAGACTGCCCAACTTCAAATTCTTAATCCGAGAAGGGATCATTTCAAAGGGACTGGGTGTGGCTAGGGATCTGTACCCGATTATGTTTCAGATAATAAAAGGGAGAAAAAAGTCTCAATTCACATTAAGGTTTGTTTTAGATTGATATACTTAAATATTTGTCCTTCACCCAAACATTGCCTTCTTAGCAGTTTTTCTGAGCAAAGCAGCATGTAAAAGCAGATTTGCTTTTTCACTTGCCTGCATGTTTTAAGAAAGGCAAGTAGAATTAATCTAGAGTGGCGTGTCCAACCTCGACAATTTTAAGACTTGTAGACTTCAACTTCCAGAATTCCCCAGCCAACCATGGGGAAGTCTAAGGGAATGTTTCTGATCTAGGGTATCACTGGGACCCCAACAGTCATGCTGGAGGAGTTTCACTGTATTTGCATCAGAAGGTAGCTACTCCCAGTAGGTAGTGGAGGAAACAGTTAATGCTTTGTTTATGCTTGTTACAACCCATTAATTACTGTTTTCCCAGCTGATGCTCTTTCCATTTTTAAAAATCAGCTTATTAAATGCAGAGGCACATTTAGCACTGTCTGCAATTTGACCCCCAAAGTCCAATGCCTTCGGTGTGATTATTGAAAGCAGAATGTACATAAATTGAAACTACAAAGCTTCTTTCTTTATCGATTATGGAGACAAATTAAGTCCACACAATACTTATTGATTATTAAATTTATAGGCTACCCATCTCTGTCACGACAATATTATTCAAAAGTTACAAAAACAAATGTCCAGAAAAAATAAACTAACTGTATGTTATATGCTGGGTTCTGTGCTTGATTGAAGAGACAAGGCGAGTGAGTTCAGAAAGAATCATTCTTTATTTGCTTACAGGAACTGAACTGAGAAACAGGGCTGCAAATATAGCTATTTATACCCTGGCCCCTAGGTGGCGGCCAATAGGTTTAAAGCAATCTATTGCCGCCCTAGAAGCAGCCAATGGCGGCGCTGGAGATGGGTTGTCTGAGGAGCTGGGAGCCGTTAGCCAGCTTCCCTGCTTAAGCAACCTTCCAGCAATTAACCCCACACGATACTCTTTGGTAAGACAAAGCCCAATACATTACACCCCTCCCCCCTAGAATGTACACACATTATAGTAACAAAAGGAATGATTACAGCAATTACAGAGTTAACAGAGATACAAAAGTAGTATGCAAAAGTACATGTTGTTTCGTATTTTGCTAATATAGAGGCTCTCCTGGCTAGCAGCAATTCAATGACACATACAACATTATAGCTCAGTTATCTTGGAATGAAATCCTGTAAATACGCAGGAGGCTTGCGAATGCCTGGGAGAGCCGGGCATTCCCTGGTCTACCAGCTTGCCCACCGGGCTGGGTAGACTAGGGTCCATGAGTTCGAGCAAGTCTGGCTGACTTGGAATTCTCTGGCTGGCCATTCCAGGTTGGCCCACCCCAGAGTCTAATCCTTCCACAGAGTTAGCACAGTGGCTGTCGTGTTCTGGTTGACTTTCTCCTGTCAGGTGCCCCATGTTGCACTCCCAGGTTTTGCCCCTCTATAACCACCTCCCTGTTGCTCTGACTGCTTGGGACCTCAGAGCATGTGGATTGTTTGGCCTGGCTCCCAGTTTGAAGTCTGTGGATGGGACCTGGGACGAAGTCCTCGTTTTGTGGCTGTTCTGGAAAATGCTTCCTAAGCTGATCTATATGGCAACGAATGACTCGCCCGCCCTCTAGGCCCACTTTGTATGAGAGAGGGCGTGACATTTTGGTGATTTTCCCTGGCACCCACAAGTTCCCATGCCCATAGTTCCGGGCCCACATCCCATCACCCACTTGCAATCCCCTTGGGGGTCTTGGGTGAGAGGCCTCTGCTGCCACCCGGTCTGAGTGCAACCTGTCCAGTTTCGTGATTAGTCACCTCCCTCAACACAGCTCTGCTGGGCTTTTGCCCATTGCAGTGCACGGTGTGGAATGTTGGCAGAGCAAAAAGTCGGCCCGTCTGTGGTGCCAGTCTCCAGTCACTATGCGCTTCAGTGATTCTTTCGTGGTGCGCACCATTCATTCGGCTTGCCCATTACTAGATGGATAAAATGGAGCTGATGTTGCATGCCTAATGAGGTTTGCCCTCAGGAAAGCCTGAAATTCTGCTGCAGTGAATTGGGCCCCATTATCGGACACTACGATGTCTGGTAGCCCGTGTTTTGCAAAGAGTTTCCTAAGCACCTGGAAGGTCCTAGCAGTAGTCATATTTGCGATTGGTATAACTTCCAGCCATTTAGAGTGGCTCTCGACCACTATAAGAAATAGCTGTCCCTGAAAGGGTCCAGCGAAGTCTATATGAAACCTCGACCAGTGGGTGTGTGTCTCCTCCCATCTATGAACAGGAGTGTGCTGCATTTCAGACCTAGACTGCTGACACGTGTAACACCCATGTACTTGAGCTTCAATGGCTTTATCTAATCCTGGCCACCATAAATAGCTTTGTGCCAAAGCTTTCATGCAAACAATACCTGGGTGACCTTCATGAAGTGATTGCAATACCCTGTCCCTCAATGAGGTGAGAACAATGACCCTGTTCCCATATAGAATACAACCCTTATGAGCTGAGAGCTCGTGTCTCCGTGTGAAGTAGCTCTGAAACTCAGATCTAGGGCTTTTTTCTAGCCACCCCATGTGCACCCAAGATAGCACTCTGCTTAGAGTCTTGTCTGCCGCCGTTTCTGCGGCTATGTCCCCTGTGTGGAGGGGAAACTCTGGCAAGTCCTGAATGGACAAAATGTGGGCCGCTGGGGCCTGATCTGGCTTGATTTGAGGCAGTGGAAGCCTGCTCAGGCCATCTGCATGGCCCATATCCTTGCTGGGTTTGTGAATTAGCTTAAAGCTGTATGCCAATAAAAAATGGACCATCTTAACATTCTAGAGGATAAGATGTGGGGTGTCTGTCTGTAGTGAACAACCCCAATAGCGGTTTATGGTCTGTGAAGACCGTGAAGTCCCTGCCTTACAAGTAGTCGTGGAATTTTTTTACTCCAGCTACTATGGCAAATGCCTCCTTATCAATTTGTGTGTAATTATGCTCTGCGGAGGACAGTGTCCTGGAATAAAAAGCAATTGGGACTTGAGTCCCATCGCTCTCCAAGTGACTTAGGACAGCCCCCATCACACGCAAGGCATACTGGCATCGATTCCTTAAAGTGAGTGATCGTAGAACTGATGGACAGTAGAGCCTTCAATTCCTGAAAGCTGCTTTCGTGAACACTAGTCCACTTCCACGCGCTGGAGACAGGTTGTCTGAGGAGCTGGGAGCCCTTAGCCAGCTTCCCTGCTTAAGCAACCTTCCAGCAATTAACCCCATGTGATACTCTTTGGTAAGACAAAGGCCAATACATTACACTGTACTAGGTTTACCACTCATTCTAATCTACAGCCTGTGGAGACAGCTAGGTTTTCAGGGCTGATTTGAACAGGATCACACTGGGGACTGTACAAAACTTTGAAGGGACATCATTCCAGACAGCAGGCATTGCACTAAGAAGGCCCACTTCCTGGGTCCCAGCAGGGGTCAGTGTTTAATTGATGGGTCCAGAATATGTTGTCCCAGTCCCCAAACAATCAGGTCCTAGAAATAGGAGCACTTCACTATTGCACCCAGAAATCTACTGGTATACAGTGCAGCTGGTTACATGGGCATATGGTGCCTGGTCTGTAACTATCAAAGCTGCTGTGTTCTGGTTTAGTTTCAGCTTCCAAGCTGTCTTCAGGGAGCATATTGCAATAGTTGAAACAAAGGGTGACCAAAGTATCCTAAGAGCCTCCTGGACCATTAGATGAAACTATGAGAAAGTTTTCTTGGACATAGCTGCCACCTGATCCTTGAGCAAGAACCGTGAATCCTGAAATTCACAGGAATTCTGTACCAGTCCCAAATGGCTTGCGGCTGAGTTATTTAAGGCACTGCCTCTTCCCAATCACATTTACACATCTCTTCAGGGCTGGGAGGTAGGGTGTGTTACAGGTCCCATCTACAAAGGAGTGTCATCTGATGGGACCCAGGAGGAAAGCTTTTTAATGCTGTGGCACCCATTCTTTGGAATATCATTTTCCCTGAGGTCCTTGTCTTGCTGGCCATTTCCAGGGCCTAAAAATATGACTTTGCCATGTCATCTGGGAATCTAAGAACATAGGTATAGAGCCTGCAAAGTGTTTGTATTGCTAGGGAAATTGAGTGTACTGTCCTACCCATTTTAATGGTTTTCATTGTTCATTAATGTTTGTGATATCTTTTGGTTATTTTGTTATAGAGTTTGCATTTTTTACCTTTGTAAATCACTCAGAGTCATGTATGTGAGATGGGAAGCTCTATAACTTTACCAAACAAACAAATACAATAAATAAAATGAGAAGTGAGACTCCATTTAGGAATAAAGGTGAAACCTTTCCAGGCCTCGGTAGTTCAAATACTCACAACCAATCAGCTATGCCAAGAATGAGTCCAAATATGTGCTTTTCTACCCAAATCTGCAGAGTCTCCAGATACCAAGATAAGATCTTGATAGCATCACCTAATTAGCCTGGGGTTCAGATGTACAACTAGGTACTCCAACTATTAATAATAATTAATAATACCTGACCCCCAGCCAATAGATGACCTCAATAGCACCATGTAGATGCTAAACAGGAGGGCAAAACCATTAGTCTCAAAAATGTCCTACACTTCAGGGAACTCTGATTCGATCTCTCTTTTCCAACACTGACTGGAACTGACCACAGAGAAAGAGAAAATTATCATCACAATGCCATGCCTCCCACTCCTAATCCCTGTATATATGATCCATAAAGACACTCAGGTAGATGGTATTGATAGCTATTGCAAGATCAAGGGCAGCATTGAAAGCTGCATTAGCTCCGTCCCAATCCTGCCAAAGGTAATCAGCAAGCAAGATAAATTTTGTCTCAATATTATGACCTGATCTAAAATCTGACTAAAGGGATCTAAATAATCTGTTTCCTTCAGGTCCTTCTGAAGGAAAAGGTAGCCACCTTTCTAAAATCTTTCCCTAAAATATGAAAGCTTGGAGACTAGATGAAAAGCAAAGGCTTTTTGAGGAGGTCATATATCACCTCCTCGTTCAAGGAAGGGATATCATCCTATCTCTCTCTTGATAAAACAGATACAGACATATGGATCTAACCACATGTCACATCTTGGGTGGCCTTCACCAGCCAGGAGGGATATGTTTCTTGTAAACAGGTGAGTAGATTAACAGTCCCAACAACTCTAGCCACTTCCTCGGGTGTTACAGGTGTTACAACCCACCATAGGTAGCTGAAAAACATTTTGCTGCTTGCACTTTACCATTTGGAGTTTAATTGCAAGTGATTCTGAACAACTTTATCCATTTTATGCTAAAATGTTCTTATAGTGGCCATAAGGATGATCTTTATTCCTCCCCAGCAAGGAATGAGTCATTTTATAAAGGGCTGCTGCATAGCTATTTACCTGTATAGTGATACGAGTGAACAAATAGCTTTTATTTACACTGGTACCACATTTTTGTAATTCTAAATATGGGCTCTTACTGATGCTTGGTCAGATTCACTCTTCATTTTCCTCCAATAGTCCTCTAGGCATCTCTTCTGGCACCTCACCACATATAACATGAGCTTTCCAGAAAAAATGGAAAGCTTGATTCCATTAGGATCTTATGCTCTTATATTTTATGGCACCCAAGAGAAGAGGCATTGGAAGTTAGAATGAAAAGCCAGTTCAGCTGCACACCAGGAGCATTGCATCGGGACCATTCCGTCTTGTGCTATTATGAAGCATCTTGCAATAACAAGCAGGGGAAAAAGCAGCAAAACACAATTGTTTGCATTTTAGGAAGCTCTCTAATGATTTAAAGATATATAGCAGAAAAAGCAAAACATCATTAAAGTGCATAGGGGAAGGAATAATATGACTCAAGATAAATACTGTTCATACTGCATCATATTTTTTTTATTTTTTAAATAGCTTAGGCATTAAAGGGGCAGTAACCATGAACAAAAGGCAGCCTTTTTTAACTGAGTAGAATAATCAATAGCTTTATTATGAGGTTTAGCAAAATAGCTTTTTCTCCCAGCTCTTTTCATGCTTTTTTCTTATAGTTCCCATGTAAATAATTCAAAATACAGCTTTTAAGAATCATTTGTGGCTTCCTTTAAAACAGAAAATGAATAATCAGGGGCTAAGAATGCACCAATGCATTTAGGGCTGGAGATATAAGGATTAATTATAAGATTGTGGATTCCCAAACTGTTTTCAGGTTGTACGCAGATAACATTCTAAATACAACAGTGTATGCTCATAAGAGATTTCTGAGAACAATTAGATAGGACAGCTTTTTTAAAAAAAAGTTAAGAGCTGAATAAGGATTATTTATAAGGTAGAAATAAGGTTAGAAATTATAACTGTAATTTAAATTTTGCAAAAGGCAAACCAACAAATTGCCTATGTCAGTTGGTACAGATTCTTCAGTTAAATTGCACTTCACTCCAGATTCCCACAAATCAATAGCTGTTGATAACCTTAAAAGTTCATATATTTTTGCCACACACAAATATGTAGCTTTGGATTATTATCCTCAGTGAATGAATGAATGTAATTTTTTTATTCATTTTTTTAAAAAATGATTCTCTTTATCTAGTGTTAGAATTGTATGAAGAACAGATTGTGCATTATGAAATATTGGAAATTAATTAGTAATAGTTTTTACAACTTTTCAGGAAAGAATTTAATATTAAAGTTTCAGAGAGCTGTTAGAAGAAATAAAGAATAATATTACAATGACATCTGTAAAATCATTAAGGAAACAGCCGTGGAAAAACAAGGAAAATTTCCCAAAATATCTCTGAATTCAGAAGGAGATTCTAACTTCAGAAAGGCATCCCAAAGGACACCAATGGGCAAAGAAAAAAAATGTTTTTTTTAAAAAAAAATCCAACAGAGATGGAAGGAATTTATAGAATTTATGTATAGTCGGGATAGCATCCAAATGCCTTAGATGTTCCCTATTTAAAGGAATCTCTAGTATTAGTAGATGATTTCATTTCCACATTCCAGGTTTTATTGAACTGGAAGGTTACAGGAATTGATGGAATATCTACAGAATTGTGGCAAGTAACAAAAGAAGAATCAGTAAATGTTTTAATTAAGCTATACCAGCATATCTAGAGAACAACACAATCGCCAACAGATTTAAAGAGGTCAGTCTACATACTAATTTCAAAAAAAATAAATTTAACAGCTTGTGTAAACTATCACGCAATAACCTTATTTTTTCACATGTTAGCAAAATAATGCTCAGGATCATCCAATGCGGATTAGAGCTTTTTTTTGGAAAGGGATATGACAGATGTTGAAGCTGTTTTTAGTAAAGGCCAGGGAACAAGAGACATAACCGCTGATGCACTTGAGATAAAACTAAGGAATTAAAAAAAAAGAAATTGCTATATGTTTCGTGGACTAAGCTTTTCATTGTGACAACTGTGGAAAATAATGGACAATCCTTAGGAAAATGGGAATCCCAGAACAACTTATTCTCCTCATGCAACATCTATGTACACAGGACAGGAAGCCATAATGTGGACAGAATATGGGGAAACAGGTTAGTTTCAGATTGACAAAGGAAAGGTTGTATAGTTTCATCTTATTTGTGTAACCTATAAGTTGAATATATACTGAGGAATTTTTTTCAATAAATAAATGATGTATTGGGAGAAGATGAACATGATTTTAAAACTGGAGAAAGAACCATCAATAACTGTTCTATGCCAATGATATTATTCTGATAGCTGAAAATTCAAATAATCAGCAAGTCAAGAAGCACAGTGGAAAAAATGGGACTAAAATTAAATCTGAAGAAGACCAAACTAATGAAAAGAGGTTCAGGAACCAGAATTGACAATGAAGATGTTAAAACAATTGATAACTTCTGCCTTTTAGGATCAACTATCAATAGTAAAGGAAGCAATAGTCAAGAAATATGCTGCATTTAATAGATTACTTATGAAGGTTTTGGAAAAGTATTCAGATGTTGGGATAAGCTTCAAAGTTTACAGTCATAAGAACTTTGGTTTCGTGTAAGGTTTCATGTAAACAATCAAGAAACAATGGATGGGAACTAATCAAGGAGAGAAGCAACCTGGAATTAAGGAGAATCTTCCTAACAGTGAGGACAATTAAGCAGTGGAACAGCTTGCCTTCAGATGTTGTGGGTGTTTCATCATTGAAGGTTTTTAAAAAGAGACTGGACAGCCACTTGTCTGGAATGGTATAGTGTCTCCTGCTTGACTAGAAGACCTCCAAGGTCCCTTCCAGCTCTATTCTGATTGATTGATGCAAACAAAGGTTCTCTATGACACTTTTTATGAAAACAAAAGTTGGACTTAAGCAGCAGGTCATGCTTTTGAACTTTGATGTTAGAGGAGACTCTTAAGAATATAATTAATAGCTCAGAAAAACAAACAAATAGAACATAGAACAAACTGGTCTTGAATTCTAACTTGAAGCAGAAACGAGCATGTTCAAACATAAAAGTCTGGACACATTATGATAAGATCATGCTCCCTTGAGAAGTTGTGATCTTTCACCTTAAACATGATGGAAAGGGTATGGAAATACAGTCATATGAATCTAAAACCTGACATGGAGCTACTTTACATTTACTGCATTGGAAAAGAATGGTCTGGCATCTATTCAAAATTCTCAGTGCAAAATATGAATACGGTGCTATAGACTGTGGCCTGTGTTTGACTCAGAATGCAAGGCAGCTTAGCATTCAGAACTACAAAGTGTTTGTATTCTAAACTCACCAATATTAAATTCTTCCTCATCAAAGTTTTAAGCCACTCTCCCATTTTAGAATAGCTATTTGTCTTTGCTTTTGAAAATCTTCCCTGCTCGTGTAGAAATATGCCTTATGAACACATCTTTTAACTTGAAGCACCTGTGAAGCTTTCAAGGAAGTCCAGAATTACCTTGTAAAAATAATAACACCCGCATCTGATCTGGCTTGCATAGATTTAAACAGTGGTGCATTGATAGCTTTCTGCAGGCATACTGTGTTGTTTCCAACCCATCTGTGCAAAAAGCAAACAGGGCACCTGAAATTTATGTGAATGCAGTAATACGCCTGCTGAGACATTTTATTGTGGCTACATTAAAGGAATGCTGCAAAGTAATTTAAGACAGTCTGGTTGCTGCAGTACAGCTAAATACAAAGTGGAGTTGAAATGTTGAAGAGCATTCAACAACAATAAGAGCAATAGGAAGAATAAAAAGGCACAGTGAAGACAACTTTCTTGATCTTAACCCAGGATTGGCAGGTTCTGTTTTGAGATGCCCAGAATGCAAGTCAGCATTTTAATTCCAAGGGGATACAGGAGGCATTTAGAGTTATTTGGAAAGCCTATCTCTTCAGAAAGTTACTGCTTTAACAACCTAATCAATAGAGCTGTACCAATTATCATTCCTCTGCCAGTTGTTTTTCTAGAACAGTACTGGCTTTCTGAGCAAATCTGCTTGGGGGCAGATAAATTCACTGGGCACTAAAACAACCAGTTGTAGTAGAGTCTAAAAACCCAGATAGCTTTCCTTGCCAAGTCCCAGAGTTTCCTAAGTCTTGATGTTCCTTCTGTGCAGGATTCAGTTGCACAGTGTAGGATCTAATGGGAAATATTTTGCAGGACACATCTGCTGCTATCTCTTTTTGTATATAATTATGAGTTGTAACCTTGTTCTTTTTTTCCGCCTTTGGGCCACACATGTTTCAGCATACAATGCTTTCATATTAGATAATGCTTTTCTATTTGCTCAATGTAAGAAATACAAATTTATCTGTAAAAACATTGGTTATGTTTTCTGCACACTATGGTTTATAAACTATAGAGCATTTATTAGAAGATTAAATTAAATGATCAGGGTTGTTCAGTACATATATATATAGGTACATGCCTAATTTAGCTACCTCTCTTTGTGAAGTTAATGAACTTGGTTTCAAGCTTATAAAAATTCTATGGGTGAGAATGATGCATATACATTAACTGCACTGTACTAAGCGTTATATTTTACTCCCTTGAAAAGAGCCTTGGTGGAGCAGTGGGCTAATGCCTCCTTAAGTAACACCAGCTGCCTGCAATTAGTGCAGGTTCACATCCCACCAGGCTCAAGGCTGACTCAGCCTTCCATCCTTCCAAGGTAGGTAAAATGAGGACCCAGATTGTTGGGGGCAATAAGCTGACTTTGTAATAATGCTGCTTGCCCCCCCCAAAAAAAGCCCTAATAAGCATGCATATACATAGAATGAAGGCTATTGCTAAGCACATTGATTTGTGCTTAGATTGTAAGCCGCCCTGAGTCTTCGGAGAAGGGCGGGATATAAATGGTATTAAAAAAACAACAACATTCAACAGTCGTTAAGCTTGTTAATAAGGAGCTACACACTTTATTTGAGGAATAAGACTCATCCACCAAGATACTTAGCAAAATGCAGGAAAATGAGATTAGTAGTTTTGTAGAACAGAGGAATTTCACTGAGGTTATTCTGAACCCAATAATATGACAAGAATCAATTCCAAATATGATCTGTTATGAAGCAATAAAAAATAGAACTCAGAAAAAACCTTTTTCTGACAACTCTAGGGAAAATCGGAATAGAATGTCCTCTACCTTTACTTATTATTCCATTAAATACACTATTACTAGTATAACAGAAGTAAGAAAGACACCATCCCCACAGAAAGCAGTTAATTGAGAAATGCTGATTAAAAATATTTAAAGCATGATAGCAGATTCCAGGTTGGTGCAATGTGATGTTCAAAGATGTTGAATTAGTCCCCACGGAGACTCATGTTCAAATACTTAGCCATGGAAACCCACTGGATAACCATTAGCTCTCTCAGCGTACTATACTCAAGATCCCTGTTGTGGGAATAGAAATGAAAAAAAAAATCCCCATATCTACCATTTTGGTCTCCTGGAGGAAAGATGGAATATACAGGAAAGGGAATATGAGTGTGTATTATGTGTATGTATGTGTGCATGTGCATATGTGTGTGTATGTGTATTTATATATGTGGATGTAGATATAGTACAGGTTCTATACATCTACACATCTGTTGTTGAAATCTCCAGCTACTCTTTGTGGAAGCCTTTCTTAAGACAACAATTTTCTTTTTCTAACAATATTCCTAACTACTCACTTGCAGTTTTTCTGATTCTGATCTGAGAGAATATCCAGTATCTTGGTACTCCAGGATTATTCCCTGCAGAATGCAAACCTCCAGGAAAAAAATAAATAAATTCTCATTTTACTAGAGTATATGCAAACTTCTGTTAGTGGGTAAGCTTTCATCAAATGAAAATCACCAAAGGGCAGGGAGAGATAGAAACATTTATGTTAGGATAGCTATCAGTAAAAAATAGTATGTTTATAATTCACAAAAAAAATCACAAATGATGACAAATAAATACAGACCATTAGTATCATATTAATATCAAAGAAATAAATGAGTTATATGTGATTACTGAAACGAGCAGAAAGGATGATGAAAAAGATGTGCTTTTTGAAAAATTATTCAGTAATATTTAGACAAACAAGACCAGATTTTATTTTAGATGTTACAATCATAGACGGATTTGTTCATGTGAGATCTTTAAAAGTGCATTTGTGTAAAGAAAATAAATAAAAAAATTAAGTTTTACAAAGGAATCCCTGAAGGTATACAGCAGAAGCAGGCTATGGAGAGGGCTGACTGGCACTTCTGGCATCAACCTCCTTAATTATCACCATTCTCTCTGGCCCTGTATGCATCTGGATTTTACATTAATCCAGCAAAGGTTATAATATAAAGCTAAACAGTTCTCAAATTGGCATGAACTGCAGCCAACTTCAAATCAGTGCAAAGTATGTGCTTGACAGGATTTCAAAATGTAGATTAATGTCACTCAAGGCTCATCCCCACATTCTGACTCCCCTCAGCTGTGCCTTCAGCTCACAGCAACTCACAGCAAAGGTAGCTTTCACCGGACTTATTTATTTATTTATTTATTTTATTTAATTTGTATACCGCCCTTCTCCCGAAGGACTCAGGGTGGTGAACAGGGCAATAAAATACTAAATTACAGAAATACAAAAAATAAGAAGAGATTAAACCATAATGCCCAATAAAACAGATAAATTTACATAAAAACAGTGATAAAAACCCAAAACCCATCAGACCAGGCCTGCTCCACATCAAAAGTGGTCCTTTTTGACTTCTGTCAGCTACACAGTCTGTCTATGGTGCTTAGTTGTAGGCAATGCCTCCATTCTTATTGGTCAATGTTCCTCTCCCTTCTGGTCAGCGGCAGGTGCTCTCCATAGTCTTTTAACCTGGATCTAGGAGATTGCCTGAAGGAAGGTTCAGTATCAGAAGGAATCTTTCCAGTTAAAGCCGGCCAATGCTCTGCTTTGCAGGGCAAGTCTCGGGCCTTCAATGGACTCTTTATGAACCTCAAGTGCTTTGGAACAGTGATACCGTGGTTTCTGTACGGGTAAGGCCCCAAGGTATACTTGAATAATGAAAGAGTGATAGTTGGAGTAAGTAGGCCATAGGGTAGTTGCTTTTATCTTTTTATATCTCCCTGTTCCCCCACAGAGGAACATCACATAAAAATGCAAGGAGGTAGTTTCATTTTGCTCATTTTGAATAACCTATGGGATACTACTGATGCTGTGACCTCTTGCTGCTAGCCTTCTTTACATCCTTAACTGATTGGGGGCATTTGGGATCTGGAATGGAATTTCATGTGTCTTGCCAGTCTGTCTGTTTGTTTGTTTTTCATATTTCTGTAGCATTACCTCCTCAGAGGCCGTCAAAGCCCAGGCCCTCTCAGCCCCGCTCCCCTCAGTCGCGCTCTGCAGCTACCCTCTCAAGGTGTTAATAAAGTGTATTTTCCAGCAGGAGCTCACGCAAAGTGAGGAGGTGGCAGATTCTCGTTGTCAAGGGGGAGGGGGGGCTTTCAGGAACAAAGATGACCAGCCCCTAGCCCCGATAGTCAATGCGTGGTGTTGTTTAACAGCCCCAGGCAGTCTTAGCAGCAATAGTCAATAATTTTACAACAACTGTTTGGAAACAAGGGGGTGGGGAAAACCCTGGCTCCAGGCAGCAATGGAAACACAAACAGCGCTCTGCAGTAACAGCTTGTCCCACAAGGGCAACTCCCCACAATGGGAGTTACAGTAATCAAAGTTTGGATGGCCGCTGGTCTCCAAAGCAATAGCGACCAGCCTCTTCTTCTCTTCTGTCATCACTCGCAGTCTCAGGTATTGTTGATGTCAAAAACCCCTCTCCCCTTTTCCTTTATTGTTAAAAACTGTATTTAGCCACCCCAGCAACTTTCTCTCTCCTCACTCTCTCTCTTGCCTCTGCTCAGGATATTCCCCCCCCCCACGCGAAAGAAGCAATAAAATTCCACCTTCTCACTCTATCTCACTCTCTCCTTGCCTCTCCTTCTGATCCCTCTTTGGCTTCACCTGGTCTCTCCCTGACAACAGCCATAGCAACCACCCCCTTTCTTCCCTCCTTTTTCTTTCCTTCCACCCGATCCATGCCTGCCATGCCCCAAACCGGCAGCAGCTGTCCGAGCTTCCCTCTCCTCAAGCAGGCTCCCACAAAGCTTTTCAGCCCTGCTACATTTCTAAACATCCATCTCTCTCAAAGAGGGACTCTGGGTGGTGTATAATATATTCTTATTGATAAAATAACATAAAATTAAAATAGGATTAAAACTTTTAAAACTCTAGAATAAAGACAATTAAACATCAAAATGGGGGGGAGTCCTAAGATGGCCATTTAACAATGGTTATTACAGGTGAGGGGGGTTTGCATGGGATTAGCCAGCCTCAAGGTTGCGTGGTCTTTGGTGTCCCCCACACAAGGCAGCAGAACCAAGTTTTATAAACCAAGTGACAAATAAAACTGTTTGCCTATATATGGTAAGAAACAGACCACCAGACCTATTCGAAGGCTGGAAAATGGCTGGAATACTCCACACTCCTCCTCCATTCCATTGTCAACTGGGTTATGCTGGGGTGGAGACTATTATCAGACTGGTGCAGTCTTCCTGTCTGTTTGATTTATCACATGTATATGTCTCTGGGTGGCATACAATCAAACCTTAAAAAACAATTTTAAAAAGCATTCAAGTACAAAAATTAATCTTATTTTTAAAAGGCTAGGAGAGATTGCCAGTTATTATGAACAATAGAGCTACCTCATCACATCATCATTCCCTTCTAAACTTCAGGTGTGTTGAGACAAAAAGATTTTGAGGGTCTTCTTGAATGTTGACAGAGATGGGATCAATCTCACCTTGGGTGTGCTTGTCTCTGTGAGTGTGTGGGATGTCCCACATGGCAGGTGTCATGACAGAAAAGGCCCATCTCCTGGGTCCCACCAGATATAATTCCTTAGCAAATAGGTCCAGCAACATATCTCTTCTGCCAGCCCTGATGGAATGGGCAGATGTAATTGGGAAGAGGCAGTTTCACAAATAACTTTACTGACTTAATTATTATTTGGGCTGTAAGAAGATCTGGAGATTTCTTTTCAGAATTAGCCCAAGCAGAGCACCTGCACACCTGTGACCCATCACTCAAGCAAATTGAGTTGCTTCATTGCAATAGTCTAAAAATTCTACCTCTCCATACTCAGCCATGTCCACCTCAATAGTTAGGGCTTCCCTTGCCAGTAACAGGTACCAAAGTAGGCATTCTACACCCTGCCTCTCTCTTCTCCCATTTCTAAAGCAAACAGAAATCCCTTTTGGCTTTGTGGCTATGGCAGAAGTGACACTGGGAGGGTAGTCAGTGTTTCTTTCAGCTGCCATATTTTAAGCTGTTTCCACACTGAATAACAGCATTTTAATGATGCCATGTGGGAAAGCCATGAATCTGCATGAATCGTGCAAAGATGCTGGACATAAATATATTTTGTATTAAATGTTCCTAAAATAATAAAGCCATTACTGCATAATTTGGAAAGAAACTTAACTGAATATGATATCCTTTGATCTGTATCTGCATATCAGTCTATAGGAAATGACAAAATGTTACTTCATTTTTGTGCAAGGCAGTGAATAACAAAGTCCTCAGTCTGGCAAGATTTTGTCTATAGGTGTGAAACAATAAAGAATTCAATTTAGAAGTATTGCCATGTGTCATTCTTGGTTGTGCGCCTGACATCAATCTTGCCAGACTGAGGACTCTACTATCTGCAACTACAATATACCCTGGGAACTATTAGGGAGGGGCTGTCTTCACCCTCTTTCTCTCACACATAATATCTGAGCTGAGATGCCTCTTATTCCTCTGGAATGCACTCCCTCCCTCCTGGGAACCTGCCTCCTCACTATATTCCATTACAGCACTAGAGGTACAGAAATTCTCTGTCTTTAATACTTCTTATCTTCATCCTGATCTTTAATACCACCACTTAAATCAGGGCTTTTCAACTTTTTCACCCATTGTACCACTTTTAGGATATGGCAACATCCAAGTACCACCAGTCGCCTAGCAAGGTGTCAAAAACTTGATGACCCCAAAAAAAGGAAAAATGTGATGAAGTACAGGTAGTCCTCAACTTACAACAGTTCGCTTAGTGACTGTTTGAAGTTACAATGGCACTGGAAAAATTGCCCCCCAAGCCACAGCTGAGCAAGACACCTGCCTGCCTGCCCGGTGGCGCTCTTCCTCCTGTCTGAGGTTTTCATTGTTGTGAGCATTTCTGTTGAGGATTGGCAGTGGGGGTGGGGTGGGGTGTGTTTGGTTTTTATTCCCTCCCCATCTGTTGGGTGGTTGCAGCAGGTTTTGGTCACTTCACATGACCCTGGGACACTCTAACCGTCATAAATATGAATCAGTTGCCAAGCATCCAAATCACAAGACCCTGGAGATGCTGCAACATTCCAGCTGATCGGTGCTTCTTCTGGGCTCAGAAGCACCAGGATCAGTGCTGAGCTCCAGCTGGAGCCTGGTGCTGATCCTGGTGCTTCACTGAGCCCTGATGCAGCTCCAGCCATCTCTCGCTCAGGCTTGTGTGGTACTACCACCGGTTGAGCTCATTCCCCTCCCCCACTACCACTTTTCTAGGATGGTCACGTACCACCTGCCAGGTGCCAATGTACTAAAGGTGTTACCCGTACCACTGGTTGAAAAGCCCTGACTTAAACAATCACATTTTTATGTAGCCATTGTATCAAATTACCTGTATATTAAGCTTAGCTTTCTTCATTTTAGAGAAACAGCTAGAGTTAGACTCCACATGCTATTTATTTCTGCTCCTGATTATAACTTCACGTGAATTCATAGCAAAACCATCCCCATTTTTAAGGGTAAACAGTGACCAAGAGGCAATTACTTTCAATAGAAAATTGATGACCCCTTTCTGCATCAGACACATATTCTGGAGATCTAATTTTACTAAATGTAACTAGGTGATTTGTTCCTATTTAAATATGTAATTTATATCATGTAGTTAGTCTCTTACCAGAGTGACTATAATTCTGATATGCTAAAGTTTTGATCATGCATATATAAAGTGATATATACTTCAGATTCATAACAGGTTCAAAATCTACACCAGATTTTAGACTGCTGTGCACAAAATTTCTCTTAGGATAACTGATACCAACTTATCCATCTTATTGGAGTCTGAAGTCCTGCACATTTAAATTATACTTCAAGCAGAATCAGGTGACTCTGAGAATAATTGTATAATGCCTGTTCTTAGCATTTTGTCCTTTCAGAACTAATTAATCTTCTTTATACTTTTGGAGAGTTTCTGTAGTTTATGCATTAAAAATGACCTGTTAAAGCCAAGTCAGATCAGAGATCTGTTTTCCTGTTTTACAGGAAAGCTTCCAAAAGGCTTTGCAAAAACTTGTATTCCAATATACTGTGATTCTGCCAGCAGTTTAATTATTTTGTGTTGCCAAAATGGCTATATGCATGCGTACCCGCTAAGCATGGGGGAAAACCCAACTTTTTTGCAGAAAAAAAATGGAAAAATCGTATCTATCATGTAAAATATCTAAGCAGCCTAAATGAACTGAGCAAGCTCAGTGAGGAAAGAATCACAATATTCTTCGGAAATGTTAAAAAAAAGATATGGAACAAAATGAAATGGAATTAACTATCCTTGAAAGGAACATGCCTGCCTGGCTGGAGGCTGGAACAGGCTCACTGTAAACTTCCAGCATTTATCGCAGGTCTTACGTCTTGGATTGTCTTTCTACCTTTCTATGTTGCCCTTTCTGTCAAAGAACCAATGTGCATTTTAACAGATTTGTGGGCACAACCATATGAGATTTGACAATGTGCCTTGAAACAGAACCAATGCTCCCCTAGAGCTGTGCATTGCAGCAAATGATAGCGTGAACAACTTATTGAGATGACTTATAGCCACAGGTAAGTTCTGATTTTTGAAGCCACAGTAATTGAGAGAAGTTGGGAGATGGAATTATCTAGAGTTATCAGCACCCCAACAGAGATCAGGTTTATGTTAAAAGCAATTCAGCCAGTGGTGTCTGAGCTATTGGCCTGTTGGGTGAATATCTGAATAAGGAAGGCCAAGAATAGAACTAAAAATGGTCCTTTTAAAATGGAGCATATGCTCTCATTAACAGGGCTAGTTCACTTTGGGGTACCAATGTACAGAAGTACATATATAGCCCACAGGCACAACCCTTGAGAGAAACCCAATGGTCAGCTAAGAGGTTGATCCAATAGGTCCAGATGGGATGCATCTGACAGATTTGTCTCATTTAGACACCATCCCCCATCTGGTACATACTGTAGATGGGCCACCTGTGGTGTTGTTTCTCTTAGAAAGTTTCTGCAGCACCGCCATTTTCTAACTGATTTCCTGCACTCATATCTCTTACCTATTGACATATATATATATATATGACTAACTGACGAGAACATAAAGAGTTCGAAATGATCATCTTAGCCTCCCAAATTCTTTATTAGCAATTTGAATAATTTGCACAAATAATGAGCTGTCATAAGTTGACTAGTTCCTGTGGATAAGCCCTGAGCCGGGCCAAAACAGGAATGAAAGAGTTAATTAGCAAGGTCCATTCAAAAAGCCTTGACAAATACATATATATATATATATATATATATATATATATATATATATATATATATATATATATATATATATATATTCTAGCTGCCTTCCTGAAATGTCAATTAATTAAGATACTGAAAAGTTGGAATGAAGGAGATATTTCAAATTTTAATAGAGAGGTGGAGAGAGAGAAAGTGTGAGGTAGCAAGAGTGGGACAGAGCACTATACATAATGCCCAGGAGAAATTAATGGCCTGCAGTTATTTCTGGTTGTCCAAAGAAAAAGACTGAAATGTTGACATCTAAATTCAAGGAAGAATGTTTGGAGACTTTCTACTAAGGCTACCTTCAATATATCAGGGAAAGTATAGAGTTTCTGGTGGTTATCATTGAGAAACCATTGTTCTGATTCTATCTTCAGAAGAGGTTTTAGAGATAACTTTGATCAGATTGTGCTGTTAATTGGACCTTGTTCAGATTTTTGCAACTTCCTTAGCATTTGTAATATCAGATTCCTCTCATTTTTAATGCCCTTGCATGTAAATTCATAAATATCAAGACACTGTGTGATGCAAACCCACCATTCATCTGCTACCTTTCTCTCTCTCTCTCTCTCTCTCTCTCTCTCTCTCTCTCTCTCTCTCTCTCTCTCTCTCTCTCTCTCTCTCTCTCTCTCTCTCTCTGTGTGTGTGTGTGTGTGTGTGAGAGAGAGAGAGAGAGAGAGAGAGAGAGAGAGAGAATCTGGTCTCTATTTTTGCAGAACAATGACCTATTTCCTTTTATAGTTTTGTTGTTGTTAGTTGCGAAGTCGTGTCCGACCCACCGTGACCCCATGGACAATGTTCCTCCAGGCCTTCCTGTTCTCTACCATCTTCTGGAGTCCATTTAGGCTCACACCTACTGCTTCAGTGACTCCATCCAGCCACCTCATTCTCTGTCGTCCCCTTCTTCATTTATTATTATATTCTTCTCTTGCCCTCAACCTTTCCCAGCATTAGGCTCTTCTCCAGTGAGTCCTTCCTTCTCGTTAGGTGGCCAAACTATTTGAGTTTCAACTTCAGGATCTGGCCTTCTAAAGAGCAGTCAGGGTTGATCTCCTCTAGGACTGACCTGTTTGATCGCCTTGCCATCCAAGGGACTTGCAGGAGTCTTCTCCGGCACCATAGTTCAAAGGCCTCAATTCTTTGGCACTCAGCCTTTCTTATGGTCCAACTTTCACTGCCATACATTGCAACTGGGAAGACCATAGCCTTGACTATACGCACTTTTGTTTGCAGGGTGATGTCTCTGCTTTTTAGTGTGCTGTCTAGATTTACCATGGCTTTCCTCCCCAGGAACAAGCGTCTTTTAATATCTTGGTTGAAGTCCCCGTCTGCGGGTGATCTTGGAGCCCAGGAAAATAAAATCTATCACTACCTCCATTTCTTCCCCATCTATTTGCCAAGAATTGAGAGGGCCGGATGCCATGATCTTGGTTTTCTTAATGTTAAGTTTCAACCCAACTTTTGTACTCTCCTTCGTCACCCGCAACAAGATGCTCTTTAGTTCTTCTTCACTTTCTGCCATTAGAGTGGTATCATCTGCATATCTTAGGTTGTTGATAGTTTAACCAGATTATTAAAGAAAACATTCTGTTTGTTGTGATTCAGGGTCAGCCTGTGGGTTCGGCATTTGGGTCGGACGACTCAGAGGAGGAGGAGGGGGGTGTTGGAGAGCTTGCTGAGGGGGTTGGAGAGCTTGCTGATGAGAGCCCTTAGCCAGGCCCCTCCCACTGGTCACGACGCAGACCCAGCTGTGTGAGCCTGACAGCGTGGATGAAGATGACCCACAGCTGGCCCTGTTCAAGGACGCCCGACGCAGGAGGCAGTCAACCAGGAGTAAACAGAGGAAGGCAATGGGGCACCTCAGAAGGAGGCAGAGAGAAGCCACGCCCTGAACTGTATAAAAGGGGAATGCGTGGGAGGGCTGGTTTGCTGAAGGCAACCGTTTGAATAGTTCCTGTTTCATGGTTCGTGTTTGCTCTCTTTGCTCTGTTTATGTTTTTATGTTAATAAATTTGGCAAGCTTAGTTCCAGCCTCTTGCCTTCTTGTAAAAGGGTTTGTCCCTGCCTTATCTGCAGGGCCGGTAGCAGGCTGGTACAGAACACTGTTTTTAAATCAATATTGTAGCAGAATAACTTCTGGGGAAATAAACAGACACAACTGTAGCTTTCTAAGGTCTACAAGTTCTTTTTTGCAATTTGATAAATCAAAACAGCAATTAATGTGACCTCTTTGGCACAACTCTAAGGCCTGTATATTGAAATGTAGCATAAACACATATAGCTGAACTACGGGCATTTTCTTCCCTTCCTTCTTTTAAGACACGTATAATGATTTTTGGTCTGGAAATTGTTTGAGGCAGGGATCTTTTCTTTTCTAATTTATTTTGTAAAATTCTATTTACATTAATAGCTTGTGCTGCATTTCCCTAATGCAGGGATGGGCTCATTTGTAAGCAATCAGTTGAGATCTCAAGCATAAACAATTGGCCTCTTTCCCCAGCAGCTTGCTCTGTGAAGAGAGGGGGGAAAAAGGGAAAGACAGTGGGAGAGCAAAATCTGACCCATTTGTTCCTCTGGTTGTGCTCCACTTGCTTTAGCCTCACCTCTTCCATATGATGGAGGAGCCTCAATCAAATTGTTCCTGCAAGAGTGCAGCCATCAAGAACATCAAGAAAAGATATAAAATTAACCAAATTCATAATGTGCTTTAACTCCCCTTTAACATAGATACATTCAAATTATTAAAAACATAATAATAACTTAAACAAAAATATAATCAATACTAATACTAAAATTAATAACAATATCCCTCTAAAAGCTACTCATAAGCTAAGTGAAACTTCTTAGTCCCATATTTATTCTGAATATAATCTATCCATCTTCTCCAAACTGAAATATATCTTTCTTGTGAATGATCCTTCAAATAAGCAGAAATCTATAACCCTGTATTCAGCTCTGGGAAGTGGGGGGGGGAAGGGGGGTGGTTTGGGGTGGGTGGGTTTTGGGGATATGTATTGTAATTTTTTTAAAAACTCTTTAATAATAAAAAAGAACATCAAGAAAAGGTCCATCTTTCCTGGTCTAATGGATGGGTTAGCAATCTTCTTGTCCAAACACGTTCTGTTGCAGGGGAAGCAAATTTATCAGTGAGTTGAGGCTGTTTAGCTGTCAAAGTACAAAGCCCTTGCTTGGATCCAGGAGAAGTCCAGTAAGTCTTGTCCTCTGGAAGGGCAAGCCATTAATAAGGAGTCATTTGTGTGAATGGCATGTCTGTAAGAGTGAGTGATCAGGCTGTGGAATCTGTGGAAAACGGAAGCATGTATTTGTTTGCATTTAGCATCTTCTGCTGTAGGGAATTACCGTGATGTGAATCTTGCTTTTTATCTCTGAATCTAGACTATAAAATAAATGTCAGGGTAGTTGGCTCTGAAAAATGAAAAAAAATAAAAATAAAATGCAGATGCTTGCAGAATATATTTCTACATGGCTGAGGAATACAGATGAAGCCTTTTCCTTGAGTAAATCTCAGAAGTGGAAAATGACAGGAAAACATTAAATGACTGCCAGAGAAGGGAACTGGAAAAATAGAGAAAGTGAATCTAGCTTTGCATAGACTCTCTGCATAGGTGAGGGAATGGCCTACATAAGTCAAAGGAAGCCAGAGAGAGTGACCAAACAACTTTGGGATGGCTACTTTCTGCAAATTGCTTAGCTCAAAATGTGCTGTGAAATAAAAGCAATATATTCGGATGAAAGTCATATGTTTCTTAAGCTCATCCTGGAAAAAGATTTGTCAGACTGGTCCTGTATCCCTTGAGTGGAAGTTGTGTTGGAACTTAGAGTTTCCCAGGGCAGGAATGCCACTTCCCACTGAATGGGAGAAATGCCAAACAAGGGCTAAGTTGTGACAAAACAAAAGAAAAATCTTCTGGATTTAAAATGCAATAGGTATAAAAAGGGACTGAATCTTTATTAAGGGAAAGCATTGTGGTTCAGTTTAGGTTGCCTTGAAAAGTCTTATCTACTCATTATGTCACAGAGGCTATTCTTAAGCATATGGAATAAATATAAACTTACATTTTGTCTAAAAGACCTTTGCAACTTTCAGTGCAAGAAGAATTTTATAGACAAGAAATTGTAGCTAAACATAAACAGTTAATTTACTGTGATGTAGTAAGATTTTCTCATGGGTCATTACATTGTAAAATGAAATCGAGAGAATATTGTCAAAAGAAGGATATTCTTGTCAATGGTTTTCTTACGTACAATTACCAGAAAGGTCTAAAGAAGATAAAATGTTTTGTAATTTTGAACTACGTAAGACTGAAGTTGAAATAGAACTATGTACTAATGATGAACATGTTATTACTAAAACGTATAAACTTCTGTTGAAATATGAGGCAGAAGAAAAACTGAAAGAATGTGTGTTAATATGGGCTAAATATTTTGGCTACAGTATATAAATGCATCCATAGGAAAATAGGTGGTTGAAAGGATTGAAATTTACATTACGGTATGTTCTAGCCTTAAAGAGAATGTTTATAAAAGGATGTATCATGGTTATTTATCATGAGAGAAACAGTTTAGAATGTATGAAGGTACAGTACTTTGAATCTTTGCTGGAAATGTGAACATGAAGGGACATTTTAACATATTTGGTGGACATGTAAAAAGAAGGCAAAATAATTTGGATACAAATACATACTTAATTCAGAATATTTTAAGGGTTGAAGTGAAACCAAAGACTTTTCTTTGGGGACTAATTGACAGGCATCTAGAAAAAAACTAATGAAACTTCGTTTTTTATATGGCAACTGCAGCAAAAGTATTATATACTCAAAAGTGGAAAGATAAACCACTCACCACAGAAGAATTGTTGATGTAAATGATGAAATTTGGAGAGATGGCTAAATGAAGTACATTGATAAGAGAGAAAAATAATATCTACACGGATGGCAGATTGAATACCCCTTTATAGACTTTTTATATCAAATAGGAAAAAAAACCCACTAATAATTTGTGATTTTCTTATTAGGAAAAAAAAAACACCAGGATAACAGAGAAAAAGGAGTTATTTTAAAAAGTTTTTATCATACAGTAAAAGATAATTTTGCAACTGTACTTATATTTGCTGCTAAGGAAATCAGACACTTCTTCTTCTATTTCTTTTTATTCTTTCTTTCTGCACTTTTTTCTCTTTCTTTCTTTTCTTCATTTCTTTTACCCTTCATTAGTTTGTGTTAATTTTAATGTTCTTTGTAAAACCTTTACTAGAAATGTATCAGAAAAAAAGACTTATTCAAACCAGGAAAAAGGAGGGTTTGGGGGGCACTTAAGGCTGTATGGTTTGAGGAAATAATAACCTGATGCCTCTTGAAAGAAAGCACCTTTCGGACAACAACATCTATATTTATTCCTCTCTGGAAATCCTTTGTATACTTTTCGCATTAAGCAGAAAAAAATGATCTTATGATTTATGAAGATTATAAAAAATAGATAATGGGAAAAAAAGACTTTTTCTTTTTGTGACCATAGGAAAAAAGGTAATTTTGTAACTGTAATTTTGTAATTGTACTTATATTTGATGCAGTTGGAAACTACTTCTTTTCATTCTTTTCATTTGTACCTTTTGTCTTTTTCTTTAATTTTTTTTCTAACCCTTTCTTTCTTTCTTTCTTTCTTTCTTTCTTTCTTTCTTTCTTTCTTTCTCTTTCTTTCTCTTTCTTTCTTTCTTTCTTTCTTTCTTTCTTTCTTTTCTTTTTTTCTCTTGTTCATTATTGTTTATTCAAAACTCTCAATAAATATTATACAAGACAGAAATCCTTTACTAGCAATTGTAGAAAATTAAATTTATTTCACCAAGCACACATTGTTCTTCCACTGAGCCACCACAGAATCAATTTTCCTGGGCTCAGCTATATCTGTCAAATTTGGTTCATCAGACTTGATATTATAAACAACAACCAAAACCTTTCTCAATTATTTTGGTCCATATCTCTTCAAATGTATGCATTTTTAATTTGTAATTGTGTATAATCATTTTGTCAAAAGTTTCCCCTCAAATAATATTTTATGGTGTCTTTATAAATACATGCTTTGCATACATTTTTAACAGCAAACAGAATCACAAAGTTTGGGGGGAAAAAGCTAGATAAACTTGAAGAACAATGCAGGGGTGCTCAGTGATTTCAAAATGTGAAATCCACATTAAAATTTGCTGTAGATACATCCTGAATGAGTTGCTTCTCTGCATCCAGTATACAATGGAGTCATGGCAGGAGTTCCCTAAGCCCTCACATTAAAGCTGTTCTGGTAATGCAAGAAATTTTTACGACTTGCTTACTCATGAGGGGGCAAAAAGTCAATCTCCTTATTTGCTGCAGCCATCCCAGTAATTTAGCTGCTTTAGTTGTAATCCTTTCTATTCACAAACTCTGGAAGCGGCATTTTTGAAAGACTGATGCGTCATCTATGACGGATTTCCTTCCCCCTACTATGGTTTCCTGAGTGACTGGAGGAAGCCATGCTCTAAAACCAGGGTATAGTGCCCTTCCAATTATGCTCTGTAAACTGTAGTTTGATGCACATGAGCAAAGGTCCTGTTGTAATCTATGGAAATGACTTTTCAGAGACCTTCTGCATTTTCTTGATGAATTCCTTTTTTTACAATGTGAAAGGGACAGACAAAGTCCCTCCTACCTTACAAAGTTCATGAACAATTCAGGCTCTGCCAGTGCAATTAAGAACTCTATATCTCTTTTTATATGGATTTTGTTTATTGAGGGGTTTACATTTGCTGGCTCCATCACTCCCCTCTATTTTCACACAGGTCACTCATCTCCCTATGCCTCTTAGCGGCCATGTCTCCCTTGTCCACGCTTTCTGTCTGTCTTGCTGCTTATTTAATTGTTTTGTTTTTCTGTCACGTCCCCATATTGTGCTTGCCTTCTTTTATCTTCACCCTTTTATGGCATATTTCCCAACCCCAATCCCCAGCTTTTAGAATATTTACATTCTTACGTCTTCCTCCACCTCACCTACAGATGCTCTAATCCATTTATCAATCCTGTTTATTCTTCCTGCCACTCTTTTGACTTTTTCATGAGTGGGAGAATGCATCTTTCCCTAGAGTCCCCCCCAGCCCTTCCTTTGCCGTATTAGCAATGGGGATCTGCTGTTTCTGCTCTAACAGTTTCCTGGGTAACTCCCCAATGCCCAGAAGTGTCAGAGCAAAAGGCCCTGGGAGTCCTGCCTCTTTGCATCTCCTTTGCCCCTGTGACATAACGGAGGAGATCAGAAGGCCAAAAACCTGCACAGAACTCTGAGGGCATTTTCTGGGGTCGACTTACAAACTGACACTGACTTACAACCATTCAGAAATAGCGCTGAAACCCCCAGAGTACAACATTAATTGTTGTGCCATCTCAGTGTTTTCAGGCATCATTTAACCCCACAGAGATAGTAAATCCCCACCAAGCAGTGAAATGGGAATATTTTGCATGGCCCTACCCAAATGCCAAGGGACGCGGTGGCTCAGTGGGTTAGGACGCTGAGCTTGTCGATCTGAAGGTCGGCAGTTTGGCGGGTCGAATCCCGAGTGCCGCGTAGCAGAGTGAGCTCCTGTTACTCGTCCCAGCTTCTGCCAACCTAGCAGTTCGAAAGCACGTAAAAAATGCAAGTAGAAAAATAGGGACCACTACGGTGGGAAGGTAACAGCATTCCGTGCGCCTTTGGCGTCTAGTCATGCCGGCCACATGACCACAGAGACGTCCTCGGACAAGCGCTGGCTCTTCGGCTTTGAAACGGAGATGAGCACCGGCCCCTAGAGTCAGAAACGACTAGCACGCACGTGCGGGGGAACCTTTACCTTTACCTTTTACCCAAATGCCATTATTGCATCCTTTTACCTATCCAAAACTCCATCTATGTTTTATGCCCAGAGCAATTACTATTGTGATAAGCAGATTTCACACCAATTGGCAAACTGCTGGCTGTGCCATCTGCACGGTCAAGCAAGCAGTTTCTTGCCAGTTTCATCATCAACATTTGCACTGCCCAGACTTGGAGCTGTGCTAGCCTTACAGACGGCAGCCTATAATCCGTCCATGGCTTTGCCAGGTTTAAGGTTGGAAATGTACAGATTCCTTTATTAACATTTATCAAGTTTACAATGGTTAATCTTGGAGCTTTTTGCCCATTTAGCAGAATATAAACCATTTCTTTCGTTATGGGATGTGCCTTTTCACTTTCCCCTATGAAGTCCTATCCCGGATGCTGGAATTCCATTCCTTGTATACTCAGGAAAGAGTGTGCTAAACATTTAGCAATTGCTCCCTGTCTAAGTACTAACACCACTTGTCAAAGAGTGATAGATGGGCATAAGGGGGAGCAGGGTCAATAGAGGCATATCTACTCAGATATAGCATCTGAGCATGCACTGCTGTGGCTCAATGACTTTCTCAGTCCTTTGAGTATTTGCAAAGGCTGGGGGAAGTTTTTTTTAATGGAGATAACAAAGAAACTATGAAGGTCTGTATGTGAACGAAAAGATTTTTAGGAATAGAGCATGGCACAAATGTCTGTTCAATATTTTCCACAACGCTAGTAAGTGGTGAAATTGGGGGAGCTGAGTTCTCCAGGGGAAGGAAAATGCTTCAGTTCCTCATCCAGGGCAGGATTCTCTCTTAGGGGGCAACAATAGCACATCCTCTGTGATGTTTAGAGGGAATTGATGCCCTCCCTTGTAGTTTAATGGATGGATGGTGTTATGTATGCAGGCACCTGCATAGCAACAGCCACCAGGGGGCGTTGGCCTGAACGGTTTTGGCGGGAAACCCAGTTTCGGTGGGAAACCTAGGGCCAACCCCATTGGCTGTCAGCTTACCTGGCTAGGTATTTAAGGAGGCCAGGTAACCCTCATTCCCCAGTTCGCTACCCCCTTCCAATAAAGAGCTGAACTCACACACCGGCTGGCATCTCTTCCATGCGTTGGACCCACTACACAATAGTGGCGACGAGGATGGGATTGCTGCCGACCAAGAGCTGAAGTCACTGGGGCAACGCTCCGCAAGCTGAAGGGAAAGGCATTTTTCCTTCCTTCTCCCCCCCACGATTGCCAGCCGACCGGATCAGCCGACCGGACCACGCCGGTCACCGCATCCGCAACCGAGACCGCACACCGCACCATGACCGAGACCGCAACCGCCGCCATGGCAAGAGCCGGTCAACCCCGGGAGTTCGACACCCGCCACCCCGAGACCTGGGCTCGTTACCTGGCTCACGTTGAACTGTACATGTGGTTCAACCAGATATCAGAGGATGGGGCGAAGGCGGCAGCCCTGCTTTGCCTTGGGGGGCCAGCGCTGTTGGAGATCGCCGCGAACCTGTTCCCCCAAGAGGCCCTCAACACCGTCGCATACCGGGACCTCGTGGCCAGACTCAATGCCCACTTCAAGCCCCGACGGTCCAAGGTGGCCGCACGGTCGCAATTCGAAAAAAGGGAACAGCGCCCTGACGAAACTGGTGCCGATTTTCTCGCCGCCCTACGAGAAGCCGCCGTCGCCTGCAGGTTCTCGAACTTGGAGGAGCGGCTACGGGACCGGCTGATCTGTGGCCTACGAGACAGGCGGCTTCAAGAGTGCCTGTTCGAGAGAGAGGAGGTTTCGCACCAAGAAGCCAAGAACGCCATCCTAGCCCACGAAGCGGCCTGCGGGGCCGTCCAAGCATGCCAGGAAACCAGGTCCAGCAACCAAGTGACCAGCGTCCACCAGCAAGGTGCCACAGAGGTGGACGACCAGAGCATCCACCTCCTCCAGCGGAAGTCAACCCTCGACCAGCGAGCCAGACGCCCAGACAAGCCCAGGCCTCCCAGCAATGCCACCAACCCTCAGAAGTGCGCAGGGTGTGGTGGGAACCATGTGTGCAGCCTCTGCAAGTTCTGGTCAGCCATGTGTCAGGCCTGCAAGAAAACAGGCCACATAGCCGCGGTCTGTCGTAGCCACCGCCCCTGAGAAGAGATCCACGAGCTGCAGCCGGAGGAATCGCCATTCGAAGGTACTGGGGCCCTGACCAAAACGTGAATTGGCTATGTTGAGAGCCGGCTGGCCATTAATCACACGGGCAGCCGCCGGCTGCTCAAACCTAAAATTAGATTAACAATCCGCTTGCAAGGCATTCCTTGCAGCATGGAGCTTGACTCCGGATCAGTGGTCTCGATCATTTCGGACGAGACCCTTAACTACATAAATAGCCGGAGCAAGCAGCAGATTAAATTACGGCCTACAAATTTAACCCTGACCGATTTCCAGAACTCACCGGTCAAGGTAAGAGGGGAGGCCACCATCTCAGTGGGGTTTAAGGGTTGCAAAGAGCACCTGGGGGTTGTAGTAGTAGAGGGCCGGAGAGCCAGCCTAGTTGGCCTAGACTGGTTCGAGGCCCTGGGAATCACAGTCACCGGAATCCACCGGATCCAGGGGGACCCCGTCGAGATTGTCTGCAAGGAGTTCGCAGACATCTTCAATGGGACACTGGGCAGGTACACAGGGCCCCCCATAGCGTTGAAGCTTAACTTGAATGTTCTCCCCATTAGGGTCCGGCCACGGTGAGTCCCCTTCGCGCTCAAACAAAAAATAGAGCACAAATTAGATAAGCTGGTGGCCCAGGGAATCTTAGAGCCCGTAGATGGGGGGGAGTGGGAAACCCCCATCGTCACCCCCCTCAAGTCCAACGGGGAAATAAGGATCTGCGCCGACTACAAGTGCTTGGTGAACCGCGCACTGAACCCGCACGCTTACCCGGTCCCCACAGTCAGCCACGTTCTCGCTTCCCTCCAAGGCGGCACCATCTTTGCAAGGCTCGATCTTGCACAGGCATACCAGCAACTCACGGTTACTAGGGCAACAGCTGACATTCAAACCATAGTAACACACAGGGGGGCATTCCGAGTGAACAGGCTGCAGTTCGGAGTTAGCGTTGCTCCAGGCATCTTCCAGGAAGTTATGGAGAGGACACTCAAGGGCATTCCAGGAGTCTGCCCCTATTTCGATGACATCCTGATTGCGGGAGCGTCGGCAGAAGAACTAGCAGGTAGGCTCAGGGAGGTGCTGTCCAGGCTACGCAGAGCTGGACTCAAACTTAAGAGGGAGAAGTGCAGCATAGGTGTTCCCTCCACAGAATTCTTGGGGTTCAGAGTAGATGCCAGGGGAATCCACCCCTCAGAATCCAAGGTGAGGGCCATCAAGCTAGCACCCACACCCAAGAACAAGACAGAGCTGCAGGCATTCCTGGGCCTGTTGAATTTCTACCATGCATTCCTCCCACACAAGGCAGCCATTGCAGAGCCACTCCACAGGCTACTAGACAAGCAGGCAGCATGGGTCTGGACTGCCACCCACGACCATAGCTTCAGGGCCTTGAAAGCACTACTGTCGGATCAGTCCACAGTAACCCATTTCATCGAGTCCAAGCCCATCTGCATCGTATGCGATGCATCCCCTTACGGTGTGGGTGCAGTGCTCAGCCACCTTGAGCCCAATGGGGTGCAAATTCCCATAGCCTACTATTCCAGGACGCTGTCTGGTGTAGAAAGAAACTACGCCCAAATTGACAAAGAAGCCCTGGCAATCGTGGCAGGTATCAAAAAATTCCACGATTATCTGTATGGCAGGGAGTTCACTGTCTACATGGACCACAAACCACTCCTGGGCCTGTTCACAACGGACACGCAGACTCCACAAATCCTGTCCCCCAGAATGCTCCGGTGGTCCATCTTCCTTGCAGCCTACAATTGCAAGCTGGTGCATCAGCCAGGGAAGGAGATGGGCCACACAGACAGTCTAAGTAGGCTACCCATAGACACCCCTGATCCAGACCCGGCCCCAGCTACACAGATCCTAGCACTGCAGGAGCTACCAGAGTGCCCAGTTCATGCCAAGGACATTGCCAGCCACACAGCCACAGACAACATCATGAGCAGGGTACACTCCTGGGTTTGCACAGGGTGGCAGGACAAGTCCCCGGGGCCTGAGTTCCAGGCCTATTTCACCAGGCGCAATGAGATCTCCACACACAGGGGCTGCCTCCTCTGGGGAAGCAGGGTCATCATTCCCACTGCAGTACGGAGCAGGGTATTGGACTCCTTACACGAGGGACACCCAAGGGTGGTTAGGATGAAGGCCCTGGCCAGAAGCTACCTCAGGTGGCCAGGACTGGACAAGGACATTGAGGAATGGGTCAAGGCCTGTTACACGTGCCAGAGATCCAGACCGGAAATGCCACACACACCCGTGCACAGGTGGGAGGCCACACACACACCCTGGTCCCGCATCCACATTGACTATGCAGGGCCATTCCAGGGCCAACTATTCTTAGTAGTGGTGGACAGCCACTCCAAGTGGTTGGAGGTAGTCCCAGTGCCCAACATGACCTTGGGGAGGACAATCCAGGTGCTCAGAGCTCTCTTTGCCACACACGGCCTCCACAACGTAATTGTGTCTGACAATGGGCCTCAGTTTACCGCTGATTTCCAGGTGTTCTTGAAGGCGAACTGGATTAGGCACGCCACCTCTGCACCCTTCCATCCATCGACCAACAGGCAAGCCGAACGGATGGTAAGGACGACCAAAGACGCACTCCGGCGCATCATTAGTGGGGATTGGCACCACAGACTGGCCAAATTCCTACTTGCCCAGCACACTACACCATGCGTTGCTACCGGGAAGAGCCCAGCAGAACTGCGATGGGGACGGCACCTCATCACCAAGCTGGACCGTTTACACCCGGACCGGGTAGCAGCCGAGACGGTTAGGTCACCACCATCATCATCTTCATCGCCATCATCACCAGCACACAGAGTTCTCAACATGGGGGACCTGGTCTGGGCAAGGAACTACGGGGCAGGGCATCCATGGGTTCCAGGGACAGTGATTGAAAAAACTGGACCCCTCTCCTACATCGTGGGGGTGGAGGGGGACAGGCACATAAGGCGACACATCGACCAGCTCAGAGGAAGGGTCCCTGAGCGCACCACACACGCCCAACCGGAAATCCACACCCCAGGGGAGGCCAGTCCAACCGGAAACAACACAGAGCAGGAACCAGAGGAGGAGGGCCTCCTGAACCCAGTCCTGTTCAACCCAGCACAGAGGCCCCAGGAACCAGCTGTCCAAGCCCAGGGCCAAGCCACACCCAAACGGTCCACCCGGCCCCACAGGTCACCTGCCTACCTGTCGGACTATGTGTGCAAATGAGCCTTCCACAGTTGAATTGTTTTTTTTATTATTATTGACACACAGTGTATATAGTTATAGTTAGTGCAAGTTGTTTCATTGTTATGTGGTTCTTCTCTAAGGGGGAGGGGTGTTATGTATGCAGGCACCTGCATAGCAACAGCCACCAGGGGGCATTGGCCTGAATGGTTTCGGCGGGAAACCCAGTTTCGGCAGGAAACCTAGGGCCAACCCCATTGGCTGTCTGCTTACCTGGCTAGGTATTTAAGGAGGCCAGGTAACCCTCATTCCCCAGTTCGCTACCCCCCTTCCAATAAAGAGCTGAACTCACACACCAGCTGGCGTCTCTTCCTTGTGTCGGACCCACTACACAATAGATGGAGACAGGACATTTGGGCTCATACTCATTTGACTGTTCTGAAACAAAATAAGTTCAAGAACACCATACTGCACCTACGAGCATTTGTATGACATTCTTTAAATACATTTCTAAAGGTTTTTTTCCAGCAAAAGGAATGGAATCTAGTAACAAAAGAGGCATGATAATTTCTCTACCTAATAATTACTAAGTAATACCTCAGCAGAATTGATAAAAGTCTCAATTCCTGAGGCAGAGGGGGGGATTCCTAGTTTACTCCTTGTGTTCTGTTCCCTCTGCTGTTATTTAAATCAAGCAATAAACATACTGACAATGTCATGCTAACCCTTCAAAAGTAGAAATGCCACAATACTTCATATCTGACACAACTTTTAAAAATCTTTTTTAACATATATAAAAAACAAGGTGAGTCCCAAAAATACCAATGACAGGAGTGTCTTGAATTTTCTGCTGCCATGAACCACTACAATTTCAAATAGGATTTATCTTTCTCATCACCTTGATATTACAGATGCAGGAATCTGCTCTAATAATACATTGAGAGTTGCAATGAACCCTTTGAGAAATGCATAAGTTTGGAAATTAGAAGAGATGTTTCCATTCCCCATGGAAAACCTTTCAAATACACTGCAGAATTCCCATTTCTTGATAACAAAAATTTAGAAAATGTGATCTTAATTGCTTTGCTCAGATTACTGAAATAGAAGTAGGCTGAAACCTGATAAACGTGAATAATCATGAAAGTATTACTGCTCAAGGATTTTTACCATTCAAATTTAGCTCTCCTACATTTTGATTTTGTTGATGTGGTACACATATTTAAACAATAAAACAAATTTAAAAGTTCTATAGTGATAGTATAGCAGCAGCAGTAATAGTAGTGGTAATGAAGAGGCATTCAAGGCAATCCTATACTCACTGGCCAACTTTTGCTGAAAACTGGATTGATGTAAGTATGCTTTATGTCCAGAATCTTAATGAATTAAATAGGCATATGTACATATAACACTGAGATCCTTCTCAATTTGCCTGGACAACTGGGCTGAGCTACAATTTGTATGAGGGACGTGGTGGCTCAGTGGGTTAGGATGCTGAGCTTGTCGATCAGATGGTCAGCAATTTGGTGGGTCGAATCCCGAGTGCCGCGTAACAGAGTGAGTGCCTGTTACTTGCCCCAGCTTCTGCCAACCTAGCAGTTCGAGAGCACATAAAAAATGCAAGTAAAAAAATAAGGACCACTATGGTGGGAAGGTAACAGCGCTCCGTGCGCCTTTGGCGTCTAGTCATGTCAGCCACATGACCACGGAGATGTCCTTGGACAAGCGCTGGCTCTTCAGCTTTGAAACGGAGATGAGCATCGGCCTCTAGAGTTGGAAACAACTAGCATGCATGTGCGGGGGAACCTTTACCTTTACCTTTAACTTACAACTTGTATGAGACATTAATAGACAGTTCTGATGAAATGGACTGAGCTACCTAAATAATACCTGGGTGTGGAAGTTTCTCTAGCTTTAGGAACAACCAGGTGAAGGAATCTGCTGAAATAAGGTGAATAATAAGGAAATAAAGCATTTAGGGATTTTCATCAAGGCAGATATATCAAGCAATGGGACCCTTGCCCTTTGGGCTTATCCACACATCCTACTTATTGTGGCATAAACATGTTCTACTGACCATTTTTAGAAAACATGTCCTCATGATGTAGCCTTTTCTCATTCCCAACCTACTCAGTTCACCCAGCCAAAATATCTCCTTAGTTACTTTAAGTCTTGACGTACAAACAATTGATAAGGCTTCATTCATGACCTTCATGATGACATTTGGAGTGGGAATCTGTTAGGTTCCTATTGGCCAATTCAAGGCTGCGGCAGGGATACCCCTCATCTTCCGTCATTTGACACTGCCTTCCACTGACATTCTTGCTGCAAAAACAAACTGGTTTCCTCAGAGGTGTCTGGTCATGTAGTGCCTGACCCATGCTTCCTAAAGTACTGCTTGGACGTAGCACTCTAAGATATTACCATGTGCTTCCTTGCAGCTCTTACTAATTTGGGAAATTTACCAAAAAAGCACCTCTGTCAGGCTGATAGGTTACAGACTGGACCAGGATGAAGTGAGTCAAGGCTCTCTCATTATGCCATGTGAGCTCCTTTTTCTTATACTGAGAGCTTATGCACCAGAGACAATTTTTTTGTGTGTCCAGTCACACTTGGGCAATAAAGAATATTCTGTTCTGTTCTGTTCTGTTCTATTCTTCCTGTACTAGTATTCCAGGAGAGTAGTAGACCCATATTCAAAAGTAGCCTAAGTGGCAGTTTTCCACCAGCAGTGACTATATGTTCATGCTGGTGATCTGTGACTTGGGCAGTTTGAAACATGGTTAAAACCTTTATTCCCAGCATCCATTTACATTTGTCCAAGTTGGCTCTGTCAGTTGACTCTACCACATCACCACTAAATTACCAGTCAACTTGGACAAGTCCACCAAAGTCCACTGCCAGAGTTGGTATTCTTCTGCTCTTTCATTTTAATAATATGCTTTCTTTTTAAAAATTATTGTATAGGAAACATGTTTGAAAAGAACAAAGCCCAACAGCTGTCTACCACAGGAAGTTCTCTAAGGGCATTTGCTCATTCGTAATTTATTACGTGTCCACAGCATCATCCAGATACTGTTGATATGAATTAAGACCTTTCCCATTACTGTTATTTTGGCAGTACAGTGGCTGGGTTAGTCTAGAAGAAGCTATATTTTGTAATGGGAAAATGACAATATGATTTAGCTACTATGGTGAATATTGTGCAGCCAAAAATAAGAGGTCATCCAAAGAGTTTTTGTCTTGAACCAAAGGAGCCCTCCCACCCACCCACCCCGGCTCTTTTTTGTGCAGACAGGCTTCTGTATATAGAGGGACTCATTATGAATCTGAAATCCCATCCAAATTTTATCTGGCCTTTAGGTAACATTAGCCAAGTGGAACGAATAAAAAGACATTCTGCTTTTGAGAATACATTTACTGTATGCCTTGAAGATACATTTACTTTATAGCTGCTGATTATTAACCTGTTACTGGAGATGGAAACTATGAAATGTAGAATAGAACAGAACAGAACAGAACAGAACAGAACAGAACAGAACAGAACAGAACAGAACAGAACAGAACAGAACAGAACAGAACAGAATAGAATAGAATAGAATAGAATAGAATAGAATAGAATAGAATAGAATAGAATGGGCCTTGGAGGTCTTCTAGTCCAGGCCCATTCAAGCAGGAGAACCTATACCATCTCAGACAAGTGACTGTCCAGTCTCTTAAAAACCTCCAGTGATGGAGCACCCATGATTTCTGAAGGCAAGCTGTTCCACTAGTTAATTCTCCTCATTCTTAAGAACTTTCTTCTTAATTCCAGGTTGCTTCTCTTTTTGATCAATTTCCAACCATTATTTCTTGTCCTGCCTTCTGATGCTTTGGAGAATAGTTTGACACCCTCTTCTTTGTGGCAGCCTCTCAAATACTGGAATACTGCTATCATGTCTCCCCTATTTCTTCTTTTCTTTAGACTAGCTAGCCAAACCCAAGTCCTGCAGCTGTTCTTCATATGTTTTAGTCTCCAGGCCTTGGATCATCTTAGTTGCTCTTCTCTGAACTTTTCCCAAAGTCTCAACATCTTTTTTGTAGTATGGTGACCAAAATTGGTTACACTATTCCAGGTGTGGTCTTACTAAGGTTTTGTAAAACGGTACTAATATTTTGTGTGATCTTGATTCTATGCCTCTGTTTATGCAGCCCAGGATTGTATTAGCTTTTTTGGCTGCTGCTGCACGTTGAAGATTTAAGAGAAGACTTAGGGGAGAGCTAATAGCAGTCTTCCAATGATTGAAGGGAAGAGGGGTCAATTTATTCTCTATATAGCACCTGAAGGCAGGACAAGAGCAATGTGTGGAAGCTTATCAGAGGGAGATCCAATCTTGAAATAAGGAGGCATTTCCTGACAGTGAGAACAATTAATCAATGGAACAACTTGCTTCCTAAAGTTGAGAGTGCTTCATTGCTGGAGGTTTTCAAGAAAAGATTGGACAACTATTTTGGCAGAGGGTTGAACTACAAGACCTCCAAGGTCCCTTCCAGCCTTATGATTCATTGATTCTATCCTTTGTCACTCATGCAAATTTCAATCTGTCTTTCTCCTTCTCTTCTCCCAATATCTATTCCAAAATATTCCTTGTTGCTGGTGTCTGGGACTTGTAACCTGCCAAGTGAAACTTGTACTATACTTGGCAACTGCTCTTAGAAAACTGAGGATGGGGCAGATCAGCATAATTTTTAAAGGTCTGGAACAGAATGATAGTCTGGGCTCCCAAAATCTGGGGAAAATGGAACTATCTTTTAGCCAAATATCAATCCTGAATAGACATTTTCTGGACCTCCCACTGAAATCTGCAGAGTTTGCTTTCAAGCAAAAACGTTTACAATTCCCGTCCTTTTAAAAAAAACTCTTAATATTTCTACCTTTCTTCATATGTTGTGTCTCCCCGCTCTGTTTCCTTTTGCTAGTCCCTTATTTTTATACTGAGGACTAACCCATCATGACTGGCAAGCTGAATAAATATTTCTACTGATTCTGGTTGGCATTTGTATCCACAATCAAATAATATTAGCATAATGCATGCAATTTACATAATTCCTTCAGTTCATAGTCAGCTCTCAGACGTGTGCATTTCTGGTTACTTAATTTTGATTTGTAGACTTTAAGTAACTCCCATTGATGTCTAAATGTTATTCACATTAAAAGACATTTAGGTTAAAATTGCTCTTGTTCAAAGTATCTAAAAACTTAAGAGCAGAACGAGGGGAGGTTGGCTTAGGAATTGCCATAGCTGTGAGGAAATTGTTTTCAGACAGCAATTCCAGAGGTGTGAACTTTCAGGTATAATTGGCTCTGGAGATGTTGTGATTTGGAAAACAAACAAACAAACAAACAAACAAACAAACAAACAAACAAACATCTTGTTGGAGGATAGCTAGGTGTTACTTATGTCTGAAACTGGACAGTATTTTGTTTTTGGTCACAGATTCATTTTGGATAACATGGAGAGCAGGTTCCATCCCTGAAGGGTTTTGTTCATCTCATAGCATGCAGAGAAATACAAATTCTTGTTTCTTCTAGAACAATGTTGAATTTATTCTACATGCATGAAACTGCATACTGAAAGGCTCTGCCTTGCCATCTCATCAAAAAAATACTCCCTGGGAGCTATGGGAAGGGTTGCTTGTTTTTAGCATATTACAGCTTTCCATTTATATAGAGATAGGGAAGGGTTGGAATTTTGCAGAACATCCTAGTAACTACCCAACCGTACAGTAAGCTATGAGGAACAATGCTTTTATGGTGGAGAAGTGCAGCAGATGGTTAATGCTAGGTCATTTTAGGGCCATTCAAAGTTATGAGGGCCACAGAACAGGTGCTTTCCTGCCCATCATAAATAGTCACATCAAACCCACCCCTGCCCACAATTATATGATTGGACAGCTTTACAAGTCATTGTACCCTAATTTTCAATGTTTTTTGCTGGTTTGAATTGGTTTACTTAACAAAAAGGACATTCACTTAATGACGTGGTGTTCACTTAACAACCATGATATTCGCTTAACAACTGCTGCAAAAATAATAATCTGAAAAATTACTTCCAGTCACCTGACTTTCTCAATCTACAACTGTAACAATTTACGACTGTAATTCCAGGCTCAATTATAGCAATAAATCAAGAACTATCTTAAAAGGGATTCTATCTTAAAAGTCTTGCAGAGAAAGAGAACATGATATTGCAGCCAACCCAAGCAGGCTTGAAACAAGTGAAACAAGTGGGAACTAACTTTCCAAGTTCCCCAGCTTAGCCTCCCCCCCCATTTGCATTTGGGCCAGCACCCATCTCATTCTTGAAGGACCCCAGCATAAATTCCATTTTAAACTATGGGACATTCATTACAATAATTTAATTATTCTTTGGTCACTTTCCAGACACCACTAATATGGTAGTCTTTTGTTTAGCCATTAAGCTGAAGTGTTTTAGGATTTTTAAAAAATATTTAATGTTTTCAATGTTCTTCAATTACAAACAAAAAACAAAAAAACCCTGCAAGACCTGACAGGATTGTTACCATTATTCTATAACAATGAGGGTCTCTAGAGACAACTGTCAGGACCCACCTCAATCCACATCTTAGGAAATAAGAACTCTTGGATGCAAGTTTAGTCCAAAAGGAAAATGTTTACTAGGAAGGAATTGATTGTGGGAATACAAGACGGAATCTGAGAAAAGTTACATTTCAATCCTATATAAACCATTCCCATTCCAGCCCCTCCCCTCATCCATTTGGTCAGGCTGTCGTCAGTTGCTAGGTGTCAGGTTCTTCCATGGGAAAGGGAACTCTCCTTGGTTTTATGGTTATTGCTTCCCTTTTTTCAGTTGTAAATGAAGACACAAACCATATCTGTCTGTCCCCCTCCCTTCCCCCGTTAAAACATCCCCTGTTGTTTGAAAATCGCTTTAGTAACCATCCTCTCCCCCCCCCCTCGGAGAGATGGCAGAATCCCCAGTAATAGCACGTTGTTCTACCTATACAATTATGAAATGTGATATAAATGGATTCTGACATTCGGCTCTCCTTTCAGAAAAAAGATGAGTCCATCTGTGGGGAAAGAAAACATATAACTGTTAGCCTGGTTTGTTTGGATATTCTGTATGAAACCTCTTAAGCAACTTGGGTGCTTTAACATGGAGTTTGTTAACCCATTCGTTTTCTGAGGAGGGGAGGTGTTTCCATGCCACTAAATATTGTATCGTTCCATGGTGTTTTCTGGAATCTAAGATTTCTTTCACTTCAAAATGTTGTTCTCCTTCCACCATGATGGGGGGTGGTGGTGGTGGGATTTTTTCTCGTAGTGGAGATTGTTGTTCTCTCTTTAATAGACTGCAGTGGAAGGTTGGGTGTATTCGTCTAAGATTTTTGGGTAGTTCTAATTCAACTGTTACTGGGTTTATGATTCTTTTAATTGGAAAGGGTCCAATATATTTTGGTCCTAGTTTTTTACAGGGTTGGAGTGATTTCAGGTATTTTGTGGATAAATATACCATCTCTCCTACCCTAAATGGTGTGGGATCGGTTCTTTTTTTGTCTGCCTGTGTCTTGTATGCTTTTCTGGCATCTTCCAACGCTTTCCTAACGATTGGCCATGTATTTTGTAATTGAGCAATCCATTCCTTCAGGTCAGGGATAACCGGTTCTTTTGGGGTTAGTTCTGGTATTGGGTTGAAACTCTGGCCTGTAGCTACTTGAAAAGGAGTGTAACCTGTGCTTGAGTGGACTGCATTATTATATGCTACTTCTGCAAAAGGCAGTAGGTCCGTCCAGTCGGACTGCTGAAAATTAATATAGCATCTCAGATATTGTTCAAGTATATTATTAAGTCTTTCAGAAGCTCCGTCTGTCTGAGGATGGTGACTAGATGACAGTCCTTGGGTGGTTCCTAAGAGGGATAAAAATTCTTTCCAAAATGCCGACGTAAATTGCACCCCTCTGTCAGATATGATGCGTTGTGGTACCCCGTGCAATCTGTAAATATGCTGTACAAAAAGTTTTGCTAATGCTTTTGCAGTCGGGATTTTTTGGCAAGGTATGAAGTGTACTTGCTTAGAGAACAGATCTGTGACAGTCCAGACTACGGTGTTTCCATTACTTTCAGGCAGTTCTACGATAAAATCCATGGCTATTTCTTTCCATGGGGCTGAGGGGTTTGCCACCGGTTGTAACAGACCTGGCGGTTTCCCTTGCAGTCTTTTGGCCATCGCGCAAATTTGACAGCTACCCACATAGCTTTCTATGTCCTTTTTCATAGATGGCCACCAAAATTGCCTTTTAGTTAAGTGTAAGGTTTTTACAAAGCCAAAGTGTCCTGCTGATTTTGTATCATGGCACAGTTGCATGAAATTGATTCTCTGTGTGGCAGGTATATATAGCTTCTCCCCCACCCACGGTAGTCCATCTTTAATTGTGCACACATGTTTATTTTTCTGGAACCATTCATCACTTTCCAAAGATTTCCTGAATTCTATTCCAGTTTGGCTATCTACCTTCGGCTTCATTTTTTCTTGTGCCCTGGTGGTGACTGGTGCTGCCAGTTGTTGTTCCGGTACAAGTGGTTTAAAGTCAGTAACTCTTGTGCTGTTATATTGGGGCATGCGGGATAATGCATCTGCAAGGAAGTTCTTTCCCCCCGGTAAGTGTTTGAGAGTGAAATTGAATCGGTGAAAATGTTGGGACCAGCGGGCTTGCTTAGGAGTGAGCTTCCTGGGCGTTTTTAGTGCTTCCAAATTTTTGTGGTCTGTCCAGACCTGGAAAGGTATTTTATTTCCTTCTAAAAATTGGCGCCATGTTAGTAATGCCCACCTCAGCGAGAATGCCTCTTTTTCCCATATTGGCCAGTGTTGTTCTGTTTCTGTGAGTTTTCTGGATGTGTATGCGCATGGTTGCAATGTCCCCCCATCATTTTCTTGTAATAGTACGGCTCCTACCGCTACATCACTCGCATCTGCCTGTATTACAAAAGGTTTGTCGGGATCTGGGTGTTTTAGGACAGGTTCAGCAGAAAAAAGTCTCTTTAGCCTCTCAAATGCTGCTTGACATTCCATTGACCATTTCAGAGGCTGGCTGGGTTTCACGGGTGACCCCCCCTTCGTTTTCAACAAATTTGTGAGGGGCATGGCTATTTGGCCAAATGCGGGGATGAATTGGCGGTAGAAGTTTGCAAACCCCAGGAAACTTTGCAATTGCTTCCGTGTGCGGGGGGGTGCCCACTCTAGTACTGCTCTGACCTTCTCAGGGTCCATTTCGATGCCCTCTGGAGATATGCGATATCCCAGGTAGTCGATTTTTTCCTGATGGAATTCACACTTCGATAATTTAGCATATAAGTGGGCAGCTCGCAACTTCTTCAGGACTGCTCTGACTAGTTTGATATGTTCCTCTTTAGTTTCTGTGAAGATAAGGATGTCATCGAGGTAAACCAGGACCCCCTTATATAGGTGCTCTCTCAGCACGTCATTAATTAATTGCATAAAGACTGCGGGTGCCCCTTGCAGTCCGAATGGCAATACTTTGAATTGATAGCACCCCATTGGGCAGTTGAATGCAGTCTTCCATTCGTCTCCTTCCTTAATCCTAATTCGGTAGTATGCTTCCCTCAGGTCTAGTTTGGTAAAAATCTTTCCTTTCGATAGGTGGGATAACATATCCTTCATTAGGGGAAGGGGGTACAGATTACATTCACTAATTGTGTTCAAATTTCTATAGTCCACAACCAAACGAAAGGATCCATCCTTCTTCTCCCTGAACAGAACCGGGGCGGCCACTTTGGGTTTGGCAGGCTCAATAAATCCTCTTTCTAAGTTTTTCTTTATGAATCTCTCCATTTCTGCCATTTCCCTTGGGCTCATGGCATACATCTTGGGTTTTGGGAGTTTTGCCCCAGGTTTGAATTCTATGGTGCAGTCTGTGGGGCGGTGGGGGGGAAGCTCATCTGCTCTTTCCTCACTGAAAACCTCAGCCAGGTCCCTGTATTCCTCTGGTATCTCTGGTAATCCCTTCTCTTTCCCCACTGCTGCTGTCTCCTCCCTCTGCTTTGGGGGGGGTGCTTTTGGAGTCTACGTTCTTCTGCCCCCCCTTTGGGAAGTTGAGTTCTGCTGTCCTCCAGTTTATCCCGGGGTTCCATTTCTTCAGCCATTCCAGTCCTAGGATCATTGGGCATTCCATGCCTGGGGCCACTATAAACGTTATGTCCTCCTCATGGGGCCCCAGTGATAGGTGGATTGGTAAAGTGGCTAGGGTGGCTGGTCCTCCCCCTGCTATTGTCCCATCTAATTGACTAAAAGAGATTGGATGTTTTAGCCTCCTCACTGGGATGCTCAATCTCTCCACCAGCGTTGGGCTGATAAGGCAGCGGATGCACCCAGAGTCTATCAGAGCTTTTATTTTGGCTGCTTCAGGCATAGGGGAAGCTAATATAGTCACTGTCTTAAGCATGGGTGGAAGGGGTCCACTTACCAATGGTTCTCCCTCTGAGCTGTCTTCCGAGTTGTCCACCGTCCCTGCGGTGCAGGCCGGAGTCCAGTCCCAGTTCCTGGCAGGAATTGTGGACTCTACAGCCTCTGTCCCCTTCATGGAAGATTCTTTTGTGTTGCCTTGGGGCTTCCCCGGCTTCTTGGAGGATGATGCCTCTGGTTTTCGGGGGGGGGCTTTTGAACGACATTCTGCAGCACGGTGGCCCTCTCTCCCGCAGTTGAAACAACTTGTTGATTTTTTGGCTGTGGCTGGTGGTTTTTCCCCCTCACGTGTTTGCTCGGGTGGCAGGCGGCCCCATGGTTTTCCTCTGCGGTGTCTCTTCAGTAGGTCTATTTCCACTTCCTCCGCCAGGATGTACCAGTCGTCGAGGTGGGGTGGGTCTCCTCGAGGCAGGCAAGCATCATACAGGTCGTAGTTCAGACCGTCTTTGAAATGGCTAAGGAGGATGTCTTCTGGCCAGTTCAGCTTGCTGGCAATGGCTCGGAATTCTTGGGTATAATCAGCCACTGTTCGCCTGCCCTGCCTCACCGTTTTGATTCTCTCCCGGGCCTTACGGTCAGCCAAAGGATCCTCGAACCGTCGCCTCAAAGATGACATGAATCGGTTGAAGTCGTTGAGTTCTGGGGCGTTGGAGTCATGCAAGTTCACCACCCAGTCTGCAGCCATCCCGTCCAGGGCAGATTGCACAATTCGGATGCGTGTTTTGTCACTGGGGATGTCCCGTCCATACTCTTCCATGTAGCTGAGGACTTGGGTTAGGAAAAATCCCAGTCGTGATGGCTCCCCCTTGAATTTGACTTCCAGGGGCGGGAGTCTTTGGCTGGAGCGTTGTCTGCGCCGTGGCCGGTATCGCTCCTCATCCTGGTCCCCATCTGTGGTTCTGGGGGGGTGGGTGGGTACTGCTGAGGCAGCAATTCCTGTTCCATTGGATGGCCCCGGGGTTTCAGGTGTTGGATCCCCTCCGTTACCTTTCCAGTTGCGTCCCCAGGCGCTGCCTCGGTTGCGATTTTCAGCTCTCTCCTCCCTCAGTGAACTCAGGGTTGCTTTCATCAGATCAATGGCCTTTTCCAGGATCCGCTCCTCCTCGCTGGCGTGCAGGGAACTCTCCATCTCTTGCCTCCATTCCGGTTGGTGGTTACTACGCCTCAGGGTCTTTTCTCCCGAAGCCTTTTCCCACTCACTTTTCCTTCCAACGCCCATCGACCACCGGGGTTTTCGGTCGTACTGCTCCACCGCTTCTTCCCCGGGGGAATATGCTGCTTCAGTTTCCCATTGTCTCTGGGATTCCATTTGGGGGGAAGACTCCCCCTCCATGGGGCTTCCCTCCTCTCTTGCTTCGTCGCCAGACATTTGTATTTGTTGCAAAGTCCCCCGGTAAGGTTTTCCCTTCCAGGTTGACTCTTAAAGCAGATTCCGTCTACTGTCAGGACCCACCTCAATCCACATCTTAGGAAATAAGAACTCTTGGATGCAAGTTTAGTCCAAAAGGAAAATGTTTACTAGGAAGGAATTGATTGTGGGAATACAAGACGGAATCTGAGAAAAGTTACATTTCAATCCTATATAAACCATTCCCATTCCAGCCCCTCCCCTCATCCATTTGGTCAGGCTGTCGTCAGTTGCTAGGTGTCAGGTTCTTCCATGGGAAAGGGAACTCTCCTTGGTTTTATGGTTATTGCTTCCCTTTTTTCAGTTGTAAATGAAGACACAAACCATATCTGTCTGTCCCCCTCCCTTCCCCCGTTAAAACATCCCCTGTTGTTTGAAAATCGCTTTAGTAACCATCCTCTCCCCCCCCCCTCGGAGAGATGGCAGAATCCCCAGTAATAGCACGTTGTTCTACCTATACAATTATGAAATGTGATATAAATGGATTCTGACAACAACTGCCTTGAGCTGCTCCTTCTCATTCCTTGCAACCAATACTAACCATAACATTGCATTTTAGTTCCTCCATTTACAAACATGGCAATTCAATTTTCACGTATCATTTTGAGCTGGAAAATATGAAGACAGCAGGATGACTTCAAAAGTACATTGAACATATTTTTAACAAGAAAAAAAAATCGACTTATTACCCCCAATTTGAAAATCTCAGTGCCTCCTACCATGTGTATGACTCAGCCACATTGATGATGCTTCATCACACTATCCACTATAACAGTCAGTCCTCCTACCCCAAAGATAAATGCATCTCCTGGACCCCAACAGATTATTTATTCTCAGTTGATTAGTTGATTAGTGCTCTCAAAGGGAGACTGGAATACAGATATAGAAAACACATCCTCCTTCACTGGTATTCTGAAATAGTATGAACCCATTTGTACTCAGCTGGATTTAAATCTCATGCCATCTTTATAAAGATGGCTTTAGGAAAGCCAATGTAGATCTCTCAAAATGGGCTTGAGAGATGTCTTAACTAAACATTCCTAATGTGGTAAGGGGTTGTAGAGAGCAAAGTTTCTTCCAGCTCTGGCCAACAGAAAGTATTTTACTTTTGAGGTGGTGTAAAAACAAAAATGCACGGTCAAAAATTAACAGTCCAGGTCATACAAAATAGCAACAGTCCAAGGAGTATTCCAAATAAAAAGTCTTCTTACCGGTCCAGAGGTCAATACACAGTTGTTCAGATTTACCACAGTAGTAAACCAACAGTACAGCAAAACAGCAATAGTAGAGAGAGCAGTGAATTCAAAAAGAGAGAAGCTACGTTCCTAGCTCCCTCTTATGGCCATGAGAACACTTACACACCCATTGGCCAATTAACATCTTAAAGACACAACATGATAGTTTATATATTTTCAACCCAACTATGTAGGCTATCACCATATGCCTAACAGCCCGTGTGTGGCAAACAGCTTTCTAAGCACCTGGATAGTCCTAGCAGTAGTCATGGTTGAAATTGGAATTACTTCCAGCCATTTAGAGTGGCTGTCGACCACTATCAAGAATAGCTGTCCCTGAAAGGGCCCAGCGAAGTTGATGTGAATCCTTGACCACATTGTATGAGTTTCCTCCCATCTGTGGACAGGAGCATGTGGCATTTCTGGTCTGGACTGTTGACACATGTAACACCCGGGTACTTGGGCCTCGATAGCCTTATCTAACCCTGGCCACCATAGGTAGCTTAGTGCCAATGCCTTCATCCAAACTATGCCCGGATGTTCCTCATGCAGAGATTGAAGTACATGATTCCTTAATGAACTGGGACAATAACCCTGGTCCCCCATAAAATGCAACCTTTGTGAGCTGAAAGCTTGTGTCTACATGTGAAGTAGCCCTGGAACTCGGGTCCAGGGCTGTTTTCAAGCCACCCAGTGTGAATCCATGACAAGACTCTACTTAAAACCTTGTCTGCAACAGTTTCTGCAGCCACATCCCCAGCATGGAGGGAAAATTCAGGCAAATCCTGAATTGACAAAATGTGAGCTGCTAGGGCTGGATCTGGCTCTATCTGTGGCAGTGGCAACCTGCTAAGGCTGTCTGTGTGGCCCATGTCTTTGCTGGGTTTGTGAACCAGCCTGTAGCTGTAGGCTGACATGAAAATGGACCATCTTAACATCCCAGGGGACAGAATTTGAGGTGTCTGCCTATCAGTAGTAAATAACACCAACAGTGGCTTGTGGTCAGTGTAGACCATGAATTCCCTGACATACAAGTAATCATGGAATTTCTTCACCCTGGCCACAATGGCCAAAGCCTCCTTGTCAATTTGAGTGTAATTGCACTCAGCTGAGGACAATGTCCTTGAATAATAGGCAATTGGGACTTGAGTCCCATCACTTTCCAAATGGCTTAATATAGCCCCCACCCCATAAGGGGATGTGTCACACGCAAGGCATACAGGCAAGGATTCTTTAAAGTGTGTAAGCACTGAATTGGTGGACAGTAGTGACTTTACTGCCTTAAAGCTGTTTTCGTGAACCTTGGTCCACTTCCATGTGGTGTTTTTTGTCTAAGAGCCGGTGTAGCAGCTCTGCCACTGCAGCTTGTTAGGAAGGAACACATGGTAAAAATTAAGGAGACCCAGGAATGCCTGAAGCTCTCCCTTTGACCTGGGGCTTGGAGCCAGCTGAATGGCCTTCAGCTTGGACTCAGAAGGGTGGATGACTTCAGCATCAATACAGAATCCCAGGAATTCAGTAGAAGGAACCCCAATGTTACATTTATTTCTTTTGAGTTTAAGGCCCACTTCATGGAACCATTGAATGACAGCTTTGAGCCTCCTTGCAAGCACCTCAGTGGACTCCCCAGTGATGAGCACATCATTGAAATAGGGGCAAACCCCCGGAATGCCCTTGAGCATACGCTTCATGACTCCTTGAAAAATTCCAGGGGCTACGCTAACCCCAAATTGGAGATGTTTGACTTTAAAAGCCCCCCTGGGTGTAACAATGTTTTGTGCAGCTGCTGTGGCCTTGTCCACAGGTAACTTCTTATAGGCCTGTTCCAAATCTAATTTTGCAAATACAGCACTCCCTTGCAACGATGCCAAAATATGGCTAATGACTGGCACCGGGTACGCATGCTGCTTAAGTGCCCTATTTTTGGTGCACTTGTAATCAGTACAAATTCTGACCTCCCCATTGGCCTTAAGTGGCATGACAATTGGGATTTCCCATTCACCCCCATCTACGGGTTGTAGTACCCCCTGGTTCACTAGCTTGTCCAGCTCTGCATCAATTTTATGTTTAAGTGCAAATGGCACTCTGTGGGGTTTGATCCTAATAGGCATTATGGCAGGATCAAGTTTAAAGGCTATCGGAGGGCCCTTGTATTCTTCCAGGCTTGTGTCAAAAACATCCACAAACTCCTCACATACTGATGCCAAGTTCGCCGCTTGTGTCCGGTGGATTCCGTTGACTTGGATGCCCAGAGCATCAAACCAATCGAGCCATATTAAGCTCGTTCTCTGGCCCTCCACCACAATCACATCCAGGGTCCCTGAGAACCCCTTGAACTTGACGGCCAAAGTGGCCTTGCCTTTGACAGCAACTCAGGAGTTTTGGAAGTCAGTCCGGATGATGTTGGATGGCCTAAGCTTGGCCCACCTCTTGCTGCAGTTGCAGATGAAACGGAAGGTTTCAAGGGAAATGATGGACACAGCTGAACCAGTGTCCATTTCTATCCTGCAAGGAATGCCTTGCAGCTTGACTTGAAGTCACAGTTCGGGCTTAAGGGGGCGGTGAGCTCCCGTGTGGCAAATGCTCCCACAGCTGGAGCAAAACCCTACACTAAGCTGCCAAGGGGCCCCGGTATCTCTCTTGGTCGGAACGTCCGATTGGCAGTCCTTCTGGTGACCTCTACAGACTGATTTCCCACCAGTTTTCCCACAGGCCTGACACGTGGCTGTCCGGAACCTGCAGTTCGCTCATTGGTGGTGGCCACCACAGCTTGGACACTGAGGGAAAGGAACTGCCTTGTAAGGAGTCTTTGGTTCTTTGTTGTGGTGCCATTGGATCTTGTCAACTTCATGGTCGAAGTCGATGTCTTTGGGAAGTTCGGCATCCTCATGGTGGACAGCTTTCTCATGCTGAGTGCTCTTGGCGGGCTGCATGGCCTTCATGGATCCTCCGGCAGCTTCATCGGCTATGATTTCTTTTAAGGCTTCCTGGAGCGAGAAAGTCTCTTTTGCAAAAAGTTTCTGTTGTATCTTTCTGCTCTGAAGTCCAAGACGAGTTGGTCTCAAAGCCTTCTAAGTCTGAAAATTGGCACAGGCGTGAAGCTTGTCTCAATGCCGCGATGAATTCCATTGCTGTCTCTCCAGGTTGTTGAACTCGTTTTTCAAAGGCGTGCCTCCATGCTATCACCAACAATTTGGGCTGGAAATGGTCACCAAGCCATTTCTTCAGGTCTGCATAAGTAACAGACTCCAGCTGCGCTGGTGCGACCAAGTTCTCCGCGATATCAAAGGTTGCAGGCCCGCAGACACAGAGGAGTGTTGCGCCCTTCAGGCCATCTTCAGCGACTTCGTTGGCGTGGAGGTAGTTTTTGACCCTTGAGATGTAGGATGCCCATCTCTATGGGTAAGTAACATCAAACTCCTCAAGCTTTCCAACTTTCGCCATCTTCGGGAAGTCTTCATGGCCTGGGCCTCTCGTTGCCTCATCCTGCTTCTACTGTAGGCCCTGAATGGTCCGCAGCGTGGGTGGTCTAGCGTGGCTTGCTAGGCCGACTGAGTGGGGAGGGGAATGCATTCCCTGCCAGGCGCTTTACTGGCCTCACCCCCTAGTGACTTTCAGTTCTTCCAAAGAAACAGGATCCCACTTTCGTCACCAGTGTTGTGTAGTGGATTCTTGGAAAGCAGGAGGCGAGACGAGAGGGTTCAAACATTGCTTTATTGTAGTAACAGGAACAGAACTGAGAACAGAGGCTTCTACACAGCTACTTATACGGTTGGCCACTAGGCATCAGCCAATAGGTTTAAAGGAACCTATTCCCACCCCAGAGCCAACCAATGATCGTCCTGGAGACTGCATGTCTGGGCAGCCAGCGACTGTTACACATTCACCCTAATTAAGCAATCTCAAGCAGCTTTCAAAGACACGTGAAAACAGTTCAAATAAAAAGTCCAATACATTACAGTTTCCATGACAAATTGTCAAAATGCAGGGTTATAATGTCAAAAATAGCTGTCTTCAAACCGCTGGCTCTCAGCAGTAATCCTCCCTTCCTTGTACTTTTTCTAGTCAAAGAGGAAAATTGCAGCCATTGAGTCAGAAAAGGTTTCCCCACAAATCTGCTGTGGCTGAGATTCAGAGGTAGGGGCAGAGCCTGAAAACAAAGAGTGGCATCTGACAATGGAGTTGAGCAGGGAAGAAGATGAAGTTGCCCATGGGAAGCTGATGAACTAAGCAGGATGGATGGACTGGAGAAAATGGCCAAATATCTCAGTCTGAAACTCTTTCTAACCCTTAGGTTAACTCTCATTTTCCACTGAGGAACCCAGGAAGAAGACAAATGGACTGAATTTTCAGGCAAACAAGCAGATTTGGGAAACCGGGGTGCTTTCATCTGGGGAGACACCCCCCCCACACACAGAGGGACTAAGGAAACAGTAAGTAGTCCCCTTTTTCCACAGGAAGATTTTTTTTACTTCTGTGAAACTTTCCATAGATTTGCTTGCAGTGTTTGCATAAACGATGCAGACGGCCTTCCTACCTAGCGTTCTTCCTCAGAGGTGCCCTTGAAGCCGTATGCTTGATGGGCACATTGTTCTCCCTTGCTTGGAATAAAGCCACCGGGCTCTAATGTAATAGGAGAGGAAAGAGAAAGGGCAGCCAGCCAAAGAGTTCCTGGAAGCAACATAAGCATTTAGGGGAAGGTGGGGGGACAGGAAAGAGGAAAAGAGGGGATCTGGCTCAGTGTGCTTCAGAAGAGGCACAAAGATTTCTCAGCACTTCATCCCCCACACAAAATAATAACATAAAATCAAACCATTTTCCCTAGTTTAAAATGGAGACCTATGTTTTATTTTTTGTCTGTATTGTCGAATGCAGAAGACCAGGCGGGGCACGGAGGAAGAGACGAGGGCAAGGTAGGGTAGCTTATGCGATGGCCATGGCTCTGCAGAGACCAAGGAGAATGAGAAAAAAACATTTTCCTCTGGCAGCCTTCGCTGAGAGAGGAGGAAACTGCCCTATTTGCTTATCAGACTGTGTCTGCACTGGGCCCCAGTCCCTCTCCAATTATCTTGCTATCCTACCAGACAGTTCACATCCCTCCCTATTGTTTTTTTTTTTTTTTGGACTGAGCTGAGACTGAGAAGCGCATTGCTCTGGGCCCATTAGAACAATTGTCCAAGGCTTGACAATAATTTTGAGTCCAGCAACACAGTGTTACATTATTCCCTCCTCTCCTTCCATTTGTAGCTTGGTGGGGCCCAGAGAGGAAAGAGGAGATAAGGGAAACGGGCTTTACATGCACAAGCAGGAAGGCCAAAGTGATCCACTCGAATCTGCATTTTGGATCTTCAGATTTTTTTTCACACTTGAGGAAGCTTAGTACTTGCGGGTTAAGAGGACAGGATTTCTTCTGCATAGTTGACTTGCTAATATACAGGAAGTAGGACAGGAATAAATGGACACTAAAAGGCTCTCATCATGATGGATTTTTTTTTGTTCTGTTTCTTTGTGGAACTGAAATGGAGGTAATTGGTACAGCAAGTGAAGAGGACAGAGAGCAAAGAAAATAGCTTTTCATAAATAAAAGCAACTTCTTTCTCTCTCAGTCTCTACTTCTCTGCCAAGAGAAATGAGTCTTTCCCCAAATTTTGATTTTTTTAAAAAAAAAGTATAGTGTACATTTACATTTTATATTGAACATGTTTCTTCTAGATACATCTTTACAATTTAATTGAGGTTCTACAGGTATTTGAATTGTAAGCCACCCAGAGTCATGACCTGAGATGGGTGGCTATAAAAAAATGAATGAATGAATGAATGAATGAATATTCCCTTTTCAAAACATCTTATTTTGGCCTCTAATTTTATAGGAATCCATCTGCAGTGTTAACTTTGGGCTGTTGTGTTTGGACTAGGCTCCAGACTTTGTGTGGCACTGGCCCTCCACAGTGCTTAAGACTGGCCCTGAGCTTTCAGTGGGCAGGCTGACTGAAGGTTATAATTCTAGTGGCTTATTGGGAGAAATAGGTAGTCTCCAAAAATTGTTCAATTTGTGGAAAAGCAGAAGGTTTCAGAGCGTTGTATTAGAATGTCATAGATTATCCTAATGATACTTCATTTCTCTACTCAGAGCAAGGATCGTCCAAATGTTTCTGCAGTTTTTTTTCTGAAATCCACAGCTCTCATGCCCATTAATACATATGCGCAGAATAGCCTAGCTGCACCCTTTATCATCTTTGGTAAAATACCTCAAGAAATAACAAGAATTGGATGATTGATGGTCAAGATCATTTCCTCTAAATTCTCTTTTCTAGCACAATTTCACACACACACACACACACACAATTAGTTTTCTAATTTCACAATTAAACATTTAAAAAGCAATTTGGTGGCTGGGTGGTCAATAATTCAATAACATATATAAATCTTTAGCACAAATCTGAAGTTACAACATCAAATATTTCCTCTCTTTTCCCTTTAATATCTACTATCTCGTATTGAGCTAATATAGTTCTTATTGTTATCAACTAAGTAAAACCATCTTTGTTACATTTATCAATAGTTTTTAGCTTATACATATCTTAATTATGTTTGCTTTCAATTCTTATATATAATCAATGTCCTGTTTTTGCTGTTTTCTCAGGCTTTAATTTCCCCTCAGTATTCAAGTTAACATTTGGTATATTATAATTTCCAAGGTTTAGGTGACCAGAGTTTCCTTTATCTCAACTTGTACATTTCCCCTTTTTTATAAGAGGGAGTCAAGCTATTCTCCAAAGCACATGAGGGCAGGACAAGAAGCAACAGATGGAAACTAGTCAAGGAGAGAAGCAACCTAGAACTAAGGAGAAACTTCCTGACAGTTAGAACAATTAACCAGTGGACAACCTGCCTCCAGAGGTGGTGAATGCTCCAACACTGGAGGTTTTTAAGAAGAGACTGGACAGCCATTTGCCTGAAATGGTATAGGGTTTCCTGCCTGAGCAGGGGGTTGGACTAGATGACCTCCAGGTTCCCTTCCAACTTTATATTATTATTATTATTATTATTATTATTATTATTATTATTATTATTATTATTAAAAATCTAAATATACATCTTGTCTGTTTGCATATAATCTTATTCTATTTTCTAAAAGTTATCTATTTTTCATCATTTTAAACCAAAAGTCTATTAATTTTATTACAATCTTACCTATTCAATTATAATGTTACTTTATTTTCTAAAAATTATCTATTTTTCACTATATTCAACCCACTAACCAATAGTATAAAATCCCCTCTACTAGATCAAAACCCTAGTTTCTTTATTTTATTTATTTATTTATTTTATTGGATTTATATACTGCCCTTCTCCCAAAGAACTCGGGGCGGTGTACAGGGCAGTTAAAACACAATATACAAGGTTAAAAATAAATTAAATTAAATTAGCCCCAACAAGTAAATCACATTCTAAAAATTTAAAATCCCAAACCCTCAGTCCAGGCCGGCAAGCTCAAATAACCAAGTTTTCAGGTTGCGGCGAAAGGAGCGAAGGTCAGGAGCCTTACTCTGCCTTTTTTCCTTTGCAAACTAACCTTCCATGTCAGTACTTTTGAATTGTCAAACAGTTCTCCCTCTATTATTATATGTATTATCTGAAATAAGAAAGACCATTTAATTACAGTTTTTTGGAAGGACTAGCCCAATTGTATTCATTTAGTCTTCTCCCTATTACTCCAATTTCCCACAATTGTCCTGATAAATTTATCTTCCATTCAATCTGTTCTTCTTCCTTTTCCTCAAATTTCTTCTGAATTATGTAAAAAAATCTTTTTCATTTTCAATGTTGTCACTCTCTTTTCTAATTTTCCCATTGGCTGGATCTGTTGGTCAGTTGGGTCTTCTGTCTTAGTATTTAGTTGTTCCACTTCTCCTGTTACTTTCTGCATTGTTAGTTCTTTGGTTGTAGTTAAGAAATGGGTTTGTTTATCTAAGCTGGCATCTTGTTCCTTTATGTTATCTCTAATTTTGTTACATGCTGAAAGAATGGTTTTGAATATTGATTTCAACATAAAAAGGATTTTTTCCTGATCTTCATCCATATTCTCCTGATAATGTATTAAGTTGAAAATTTTAAAACCAAACATTAAAAATAGTTTTTTGTTTTTATAGCTAGGTATGGGACATCTATTTCACATGTTGTAGGTAGTCTTTATAGTGGAAATTGTTTGCCAAGTAAGAATTTATACTCCAAAGTATTCCATCATCTTGTATAAAACAGATACTTCTCATATAAAGAAATAGGAAAACAATTCCCCTTATATAGTAAGGGTTTATCTTCATAGTTCAAACAGGCCAGATATGCCACCCTGCAGTTATTATTATTATTATTATTATTTATTTGACTTATATACCGCCCTATTCTCATTGGACTCAGGGCAGTTTACAGGGCAATTAAACCATACAATACAAAAGTTAAAATAAATTTAAAACAATTAATTAAATTTAAGCCCAAAGTTAAAACTTTAAAACCCAATTAAAAACCCCTCAGTCTAGGCCAGACAGCTCAAAGATCCAAGTTTTTAGGTCCCGGTGAAATGAACGGAGGTCGGGGGCAGTCCTAAGTTCCATAGGAAGTTGGTTCCAAAGGGCAGGCACACCCACAGAGAAGGCCCTCTCTCTGGGAGTCACCCATCAACAATCCTTCATCGGCGGTACCCTAAGAAGGCCCTCCCTGTGGGAGCACACAGGACGATGGGGAGTTAATGTTCCTTGTTTACACCTGAGTTTTTCCACAGGTAGTACCTGATAAGTTCAAAGAGTTTTTTCTAAATTCTAGGCTTCAAGCCAAGTCTCTTTTAGTCAATAACAAGTTGTAATACCATACTTCACCACATGATGTCACCGATGCCATTTAAAACTTTTTCAGTCCCGTGTTTTTATAATAGTTTTTCAAAGTTTATTTCTTTTCTTTTTATTTATTATTTATTTATTATTTATTAATTAGATTTCTATACCGCCCTATTCCCGAAGGACTCAGGGTGGTTTACAGGGCAAAGTTAAAAACAGTTAAAACAGTACAAAAGTTAGAATACAGTTAAAATTAAAATAGAATTAAATAACGTTAGCCCAACTTTAAAATTTAATTTAAAATTTAAAAATTTAAAACCCCTCAGTCCAGGCCAGCTAAATCAATGAATGTCTCTTTAGATGAATGTCTCCAGTAGAAATAGGAATAGGAAAACTTTTTAGTTCCCAAGTTTCAAAAGTATATGCATCCAATTAGATTAAAGTTGTTTTTATAATTGTTTTGTTTCCCCTAGGTAGTCAGTCACCACTGTTCTTATAGGGTGGGGCAGAAATTCCCTTCCCTCTCTCCTCACAGGGGGAAAAATACTTTGGGCAGCTTTTGCAAGAAAGATATTTAGAGTCTTAAAGAGAAGATTAGATATCATGCAGTTTCATCCATGTTGCTTTAAAGGTGCTTGGTAGTAATTTTGACTTCGGCTCTCAGCAGCTTAATGATAAGCCATATTGCTATGGCCGGTCTTTCCCCTGCTGGTTTGGAGAGCTGCCCTGGATCAAACGGAAGGGCTGCCACCCTCCTGTGATCAAGCATGGGTCCCCTCCTCACTCATCGCCCCTACAGGGTGACTTTCGACCCTTTCCAGGATCCCCCAGTGGGAAGAAATTGGATGCTGAAGACAGAGTTTGCCTCCATGCATCCGCAGGTGCCGATGGCAAACCGGAAGTCTCTCTAGCACAATTTATTTTTGTTTTCCCTGCCACAGACAAATTTCACAGAAAAAAGATGCCATACATATTTGTATGCATTTTTGTATGAACTTTTCTGTGCTTTTGCAAGCAGTTCTTGCATAGAAAAATATAAGATTGTTCAAAATGCAAATTTCTTCCTATGTGGTGTGCATTTCTCCCTAAAGGGCATATTTTTTTCCATTGTGAAGAGAGCAAGCTTTAAGCAGGACTAGAAAGGTATTTTGTCTAAGAGTTCAAAAAAGTCACTGCCAGCTAGGAAAGTCAGGGTAGAGAATAGATGCTGCATGGCTCAGATTCTGGATATTTTAGAGATTACTTTTTCCCAAACGTGTCTAACCTGCCTATCTGGCCAGCGAGGCAGTGTGGTATGTGGGAGATAACAACAAGTGTTCTCTGTAGCGGCCTCTCTCTTTTCAGGCATCTGGAACATAAATGGTCCCGGCCCTCATGGCATTCTAGAAATTGGTGAAAACATGAACTTTCCAGAGAGCCTTTGAGATTGGGATATTATGGTGGCACTTCTTAATTTTATAATTTTCAGCTTTGTATTTTAATTATATTCAATGACTCATTTATGAGCACTGGAACTGGACATAGAACTTCAAGTGGGGACTTTCTTTGATCTAGATTCTATGCTTTCCATAAATGCTGCCTATTCCATGTAGCCCAAAATAGTATACCGGTATGTCCTGTTAGCATCATTCTGTTGGTTCATGTTCAACAAGAAAATCAGATCATTTTCACATGTATTATTGCTAATCTTCCCAATTCTGTATTTGCGCTTATCTATTCAGATCTAGAATTTTGTATTCCCCCTTATTAAATTCCATCATATTCATTTCTGATCAAGCCTGTCTATGTCTTTTTCAAGCTTCTCTTTTCATCTGTAGTATTAGCTATTCCTTCCAGCTGTGTCATCTGAAAATTTTAAGTGTCCCCTCAATTTCCTCACTCAAATAATTGATAAGAAAGTTGAACAGCCATATCACGCTCCACTTGATGCTTCCTTCCAAGCCATTAATGAGCACTCCTTGAGTGTAATCCATTCAGCCAGCAATGACCATCTGACAAATAGTACCGTACGTTTCCTACTATGGCATTCAGTGAAGGAGAATAAGATGAGACAGTCTGTCAAAGGCTTTGCTGAGGTCCTTCTATGTCCCCTTTTCTCTTCAACGTTTTAGAGAGTTCTGTGTGTATCTAGGCTGGCCTGTTTGGATCTCTCCCTCCCTCCCTCCCTCCCTCCCTCCCTCCCTCCCTCCCTCCCTCCCTCTCTCTCTCTCTCTCTCTCTCTCTCTCTCTCTCTCTCTCTGAAATTGCACATTTTGCTTTCATTATTTTGTTTCATTGGATGGCCCATCTTTCCTGGTACCATTCCAATCAGACCCCAATTTACTAAGTTGGGTTCCCTCTGTTAGCTGACTTCTATTCCTTGAATGCCCATCTGCAATCCTCATGTTTAATGTGTTTTATTATGCTTCCAGAACTTAAAAGAATTTCATTAATTTTAAAATTCTTACACATTTTCTATATTCATTGAAATATAACTGTTAACACTGAGCTAAAAATAGTGGAAGGAGACAAATTCAGAATCAGGCACTGTGGATTCAGGTTGTAATAAAGACCAAAGACAAATAAATGTGCATGCTGTCTCAATACAGATAATTTTTTGAGAGCTCAGTGGAATTATAAGACAACTTAAGTCTTAGCAGACAAAAGGTCATTTCCTTTTCAGATAGAAAAATCCCTCTTCCAAACTCCCGTATTTCTCTTAATAAGATTTAGGTTTTTTTTCCCTGTATGCAAATGTATGTCAGCCTTTGCATTACCAATCCCATTCATGGATTGCATATCATCAGCACATAACCCTAACTGTGCCAAACACCTGAAGAAAAAAAAATCCAACACTTGTTCCACGGTGAAATAAAAACACAAGAGAAGCTATGAATGTCAAAATTCTTTAAAAAAAAAGACCAGATATTTAGATGAGAACCATTCAAAATGCCATGAGACGTGAAGTGTTTATGACTTTTGAGTTGCACAATGGATGGAGTAATATTTTCTCTGGCATGTCTTCCTATTATGCACTTATTTTTAAAATTGGTTCTTGGGTAGTATGAGTGTACATTTTAACAATCTTTTATAGTGAGAGCACGAGAATGATCATGTCTACATACTTCTACATAAGAAAAAACCTTTACATTCCAAGGAGCCTGATCTCCCCTATTGACTCAAACCCTAAGGTATTATTATCCTGAGTAGCCCAATGTCATATATTAAAACTGTAGACTTATTTATTAAGAACTGGCCTTCTGACCTCTATTTATTTTGCTTAGCATCTTAACCAAAATAGCGAATGCAACTCAGAATGTCAAAGTGTGGAACACATTCTGGAAGATTAGAAACTTTCTCTTTCCCAGAAGCAAACACAGAGAACAAAGAATGAGTGCTGGCTATTCCCTGTAGCCTTTTTTCATCATATGTCAAATGTGTTTTACTTATAATGTCAAAGAGCAATTCCGTATAACGTCTAGAGCGGAGTTTTACTGCTCTCAAGTAATATACATATATCTCCCCCCCCTCTGGTGTAACTTTTATTTCCTGCAACTAAAATGACAACATCTGTATTAAGTTGGCATGGAAACTGAAATGGCTCCCTTGCCTAAGACATAAGCATTTTCATCACAGATCTCTGACATGATGATTACTACTATGGCATGACTTACACTAGTCAGTGCAAGGATTACAGTACTTATTCAATCACAGGCCTTTCCCACTGCATTGGGCCTATTTTAATGCCATTCCTTAAGCTTAATGTATATAATGACTTCCAGCTTGAGGCAATTAACAAACAAAACAGTTGTTGTACAGCTGCCTGAAGTCTTTGATATGGGATTAGCTGTACCTCAGTTGCAGTGCTGATGCAATTCATTTCTGCAACAGTCACATACTCTACTGCTATACCAGGGAAATATATCAAGGAGTGCAAAAGCCACTGGCAAATAGTTTGGAACAGAGGCACAAAGCTGCCAAATCTAGCTAAATGTGTTGAGAAGGCTGCGTGATAGGACCATGTACAGGACAGGGTTGAAAACACAATAAGACCATATATCAATGGTTTCCCAAAGGTTCCTGAAATGTTGGGGAAATTGATCTGGAGTATCAAGTCTGAATGAGAAAGTATTTGCTTATTAATAAGACTCTTCATTTTGCCAAGCTCCACTGGAAGAGCCACAGAAGCCACTTCAGGCTGCAGATGTGAGTTCTGATTGTGAGTAATCTTCCATACAAACAAACCTCGTTCCTTTTACATAAGCAGTTAGATGTTAGTAAAAACAGTGCAAAGGAATTCTGCTTGTGCCATGCTGCTTTGACTATGTTTTCCAATCTCACAGGGCTAAATGGGAGAGCTTTGCCTTGGTTTGCATTGGGAAGAGAAGAAGGTTTTCTGATCCGATCCCTTATCTAGATTTACAGTATGGTTTACACATTGCCCCCAACCCAAAGAGTTGGAAGTCGTGGATTTGTGTAAAATTTGATGTACTAATTTATTTAAAGTTTTGAAATTATCATCTATCATTGTCTGTCTGTCTGTTATGGAGAAGATTGTGACCTGTAACTGGATAGTAAAGCTCTTCCTATGACTTTTAACTAGTCTTAGAATAGTTATCTCTTCTCCATTTTGAATCCTCTGTTTACTTTTTTAAACATGTGATTTTTGAGAAGTTCTTATAATTAAATAAGTTCTTATAAGCACTCTCTACTGCTTAGTTCAATCCAGGCAACTATTCCCAGTGAAGCATGTTGTACCTGTTTGCTCTCTTCTTATTAGATATAAGAAGCCCCGGAAGGGCGGGACGGGAAGAGAGAGAGAGAGAGAGAGAGAGAGAGAGAGAGAGAGAGAGAGAGAGAGCAATCCTATTTTAGCATTTTTAAACATAAGCACTTAAAATGTTTTGCGTAAGGAGGAAGTGGTTGGCTTTCCTTTTCTCAAATAGTGTTTGACGATTGGGAAGTAACATTGCTATATTCTTGTTTAGCTTTTAAACTTATTAGCATTCTGGAGGCTTCAAAGCTTCTCAGACATGACTAGAACTCAAACCTAATAAAATAAATAAAAATAAAACAGTAAAATTATTTATCTGTCATATTTCACATACAAAATAATTATATTCAAAAGAATATAAATACAAGTAATTTCTGGTTTCATCCAAGAGATATTTCTAACCTTTTAATAGTTAAAAAAAAGATCACCGCCCAGACATCATGTAGCAGTAGTATTTTTATGATGGTTCAGGAGAATTGAGCCAGAAACTAAACTTGAAATTAAATTAATTATAGTTTACATTTCTAATGGCAAATCAGAATTTAGCAATAGTTGTTAGAAGAAAGTGGAGTTGAGAAATTTCATAACATTCAGTGTTGCATATATGCTAGATATGTTGGTTTGTGCTGGGAAAAAGTAAAGAAAAAGAGCTTCTAAAATTTGATTGTCCATTTTTACATTCCCAGAAATATCAAGTGATTTCGTCTGCTGTACCCCAAAGAAAACTCTTTCAAGATGTCTACATTTCATCATGGTTTAGGATTTTTTTTTATCATGTGAGCAATGTATATATGTCCCCTAAGGTGTAAAAGAACACACAGCACTTGGTTCCTGATTGTATCACAGCTGGAAAATGAATTTTGCTAAGAGATAATGGAACAGTGCTGAAGATACACAGGCTGTGCTGAAATGTGACAGAGCAATTTAACCCGAGGGCTAGCAGTGTGTAAAACTCTAAAGTAGACATGGCAGCAGGAAAGGATGCAGAGCTAATAAAAGCAATCAGTATGCTTGGCTGAGACTAGATCAATCAGACCAAGATAATCAGGTTTTCAGCTTTACAAATGGAGGGCAGAACTTCACTTTACATAGGCCACTAGGCTACCACCAAAACCAGTAGTCCTGAGTTAAGTTCTCCCACTTGCGATGACTTCATTAAATTGGGGGTCTTCCACTATATAATTGTTGCTGATGGGTAGGCAGAAGCATAAAGCAATGATGTCATGATATGCAGAAGAGTTTTAAAGAGGACGAGGAAAAAACTGATTCAGGAGGTTCATTTCTAATACCAGCTCTCAGTTTGTCAAGTTCTGGCTTTAAGAGAAAAATGCTTCAAAAATGACAGGTTTTAGTCTATAGCTAAAGTTTAATCAGTGCAGTTTACATCTGGATTATACTGCTTTAGATTGCAACCAGGTCAGGACTTACACGGTGAACTGTTTCCACATTCTGAAAAGGTGGGATGATAAGAAAATGACAATTCTCTTTACTTTACTTTACTTTGCTCTGCTCATCTTAATCATATGAGTCCCCAGATGTGAGGTGAACTGGCATAACCAGAATGTAGATTTAGTTAGAAAAGGGATGTACAACCAGGGCTTGGGCTCCAAACATATTTGCTGCAGCTTTAGAGACCTTTGGAAGTTATCAAGCGGTAATTTTTAAGGTTAAAATAGGGCAAATGTTTAAATGCACAACTGGCAAGCGGTATTATCAATTATATTTAATTTTATTAAATGGGAATATCAGTGTAAACAAAGCAATTATTTTTAAAATGTTAACCTCTTCAAAGGGTAAATTAACTACGTTGTGAATTACCAGTGTTAAAACAGCCTCATGTCCATGTAGAGATTAAAAAGAATCTGTATCACTTAAATATATCTGTGGCATTCAGTTTATGGCAATTGTGTCTATATTTTATTAATTGCATTGGGCAGAAAGATGTTTTTCCTATTCAGCTTCAAATCGTAATATATGAATCAATGCAGATCAGAATTTTCTAGTATTGCATAGCTTACTATTTCCTATGCCCTATTGTAACTGCATTTAAAAGTGTGATTCCACCACAAAGCCTTTGTCACAATTTCTAGCTCGTAAGGTTCCTTAGTACAGGGGGACCTGTTCTCCTATACTCTTTCAGCCATTCTGCATCACACACACACACACACACACACACAAATGAATGAAATTCCTGCTGAAGAAAAAACATGCCCAAAGAAAGAGATATTAATGCTGGCATGGGATATATATGATCTCAAAATATCATGTTGCTTTCTTGGTACAAAATGCCACTACAATAAAATCCATCTTATAAGAATAATAGGAAAAATGAGTATTAAATACTATAACTTTCTACAAAATGAAAAACTGCACGTTTATATGTAGTGCTCCACAGATTAGACAATGTAAATATATATTATGGTTTATGGAAAGGAATGCAAACACAAAAAATAGGTTTCCGTTCTTCCAATTAAAATGTGTCCTAATGGCTTGAATGCTCAGGTTCACTCAGCCAATAAAAAGACAGCTCAGAAGAAGAATACATCTCCTGCTTACATCTTATTTGTGCTTTTCCTTCACAAATAGTAGTAGTATAGTGTAATGGTAATAACAGTATCCTGGAAAGGAGAGTAATACCTCAATGAGAATAGAGCACTGGTTCTCAATCTTTTGTTCCTTATGTCCCACCAATCATTCTATCAAAACAACTTGTGTTTGGCCATGTTGAAAACAAAAAATATGCTTTTTCTGAAAAGAACATGTGAATGTTTACTGGAGTTCTGGTGTTATATTTACCATTTACAGTAAATGTTGGGGTTTTGATAAGTTTTGATTGATTTACCCAGATTCCACCTACAGGTGAAACTCAAAAAATTAGAATATCGTGCAAAAGTTCATTTATTTCAGTAATGCAGGGGAAACTAATATATGAGATAGACTCATTACATGCAAAGCAAGATAGTTCAAGCCGTGATTTGTCATAATTGTGATGGTTATGGCGTACAGCTCATGAAAACCCCAAATCCACAATCTCAGTAAATTAGAATATTGTGAAAAGGTGCAATATTCTAGGCTCAAAGTGTCCCACTCTAATCAGCTAATTAAGCCATAACACCTGCAAAGGGTTCCTGAGCCTTTAAATGGTCTCTCAGTCTGGTTCAGTAGGAATCACAATCATGGGGAAGACTGCTGACCTGACAGCTGTGCAGAAAACCATCGTTGACACCCTCCATAAGGAGGGAAAGCCTCAAAAGGTAATTGCAAAAGAAGTTGGATGTTCCCAAAGTGCTATATCAAAGCACATTAATAGAAAGTTATGTGGAAGGGAAAAGTGTGGAAGAAAAAGGTGCACAAACAACAGGGATGACCGCATCCTGGAGAGGATTGTCAGGAAAAGACCATTCAAAAGTGTTGGGGACTTTCACAAACAGTGGACTGAGGCTGGATTCAGTGCATCAAGAGCCACCACACACAGACGGATCCTGGACATGGGCTTCAAATGTCGTATTCCTCTTGTCAAGCTGCTCCTGAACAACAAACAACGTCTGAAGCTTCTTACCTGGGCTACAGAAAAACAGACCTGGTCTGTTGCTCAGTGGTCCAAAGTCCTCTTTTCTGATGAGAGCAACTTTTGCATCTCATTTGGAACCCAAGGACCCAGAGTCTGGAGGAAGAATGGAGAGGCGCAGACTGCAAGATGCTTGAAGTCCAGTGTGAAGTTTCCACAGTCTGTGTTGATTTGGGGAGCCATGTCACCTGCTGGCGTTGGTCCACTGTGCTTCATTAAGTGCAGGGTCAATGCAGCCGTCTACCAGGAGATTTTGGAGCACTTCATGCTTCCTTCCACAGACGAGCTTTATGGGGATGCTGACTTCATTTTCCAGCACTACCTGGCACCTGCCCACACTGCCAAAAGCACCAAAACTTGATTCAATGACCATGGGATTACTGTGCTTAATTGGCCAACAAACTCGCCTGACCTGAACCCCACAGAGAATCTATGGGGCATTGCCAAGAGAAAGATGAGAGACATGAGACCGAACAATGCAGAAGAGCTGAAGGCCGCTATTGAAGCATCCTGGTCTTCCATAACACCTCAGCAGTGCCACAGGTTGATAGCCACGCCGCATTGAGGCAGTAATAGCTGCAAAAGGGGGCCAAACCAAGTACTGAGTACATATGCATGCTTATACTTTTCAGAGGTCCAATATTGTTCTATGTACACTCCTTGTTTTATTGATTGCATGTAATATTCTAATTTTCTCAGATTGTGGATTTGGGGTTTTCATGAGCTGTACGCCATAATCATCACAATTATGACAAATCACAGCTTGAACTATCCTGCTTTGCATGTAATGAGTCTATCTCATATATTAGTTCCCCCTTTTAAGTTGCATTACTGAAATAAATGAACTTTTGCACGATATTCTAATTTTTCAAGTTTCACCTGTAAATTATTGAAAACCAGTTTTCTTATGAGAACCAACTCATCCAGCGCACATTTTCCTCTTATCCCCAGGTTTCGAATAATGTCCTAAGGCTACCACAGCTCCTCTAGATCAGGGGTAGGGAACCTTGGCTCTTTTTGTGACTTGTGGACTTCAACTCCCAAAGTTCCTGAGTCCTCATGGCTGGTTCAGGAATTCTGTGTATTGAAGTCCACAAGTCATAAAAGAGCCAAGGTTCCCTAACCTCTGCCCTAGATGAAGGAAGTGCAATGTAAGTGTAATGTATTGGGCTCCCTTGTAACACAACGTGGTAATGGCTGGTAGGCTGTTTAAGCTGGGAGCTAGCTAACGGCTCCCAGCACCTCAGACAACCTGTCTCCAGCTGTCCCTAGGCGGCAATAGGTTGCTTCAACCCTATTGGCTGCCACCTAGGGGCCAGGGGTATAAATTGCTGCATTTGCAGCCCAGTTCTCTAGTTCAGATACTGCAAACAATAAACCATGATCTTTGCTGAACTCACTCACCTCGTCTTCGTTCCTGCACAACGAACCCAGTACACAATAGTAAGAATGGGCAAATGTACACTATAATGTGAGGTTGTGGAGGTTCAGTTCCAGCCTATTGTACTTGCTGGCTTCATCACCTAACTGTCATCTTCAAGATGCATGGTCTTCAATTATATGATCCAAATGTCAGATAAATGGATGCAGTAGAATGTGTGTGTGTTCGTGTAGCTTGTGTTTGTCTTCATATACAGATTGGGATTCAGGATGCTTGGAAGTTGGACACCAGAGTGGGAACACTATTTCTTCCTACCTGTGTACCATCACCAAAGTACATGTGACATTACTATAAACCTTCCTAAACTAGTGCCTCCCAGTTTGTTTGAGATTGTATTGCAGTTGTCCCTTCCAGAAATGCATAGCAGGGGAAGCTTGGCAGGAGAAATATATCCACTGAGAAGGATACCTGACCTGGGAAACTGCTTCATAGTCTCCATTCCTCCCATATCATAATTTCTTTATTGGAAAAAATGAAATGAGGCACTATGAGGCACTATGGGGAGGGGCCACAGCAAAATGACTAGCTCTTCTGGCCCTCAGACATGCCCTTGAATAAAAACATGAGCCCTTGAACTGGTATAGATCTGCTATGGGATAAAATTTGTATGGACATATAAGCAAACATAAAACATGTCATAATGGAAGGAAGAGAATAAATTCTGTGTTTTGCTCTGCTGGCATGATGTCAAACCTCTCCACAGAGAACAGTAATATAATAATAAACCATGAAAAACAATGTTTGAGAATGGCTGGCATGGAAGAAATCCAGAATAACATTTAGGTTCAGTTTACGGTTTTGTGTTTCCAATATGTTCAACTTATTTAGTATCCAATATTTTCATATTCGGATCACACTTTCAACCTCACCTTGCAATTCAGTATGATTGTCAACTCTCCGCCCGCCCCCCCAAGTCTCATTTTTTTCACTTTCTTCTCTTTTCTATTTTTGTCTCCTCCTCCCCTCTCCTCCTTCCCACTCATTAAAAAAGAACTCTGCAGCAAAGAAAATGGAAGTCGCAGAACTGATATGATCTACCTTTGATTGGAAGAGCAGTGATTAGAGAGCAGTAATGCAGGCTAACTCACTGCTCACTCCAGGAGTTCAATTCTGAGCGGCTGAAGGTTGACTCAGCCTTCCATCTTTCAGAAGTCAGTAAAATGAGGACCCAAATGCTGACTCTGTAAACCATTTAGAGAGGGCTGTAAAGCACCATGAAGTGGTATATAAGTCTAAGTGTTATTGCTATTAGGCTAGGCTAGGTAGTTCAATGCCCTCTAATTCCCTTCAAGCCTGAGCCAACATGACCAATTCAGTACAGCCAACTTCTCTGTATTTTCAATTAACTCAGATTCAGGCTGTGCAGTTCGGCCTTCAGAAATTCTTGTTAGGATAAGGCAACCAGAGATATTGCATGAATAGCAAAACAACTAGTTATTCAATAGTAAAGCAGGCTCATTACACAGAAATGCATGCTTTGGGTACATTTCTACTCTTGTATCCCTGCCAATCCTCTTGCATGTCAGAGCCTTTGTCTCCAAATTTTATTTTCATAATTTATTTTCAAATTTATTTTCTCAAACATTATTTTCTCCTTAATAAACTCTGTTATCAGCCATTTGAGGATAACCAATATTTGATCATACAGTCTGTAGGTTATAGAAGTTTATGCCATAATATATATTATAATCTTTATAGTGCTAGAAGACTTTACGTGCCTTTACACATTATTGTATCTAGGAAAATGAGGCTCTAATTTCCAGAATATATAGCCTTTCTCATGAAGGTTACTTTTTAAGCACCTGGAAACCATTTTTTTTCTAAAAAAAGAATGTCCCTTGCTGCTGTAATGGGAATGCCACCATTGATCAAGAATAATAATTCTTCCTTGATTATTGTAGAAATAGTTATCTTGGTTCAAGGGAAGCTATCTATATAACTACTAACACAGTGATGGCGAATCTTTTAGAGACTGGGTGCCCAAACTGGAACCCAAAACCCACAAATGTATTGTCGGGTACCGGGAAGGCATGGCCCATTGGGTGGGTGTGGCCCATTGGGTGGGCATGGCTGTAGTGGTAATGGCAGACTGCGTGGGACTAAAAAGTTCAATCAATCAATTCCAACATTGCGAGATCTTTTTTTTTCCCATGAGAAGTTGAAATTGATTGATTGAAACGTTTTTTTTTTGCACAAGGAGGCGAAGGCCTAAAGCGAAAAGGTTTTATAAAACCTAGCTGAAGGCCTAGGACTGGGGCAATGGCGCACTTGCCCACAGAGAGGGCTCTGCACGCCACCTGTGGCACACGTGCCATAGGTTCGCCACCACAGTACTAACCTATCTTAAAGGATTTCCACAGAACCCCTTTCTACTTTAAAATAATGATTATTGAAACTAGGGTTTCCTGCTTGAGCAGGGAGCTGGACTACAATATCTCCAACGTCTCTTACAGCTCTGTTCTGACTGACTGATATCAATCAGAAAGGAAAAAAAGGTGTCGGGAAATTTTGCAAGATATCCTCTGCACACTTTTGCTAATTCGATGCCAATTTGCTTTTCCTTAGCCAAGAATAACATTAATAATCTTTTTCCCCTCCTTCTACAACCAGTGGAAATATTTATCTCAACATATCAGTGTTCCTTGATCTGAGACTTTATTGGTCAATGGTTCCCAATTATTCCCTAGTGATTGCTGAGAAAAAAGATTTATGTCCTCTGACCATGAGGGATAATGAGAATTTTAATCTAACAACAGTGGGAAGAGGAAGCTGTAGAACCAGAACAATGTATTTCCCTACAGTTATGCAGAAATATCTAAAACTGAGCCGACTTGGGATCCCAAAGGATAGCTTGTCAGCATTCCCAGTACCTGATTTCAGCCTTATGGTATTTATGAGTAGAATTGTTCCTGCACAGTGGACCTGCAATACATGGAAATCTGCATGAAATATCAGCTTAGATGCTAAACAGTCAAGAGGTTAACAGCTGAGCGGTCTTGGAAAACTTTGTCACAAGAAATACTTGTGCCAGCCTGCACTGGAGGAAAAATCTGTGACCTCTGAAATAAAAAGAATTGAAATGGCACAACAGTTGCAGGGTACTGTGCCGTAATGCCTGCCTTGGTCTACATATCTGCTCTTCTTGCTTGCTATAAGCCATGCAGAGATCAAGAGACAGGAACTTTGAGCTTCAAGCCTTACAATATGATTATGGTGGCATTAGTTTATCTTCTCTTTGTGACATGAGTGCAGCAGGTTGTACTCCAGAGAGGTGCATATCCTGCTCCCAGTGAGAGCAGATATTGGCTTCCCCGCTCCATCTTTCTTAGCATCACATGGCCTAGCAGGCTTCCCTATCCTGTTACCTGATGGGAGGGAAAGAAAAGCAGGAGATGGCAGCAAAGGCAGAACAGCTCAGAGCTGCTAAGTAGCTCTGGGAGGCAGAGGTGATTGATGAGCAGCTTAGGCAGTTGCATGTTGAGGCAGAACTCTGGAGAACTAAGCGAGGGGCCACAGAAAATTTCCCCAGGGCTCCCTCATTGTTGCACAGAGTTTTGTGTTTGTTTCCAGGTTGCTCACGTCTGGGGTGGCATATGGATTTAGCCTGCCTGCAAATGCTTGCCTGCTGCTGAAGGAAAATTAATTAATAGAAGTATAAAAGAGAACAAGATGTGCATTAGATTTGGAGCCCCACATCTCTCTCTCCCTTTCTCTCGTTTTAGAGTGGAGATAAAGACTAACAGAAACCAACGCAAAGTACGGAAGGAAAAAAACGAAAGGACAAAAGCAGAAATAAAGAAAAGGACAAACAAACAGTAAGAAAAGATAGAAAGAAATAGAGGAAGCTTCCGATTTCTTTTGCAGCAAATACAAGGATAATGACAAAATTATCAGTCTATGGTTACAACCCCCCCTTTTCTATTATCTTAATATTTTCTAATAATCAAAAGCTAAATCAAAAGTTCATTTTTTTGCTGTGTCATGCAAAAACAAAACAAAAACAAACAAACTGTAAAGGGTTTCCAGTTAACACTAAATTATCTTTTCTCTAATCAAAAAAGTTAATTTAGTCATCTGGAGCCCCAGATCTTCTTGACCCAAACTGCCCCAAATGTTAAATGTTAGTGTTCTGTGTTTTTTTTTTAAAAAATGGTAAGAGGCTGAAATGGTTTTCCACACTAGCAAAGTTTTGGACCATTTTGCAGAATAATAAGCATAGTTTTTTTTTAGGTCAAGTTGGATCCAGATTACAAATGTTCAGCACCATATCCCTTCATTATTGGCCATTCTGTGGGCTTCTTTTAATGCAGTATGGATAAAATAGCACCAACGTTTTGTTTCAATCTAGACAGGGTGTAGAGTGGGAATTCTAGAAAGACAGACAGACAGACAGACAGACAGACAGACAGATAGATAGATAGAATAGATATTGTATATACCAGACATGTCAAACACAAGGCCCGGGGGCCGGATCCGGCCCGTGAAGTGGTTTCATGCGGCCCACGAAGCCATCCTGGAAACAGTGAGGGAACGGCCCCGACTGCCTTGACCCTCAGATCTGTCCCACTCCTGCCCAGGCCCCCATAGGCACCCTTGATGCAAATGATGTAGAGCTGGCCATGCCCACCCAGTAGGCCACACGCACCCTGGCCACGGCCACCCAGTAGGCCACGCCCACCCTGGCCATACCCACCCGGCCCCCTGAGGGCAACCACAATGCTGATGCGGCCCTCAATGAAATTGAGTTTGACACCCCTGGTATATACTGTATGTGCTGCAGGTTTACTCAAAGGTAAATCCAATGAGGATGTTAAAAGGAGGCTAGGAAGTAAGTCAATGTAATGCTTAAGATGTTGGACTGTCCTTGAGGACACACAGGCTCAAATCTTCCCTCAGCCATAGAAGCTCATTGGGTGACTTGTGCTCACTTGCTCCCTCTCAGCCCAACCTCTATTACAGCATTACTGTGGAGACAACTAAGAGAAGAATGTCACTTGCTCCTGAATGAAAAGTAGGGCAATAAATAAATAGCAGTTTTATTTAGGAACTATTGCATTCAATTTGCAAGACAAGAGGCCAGGTATTAGCTGAACTAGATATAAGGCTACATGTGCACTTGAAAAACAATGACTAAATCTGCCAAGTCTACTTTAAATGAAAAACCTGGTCTTCAGAAAATAAATTTCTTTCTGCCTTGCACATGGGGAACATGGAGAAAAGTAGAGGTACTTTTCATGTTAGCTAGAAAGTTGTTAGAAATCCTACTCCTCTGAATTCTGCCACATTCAGGAGTAAGCAAGAAAGCATGAAAGGAGATGAGGGCATCAATAAGATTTCTTGTTCTCTTGGTGCACTGCAACATAGAAGAATAGGGCCGTAGTAGTTCCTAAAGCAAAGCCAGGTTTTCTCTGACTTAGACACTGCATCCTAGAGGTTCATCTCAGAAGAGACATTGGCATCATTTTGTGATTGGGGAAAATATCATAGCTATCCAGTAATATTGGTCCTAATGTTTCCTCTTTACATAGTTGTTGCCAGTCCAACATTTGAGGTGCCTCTAGTGGTCTTGCTAAAACAACAGATGGAAGTTGTGAGTGGATGGCCATTTCCCCACTTTGCCAACTATACCCTGACCTGAATGATGAAGCCTTATCAACAGTGACTCCAGTTTTGATTACACCTAGATGCTGAACGGCAACATATTCTGCCTATGGCTTCTTTTCATGACAGTCCAGAAGTTTTAGCTGATGCAAAATGCAGCAGTTAAATTAGTGGTTGCATCAACCCATTATTTTGGAATGACATCTATGTTGACCTCATTTCACTGGCAACCAACAGGCTTCCAGGCCCATGAAAATATGAAGTATCCTAATTAGCCTTAGCTCTTAAATATCAAATTTGGAAATGTGCAAATTGAAATATGATGAACAATTTGCATTTACATATCTCCACTTACAAACCTGCATGCAGGACCTCTCTCTGTCTCACTCTGTAACAGGATCAATATAAAAATACAGTTGCTAGATGTCTGGGAAAACACATGTAAAAACTGACAAAAGAGAACAAGACAGATTAATTCATTCCCATATCTTATCTCCTTAATTCCCATAATTAGCCCACTTTTTCTGATAACTGCAGTAAGTTGAGACTAAGGAACTGTTCTGTAGCTTGTGAAAAGCAGGCTGCATATATTTCTAAAAACCATCTTTATTTATCAGGATTAATGTCTATTTCAGGAGTAAAACCTGACATTACAAATATATGTATCCCAAGGATAGTCTTGCATAGAATTTGCTTTAAAAAATATTGGGAAAACATGATTTTAACAATAAGTGAAGAGATTGCAGAAACCATTCCCTTATGGGATGCAGACAAATGATGCCTTGCCCTAAGATTAGCCACTCTATGCTAATATGTTCCATTCATGTTTCAGCAGTTCTACCTGCCTTGCACATCCTATTCACACAGCAGCAGAGAAAATGGCTCCTGTCCATCTCATTTAACATCTTCAGCCTCCGGTGACCAATTAAAAATTGTCCCCAACATTTTTCTTCCATGCTTTTTGTCAAGTCATTTTGATACTCCCAAAGATGGCAGTTGAAAAGATCCTTTGCAGTACAGATTTCCTAAGGAGATTCTTGATTGACTTTGGAATTGATTTTTAGTTGTTTATCTGTGTGCCAATAAAGTTTCTGCTGCATAGTAATCACTGTCAATCTTCTTCTGGTAAACAGCCACATTTTCCAATTGCCTCGCATGGGCTGCATGAACAGCCCATGGTATGAGTTGGTAAATGCTGCTCTCCTGCATTTCTAGTGGAGGCAGTAGCTATTGACCTGGAATGAGCAGCTGAGCAGAACAGCAAGTAGTGTGGGCATCATGATACCCTCAGCCTTACCTAATGAGGAGTTTGATTTTATTTAGCAATAAATTGTGATATAATAATAAAAGCACCTGCTCTGCAATGTGTTCTCCATCAATAACTGGGACTAATTCTCATAAGCAACCTGAGATTTTTATAGAGGGCTTTGCAGTTAAAATTGCATCTAGAAAAATCATAGATTGTACAATTGTACATAGATTGGACTGTGAGCCATTCAGTAAGTTCAGAAACAAAGGCAGTTGCTGCTTTGGGAATCTACAGCAGAATCTTTGAGAAGCTTTTTACCCATTCCCATTTCAAATATACTTTTGTAGAAGAAACAGTTAAGTTAAACTAATAATAAAACACAAAGAAGTCTGCAGTGTAACACTGTCCCCAGATTACAATTCCAAGGAAGTTCCCAACCCCTTTTATACATAAATCCTAGAACTTTCTTTTCAATACTATACCTTTAGCACACCATTCAACTATGTATGTATGTATGTATGTATGTATGTATGTATGTATGTATGTATGTATATTGCTGGCATGCTATATTGCTGGAATGATTTACACAGGGGTATCCAGGGCTTTTTTTCTCATAGAACGCTCAGAACGGAGTTCCGGTACCTTTTTTGGATGGAACCTTGTAGGGTAGGCAAGGCGGGTTGTATGACATGTGTGAGTTCCGGCACCTTTTTCTTTTACAAAAAAGCACTGGGGGTATCAATGTACAAAGGATTAGACAATGTACAATATACAAAGTTATTTAGCATATCTGATAGCAAACAATGGGATGGAAGTGTACTGTGACTAGTTTGCCCTACTGATTTCAATGAACTGATTCTAAAGATGATTAGGTTTGAATCCAACCATGTTGTTTTGTAGGGGAGAAAGTAAGAGTGAGACAAAAGCCAGGTTTTTGTCCCAAGGAATTTGCAATCTATATGTCAGTAGAAGAGATGGCAGTGTAGTATGACATCTTGATACAGTCTGGTTCAGCCTTTCTCCAAATGCTATTATCAAGGCAGTACAGCAGATATTATATAAAACACACACACACACACACACACACACACACACACACACACTATACAAAGCGTATGAGGGTACCTTCCCCTGTCAGGACCATAACAAATCTTCCTGAGTACTTTCAACTGAGAATTAGCAATTTCAAAACAGTATTCCAGGCCAGGGGCTTTGCCATCAGGATTCATGGTTCTACAATGTGAGGAAAATGCTGCAAGGTGATGTGCAGTGCCAAATAAAGCTCCTAAATTTTAGCCTTCTGTTAGAATCTTGATTTGCTGCTTGCAGCAATTAATTTGGAAGTGTGTTAATAGAAAATGGGAGGGAAAAGCTTTACTGTTTTTCAGCTCCTCAGTCTCCTAGGCAATTATAAATCAAGAGTAGAGTTAAATGTTCCATGTTTATGGGGAGCCTTCCAACCCTAAGGAAGTGGACTAGGAAATCGGGGTATAGGAGCATTTATGATCAAAACCCAGTCCCGGGTACATTGTACAATCCTGCAAAGTCTACTTGGAGTAAATCCTATTGAGTTTAGTGAAATTTACCCATGGAAAATGTGTACAGGAGGGAGCAAGGAAAGAAGAAAGTCCCCAGAGAAAACTAGGTATATGAAATTCTACCTTCTTTTCTTGATCATACATTAGCACTGGAAAATCTTCAGATGTGCAAAATACAAACAGAACAATGTTAGTATTCTCCCCTAAGGAGAGGACATGTTTTTCTGTTTGTAGGACAGTGCAGTGCCCTATCATCAAGTATCTGAGCTGTAATTAATTGTGTAAATACTGAAATGCAAAGTAGCTTTATGGAGAGTGGGATGGGGAGAACCACAGTTTGCCATCATTTCCATTTTGGAGATTTGAAATGGACACACAATAGTTTTGAACTTCTTCCTCTACTAAGATTTATCTAATGTAATTAACTGCCTGGGAAGATTCCCATCCTGGCTAAGCAAGTACACTGATTTTGCCAACAGATCCCACAGATTGCTGCCTTTACAGTCTTGCCTGGTTGCCTTCTATCTGCAATTGAGTCTCTCCAAAATTCCCATCCTACTAATAGGTTTTGGGAAATTTTGCAAATGGTGCCTGAATCTAGAGTCATAACTTTTATCTCAAAAAAAAAAGATGTTGAGGCAGTGCTGGGTCCACTTAAATATGCCTCTGCTAGAAGTCAGAAAAGTCCCTTCCTTGAAATTTAAAACAGTAAGTATCAACCAACTGCAAAGAAGCTGTTGGTATAGGATACTGTTGTTGATGTAAAGCAGAGCAGGGAAATCATTTTGCAACCAGAGGCCATTGTTACTAGTATTATATACACAAAAATGTGAACTCACAGTGCCGGTTCCTTAGCTCATATTGGTTTTCATATGAATTTAGTTCTTCCCAAAAACCTAGGATATCATAATGTGTTGGTGTAGAATATATGTGGATCCAAGCAGTGTGTAATTGATAGATTTTTTTTGTCGATGTGAAGATTTCCTAAGTGCCATTCAGTGGGTTAATAATCCTGGGATTTAAATGGCCAGTTTATGCCATAATGTCATGGCCCCATCAGATCCCGGTTCGGAGAAGGAGTTGGAATTGGGACCGTCTGACAGGGATGGCACATCTCCCTTGGCATGTTTGGAGAGGCCAGGGGTGAGGACGATGCTATCCCAGGCCTATCAGGCTGCCTGCCTGCACAGACACAGGGGAGGAATGGCTTCTGTTGACAAGCAGTGGTGCTGAGATCTCTGATGAGGAACAGCTGCCTCCTCCACCCCATCCAAGGGAGCATAGCCAAGCCCAGAGAAGGGCTGCAAGGCTACTCAGAAGCAGGTCACCCCAACCCTCCTCACAAGGAATACCTGGAGTGGAGCAACTTAAGGAGAAGTCGTGGGAAGTTAGTCTTTGCCAGGAACAATGATTTCCTTTGGCTTCCACTCCCGCGGCTTCAGCTTCTACCTGTTGCTGCTTACCTTGCCTTGCTTCAAAGGTTGCTCTTTGCCTTGCCTTTGCTTCTCTGTGTCCTTGGAACTGCTTCTTGCCTTGGACCTTTTATTTGCCCTGAGGATTGCCATTGTCTTGTGCCTTTATTCTGCCTTGTGGACTGGACATGGAACCCTGGACTTTGCCCTATAAGCGTGCTCCTACTCTGGGACTTTATTTATTTGGGGGACTGAGGGTGGCTGCTTTCAGGATAGCATGGGAGTGGAGACTTACTGATAGTTGGAGGGGAATTTGATGGACCATTTGTTGAGATAAATAAAGGACTCTCTAGAGGCCTGCTTTGCCTTAACCACCTGGGTCACAACACATAATCTTTCATATTATATCACTTTTATTGTTTTATAAATGTATAAAATACAAAAAAAGATAAAAATAGGAAATTAAGGGCAGAAAAAAGAAATGGAGAAAGAAAACATAATATAAAAAAATAAAATATAACACACAATCTTTTAATTTCAGTTTTCAGATCTTGATACTTTGTGATGTTCTCCAATTCTTTCTCTTCTATCCTACTATCCCTTGGTATTACCACATTAATTATCTACACTTTCCTCTTTTCAACCACAGTTTAATCAGCTAATACTTTATCAGTTTGTATTCAGAAATCCCACAATATTTTAACCTGCTCATTTTCAACTACTTTTTCAACTCTATGTTCCCACCAGTTTTCAGTGTTAGCACATGATAATTTTTGCAGATGTTCCAGGGAATCATTTTGGTGATTGTCGCCTCCAGCAAGATGCATGGCATACAAGTTTAATAAATAAATATGCCATTGTTTAATGTTAGTCAGGGCTATGTGTTTTTTTAGGCTAATGAGCAGAAAGGTCAGATATAAATTAAATAAGTTAATGGATTATTAATTATCACTTGTTAAAGAACACCAACAAATGTGTCATTGCTAAATTTTGACATTTTTCTCCTGAATATTGTTGGTAGTGGGAAAACATAAATGGGGACCTATGCTTATGAAATATGTTTTCTACATATGCTACAAGAATTCTGGTACATCAGTTGCAGCCCTTCATGGAATGGAAGCAGCAATCTGCAGTAACTCATCCCCTTATGACCATGTAGTTAGGCTTCTGGAATGTGCTCCATGGGATTCATTTTGAAATCTGCTATTGTTACAGGATTCTGTTGGAAATTAAATTTGAAGCACAATCCTGCTTGTGGGTACCTACAATACAATATCAACATTGGTTGCCAATATGTTTGGGGGTCCAATTTTAAATATTTGTTTCTACTTATAACGTTTGGTACCAAAGTATTTGCAGGACTGGCTGCCTGAACCAGCACTGACTCATCCAAGAAGATCTTCCTGAGAAATGCAGTAGTGCCCCATTCGTGTGAATTGAGTTGGCCTGAAGCTAAAACCTATGGGCTTTTTTTTTTCCCAGTGATAGCCTCTGACTAGATGGATTGCCCGCCTCAGTAATTCCATTTGGAAACTAGCAAAGGATGAATTCTTATAGAGGATATCTGGAATGTGATCCTTCACCATCATTATTTATTTTTATTATGTTAATTGCTACTTTTTATTGGTTTGGGTTTACTGAGGTGTTAATGAGGGCAGGGGAGTACTTTTTTAATTGCTTACTTTTTCCCATTTCTTATAATGAAATTTTGATTTTTAAAAAAGTGCTTACTTGATTGCATGAAATATTTATCATAAACTGTCCAGCATTGGAATGATTTAGCACCATGCACATTTTATAAGCAATAACAACAACATAGAGAATCAGCATAGATTCTGCAAAGGGAACTTCTATTTCATTAACCTTTTAGAATTCCGTAAATGTCACCAAGCATATTCGTTTAAAGAAAAGACACAGAAATATGGAAATAATGGAGAGATATAATATTAGTATAAAAATGGATGGGGAAAGTGTTTTCTTTCAAAGTTATTGGGCCTAGAGTGAGTCAATTAAGTTGAATGATGGCCAATTGAGGCCAGATTTTTAAAAAAGAAGCAACAACATTCTGCAGATGTAACAATCTGCAATCTTGGACTGCAATAAAGATGATTTTTTCCCCCAAATCAACAAAAAACATAATTATGGGTTCCAAATTAACAAAACTGTTTGTGGGATTGGATAGCTGACGTTTATCAGATTTTTGTTCTTATATAAATATTCAAGATGGATATTTTGTATTTACAAACAGGTGACACTAGAATCATCCTCAATTCATTAAATCAGGGCTTTTCAACCAGCAGTACATGTACCACTGGTGGTACATTGGCACCTGGCAGGCGGTAGGCAACCCTGCCTAACCTAGACAAGTGTAGCGGTGGGAGAGAACGAGCTAAAGTGGCGCAGCGCAGGACAAGCCCTGAGAGAGAACCATCGGGAGCTGCAGGCTGCTGGGCCTAGACAAAGGAACTTCCAGCACACCGGAAGAGAAATACGTGGGAGGGAAGGCTATAAAAGAAGGCAGTTTTGGTGGGAGAGGGAGATAAAAAAAAGATGCAGCCTTGGGAGGAGGAATCAGCTGTGCCGGCACCAAAGAGAAAAGAAGGAGGGGAGAGATAGGAGAGTAGATAAAAGAGGCCAGCTGGGAGCTGATCTACAACTTTGTGGCAGCTATGCATGCCTGGTGCGCACATGCATGGCAGGGAAAAACTGGGGAGAAATGTAGCTGGGGAGGGGTCGCCCTCCACAAGGAATGAAGAAAGGCACCATCGGATGGAGGTGAGGCACGGAGGGAGGGAGGAAGGAAGGAGATGGGAATGAGAAAGAGGGAGGGAAGGAGGGAAGGAGGGAGGGGGAAACAAAGGAAGGGAAGGAAGGAGATGGGAATGAGAAAGAGGGAGGCAGGGAAGGATGGGTGGAGGAAAACAGGAAGGGAAGGGAAGAAGGAGATGGGAATGAGGGAGGCAGGAGGGAGGGAGGGAAACAAGGAAGGAAGGAAGGGAAACAAGGAAGGAAGGAAGGAAGGAAGGAAGGAAGGAGATTGGAATGAGAGGGAGGGTCTGAGGGAAGTCCTGCTGCCCTTTAGCCATCCCCTTGGCCCCTCCTCCTGGCCTCTCCTGGGTGGTCTCCTATCCTATTGCTGAGGATGCTTTGGTTACAAAGCTGGGTCTCCTTGCATGGAGAGGGAGTGGGCCTCCCTCTGACCTTTGCCCTCTGCACCCACCATGAGCAATCAGGCCAACGAGAGTGAGCACAACAGTAGCAGACTCAAGGAGGTAAGTGCAGCTGCATGACCCCTCGGGGAAGGCTGGGCTGAGGTGGGTTGGGCTTTGGGTCCTGATGCCCTGGGAGCTCGAGGGCCAGGCTGGGCACTTGCCCTCCACTGCCCAGAGCTCCGAACAACCTGCACCACCATCTGGGAGTCCCCAGAGCACCTCAAGAGGGACAGCAAGGCTCCTCTGGTGGACCATGCCCACCCCAGACCCATCCCCTCCACCGGAGATTCCCTGATCCCCCCACAGCCTTGCCTGCCTCCCACAGGTGCCCCCCGACCTGAGCAACATTGATCTGGCCACACACCCCAGCCATTGAATTTGCTTGTCAAAAGGTTGCAAAAGGGGATCACATGACCCTGGGACACTGTGACCATCATAAATATGAATCAGTTGCCAAGCATCTGAATGTAAACCACATGATCCTGGGGAATGCTGCAACAGTCATAAGTGTGAAAAATGGTCATGTCACTTTTTCAGTGCCCTTGTAACTTTGAACAATCACTATGCAAATTGTTGTAAGTCAAGGACTACCTGTACTTTATCACTTTTTTCCTTTTTTGTTTGGTCAAGTTTTTGACACCTTGCTAGGCGACTGGTGGTACTCGGATATTGCCATATCCTAAAAGTGATACAGTCAGTGAAAAGGTTGAAAAGCCCTGCATTAAATGAAATAATTACACATTCTTTCCATGCTAACTCTGTGGGGAGAGTTGTAGCTTGAATACAGAGCACAAATATGCAACAGGCCCTAATTTAAGCTACTATCTTCACATACATTTAGAAATTGCCTTTGTTTCAAACTCAGAGAATTATGGGTAGTTGGGCAGTCTTTCACAATATGGAACCTTATTAATGAGTTGTACATGCAATCTCTGGGTTAAGAACGTCCAACTTAAAGACAACCCATACTTACAAACAGACTGCCATAAAGTTTATTGTGTTAAATGCTCATGACACTCATGACAACTTTGTGTGACTTCTGCACAGCTTCATCAGTTTGAGAAAGGAGACCGCCATCTTCCATTTTAATTCAAATAATGTTGTTAACACTGCCGTGTGTATCTGTTCCAACTTAGCTACAAATATGACCAAAAGATAGATTTCGGAACAGATCTCGTTTGTAACATGGGGATTGCCTGTACAATTTTGGAATAATAAGCATAGGGCATGAATGGTATTTTCCTGCTTCTATCCCTCTCTCCTTTCTTTTATAGTTTTGCCATGACAGTTTTTAGACAGTAATCCATTTGGGGCAGAGTCAGGTTTCCTGTACTCTACAGAATGCAATGCAATGCCGCTTGGGGGTGTGTGTGAAAGCCCTAATAAGCAGGCATATACATAGAATGAAGGCTACTGCTAAGCTTGTAAGCCGCCCTGAGTCTTCGGAGAAGGGCGGGATATAAATGGAATTAAAATAAAATAAAATAAATAAATAAAAATGTATATGAAAAATGTATACCAGGTATGCAGCCCTGAACAGTTTCTATGCTGTTTATTTTTGGAGTTCTAGAAACTGCTTCTATTCATGCTACCAAATGTATCCTCTGCGCTGCCACTGGTGCCAGAGTTTTGTTGGGAAGATGATGTATGAACAAAGAGATCTTGGCTTGAGTGGGCACATTTTATTTAAGTATTCCTTCCGTTTTTGAGAAACTGTAGTGCCAGAATGCCTTATTTCTCCTGTACTATTTGTGATTGCTTTAGAAGTATCAGCAGGCAAGATTCAAAAGGATAAAGCAATAGAAGGTATCAAGATTCAAGGAGAGGAATATAAATTAAAATATTATGCACACAATATAGTTCATGAAAGAATAAAGTGCAGTAAGACAACTAATGAAAACAATTATATTTTGGTTATGCTGACTGTTATATACTGGGCTCTTGTTATACACCATGTGGGTTGCTGGAACAGCTAATGGTTTTCCAGCAACCCAGACTTTAAGTCTCCTGTGCTGCAATTGGCTATCTCCAGGCAGCAATGATTGATTCAAACCTATTGGCTGCCGCCTAGGGGCTAGACTATATATTGCAGCTAGTTGCAGACATTTCCCCAGTAGAGTTCCAGCACGAAATAAACAATGAGTTATCCTGTACTCTGTTCCATGTGTTCATTCTTGCATCAAAGAACCCGCTATTTAACAGTGGCGACGAGGATGGGATCCTGCTTCACCGACTAAAGAGCTGAAGTATATGAGGGAAAGGCAGCACTCGCTAGAGGGAAGAGGCACTTCCCCCCCCTCTCAAGGTCAGCTAGCAAGCTACACTAGTGATCTTGTGCTCAGTGGACTCATTCCCTGAGCCTGAAGCAGGATCCAGAAAATGCAGGAACCAGAAAGAAGAATGCCAAAGGTTGGCAAATTGAGAGAGTTTGACGTGAAACACCCGAAGGAATGGCCATCATATCTATCACAAGTAGAAAACTACCTCAGAGCCAACCAGATTGCGGAAGAAGGAATGAAGGCTGCAACGCTACTCTCTGTGTGCGGCCCAGCTACCTTTGACTTAGCTAAGAACCTTTTCGTGCCAACACCAATCGAAGCGGTCTCTTACACAGATCTCAAAAAGAGGCTAACCAGGCACTTCCAGCCCAAGATGTCTGAGATGGCTTTTTGGTTCAAGTTCGACAAGAGAGTGCAACTTCCCAGGGAGTCAGCATCAGAGTTCATAGTGGGCCTAAGGCAGGCCGCACGCCTATGCAAGTTTTCAAATTTAGAAGAGTGACTATGAGACTGGCTCATCTGTGGCCTACGGGACAGAATGCTTCAGCAGAGACTATTTGCTAGGCCTAATTTAACGTTTTCCAAAGCACAAGATGAGGTGATGGCCGACGAAGCTGCTGGGGGTGCCGTTCAAACTGTACAGCCTGACAAATCAACAAAGTTCAAAGAAACATTCCACCATGAGGACGCCAAATGCACCGAAGAACCCTCCGAGGAAGAAGAATCTGAAATCAACTGACTTCAAAAGCAACCCAACGTGCCACACCGCAATGGCCAGCCGGAAGAGGACAGATACAAGGCAGTTCTCTTACTGAGATGTAAGGTGTGTGGCAGCAACCATTTTTGCGACAATTGCAGATTTCGATCAGCCACGTGCAGAGCTTGTGGACGGACAGGCCACATCGCGGTGGTTTGCAGAGCCCGACAGAGAGACCGGCAACCCAAACACCAGTCGGAAGAAGTAACTAGGAGAGGTACTGGGGCCCAGGATCCAGTTAGTGTGGGATTCTTCAGAAGCTGTAGAAGTGTATGCTGTGCCAGGGCTCACCGCCCACTCAAGCCCAAACTTAAGCTCATGGTAGAGCTACAAGGAGTTCCATGTAAGATGGAATTGGACTCTGGCTCTGCAGTCTCAATCATTTCTCAAGACACTTTTAACTTCGTGTGCAGGCACAGTAACAATTGGGACAAACTAAGACCCTCAGATATAATCCTAACAGATTTCCAAAACATGCATGTTAAAGTTAATGGAGAAGACACCTTGTTGGTTAAGTTTAAAGGGTTTTGGGGGCACCTGGATCTAATAATAGTAGGAGGCCAGAGAACGAGTCTCATTGGACTTGATTAGTTTGATGCCTTAGGTATTCAGATTACTGGCATAAACCAGACACAAACTTTGTGTTAGTGTGTGAGGAATACATGGATGTTTTTGATTCAATCCTTGGTACATACACAGGCCCACCTATCTCATTTAAGCTTGATCCCAACATAGCTCCAATCAGGGTTAAGCCTCGTAGGGTTCCCTTTGCCTTAAAACATAAAATTGATTCCGAAATTGATAAGCTGGTTGAACAGGGCGTGTTACAGCCTGTTGATGGTGGGGAGTGGGAAACTCCTATAGTCACCCCACTTAAAGCCAACGGGGAAGTTTGCATTTGTGCTGACTATAAATGCACACTAAATAGAGCCCTCAAGCAACATGCTTACCTGGTCCCAGTGGTCAACCATATTTTAGCCTCTTTGCAAGGGGGAACTACTGTATTTTTGCTAAACTTGATTTAGCACAGGCCTATCAGCAATTGCCGGTTGATGCCACAGCCACGGCTCAAACAATCGTGACTCACAGGGGGGCTTTCAAAGTTAAACGCTTACAGTTTGGAGTCAGTGTTGCACCAGGAATTTTTCAGGAATCAGGGAGTATACACTCAAGGATATTCAGGGTGTCTGCCCCTATTTTGATGATGTTCTTATTGCAGGGGAATGCCCAGAAGTGTTGGCCAGTAGGCTCAAGGCTGTTTTGCAGAGGCTTCATGAAGCAGGCCTCAAATTAAAAAAGAACAAGTGTGGTATTGGGGTTTCTTCAACAGAATTCCTGGGTTTCCGAATTGATGCTAATGGCATTCACCCTGCTGATTCTAAAGTGAAGGCCATTAAAATGGCTCCTAGGCCCAAATCAAAAGGAGAGCTACAAGCATTCTTGGGTCTCCTAAAATTCTATCACACATTTCTACCTCATAAGGCTGCAATAGCAGACCCCGCTCCACAGGCTGTTGGATAAGAAAGATCCATGGAAATGGAGTAATGTATATGGAAAATTTTCCAGGAATTAAAAGCACTATTGTCAGAAAAGTCCACTGTAACTCACAACAAAGAGTCTAAACCTGTATGTCTTGCATGTGATGCATCTCCCTATGGGGTGGGGGCAGTTTTAAGTCATATAGAAAAAATGGGAAACAGGTTCCAATAGCATTTTACTCAAGGACATTGTCTTCTGCTGAGCGCAACTATGCTCAGATTGACAAAGAGGCCCTAGCCATCATTGCTGGAATAAAAAAATCCATGACTATTTATATGGCAGGGATTTCATGGTCTACACTGACCACAAACCTCTGTTGGGACTTTTCACAACAGACAAACAAACCCCCGACATATTATCTCCAAGAATGCTGAGATGGTCTATTTTCCTATCTGCATACAATTTTAAATTAATTCACAAACCGGGCAAAGAAATGGGCCGTGCTGATGGCCTCAATAGACTACCACTGCCACTAATGGATCCAGATCTGGCTCCTGCTGCTAAAATATTGTCCATACAGGACATACCTGAGTTTCCCCTCCATGCAGGGGACATTGCTACTGAAACTGCCACAGATAAAATACTTAGTAGAGTGTTGTCATGGGTATACATGAGCTTTTTGGAAAAAAGTCCAGGCTCAGAATTTCAAAGCTATTTTGTCAGGAGGAATGAGTTATCTGCACATAAAGGGTGCATATTATGGGGGAACAGAGTCATAATTCCCACCTCCCTAATAGACAGGGTTTTACAATCATTACATGAAGGCCATCCAGGCATTGTCAGAATGAAAGCTTTAGCTAGAAGCTACCTCTGGTGGCCTGGCCTTGATAAGGCCATTGAGGGTCAAGTCCATGGTTGTTATACATGCCAGCAATCTAGGCCTGAAATGCCACAGGCTCCAGTTCACAGGTGGGAGGAAACGCATACTCCCTGGTCTAGGTTTCACATAGACTACACTGGGCCTTTTCAGGGGCAGTTCTTCCTGATAGTAGTGGATAGCCACTCAAAATGGCTGGAAGTAATTCCAGTTCCTAACATGACTACTGCTAGGACCATCCAGGTGCTGAGAAAACTCTTTGCCACACATGGGTTGCCAGATGTTTTAGTTTCAGACAATTGGGCCCAATTCACTGCTGCTGAATTTCAGGCCTTTCTTAGAGCTAATCTCATCAGACATGCAACGTCTGCGCCTTTTCATCCATCTTCTAATGGCCAAGCTGAACGCATGGTGAGGACAATGAAGAAAGCACTCAAGCGCATTGTTACAGGTGACTGGCATCACAGATTGGCAGATTTTTTACTCTGCCAGCATTCTACACCCTGCACTGCTACAGATAAAAGTCCTGAAGAACTACGTTGGGGGACGTGTTTGATTACTAAACTGGACAGGTTGCATCCAGATAGAGTGGCAGCAGAAGCCTCTCAACCAAAGCCCCCGAGGGGGCTGCACATGGGCGATTGGGTTTGGGCCAGGAACTATGGTCATGGGAATCTGTGGGTTCCTGGTCAAATCACCAAGGCATCCAGACCCCTATCTTATGAAGTGGGGGTTGAGGGAGGGTGAGTTGTCAGATGACACATTGATCAGCTCAGGAAATGGTTTCCAGAATGGCCACTAAGCAAGGACTGCATCATAAGTCCCTCTCAAGGTCCTCAAACTTGTGGCCAAGCCAGCCCTCACATGGACTACCAGGACTTTTCCTTCTTTACTGAGGTGGAACCAGAGGGAGAACTGGGGAGCTCTGGAGTACAACATGGACCCCCTGAAAGAGCAAGCCAATAGAACATCAACAACCGCTGTGCCTACTCTGCCAAACAGTCTGACTCTGGGGTGGGCCAACCTGGAGAGGCCAGCCAGAGTGCATCGAATCCCCTTGACTCAGGAGCACAAAGGGACACAAGTCTAACCAGCCCACTGGGTAAGCTGGTAGACCACAAAGTGACGGGAACTCCAAGACAGGCCTCCTTCATATCTTGCAGATTATGTTGTAAAATAAAGAGCTATATATTGTTGTAAAATCTGTTGCCACTAGACTACAGAAACTAGTACTATGTTGTAACTGTCTATTACTGCAAATAGAAGCCTGATTATTGAGACATTGTTTAATCTCATTGTAACCTACATTGTTTTTTTTTTTACTTTTTATTATTATCACTTTACTTTAGTATGTTTGAATAATGAGTCTTGACAATTGTTGGGACTAATTGGCATTGTCATAGTCTGATCTAAGAGGGGAGGGGTGTTATGTACTGGGCTCTTGTTATATACCACGTGGGTTGCTGAAGCAGCTAATGGCTCTCCAGCAACTCAGACTTTAAGTCTCCTGTGCTGCAATTGGCTATCTCCAGGTGGCAATGGTTGATTCAAACCTATTGGCTGCTGCCTAGGGGCTAGACTATATATTGCGGCTAGTTGCAGACATTTCCCCAGTACAGTTCCAGCACGAAATAAACAGTGAGTTATCCTTCGTCTTCATTCCTGCATCAAAGAATCCGCTATTTAACACTGACTTTTCTGGATAAAAAAATAAGTGCAGAAAAGCCAAAGAAAATAAGACATTTAACTTGAGAAGAAGATAACAAGAGATAACAAAGATCTAGTGAAATATTTGAGACTGTAACTGACAGGTAGCACTAAAAATATAGTTCAAAATAATCATATTTTGGAGAGAAACTAAAAGATCTTGATAGATGGAATATATGGAATTCCCAAGATTAGGAACAATTGCTACTATCAGAATAAACACACTACTTAAGCTGAACTTTTTATTTCAAATGGTGCCAATTTCAACCCAAACTGATTGATGCACTTTAAAATTGCCAGAAGAATAAAAAGTGATCTTGGGAGATAGAATTTTAGGAAGGATGACAGAATTTGAAACACTTTTACAGAATCAAGACCACCTGCTACGATATATATATGAGCTATTATTAAAATATTATATACAAATAAAAAACTGCATGATAAATAAAAAATTGAGGAAGCATAATATAACAATCACAGGAACAATGGAAAAATCAATAAAATTCGCACAAAGCTATAATTTAAGAGAAAGATATAAAATAAATAATGAAATTGTCATTGCAATAACAATTCTGTCCCATGCTAATGCTTGCAAATATATTTATTTTATTATTTATTATAATCCCATTTAATCCCATTTATATCCCGCCCTTCTCCGAAGACTCAGGGCGGCTTACAATCTAAGAAGCACAAATCAATGTGCTTAGCAATAGCCTTCATTCTATGTATATGCCTGCTTATTAGGGCTTTCGGCCCCCGCCAAGCGGCATTATTACAAAGTCAGCTTATTGCCCCCAACAAATCTCAACCTAGGGTATAATGGGAAGGAAGAGTATAATTTGTAGTTACCTAACAGCCTTTTTATTAACTTTTAGTTTTTCCCTCTTTTTCCTTTGTATATAAGTAGCCAGTTTTCTCTATCTTTTCTACATGATCATCTGCATTTTCTTTCTGAATAATAAAAATAGAAATGAAAGAAAAAAGGAAGAAAAGAACACCTTATAAAACCCAAATTAACTGTACTCCTTTCAGGGAAAATGCCTTGCATAGCTATCACTTAATTAACAGGCAGGCTAGAAAAATAGTCCTTTATACCCATTATATCTGTTGGTGAAAGAAAAGACTATTTCTATGAATTCAGTGCTAAGACTCTGAAACACTTTGCCTTATTGCTACTATTAATGAACTCTAATGCAAGTTGCTGCCCAGCCCCAGCATAACCATTGTGTAGCAGTCTCCTTTTATATTGTACAAGAAGGTCCATGGAAGGAAAGTTTATATTTGAATGTAATTAGTTACATGAGTCAGCCTTGGATACTGCTAGAACAGAAATAAATTTCTGACAATATTTAATGGTGTACACAGTGCTTTTTTGTATAAGAAAAAGGTGCCGGAACTCACACATGCCATACAACCCGCCTTGCCTAGCCTACAAGGTTCCATCCCAAAAAGGTGCCGGAATTCCGTTCTGAGCGTTCTATGAGAAAAAAAGCCCTGGGTGTACAAAGGTTCTTGAAGGACTGAAGGAGAACCCATACCACCAAATTTCCATCAACTCTCAGGGCTGCAATGTTGGCTGAAGCTAAGCTAAGAGATGATAGGCTAACTAAAATGCACATATGAATGCAAATTGGATTCCAGAGTAGAGGCTGGATTTCTGCTCATCTGAAATATTCAAAGCTTTGACCTTTGACTCCAACCAGTTATCAATAACTGATTCTAGCCAATTTGCATTTAAAAAAAAAGTTTGCAAGCTAGTTTACAGGGCAGCTTAGCTATAGAAAGTCTTTCACAAGTCCTGATAGTTATTATATCAGCATTCCTTATAATGGTAGGAAAGTGTATTTGTATCTGCAACTAAATTTGTAAATAATGAAATAGATATTTAGATATTTTAAGTAGATAACTTGAAATCCAGACAAGATGGAGATGGTTCTGCTCAGAAAAAGGGGAAACAGCAAATAGTCAGTCTAAATGTATTGAGTAGAGTTATATTCATCCTAAACATTCAGGTTTGAATCTGGATGTTCTCGGAGTATTTCATATTTTATTCAGTCTGACCTTTGGTAGATAATCTCCTTTGGTTGATGAGATGAATGGAGGCTGCTTGCTTTATTACTGTGTTTTAATGAAGATTAAATAGGCTTTAAATTTCATTTATTTGTTTGCTTAGTCTTATATATGCCTCTCCAATTGCCATTATTTATTAACAGTTTATACTGCATAAACAGTCCTCAGGTTACAAAGCTCGTACAAAGCAGAATTAACAGATAAGACTGATCAAACTACAGTATTCAACAGGGACCAAATCTCCAGGAGAAGCAAAAGTCATCCTCTATAGGGGGTCTTAATGGTCTTCCAAAAAGCTAGAGGGTTTATAGCTGCTCTAATCATTAGGGTACACTGTTGCAAAAAAGGGCACTGCAATGGAAAATTGGGTTTCTATCTGACACTGAAAAGGTGGGAGGAAGGAAGGCAGAGTGGAAGGAAAGTTTAGGATTCAGTTGTGTATCCTGATGCACATCCCTGGATGCATGAGATTGGCACCAAAGGTTTTAAGCACAAGAATATATGAGATATCTTAGCATTTTTCCCTTTTCTTAAGTAGCTGTGGTGGTGCAGTGATTAGAATGTAGTATGGCAGGCTAACTCTGCCCACTGCCAGAAGTTCAATCCTGACCAGCTCAAGGCTGACTCAGCCTTCCATCTTTCTGAGGTCAGTAAAATGAGGACCCAGATTGTTGGGGGCAATATGCTGATTCTGTAAAGAGTGCTGTAAAGCACTATGAAGTGGTATATAAATCTAAGTGCTAATGCTAGTGCTATCTGATGCCAAGGGATATAAAAAAAACCCCAATCCTTCATTGCCATAAAACAATGGCAATATATAGGCATTTTTAATTACATGGGTCCTCAATATGTGGGCTGCATGCTCCTGGTTAAAACCTAGGTCCAGTTCACCATGGCACTATTCTGCCTGGTTATGGATCCCAGATGTACCTCTTGCAATCATGGAATGGAGAGCTGACTTACTCTAGATGCTGCCTTTAATTGCCACCAGCAGGATCAGTTTAATGTCCTATTGCCTGAAGCCCTCTGCCTATTTCTCCAAAGCATCATTCATCCTTCCTTGTTTTAGTCCACAGTACAGAAGCAACTGAAAAAGAGATTTCAGCAAATTGCATTTACTCTACAGACTTAATTTCCATGTTACATTGGCATATATTCAGGTTTTTCTCTTCAGCACATATATCTTGCAGCCTCGGACCTGGCATCTATGAAATCAGCCTGTGCTCTGTCTGTTCCTGCAGATCGGTTCTGACATTGTCCTGAAATCATAGCATCAGACTCAGCATTCTTGTTCCTCAAGGTCTTACAGGCTTGGCAGAGCTGACAGCGGTAACCAATCTTGAGTAGCTAGGTAGAACGTATTGTTTTACCCTCAAAGCAAAATAAATCATTTTAAAACTAAGCTGACTCTGTGGTCTGCATCCTCTTAAAAGGGTGAAAATTATTGCCTTATTTTCTAGCTAATAGCCTTTAAAAATAGTATTACCAGATTAAACAAAAGACACACAGATATTTGACAGGAGCCCTGGTCTTCACATAATGATGTGTCAAATCTCTCACAGTAGAGAGACCTAAAGATAATGATAAGGTAACTAGCAAAGTGATAAGGAAGTCAGCATGGTGTTTTCCACCATCATGGTGCTCAATTACAGGAAGCAATGTTGGTGGACTCTCATTTGTTCCTAGAGAATGGTAAGGAGTCTGTAATTAGAGTGGCACTAAGTGGTGGGTGCAGAGCAACAGATTGGTAGTTACAGTGTAATTAAACAACAGTGACATACAGTACAAGGAGAACGTTTGCCTCCTAGTTGAAAGCAATAAGAGCCTTGGTGGAGCAGTGGGCTAATGCCTCCTTAAGTAACACCAGCTGCCTGCAATTAGTGCAGGTTCGAGTCCCACCAGGCTCAAGGTTGACTCAGCCTTCCATCCTGCTGAGGTAAGTAAAATGAGGACCCAGATTGTTGGGGGCAATAAGCTGACTTTGTAAAAATGCTGCTTGGGGCCCCCGAAAGCCCTAATAAGCAGGGATATACATAGAATGAAGGCTATTGCTAAGCACATTGATTTGTGCTTCTTAGATTGTAAGCCACCCTGAGTCTTCGGAGAAGGGCGGGATATAAATGGGATAAAAAAAATAGTCATCCAAGCTGCATCTAATTATGCAGAGCAACTTTTTGCACTCTGGTGGAAAGAGAAGTGTATTTGCCAATCCATAGCTAACTGCTAATAATTTGCTGTTAAACTATTGCTAATTCCCTCTGGTGTATAGAGGGGTATCTGCAAATAGGTTATCAACATTTTGTTTCTTGAATTTCTCTTTGGTAAATACCGGTAATGGAAAAGCACACCTTCATAACAATTGTATTGTGTAGTAAGAATAATCTTGAGGAACAAGAAGAAGAGCTATAACCAAGATAAATGGTCAGATTTTTTTTAAAAAAATCTGAGTCTGGGACTATAATCTGAGTAATCATCTCCTATGAGATCCTCACTAGTTCACATAAAGGAAGGAAATGCCGAAATGCATTCTGACTTGCAAGATTCTATTATTTTAGCCTTATAATAAAGTAAGACAGTACTAGTTTACATGACTTTGGTTTTGTAATCTGATTTACATTGGAGAACTGACAATAATATCATTCATATTATTTTAATTATTTTGTGAATAATATTGCCAAGAAATTCATCAAGCTGGATGTGAACAAAGCTCTATTTAGGTAAGAGTCCTTTTTTCCATGGTATCCAACTGGGCATCTTAGGATACTCATAAATAGGATAAGAGAGAGTGTTTCCACTGAAATTCTCCATGGATATGCTACAAGTACATAAAAGGAAGCAAGAGGATTTCCAAAATAAGTTATCTTTATAATAGGAGAGTCAACTTAAGATTTGCTGAAAATCTAGTAATGGAGACAATAATGGGGTGAGGAGTTGTTTATTCTTCCTTGAGCGGGGTGATCATTTTCAGATTGGTATATTCTGCCATTAATCTTGAAGGCACTATGTAATCATTATGACTAAGTACCAATAATCCTCCTTGTTCATAAATCTGCTAAAAGTATGTAAAGCCCCACTCTTCAAAATCATGAAAGACACCTTTTATAAATAGAAACTTGAAGAGGAAATTAATATTTTCCTAAAGGGTGTTCAAATTCTGAAGAGAAACCTATATAAAAGGCCACAAGTTTAGAAATGAAAAGTAACACAATTGTGACGTGTCAGTTCCTATTTTTACTATTGTACTGTTTTAATTTTTTCTATATTTTTACTTGTTAACCACACAGAGTTGAGTGGTATACACATTTAAATAATTATAATTTACCTGGATCTGCTTATATCCTGCAATAATACTTTTAATGCCATCAATCAACAACCTTTGTCTGTTCCAGATGATTGGGAAAAACTAAATAGGTGGATAAAAATGCAAGTCCAGTTTGAACATCTGGCTGACTATGTGACCAACCATAACCATAATGACCAGCCATAATGAGTGGTATTAAGACTGTGTGGAAGTTCTTGTATATGAGATGTCTTTGGACACACATAGTGTGATTTCTAATTGGAAGTCAAGCAGCACTACTTCAGCAAATGCTGTCTCCTATCAGGAGAGTGCAGCTATCATATACCCCTGACCGAAGATCGGTACATTCCTTCTAACTGGGATGGTTGTCCTCTTTCACCAAGCGCGAAGCTTTGGGAGGGATGCACATGGAGTGGTGAGGGAGGAAGGGGACACCCGCCTAGCCAGTCAGATCATCCAAATCAACCCTGGCAATCAATGGGGTGACAGATGTTGCAACCAGATCGCCCTCACATCCATGCTGTCTCCTCAACGCTGAAGATGTCTTAGAAGCATCAGCAGGACTGGAGGCTAACCATCCCCATATTTAAATCTCAGTCATAGCTCACAGTAGCTCACAATAGACAAGGCTTCTAAACAATATGTTAACATCCACATACAGTGGTTATCTTTTGATGACTGTTTCACATCTGTGGTCTTTTACAGAACTATGAAGTGCAAGAGGTTTCATGCATGGTAATACATCCTGATGATACTGGATCCCCCATACATGAAAATTTGCAACATCTAGTAGAGTTTTGAAGCAGATTGAAGGAGAAAGGTGTGTCACAAAAATAAGCACCTGGTAAATTTTATTTTTCTGTAAAGAAGATGTGATTTATTTCAAATACAAAGTATAGTAACTAATCACATAAAAGAAACATGTCTGAAAGGTCTTCTGGGCTGAAAATCGTCCTAGTTTTATTAAATTACTTTTTTCATTTTTAACTCTTTACATACTTTGTAAGAGCCTCGTTATATATTTTGCAAGAAAATATCAAGTGGAACAGGGAAATTATTAAATAATGACCATTAGATGCTTGAGATTTTAGTCTACGGCTGCAGATATCAGGTGAACTTGTGATGTAGCATCTATCTGATCAACACTTGACTTGGATATATGAGAGTATCTCTTTTACACCAGAAACAATCCTGACATATCATACTATTGGAGAAGCCAATACATTCTAGATTATGAGTCTTACTGTCTGCTACACTTTATTTTAAAATATGGATTTAAGATATTTGCTGTCTTTATATGAGAGATACTTTACACTGATGTTGTGGAAAATTCAAAGATTCTTATGCAGTTGAGGTTTAATTTGCTATTAAGAACTGAGTTTTTTCCCCTTCACACATGTTTTTTGGGGTTTTTTTTTCTTATTTTTCTTTGTACAACTTTTTTTTGCATTTAGCTGATAGTTTTCTGCTCTATATTTCTATATTAAAGCAATACTGTAAAAAAGTTAAAATGTAGATTGATTCCCTTTCTCCTCTCCTTCACAATATATAGATGCATTAGTAGACATTTCATTGCTCATTATTAACTTTAGTTATTTTTTAGAATAAATTAAAAAACAGGCACAACATATCCATTTTTTTTATTCCCCTCTCTAGTGAGAACTATTTATTCATCCTACTTTCTGGTTTTCAGCTGATGACTAGATTAGAAGAGCTCTCCTCTTCTTTCACAACTGATACATTTTCTGGGTGCCTTTGGAGAAGAATTTAATCAAAACCTTTCTGAAAATCCATCGTCTACTGGTACCATTATCCGTATGGCTGATTACCCCAAAGGATGAACAGTACCATTGGACACCTGCCTACTCTGAAGCAAGTTCCATTGAGGCTTATTCATAAGTAAGTGGGTATAGAATTGCTCCATAAAAGGTTTATGAGGCAGGATCTATCTTTAGAATAGCTGTGCTGAAACAATTTCCACCTTAGTAATGCTGTAGTTATTGGTAACAATTTTATGCAACATTTAGCTTAATTTCAAAAGTCTTTGGAAGACATTGGTTGAAATCTCTGGTAAAACATCCCTTTCTTTTCCTGTAGTTTACAATGGACACAGTACATTTGTCTCTGGTCTACCAATCTGACTGCTCTTCAGCACAGAGACTAATCTTAGGGACAGGTTTTGTTAGAAAACTTGCCATTTTCCCCTGTGCCCCAGAACCCTCATATGCCCATCAGATTTACTATTTCTGTCCCAAGGCAGGAAGGAACAATAATTTTCTCCACTGAAATAGCAATTTGGATGATATATTAGCAACGTACCTATTATTGCACTTAAGAATAAGGAACTGCAATTTGTAAAGATGTCTGATGCACCACCAAGATCTTTCTTCTAGTAGGAAAAGAGGACAGGCATATTGGTGAGACAAAGACAGATATTGATTCTTAGTACATGATATTCATATTTAAAATGATTATTTTTCTAGCTCTTGAGGTCAAGGGCTAATATAATATTTCTTGAAACCAAATGGTATTCCTAAGAAAAGACACTGAAGTCCCATTAAGTTCAAATTCCCCCCCCCAAAACCCATGATACTACTGAAGAATTGTAGCCCAAGATCAAAGTGCAATTTTGATAGCACTATCATCCTTTAAAATTACAGTACCTGTGATATGGTTGTACTGCAGCAATGAAAAAATATGTGTTTGATAACTGTAGTGAGGTCTATTGTGAATGTATTTCTAAAGGAATATACAGTTTTAAATTCTTTTGCTTTATTGCAAGAGTGCTTGGCCTCTGTTTTAGTTTGATTTATTATTTTATTCAAAGAAAATGTTTTTCCTGGATTTGTTTATTTGACCGATTTTTAATGTTTGCTACTGCAGCTCATAGCTACACCTCTCTACCATACATGTAAAGAGGGAGGGGGGTCATCGAATAGAGCTTGGGTTTGGGCAACTTAGCTCTGGGGATGATTTCAATGGCACAGTCTGTGGGACTGTTGGGGGTGGGTAGTTCATCAGAGCCCTTCTCACTAAAAACCTCAGCCAGGTCCTGGTACTCTCAGGGTATGCCTTCTACTTCTTGATCGTTGAGTGCCACTACTGCTTTGCCACCTAATTGTGCTTAGGCTTCACTCTGGGGCTGTGATGGCTATCGGGTGAGAGGAGTTTTCCCTTAAGAAATCTCAAGCCTCCCATTCTCCAGTTCACCCATGGGTTCCATTTTTTTAACCAGGCCAGTCCTAGGACTAGGGCCACTCCATGCTAGGAGTCACGATAAAAGTCAAAGTCTCAGTGTGATCCCCCATGGTTAATTTCATGGGTACCATGGTGAGGGTGGCCGGGATGCCCCCAGCAATAGACCCATCTAATTGACAGAATTAAATTGGCTTCTTTAGTCTCTTTACACGAATCCCCAAATTCACCACCAGGATTGGACGTCGGCCCTCCTGCCTGTCTTAATGTGATCCTGGGCTTTCTGGCTGGCCAAGGGATCTTTGAACCGCCATCTCAGCACTGCCATGAATCAATTGAAGTTTTGAAGTTCGGGTGCCTCGGCATTGTGCAGAGTCACCATCCACCGAGCCACCAGTCCTTCCAGGGTCAGGGTAATGACCCTGACCCAGGCACCCTCACTAGGAAGCTGTCAGCTGTACTCCTGAAAGAACCCCAGTTGCTGTGGGTCCCCATCGTACTTCATGCCAAGGAGGGAAGTCTTACGCTCATGATTGTGAGTCCGCTTTTTGGGGCTTTGCGGCCATCACCACTGGCTGGTGAGGCTCGAGCTGGGGTTGTTGCTGCTGTCATGGCTCCCATGGTATCTGTGGTATTGGCAGATGTCCTGGATTGGAGGCCCCCTTCCAGCCTCCTCCTCCAGTCTCTCTTGGCAGGTGTCTGCCTTTTCCTCCTAAAGCAGGGGTGTCAAACTCAATTTCATTGAGGGCCGCATCAGCATTGCGGTTGCCCTCAGGGGGCCGGGTGGGTGTGGCCAGGGTGGGTGTGGCCTACTGGGTGGGCATGGCCAGCTCTACATCGTTCGCATCAAGGGTGCCTATGGGGGCCTGGGCAGGAGTGGGACAGATCTGAGGGTCTCTGGCAGAAGGAGGGTCTCTGGGCCAGGGCCAAGGCAGTGGGGGCCGTTCCCTCACTGTTTCCAGGATGGCTTTGCGGGCCGCATGAAACCACTTTGCGGGCTGGATCTGGCCCCCGGGCCTTGTGTTTGACATGTCTGTCCTAAAGCAATCGGCTTGAGTTGGCACTTCGTCCTCTTCCTCCTGAGGTTAAGTGAATGCTCCATTTCATGTCTCTAGCCTGGCTTTCAGCTGCTGCAGTCAATGGTTACTTTCTGGGACCTCCCTTCCCAGTCCTCCTCCTTTCTGACACTGATCGACCACCTCGGCTTTGAGAGGGTCTCCCCAGTTGCAGCCTCATCTCTTGAGTCAGAGGAGTCAGAGGAGCTATTGCTAGGGCAAGCCTTCAGGGGTGCCTATACCCAGCACTCACTCTCTTCCCTCTCACTGCTGTGGTTAGAAATCATGTGCACAGTCCCCATGGTAGGGGTTTTCTTCCCTCCGGGTTGGCCACTTTGCAAATCCTTCCTAATGTAAGGACCTGCCTTACATTCTCCCAAGAAAGCAGAACTCTTGAAACTTGCATTGTCTCAACAGTAACCTTTATTGGAAGTTATCAAAAGTAGGAGAGTAAGGCAGGATCTGAGGATTTCCCATGCAAAATGTTACATTAAAAGAACCTTTTCAAACCCTACCCCAAATGTCCAACTGGCCATAGGTGTTAAGTTGTTGTGGGAAACCAGCAATAAGGTGCCATACTCAAGGCTGTCAGGTTTCTCTGTGTCTTCTTCCCATCCCAACTGGAGATAAGACAAATGACCGAGGAACATTCCTTTCACACCCCATACTCCATACTTCAAAGAGGATAGAACAAAGCAAAGGAAATACAGTACATTGTGGAAGACACACAGGTCTCTCCCCCCTTCTTAGCACAAGCCTCCCCCCCCAACAGAACAGCAGAACCCAAAAATGAAAGGCATAGGAAAGAAATACATTGAGGGTCTAACAGTATGTTTGTATCTGCAAGTATATCCTATTAAATTCAGTGGCTTATTTATAAGGGGAGAAATAGAACATTATCTCTCATTATATGATTAGGATTTTAGAATTTTCCAGAAGATAACTGATTCTGGAATACTATTATTATTTGATGTTGTGGTTATTTTTTAATCTATTAACAGCTTTTGCTATGGCTCTGAAGTAATCTGCTTGATCTAATGTTTGACCTTCTATTATTTTGGATTTTGCCTATACATCTCAGGACTCAAAGTGACCAAATTCTGTTTCTGTCTATAGACTGACACTTGGAGAAACTGACCCATGCATAATATTAACAACCAGTGGGAATAGATTGCAACTGCAACATTTTCTCCCAAAAGTAAGTATAGGCTTTGACACTGTTGATGATTGTATAGAATCGAAAACAATTAACCCAGTGATTAAGAAAAGAACAGGTAGGGAGTAATCAGGTGATCTCCTGGTGAATATTATGTAATATTTATGCAAATTGTAAAATCAGATTGTTCAGCTTTCAGTATAGCAGCATATATTTGAGTATACTTTAATTCACCATAAACCCAGAAAATAATTTTGAATGTTCGGGCACAAGACAAATTTATTTACAAAGCAATAACCACATGGATCCCCCAATAAATTAACATGAGAACATTCTAAGGAGGAGGGAGAAAACTGCCTGCTTACTTCTAATTATTCCTTGGATAGAACTTCAAAAAAAAAAATGAAAATAAACTTTTAGCTCTTCTTAGGGCATTTCTTTATTGCCAGTTAGCATAATGACTCCCACACTAGTATACAGAGCTATTGTTGTATCAATTCACTCTAAAATTCAGCAAGACGTATGTAGATGTAGCTTTGTGTGTGGTTGGGTACTTATTTGCCTGATGAAATTTTTCTCCTTACCTGCATTTATTGAATAAATCACACCAGGAATGGGAACTGAGAGGACATATGATTTACAGTGAACAAAGAAGAGAGATGCAGATTCCAACCATGGTCATGGAGACTTAGGATTTGCTCCTGTTATTCTTAGTTATCAGGAAAATTCAATATTTTTGGAATTTGAATTCCTGAATTCCAGTTCTGGCAATCTGGTTCAAGTCTAAGACCATTCTGTGTTGGCTAGCAGGGTGGCTAGTACACCAAAAAATACGTCAATCTTTCACCAAAGCTTAACTCCAGAAACATGTTCCCCAAAACTGGCTTATCTACCAAGGGCTTTAATAAGCCACTTCCCTCAGCTAAAGCCTCATATTGCAAAACAAAACAAAATAAAACCCTAGCTTGATGCCTTCACATACATTCAGTCAGGGTTCTAACTCTAACTCTAAATCCTAAATAAACCAGAAGGGACGTGGTGGCTCAGTGGGTTAGGACGCTGAGCTTGTCAATCAGATGGTCGGCAGTTTGGCAGGTCGAATCCCGAGTGCCGCGTAACAGTGTGAGCGCCTGTTACTCATCCCAGCTTCTGCCAACCTAGCAGTTCGAAAGCACGTAAAAATGCAAGTAGAAAAATAGGGACCACTACAGTGGGAAGGTAACAGTGTTCTGTGCGCCTTTGGCGTCTAGTCATGCTGGCCACATGACCACGGAGACGTCCTCGGACAAGTGCTGGCTCTTCGACTTTGAAATGGAGATGAGCACCGGCCCCTAGAGTCGGAAACGACTAACACACATGTGCGGGGGAACCTTTACCTTTACTTTAAATAAACCAGAATGGCCTTTTATAAGTTACCCAGAGACATCTGACTGATGTCTCTTGGGAAATGAATACTAGCGTAGATGGATTCCTTGGTCTGATCTGGGAGGGCTACTTCTTGAATAACATGCTAAAGGTCATACCAGAAAGCAGTAAGTGACAAGGCAATTTGTCTTTAAAGCACAGCAAGATTTTTGCTTCAAAAGACCAACACACAGTTACTCTCGGATGAGATATTGGAACCTAATTCTTTAACATTTAAAATCCATCCTTAGCCTAGCAAACAACTGACTAGCTTTTAATTTGTAAATAACCTATCATGAAGAGGGGAAACAACCCAAACTCTTTTCAGACACATTTCATGCTGTCCTCTTGTTGCCCTGTAACCTTCCTTATATTTTGCAAAATTCTGTGTTCTCGGATCTATTAACATATCATCCTGAGTTTGGTGTTTTAGCTGAGCCCAAGGAACCCAAAGCAACAATAAATAAAGAAGAAAACAAACACAAATTCGCTTCTGTCCTGTGGTTTCTCTTAACAGGTTCAACCTGCTGACAGACATTCACTTAATAAAAGGAAAGAGATGAGGCTTTGCTGTACCTGACTAGCATTAGTTTTAATTGGTACTTGGCTGATCCATTTGTCTTGTTAGAGCTAAAAGCGGCAAGACACTTTGCTTTTCAGTGTTAGCCAGCAAAAAAGCCATAGGCAGCTAAACAAGAGAAGGTCGGATGCTTGATGCAAATAGCATGTCAGTGTTTATCTGGATGACTACCAGCAGCAGTGGCCAAACTCCATTTTCATTTATTTATTTATTTATATTCTGCCCTTATTATTTTTGCAAGGGGGCAAACATATTCCTTCTTCTTCTTTTTCTCTTGTTTTTAAAGCAGCTTCAATGTGGCAAGAGCCCCTTTTGCCTATTTGCCCCTGTTATGAGGCCACCATTGGCAGTCATTCTCATTTGTTGGAAATGGTGCTGACAATTGTTGGGAAAAGCTTGCCTGTATAGCTTTTATGCTCCTTAGCCCTATTTCTCGTGCACATCTGGTTTAGTTCCAATGGCAGTTTGACCTGACCCAATTCAAGTACTAGTGTAGTGAGATGTTCATATTTAGAAAGTTGGGAGTGAAGTAATTGTTCAGGGCTGGGGAAGAGGGCTCCTCCCAAATAGCACTTCCCTTATAAATTGTGCTTTTAATAACTGTTGAACACTTTTGTTGCATTTTAAAATGACCATATTCAATAGCAGTAAATATCAATAAGGAACATGTTGTGAAACAAATGTTTAAAAAAATCCACAATGCAAAATAATAACATAGAGGCCCATAAATGCTGGAAGAAAAAAAAACCCAGCAGGTCACCCACTCCCACAAAAAAACCCCATATCTTTAAAGGAAGGAAGGCTAATTGACTCCTGGGGTGGGGGATGCCCCCCTACATAATACAGGAGCATTTATTTCTTCAATTAATGCATACGATAACCTAAATGTGGTTGATTTCTGTAAACATAAAGCTGGCTGATGTTCCAGAGGCAAACGTAAGAGTATTAAAAATAAGGAAGGAGGGAGAGAGTGGTTTCAAAAGCTAAATATGCTCAAGGATAAAAATTAAATATCTGAAACCTCAAAATTTAATCTAGCTTAATAATAATAATAATAATAATAATAATAATAATAATAATAATAATAATAATAATAATAATAATAATAATAATTTAATTTCTATACCGCCCTTCTCCTGTCAGGGCAATAAATACAATAAAAATACAATGTACAAAAGTTAAGAAAGAATTAAATAATAGCCCAATTACAATAAAAATTAATAAAATTAATATTAAAAAACCCAAACCCATCAGACCAGGCCGGCTTGTTCAAATAAGTAAGTTTTCAGGTCACGGCGGAAGGAGCAAAGGTCAGGAGCCATCCGGAGCTCAACCGGTAAACGGTTCCAAAGGTCTGGCGCGCCCACAGAGAACGCCCTCTCCCTGGGGGTCGCCAATCGACACTCTTTGACCGACGGCACCCTGAGGAGGCCCTCTCTGTGGGAGCACACTGGACGAAGGGAAGTTGATGCCGGCAGCAGGTGCTCCCGTAAATAATCCGGACCCATGCCATTTAGGGCTTTATAGGTCATTACCAGCACCTTGAATCTCACCCAGAGGGCAACCGGAAGCCAATGCAGCTCGCGGAGTAGAGGTGTTACATGGGAGTATCGGGAAACCACCACCACCACTCGCGCGGCCACATTCTGCACCAGCTGAAGCCTCCGAGTAGTAAGACCAAATCAGCTTTACTTTCTGAAACAGCCTATGCTTGTGGTCATATCTTTGTAGCACTCAGAGCCATGACCAATTCTGACACAGCAGACAACTTCCTCTGGGAGTACAGTTCTCTTCCAATTCTGCATCAGTAGTGATTGACTCATTCAGCTGCATCTGATGCAAAGACGTAGCAAAATGGCCAGGTTTTATCCTTCCATTTCTACATAAGGCTGAGTGAAGGGTATTTACTCAGAAAGAGAACACACAATTCATAAAAATATATAGTAGCCAGACTTCTACATAAGGAATACTTTGAGCTACTAGTAGCCTTTAATTACACCTTCTAATACACTGGTATTTGATTCTAACTGTACATGGCATTTTATCTCTATGATGAACTTAATACGACTGCTCCTTTTGTTCTCTTAGAATTCTGATCAAGCACAGAAATACTGCAAATTGTCCTCATCACAGCATGCATTGCAGGGTGCACGTTTTATCTTATTCTAATATTATTAGTAAAAACATTGATATGACACTATGGAATCAGGTCTGGTATAACTCAAAAGCCTGCATTTTTTTTTCAACAGAATGTGGATCATGAAATATATCATTTTATTCATTTATTATATCTCAGCCTTGCTGTGGAATTAATTTCAATAAGTGAAAAATGGAATCTATTGAGTACGTGTGCCAAAATGGTACACCAATGCCCATTTGAGTGCAGTTTTGGCAGAAAAAGAAAAACTGATTAAGCTGGTCCTGTGGTGGGAGGCTGACAAGATAAGACCCTGTGTAATTATATTTAATTAGATATACTCTAATCCAAATTATTTCATTAATGAGCATCCCACAGTAGTTTTGCTGACTCAGTGAGGAAGATTATAAAAAAATAGATGGGACAGACTGCATAGCAAATTCTGAATAAAGGAACAGCCCATCTGAAAATTGATACTTCAGTAAATATACCTTAGAACTGGGGTTCAGAAATCAGAATGGAAGGATAGGCACTATTAATTTGTAACTTTTATAAGACACATCTTGTCTCCTTTTAGGTTTCTATGTATATAAAAATAACAAACACAGAAAATGATTTATTTGTGATGCTTATCAGAAAACTTTATCATCATCATCATCATCATCATCATCATATTATTATTATTATTATTATTATTATTATTATTATTATTATTATTATTATTATTATTATTAAAAAGTAATTTTCAAGCTGATTATTTGCATGTTTTAAAAATGTTTGTCCCACTATGTTTACTGAGCTTACTTTAAGTCCCATGTAGGATTCCAAGCTGTCAGCTGTTTCAGTTTTTTAACTGATGAGAGGAGGGTTTCTGGTTTTAAGTCCAAAGGATTGGAAATGAAAAACCATTAGGGCAATTAGCAGTCAAGAAATAAAATTCTAAAGGCAAGCAAAGGCTGATCTAAGAAATGACCCTCCTGAGGGCCAAGTTTTCAAATAACAGAGGCATCTGGTAAAGAACCCAGAGCCAGAGGTAGATAATGCAACCCAAGAGGGGAAGATCCCAAAATGGAATAAGGATTTACCCAAGGTACACCTTTTCTGGTAGAGAAAAGCTATTCAAAGAAAGGGAATTTAGAATCTGGTGAAGTGTTCAAATGGGATATAAGATTGAGGCTATTTGGCTAGCACTTTAGTATTTAAATTTTATATTAGTTTATAAAATATAAAAGGAAAAGGAAAGGAAAGAAAGGGAGGGGGAAAAAGGGAAAGGGAAAAGTGTAGGATAAAGTGAGGGGGGAAGAAAAGCATCTCTAGAATAAAACATACAGCCTCAACTTTTTGCTTTTAATAATAATAATAATATATACTAGCCATTTAAATAAACCTGTCTAATCAGCAAAACCCAAAATCAAAGTTTCATTTTCCCCCCCACCTCAAGCAAAAAACCTAAAAAACGTTTTTGCTTTTGAAAGACACACAAGACTCCAATTCCTGCATAGACGGTGCATGCCTGCAGATGGATTGAGACATTTGTCTGGGATAGCACAATGAGTGGCAGCAGGTGGAAATAGGATGGAAGGGACACTGCAGATGGCTTCACGGTGAACTAACTAGACTGTCACTTGAAACCAGAGTTTCTTGGACAAAGCATTTATCCTCTAGGTCAGGGCTTTTCAACCGGTGGTATGCATACCACTGGTGGTACATTGGCACCTGGCAGGTGGTACATGACCCTGCCCAGCCTAGCCAAGTGTAGCAGGGAGGGAACGAGCTAAAGCGGTGCAGCACAGGACTTGCCGTGAGAGAAAGTCCTCAGGAGCTGCAGGGCTGCTGGGCTGAGACAAAGGCTCCAGGATCAGCACTTCCAGCTCACTCAGAAGAGAAAAAGAGGAGTGGGGGTGGGGACAGGAAAAGATATAAAAGGAGGCAGTTTTGGTGGGAGAAGGAGAGAGGAAAAAAAGAATCCAGAGAAATAGTCAGAAGAGAAAGGGCTTTTGTCAGAGAAGCGATGAGAGAGAGAAAGACAGGAAAAGCTTTTCAGGAGGTGTTTGTGTGAGAATGGGAAAGATTTGCAGAGACATCTGCATGAGAATAGGAAGGATTTGGAGAGAAGTGTGCGTGAAGAAGAGATAAAAGGCTTTTTGTGAGAGAAGCAGTGAGAAGAAAGGGAGAAGAGAGGAGAAGGAGGGAGATGGGAATGAGAAAGTGGGAGGGAGGGAGGGAGGGAAGGAAGGAAGGAAGGAAGGAAGGAAGGAAGGAAGGAAGGAAGGAAGGAAGGAAGGAAGGAGGGAGATTGGAATGAGAGGGAGGGTCTGAGGTAAGTTCTCCCTTAGCACTTGGTCAACAACAGCCCTTCTGCCCTTTCGCCATGCCCCCATTGCCCTCTCCTTCTGGCCTATCCAGTTGGTCTCCCATCCTATCGCTAAGGATGATTTGGTTACAAAGCTGGGTCTCCTCACATGGAGAGGGAATGGGCCTCCCTCTGATGCATGCACTTTGCCCTCCTGTACCCACCATGAGCAATCTGGCCAAGGAAAGCGACCATAGCAGCAGCAGCCTTGAGAAGGAGGTAAGCGCAGCCGGATGGGGCTGGACTGGATTGGACTGTAGTTGTTAAATTAGTTACATGATTCTTAAGTGAATCTGGTTTCCCCATTGACTTTGCTTGTCAAAATGTTGCAAAAGGGGATCACATAACCCTGGGACACTGTGACTATCATAAATATGAATCAGTTGCCAAGCATCCAAATGTAAATCACATGACCCTGGGGATGCTGCAACAGTCATAAGTGTGAAAAATGGTCATAAGTCACTTTTTCCAGTGCCATTGTAACTTCAAACAATCACTAAGCAAACTGTTGTAAGTCAAGGACTACCTGTACTTTATCAATTTTTTCCTTTTTTTTTTTTTTGGTCATCAAGTTTTTGACACCTTGCTAGGCGACTGGTGGTACTTGAATATTGCCATATCCTAAAAGTGGTACAATCAGTGAAAAGGTTGAAAAGTCCTGAGTTAGATAAATAAATAAACCACCTAGTGGTAATTCTTCATATTAACCATCTAGGTACAGTAGGAGAAAGGAACTAGTTAAAGAAGTAAGACTTGAAGGAACATCATCAAGAGAAATAACAATAGGAACTCTGAACAAAACATATATATTATGGGAGACATTTCTACTTCATTGAAGTGATGGCTTGACAAGAAACAAAAAGAGAGTATATTCAGTGCAGTTCTGGCTTTTACGCTGAGAATCAAATTCTTGTGGGCAAGTAATCTGGAATAAATGCTGTTCCAAACATTACTTCTTCTGATGGTCATCCTAATCTGGATCTTCTTGTCTTGTAGATGCATTTCAAAACTTTAATCCTTAAACAGCTGAAATGAGTCCTGCTTAAATCAGACTGAAATTTTCAAGGCAACAAATAACTTCTATTACCTTTAACGAGATATGAAATATTTGTAGTTATATTGGTTCCAAGTTCTTAGAATTATGCAGGCTTTTAAAAAACAAAACTCAGAGCACTTGCTGGGGCTTATTAATCAGTTGTTGGTGAAATATGATTTAGAAAATGAGAAGTTTAAGTTAAACTTATAATAAATTTTAAGTTAAAGTTTAGATGATTAAATAGATTCAAAAATTAAATAGAATAATTGATATGCAACTATGGGAAATAGGAAAATATTAAATTTACAGAGAATATTACATTTAGAGAAAACTGGCACGAGATGCTTTACTGATGGTACATCACTCCACTATCAATTGGTAACATTGATAATTGATTGGTGTTAAAAATGATTAGGTTGGAAATTCCTCCATATTTGGAATAATATTGTAAAGCCCCGTGATTGTGGGAAATGATTATGAATCATGAAGCAAATTCTAAAAGTTGAATCCCCTTTCCAACTATCATTCTATTAAATATTACTAACTTATGTATTTTTACAGAGTATACTGAACTAGCTTTGTATATGCTAAAAGCTGCCAGGATATTCTGTAGTTTAAATTGGGAAGTGCATACAATTCTTTCAGTAGAAAGAATGACAATGCTATTGTGGAAGTATGTCTCAATGCACACAACAAACATTGTGTTTAAAAAGTAAATCTAATATAGCATTTAATTTAAGATTAAGCTATTTTGGTTTTGAGATTAGATTGACCCCAACCAAAGACTGCAATTGCTTTGATTTATTCTCAGTCTTATGTTTTGTTGATATTCTTTTAATGTATGATGAGCTGCCCAGAGTTACATTTGTGAGGTGGGTAGCCATATAAATGGATTAAATACATAGAATAAAAAAATAAAGTTTTGGGTTATAGTTGTCTCTGTGAATTTGTACCGCATCCAAAATTTGAGTGTCCCTTAACCTAAAGTTTTTACATTTAAACCATGGAGTATTTGTTAAATAAGATTATATATCTTATTGACCAGATAAGAGTATATTTTTCATTTTAACTTATATTTCATATAATGTTGATTAGTATAGGGGTTTTTTTGTTTTGTTCAATCGTGTTTGATTCTGAGAGACTGCTTGGACAAGTTCCTGCAGGTTTTTTGACAAGGTTTATAGAAGTGATTTGCCACTGCCTCCTTCCTAGGGCTGAGAGAAAGTGACTGATCCAAGGTCACCCAGCTGACTTTCTGCTCCTCATGTTGTGACTAGAACCCACAGTCCCCATGTTTTTAGCCTAATACCTTAACCACTACACCAGATTGGCTCTCAGGATTGTTGATACTCATATATTAATTTGATTTAAAATCAAATTAGTTTTGTAGTTTTAAAATTACATAAGAGGTTTAACTTACATAGAAGTACATAAATTATATCTTTCTGGTGAAGATCTAGGAAGATAGATTACCCAAGAATTTGTGCTGAATATGTCCTTATTTTATAAATTCCTTGTTTATATACTTTGCACTTTTCTTAATTGCTTTTCTTTTGTTTATCATTTTAAAATATTTTAGATTGTTCAATTTAATTTTTAAACTTTTTTAGAAGAATACTGGGGGAGGGAAAGATTGGTTTATTTCAGTAATCAGAATTGGATTGATAAAACTACTAATGTTTTTTAGTACTAATCCATGGAACTGAGCTTTTACTCATTGTAACTGATCATAAGGGAATAGCTGGTAAAAGCATGTATGAAATTCAGGTAATAATGGTATGGATATATCTCCATTTGATAAGGAAAACAGAATTCTATGCGCTGCTATGATTCTCCAGCATCTATTTATTTATTTATTTATTTATTTATTTATTTGTTTGTTTGTTTGTTTGTTTGTTTGTTTGTTTGTTTTTATAAACTGCCCTTCTCCCGAGGGACTCGGGGCGGTGTACAGAGTAAGGTAGGCAAACATAATGAAACAGTATTGAAAAACAATAATCAAAACAAACTGGGACCCCAATTAGAGCTATCAGGCCAGGCCGGACTGCTGGAATAGGTAAGTCTTTAAGTCGCGCCGGAAGGTGCGGAGGTCGGGGGCCATCCGGATTTCAGTTGGTAAGCAGTTCCAGAGGGCTGGCGCACCCACTGAGAATGCCCTCCCCCTGGGGGCCACCAGCCGACATTCCTTGAGCGGTGGCACCCTGAGGAGGCCCTCTCTGTGGGAGCGCACAGGGCGGTGGGGTGTTGACATTGGCAGAAGGTGCTCCCGTAGGTAGTCCGGACCCATGCCATGTAGGGCTTTGTATGTCATTGTTAGCACCTTGAACTTCACTCGGAAGGCAACTGGAAGCCAGTGCAGCGCACGGAGGAGAGGTGTGATATGGGAGTATCGGGAGGCTCCCAAAAGTGTCCGTGCCGCTGCACTTTGCACCAGTTGAAGCTTCCGAGTGGATCTCAAGGGCAGCCCCATGTAGAGAGCGTTACAGTAGTCTAGGCGAGAGGTCACAAGGGCATGGGTGACTGTACGTAAGGCATCCAGGTCCAGATAAGGCCGTAGTTGGCCCACCAGTCGAACCCGGGAGAAGGCCCCCTTGGTCACAGCTCCTATGTGATCATCCAGGGAGAGCTGTGAGTCTAGGAGGACACCCAGGTTGCGGGCCCTATCAACAGGGGGTAGTAACTCATCCCCGATGTTAAGGGATGGGATGCTCTGAGGATCCTGGCTTGCCGGTACGTACAGCCATTCAGTCTTGTCCGGGTTCAGTTGAAGCCTATTCCTCCCCATCCATTCCCGGACCGCTATCTATGCCTCCCACTTTGCAGTTACAAGGCAGTAGGTCTTGTAACCCTGAAACAAAAGTAAACTAGGATCTAGTTTTCAATAAACATGCAAATTATTCTACTGCATATTCTGCAGTAAGTCAGATAGTTACACTATGAACAAGATTAATAAGGCATTTTCTATGACTATTAATATTTTAATATTTGGGTTTTTTTACATGTTAAACAAAAGCCTTGCTCCATGGCAACGTGTAATATATAGTATATGTAAAACATTATTTATTCTAGATTAGGTATACTTTTCAAATTGCAGAACATTTGATGAGTATAGAGGAAGTGAAAAAACTACAAGAAAATACTGGTGTCAGATCCACCACCTTCAGCCTGATGCCTTGCTGGCATTTTGCCATCAATCGGGGAAGGGAGGAGGGAACAAATGGGCAATAAAGCTGTATCCCTTTATGATGAGAAATTTGGGGGTGGGTGAATTGACAGTTGAGGAACTACAGAGTGTTTTGGAATCTGGTTCCTGCTGGTGTGTTGGCAGCTTCAAGCCTATTTACCCTGAGAGTGGAATTTCACTAGCCCAAATACCTCAGCATTTCCCAAAATATCCCAGTGGTACCAGACTGGCTACACATGAATAAACCATGGGGGGAGGGCTAGGGGGAACCAAGTTCTGTATTGGTGCTAAGGAATTTTAGATTCCATTTGAGTTAGCATCTCTTATGCCTCCTTAAGTAACACCAGCTGCCTGCAATTAGTGCAGGTTCAAGTCCCACCAGGCTCAAGGTTGACTCAGCCTTCCATCCTTCCGAGGTAGGTAAAATGAGGACCCAGATTGTTGGGGGCAATTAAGCTGACTTTGTAATAATGCCGCTTGGGGTGTGTGTGAAAGCCCTAATAAGCAGGCATATACATAGAATGAAGACTATTGCTAAGCACATTGATTTGTGCTTCTTAGATTGTAAGCCGCCCTGAGTCTTTGGAGAAGGGCGGGATATAAATGGGATTTTTTTAAAAAGGAAAAAAAATGAGAGTTTTACTTCCCTAGGAGATCAGACTGGGGTAGGTCTGACAACTGGTGATAAGAATCAGTAGGAAGGAATATGAAAGACAACCTCAGACATAAATGTCTGCAGGGGAGTCAAACATGGTGGTTACAACCATGTGATTGAAGCCCCCACCCCCATTTCAATGTGTCTTGTGAGATATATAAAAAGTGTGTGGCTTCAATTGCAAGATTTTTGCCACCATCTTGAATTTTTTTATTGGAGACACGCCTGACTTGGAAAATACCAAAAGTCAAAATGGATCAATGCTCAAACTGATGTTTTAGCAGCAGTCAGGTTCTATACTTCATTTTTTGAATGTTTTGACAGGAGCAATACATAGTGCCAGCTAGCCATAGCTGTGGCGATATAAAACCTGTTTGCCTTAGTGACTAATTGCCTCCACAATGAAGCTAGAAATCATGAATTTGGAAAGCCTTTTTTTCTGTGCAATCAGCTTTTCATCTCTCAAGACGGCTGGTCTGACAACGAGGAACCACTCAATGTAGTAGAGCAAGCAGCCTACAGTTGCTCTACTGATTTCCCAAGATAGCCAAGGGTCTGCCATGACATTTTTGCTATCCAAGAAAATCACTGCATCAAATCTGGGAAGTCCTGACCACCTGGCAGTAGAATTTTCAAGTGGTAAGACTTTGTCTCTAGACATGAAACAATAAAGAAATCAGCTTGGAAGAATCTGAATTATTTTTCTTCTGACAAATCATTGACTACCAATAAGTATGCATTTCATTGCCAAAGGTTTTCTAGGGCCTTGTAAATAATTTGAGATGTGTGTGAGTGTTGTGTGTGTGTATAGATAATAGGGGCATTCAATGTAATTATTAGATGGCAGGAGAAAAATAAAGGATTTTAAAAACTCTTGTCAGATGGGATATAAATCAATTGGTAAGCATCAGAGGGTGTGGAATTTCTGCAAAGGAAGATGGCTACCTAATGACCATAACAGTACATTTTCTACCCAACTTCAAATCAGTTTAATTTAAATCTAGTCATGGTTATTATAGATGCACAAGTAGGCATGTAATTAATATAGCATTTGGACAGGCTGCAAATGATATATAGCTATAGCTCCCCCTTTTCCTAAACATCTACTAATCATTTATCTACTTTTTAAAAATGTTTTTATAAATGAGAATTTAATTATTTAATGGGTGGGTTTTATTTAACCTGAAGGTCCAACATTCTTTGCCTGGGTTTAGAGTAGTTTTTTTTAATCTCAGCATCTTTAAGATATGTGGACCATTTCCCACAATTCCCAATCCAGCATGTTGACTGAGGAATTGTGGGAGTTGAGATCCACACATCTTAAAATTGCTGAGGTAGAAAAACACTGCTTTAAAGTTACATTTAGAGAGTTCTGTTTATATTGCAGTGAGTTTTTCCCAAGGTTTCTTGAAAGCATCAGAGGATAGAGACTCATGCATTGCTTGCTTCTATAATTATTTCCATGTTTTATTCATAAAGAAATACATGTAGCAGATTGTTTTAAGCTCCTGGTTTAAGTCATAATTCCTAAGATATAGACTTCTTTAGAACAGAGGTCCCCAAATTTTTGGGCACCAGGGACTATTACGTGGAGAGAGTTTTTTCCATGGGCTGGAGGGGCATGGTTTTGAATACTGCCTGTATTCCGAGGATGGGGCTTTGCTTGTTTATGCGAACCAGTTGCTGGCATGCCACAGCCCAGTACTGGTCCACAGAATGGGGGTTGGTGACCCTTGCTTTAGGAGGACGGATGTTGAGGTATCAGTCCAAGCCCTTGCTGACTTCTGATTCTTCTAATTTGATTTTTCTATAGTTCCTGTAAGTGAGCATTGTCAGGCTCAAGCTTCAGAGCCAAACCACAATTAATCTATTAGCAAAAAACATTTCAGCTCCCATATGTTTATTTATAACTCCCATCTACATCCTGATTCACATGATATCCATTGTATTTCAGTTGTGAAAAAGATTTTCCCATTTTGAAAGTATTTAAGGAAAATTAAGTCGATCAGAAATACAGAAGTAGAGGATTAATTTACTTGAGAGAGATGGGAGGAAATCTGCAGAAATTCCTCATAACTAAACCATGGTTTCATTAAAAAGGTAAAGGTAAAGGTTCCCTCGCACATGCGTGCTAGTCGTTTCCGACTCTAGGGGCCGGTGCTCATCTCTGTTTCAAAGCCGAAGAGCCAGCGCTTGTCCGAGGACGTCTCCGTGGTCATGTGGCCGGCATGACTAGACGCCAAAGGCGCACGAAACGCTGTTACCTTCCCACCGTAGTGGTCCCTATTTTTCTACTTGCATTTTTACGTGCTTTCGAACTGCTAGGTGGGCAGAAGCTGGGACGAGTAACAGGCGCTCACTCTGCTACGCGGCACTCGGGATTCGACCCGCCAAACTGCCGACCTTCTGATAGACAAGCTCAGCATCCTAACCCACTGAGCCACTGCGTCCCTATGGTTTCATTATAATGTCCTAATTAGGCCTTTGTATATATTTCTACATTTAAATAGAAATTAAGGGCAGTGCCTCTGTTAAAACATATGTTATTTTCTCAATAGTTTTATTTGGATATCTTATACTGAGGAATACTTTGAATCCTTCAATTAGTATGCACCTTCTAGCAGTGGAATACCATCATCTAACAGTACTTTCTAGTAGTAGAAGTGTGTACAAAAATAAAATGTATGAACATTTATTCCACTTGATGTAACAAAAATGGGTTTCAATTGTCAAAAACTAGATATTGAACATAACTGTATAGGTTGTTCATTAGTACATAATTTGCTTAAGATTGCTGCCCTAACCATTAGAAAAACTCCCCCGGACTTAATATTTATTCAGAGATTAGAAATAGAAAATTTGTAAAATATTTTAGGGGATTTTTGCACTTCCCAAAATCAGGAAAAATGAAGTACAGTAATATTTCTACAGAATTGCATAGATGGAAAGAATCGTTTCTGCCAAAAATTGGCTGAAAAAGGTTGAGATACATCTTGCCAAAGAATTTGGAATAATGTCTTGAAGAGAGATGAGTCTTATCTTCTCTAGCCAATTTTGCAAGAAGGGGATCAAAATAATATTTGAATATATTTAAAAGGTGGGAGTTCTAGAGCTAAAGTAACGTAGAAGTAAAGATATTTTAACATAGATTAAGACAAATAATCTTAATTCATTTATTGAAAATGTGAGAGATAGTAAAGTTAAAGAAAATTCATTTTAAATGCATTTTTTAAAAATACGTAGTTAAGCCCATTCTGTGAATGCCTTTATTCCCATGGCAACCATTTTCTGAACTATCGTACTTCCATGATGATCAATATAAGTATAGATTACTGCAATGCTCTCTACATGGGGCTGTCCTTGAAGACCACCCAGAGGCTCCAGCTGGTGCAGAATGCGGCCGCGCGGGTAGTGATGGGAGCATCCCGATACTCCCATATTACAACCCTCCTGCGTGAGCTGCATTGATTACCGGTTCTCCTCCGGGTGAGATTTAAGGTGCTGGCACTTACCTTTAAAGCCCTACATGGCTTAGGCCTGGGATATTTGCAGGACCGTCTGCTGCCGGGAACGATCTCCCATCGCCCAGTACGCTCACACAGAGAGGGCCTCCTCAGGGTGTCATCGGCTAGACAATGTCGGCTGGTGACCCCCAGGGGGAGGGCCTTCTCTGTGGGAGTGCCAGCCCTATGGAACCAACTTCCCCTTGAGCTCCGGATGGCCCTGGTCCTTTCGCCGCGGCTTTAAAACACTTCTTTTCCATCAGGCTGACCTGGACTGACGACAGGGATTTTAAAATGTTTTTTTTATTTTTAACTTCAATTGTAATTTATTTTATTGGGGCTGTTAATTTAATTCTTTTTAACTTTTGTATCATTGTATTTTATTGTTGTTAGCCGCCCTGAGTCCTTCGGGAGATAGGGTGGCATATAAGTCCCAAAAATAAATAAATAAAATAAAATAAGTGATAGCCTAGACTACGGGTTGGCAACCTGTGGCTCTGGACCTGCATGTGGCTCTTTTAGCCTTCTACTGCGGCTCCCAGTCCTCCTCTGCCATTTGCAGAGAGACAAAAACAAAGACAGAGAGAGGCACTTGCACTTCCCTTCTCTCTCTCTCTCTCTCTTTCCCACTCTCTCTCTCTCTCTTACACACAGACACACACACACACACACACACTTTTTCTTAGTGGAGGAAGAGGACTAGCAGACCAAGGGCAGGAAAGAGCCAGCCCAATAAGATTGTGTGTCAGCTTGTTGGAGAACAGCATGAGGCCAGCTGGCCAGGTGAGCAGAAGATTGGAAAGGGGGGAGAGAGAGAGAGAGAGAGAGGAGAGGAAAGAGAGAGAGAGAAAGAGAGAGGGAGAGGAAATAGAGAGAGAGAGAAAGAGAGAGGGAGAGGAAATAGAGAGAGAGAGAAAGAGAGAGAGAGAGGAAAGAGAGGAGAGAGAAAAAATATAAATATATGTTGTCCTTACAGGACTTTTAGTAAAGAATGTTTAATGAAATATTTTGATTTTTTTTAATTAAGAGATGAGGTATGGGGATAATTATGCTATATTTAAAGATGGTAGATAAGCTACTAAAATTGTTTTCACCTGCTGGGATGAAAGAGAAAGGTTTTTTCCCTCTTTCTCTGGCATAAAAATTTGTTTTCTTTGTAGCGGTTTGTTGATTTCATAAATGCAACACACTATAGTTTTTTATACATAGCATAAAGGTAAAAAACGATATATGCAGTGTTATCTTCATTTTAGATGTCAAAAGGTTTTTGTGGCTCCCAATGTTTTCTTTTCTGTGAGAAACAGGTCCAAGTGGCTCTTTGAGTGTTTAAGGTTGCCGACCCCTGGCCTAGACAGTTCTAGATATAACCATAAGGCCTATCTCTATGGGCTGGATTGCTGTGCTGCTCCTTTTATACAGGCTATCAACCTAATATTTGAATACTGTTTTTAGCCAATGTTAAAAATGTAATGTTAACTGACTATTGTTCTAAAAGGCATCTATCAAAGACTTCTGGGAAAGCAATGGTGAATTAAGACGGCTTCACTTTTAGTGGAGGAGATGATCATGGTATAAAGTGGAGCCAGAGAAGGAATCAGCTCCCCAAATTCCTCTCCAGATAAAGGAGAGAATTTGGGATCACTTACAAACACTCTCTGTGATGGGACCATAAAACAGTGGTCTCTGACAGGTTTTAGAGTTTTGGTAGTCAGAAAAAACAGTTTTGCCCAATCTACAATTCAGAGCCTTAAAAAAAAATGTGGGGTTCACCCACTTTCCCTCTTAGTCACTTTTACTCAAAATGGCTTATAAATTGCTTTTTGGAGATTAAGAATCTCCAAAAGGACAGGTTTTATTATAACAGGTGATTTTCCTCCTAAGAAGATTTATGTAAGTCAAAAACTTAAAGAAAACGTTTTTGAATTAGAAATAAGCAATGAAAAGGTGGTTATAATGTTGATTTTGGAAAATATTTAAATGGACTGAGTAGCCAGATTTTGAAAAAGTTACAGGAATGTTTCCTGCAGTTTCTTTAAATTATATGAAGATTTGAGTTTAAGTATAAGAAAACTCTTCCTGAGAAAATGTTCTGGATGAGAGAAAAACTTGATAAGAAGATAGCTTTAAGGCTGGGAGAATTAAAAAGAAGAGTCACTAATATAGAATGGAGAAAAATATTTAAATTCTGGAAGAATGTGAGCATATTTGCAACAAGGTATCCAAAACTTATTCTTTAGACTATCTATTACAATAAAAATGGGCTTAAAAGAAGAGCTAGAAGATAATATACGGTAACTGAAAATCAGGCTGTTCTGGATGTGGATTTAAAACTGAAGAAAACAATCATGACAAAGATGTTGTACAGGATCTACAAATGAAACCAATGGAGGTTTTAATAGTTAAATGGGAATATGCAAATAATAAACCAGAAGAGTGACTTGGATATGTGCATTTAACTCAGAAAAGTGACTTGGACAATTTTGTTACTTTGGATTTATAAAAGAGATACGTTATGCCCAGGGCTTTTTTTCTCATAAAACGCTCTGAATGGAGTTCCGGCACCTTTTTGGGATGGAACCTTGTAGGGTAGGCAAGGCGGGTTGTATGACATGTGTGAGTTCCAGCACCTTTTTCTTTTACAAAAAAAGCACTGGTTATGCCTATTATGAAGGAATTCCTAAGCAAAGGAAAAGAGATCAGCTTTTCACAAGATTTCTTAACCAATCTTGATGGTATCTAGTGGTACCTGGTAGCAGCAAATTATATCTAGGCAGTCAGTTCTGTCACCTCTGAAATAAGTTTGATACAGATGGAGTGAACAGTAAAAATTCTCAAGCTAATCAAAAAATACTCTGATGCATTGGTTCTGTTATTCAAAATGGCCCTATCTCCAGCAACTTTGATACCAAATAGAAGTCCAGAGCTGTATTTCTTTCAGCTTGATCTCTGAGTTCACTAGGGATATTAGATTGCAACTCCAGGTCTTCTGTACAGTGTCATACAAGTGCAATTCATCTATGTCTCCAAAATACAAAAACTTGGAAAGAAAAACAGTACTTTAGAATAGCATATGCTATCATATGAGCTAATGGATTCTCAATATTTGAAGCTTTCAAGCAAAAAGGTAGACAGCAATCTGGTGAGAAAGCTTTTAGTGTACAGCATGTAGTCTAGCATTCACTGATGCAATAGAACAAGAGTATAAATTTGCCTCATGTTTTCATTTAATAGTATCCATCCCAAGTATTTCTTTCCTCTATAGTCCATCAGGCTCTGGCCAAAAGACCCAATCACCTATTTTGAAAAAGAAATAAATGGATCTAGTCCTCCTATGCAATTAACAGTGTTAGATACTTTCTCAGCACATATTAAACAGGGATATGTAATCCCTCTTGAAAAATATTGCTGTCTTACTTTTCCTCAGAATGTTCCTATTCAACCTGCATTTCGCTTTAGCAAAATTCCTTGAACACCCTGACATTAAAAGCAATCAAGTGTATGCCATACAATTTGAAAAGGCTTGTGCAGAACTTTAGTAGAGAAGTGGGGAAAGCATTTAGCAAAACTAAATGAAAAAGCCCAAAGAATTTCAAGCAAGCAGAATAAAATAATGGAATGGTTAATATCACTAGTGGCCTTCCAAGCAGGAGTTTCTTCCAATGATTATCCAATAGCAATGCCCTAAGACCGAACCAGAAGAATTGGGTGATTTATTCAAGAAAGTGTTGTTTGGCAAAAGTAGAAATGTCAGCAATCAACAACTTAGTGAAGGGGGTTAGAAGGTAGAATCACTCACCACATATTAAAGCCAGGCTTTCTTAACAGATCTGGGAGTATCAACATACAGATTTTTTATAAGCTTTGTTTTTGATTCTATTCTATTCTATTCTATTCTATTCTATTCTATTCTATTCTATTCTATTCTATTCTATTCTATTCTATTCTATTCTATTCTATTCTATTCTATTCTATTCTATTCCTCCATCCAGGGTCACTCAATGAGATGGGTGGCCATATAAATTGGACAAATAAATTAATTTTCAGGAATGCTGAAATAAGGACTGGGTAGGTGATAATCTTTTAGAAAACATGGTGGCCATATTTAGAGCATATTTAAAGAGGGTAATACTGGTTAAACTATGTGGTATGAACACCGATGAAGCAATGAATGGTTACTTTTTAATTCAGAATTTCTCTATTTTTATACTACCTTTCCTAGGCCAACTATATTATCATAACATTATACAGTATATTGCATATCTCTCTCTGTGTGTGTGAATACATGCACACGCACGTGTGTGTGTGCGCGCACACACACACACACACACACACAAACACACACACAGAGACAGAAACAATATTCCCACAACAAAATGTGGGAAATTTGCCCAATTCTATTCCATTTGATCCCTCAAGGAAAAAAAATATTGAGATATAGACCCTGTTGATTAAATAACTCATGACTAAGTCCTGGCAGTGCAGTACAATTCCCCAAATACTGATTGGCTGTAGTGCCCAATCCGTGCCTCCTACTATCTGCTGAGCCAACAAGGATGGGTCTAATCATGTAAAAAAAGAGTCTTGCCCAGAATTTCCTTGTTAGCTTCATGTGATACAGAGCACTTCCTAGAGACAGTGGGAAAAGATTCTGTATTCCTCAAATGGCAATTTTGTAAAAACAAATAAATATTATCATTTTCTACCAGAATACCCAGGCTATTCGTATAGTTTTAACTGGGTTAAGCGTGATGTGAGAAAAGGCACATTTCAAACAAACTATTGTTGCAGAAATCTGCAAATTATTGTGATTTGGGATTATACATATTTCTCTTGTGAGTGGCTCAGATCTTTAGGGCTTTGTGGGTGCTTATAGATGTATCAGGCACTTTCTTAAAACATCTTTAGCTGTGACTGAAAAAATGTATTCTATTTTTCCCCTTTCTAAATACAAGGGAATACATGGGGTTATCTGTATGCTGATGGAATAGTCAACTCTTTTTTCCCCCACCTGATTCATGTTTGGGAAGGGAAGCAGTTGCCAACAAGAACTAGTAGTAAACAAACATCTAAGACTCAATTAAGAAAAGATGGTTGTAATGCTGGAGGTGGTCCATGGAGAGAAGCTTTGCTGTATAGATTGTATTGGGTAGACTTCTACATTTTTCTGATCTAATCTGTTTGTAGTCAGAAATGCTCAAACATTCTTCCCTCTTCTTGCATTTCCAAGTGGTAGCTATGGCATTTTCCCCCACTGGTGTACTATCTGTTAATCCCTTCTTGGAATGGCAAATACCAATAAAATAAAGAAAATAAACTCTCCGAATTGAAGAAGAAAGGATCGCCCACTCCCATGGCCCATCATTTAGCTGTTTCCTGCTGAAGCCAAAAGCACAACAAAACACTTGAAAACACTTGAAAACTGGGTGAGAATTGCCTTCTTGTTTTCCTAATTGTCTACTTTCCCTGCCAAAAGCTTCTCGAATTTGCTTCCCACTGGGAGAAGAGAGGGAAGAAATTTCTTTTTCCCACCCTCCTTAAGAGCGACCTTTGCCTACTTTGGGAGAGAAAAGTAAAAGCCTTGTATTAAATTATACTGATTTATTGGACTTACTGCCTTTCTACTTTTGGCACAAAGTTCCTATATTTACAGAAATGGACTATTCTACCTATTAGTCTAAAAAAGGGGACCAAAAAATGAAATAAATAAAAAAATACTGTCTCAGTTGTGGTCATAAGTAGAGGACTACCTGTAACATGTGAGGGTTGTGATACCTGCCTGTTTGGATTGTAAAGTCCCATAAGACCTTAACCTGGTCATTTCCAAAACCTTCTTAAATTTATGGTCTCAGTAGTTATTGTTTTTTTTACATTCAAATTCAGACCTCTGGTAAAGTTAATGATGAATAATTTTGGCAACTTGGTCATGACTATACTTGAACTTTGCTGCAGCCGCTAATCAAATGATCAATTTTTCATCCACTACAAAGGCAATATTTTGCTATTATTTGTTACATGTTGAATTTTCATCTTCATGCAATTAGTTGGCAAAGCTTGTTCCTGAGTTACTAAAATAAAACCTCTAGTTTTTTAACACTTCTGATCTAGTATTTATTGCCCTGTTCACCGCCCTGAGTCCTTCGGGAGAAGGGCGGTATACAAATAAAATAATAATAATAATAATAATAATAATAATAATAATAATAATAATAATAATAATAATAATAATAATAATTAATTATTAACCAATTTCATATATTCAGTATTACATATGTAATATATAATAATATAATCAAGTATATTACTTTAATAATATAAATTTGTATTTGCAGTTTTAAAATGGCCTAATCATAAGTTTTTGAAAGGAACTCTCCCTAAATAATAACAATATGAATATGAATATATAATAATATAATATATATACAGTATATATATATTTACTTTGGGAGATCTCCATTTCAAACTTATGAACAGGCCATTGTAAAACTGCAAATGCAAATTTAGCAAAATTTGAAGGTTTTCATAATGAGAAATGACTACCCTAGAACAATACAATTTGGAAAAAGTTCACAGATGAGACATGCTTAACGCTTATCAAATCTCACTTGGCAGAGATGAAATAGAATTCTTAATGAAGTGAATTTCAGATATAAATTAATGCTGAGCAAAACAAAAAGCTGCAATTAATAGCTGCTCCAAAAGAGATCCACCCATGTGGGTGCATACATCTTTACCTCCTTTAAAGTTGCCGCTATCAGAACTGGGAAGCTCTTAATCTTTTCTCCTCATCTGCCACATGAGGAGAGCTGCCATTTTAAACAAAACATACTTTGATTCTTTAATAGTGCTGAAAAAGAACTTGTTGAAAAGTGATTGGCAGAATTCCTCTCTGCATTGTTTGAAACACTAACTTATTGCTCTAGAATTTGGCTGGATGATCTTTTGCCATTCTTTCCGATGAGTGATGTTTGACTCTGTGACTTTTCTGAGTTAATTTTCTATAGTGTTAGTTGCCTGGGGCACACCTTTCACACTGGTAAAATTCCAAAATATTTATTAGGAAAATTAACTCTTGGCTTTCAAAGCTGTTTGGTATGGCTAAAGAAGTGGCCAGAGGCTATTGGAGAATGAAACAACCCAGTGGTGGGATTCAGCCAGTTTGAACCACTTCAGCAGCACCGGTGGCTAATTTTTTGTTGCCCAGGCCCAGAATGGACTTCCAGAAGTAACATCCACACAGAGAACCAGTTGTTCACATATTTGAATCCCACCACTGAAACAACCTCTATCTATAGCATTTATTTAGCTTTGGTTAAAGATCATGTCACCAATATGAATATCGGAGCAGCAACAGTTTAAGGAAATGGCTGGTAGAGAATAGGACAGATTTTGGGCTTTGCAGTGTCTTAGATTGCAAGTTAGCAAACCTGCAGTGGGTACAATGAATTCTCAAATGTTATGCTATGACATAAAAGCTGCAATCACTGCTCAGGATTCATGTTTGGAAATTAAACAGGTACGTGCTGTGCTCCTGAAAATGCTTTATCACCTTGAATGTCAAAGTGAAGAAGCATAATATTATTTTTTTCATGACAGGTGGCTTTGCTTTTTGTAGGATTCTAGTACCTGACCAGTCATGTCCATCATTACAGCAAAATCAGGATCTTTCTGGCTTTGCCAGATCAGATATACTATAACTATGTTAGCCTTCCTTCCTTCCTTCCTTCCTTCCTTCCTTCCTTCCTTCCTTCCTTCCTTCCTTCCTTCCTTCCTTCCCATTAAGTAAAAGACCAATGGAAAAGAAAGAAAGAAATGCAAGAAAAGATAAAGCAAAATGAAAAGAAAGCAACTAAAATTATAAAATAGAGGTCAGATATTCTGGTCTTGCTTAGCCAAAAAAGCAGTGCATTCTGCCCTGTTCCTCCCCAATGAAGGATAATAAGCTTATGAGCTGAAGCAGACACCAAGCTTATGCTGAATAATGTGAACTTAGAAGAACTAAGGCAGAAGGCAGTCACAGCTCTCAAAACGTGATCAGAGTTTTGCTTTTAAAAATGTATTTCATTTGTGTGCTAGTTCAACAGGTCACAATAAGAGTTGCAAAGGGATTGTATGTGATTTCTTATCTAGCATTAACAAACTCAGATCCATACTCCAAAATGGATAACTCACTCAAAAACATTTATGGCTGTGTTAACCATGTGATTCTTATATCATTTGTGACAATTATTTGATGGCAGATCAAGGATGGGAAACTTGGAAACTTCCCTTGGAATTGCTGACTGGGGATTCTGGGAGTTGAAGTTCACATATCTTAAATCAGCTAAAGTTGAGGAACACTGTTCTATGGCAAGGGTTGCTGGAAGATGGTATCTGAAGGGGATAAGTTTCCTTTCCTTGCTTTAGGTATTTACAAACAAAATAACTGTTGCAAATGAGATGAGAATTCTGGGAGCTGAACTCTGCACATGTTAAAGAGCCAAGATTAAGAAAAACCACCATAGAATCTGCTTTCTGGACTTGTAACTCAGTAATGTCCAAACCACCGGTGGAAGCTGAAGCTGTTCTACGGTTTTCTCAATTTCTGCTCACTATGGTGCTGGAGAAGACTCCTGCGAGTCCCTTGGACTGCAAGGCGATCAAACCGGTCAGTCCTAGAGGAGTGTTGTGATTCAGGGTCAGCCTGTGGGTTCGGCAGTTGGGTCGGACGACTCAGAGGAGGAGGAGGAGGGGGGTGTTGAAGAGCTTGATGAGAGCCCCCAGCCAGGCCCCTCTCATCTGGTCACGACGCAGACCCAGCTGTGTGAGCCTGACAGCGTGGATGAAGATGACCCACAGCAATCCTGATTGCTCTTTAGAAGGCCAGATCCTGAAGCTAAAACTCAAATACTTGGGCCACCTAATGAGAAGGAAGGACTCACTGGAGAAGAGCCTAATGCTGGGAAAGATGGAGGGCAATAGAAGAAAGGGACGACAGAGAATGAGGTGGATGGATGGAGTCACTGAAGCAGTAGGCATGAGCTTAAATGGACTCCAGAAGATGGTAGAGGACAGGAAGGCCTGGAGGAATGTTGTCCATTGGGTCGCGATGGGTCGGACACGACTTCGCAGCTAACAACAACAACAACAACAACAACAAGCTGCCACACAGAAACATCCTGGTTTCTGTGTGTGCTTTCCACCTTCCTTTTTCTGCTAGGGGGTTCAGTGGAGCTAATATGATAGAATGGGTTACATGTTTTTATTCAGAACTGGGAAATCTAACTTCAATTTCTTGATGAGCAAACTTTTCCAATGGATATAACTTTGGGTCAGTTCTGTTAAACCTGACTCTGAAGGATTGTAAACTTAATTAAAAAGAACTGAATCCAAAGTCAGCAGTTGCTTCTCATTGTTCTCTGACTACTCTTCAGATTGCTGTGTACTGTTTATGCTCCAGCTCAAAAGTGAGTTTGAGATTCAGAAGTCAGTTCCTTCTTCTGCCACCTCCCAATCAAACTGACTGACATAAGTGATAGGAGGCTTCAGGAAGCTCATTAGATTTAAATAAAAGTTACTTTTTTGCACCAAATCTTTCACCCCAGGAAAACCTTCCCCTGATCTCAAGCAAAGATATGTTGTGGGAACTAAAGTTGTCAGCATAGAAGACAACAGACAGTTAATAACAATACTAAAAACAGGAGTCATTCAAATGGGGTACTTCTCGATTCATAGCAAAGTCTTTTAGACCAATATGCAGCTGCCAAATCTCAAGGACTTTGAAGAATAATATGGCCTTAATGGCTGAATAAATAGTCAGCCTTGGGTGCTATGATAGCTGGCATAATTCTGCTATAATAATCTATGGAGCAGATATATATGCTAGGGGAAGCTAGCCCAACTGAATTCAGTGTGCCTGTTTTTAAGCAGACATACCTCGGGTATTAATGGACTGAGAGGAAACCATGCAGCTTTCAGTATTTCAAAATGCTACAGACAAAATGGGGGGAAGATGGGTGGGGAACCACTCTCCCTTTCTTATAAAACTAGAAATGGAGTTACTCAGTTATATTGATTGGCAGTAGTTTTAAAGGTAGTTGTCAAAAGTTCTTTTCTATCTAGTACATAATTCACTTATAAAATTACCTGCCAAAAGCTTTGCTGCTGGCTTATATGACTTTAAAAGGGAATGAAACTAACTCATGATAAATGACTCTTTTAATGCCTCTTAGCTATGATATTCAAATGGTATCATGATAATGTATGGTCCGGGCAATCTTGCAGGGGAAAAATGGAGGAAAAACAATGAGAGGACATTTTTCTCCCAAGGTTTCTTTATTATCTATTCAGAAACCTTTCACTGATTGTTATTGACCTATTAAATATTAGGATAAAGTACAAAATTGTGGAAATGGAGAGTAGGAGACAGGAGAAATAAGTATGTTCAGTGCCTTGAGTTATATATACAGTAGTATATATAAAGGATAAACATGTAATAATAATAACCACTTCCCCTAAAAAAATCAAAAGAATGCTGGAATACCATATTATAGAATGCATTTAGTTAAAACTTTTATATTGTATCCATTGTAAAAACGACTCTGGCTGGCTTATAAATTAAAACTTACTATAAAAACATTTAGAAATAATAGCTACAATCCTACTTCTCACTGTGCTTGGAGAACTGATTATGTTGAGGAGCCTGCTAGGTGGCTTCAATGCTTGTGAGGTATGGATTGTAAATGACTCTGGTTATGTTTTATTATGGTTTAATTTGAACTAAATATGGTTTTATGGTTACTTGTATTTTATTATATTTTGCGGTGGTATTAAATTCTGTGAGCTGCCTAGGGTCACGTGGGATGAGTGGCTATATCAGTTGACTGAATGAATATAAAGTACCTGTCATTATGGTGGGGAAGGCTGAGCCCAGATTTCCAGAAGTTTGCCTCTGAGTTCTTTGTTCTTTGTTTTGAAACCAGATTTGAACTAGGCAGTATTTTAAATAGAGAACTATCTGTTGAAAGAATTTCGTGGGGAGTGTTATGCTTAACCGCTTAGAATATTTCTGTGTTCTTGGAAACTAAACTGAAGAAGATAAAGAAAGAATTACGTCTATATATTGTTTCCCCAGATAAATAGCAGCATCTGTGAATGTATGTCTTAAAATAGGGCCAAAGGCATAAAAGAAATGACTAAATTCCCTCATCCCATGCTATAGTCTCACTTGATACTTCCAAGTTCTTTTTTAAAAAAAAGATCTCCAGGGAATCTCCTGTTTCTATCGCATCACAAAGATCCTGACCCTTAGGCAAGGTAGTGTTCCAAAACTGCTTCCTCGGGGCAATATAAACATAATAACATTGGCTGGTTTATGGGTCCCTTGAAAGACTGTGCAGATAATGAATATAAAGTGGTTTGAATGCCTGAAATATATTAATTCCAATCTTGTCTCTTGTGCATTTCCAGATGAAGTGGTGTACATTTATGCATGCTTTTTAAGTTGCATAGAGAAGGTCGACCACATTAATCAGGACATAAATAGGGATCCTCACATTGTAGTAAGCTTCATCCAAGTCTTCCTTCTATTAAGTGGATGTTTTTCCTTCACTGTATTCTAGCATTCAGCACCCACTTATGCTTACAGGGGGAAAAAGCTGGGATCACCAAATATAAGCAATTCAGATGACAGCAAGCAATTAAATTATTTGGTGCCATCTAGAGGTTACCCAGATTTTGCATTTAGATGGGGCAGACCTAGGTAGGATTCTTTGAAAAGTGAAGCTACAGTGTTCAATAAACCTCTCTGCTTCTTTAATTGGTTTATTGACAACTATGTATATTCTACCTTCTGAATAAAATCCAAATGACATTTTTGAACATATTTGTTTCTGCTTCTTTATACCCAGGCTAAATGAATGTATGTATAGCCAAAGGCATGTCTTTTGAAAAGCACATCACCTCTGTGATCCTTCTGAGAAAGATATCTGAGAGTACAATTAAGTAAGGACGAGTGAGCAGAAACGGTGCCTGTTGAAGGTTTTAAGCAGTGAGGATTAATAGCTTCCCCCTAAATTAAGAACTTACTAATTCTGCCTTTAAAAAGGATGCCTATGTAAAGTGGCACCATGCAAGTTGCAGAGTGTGTGTCTCCTCTTTTAAATAAACAACCATCTTCCTCCAGTGGCAATACTGCAATGGATATTTAAGATCAGATAGGGATGAATATGGAAGGTGCTTAGCAGGGATGCTACATCTGAATACTTCATTCAGCCCTTCAGTTGTATCTGCAGCAGGGACGCCATTTCAGTTTTCACTTCATGGCACGAGAATTGGTGTAACAGTTTTAAACGCACATACAGATGGTCTATATTGAAATTTGTAGCACAACTAAGTAATATTAAATTGTAGCAGCTGAGCTGAAAGGAAGCCCACTCTGGCTTCTTCAACAGTTAAGAAACTAAAGGCTGTTGGGTTGTTTGCATATTAAGAAGGGCCAATTCTAAGCATGCTGTTGAGGGTGATGGAGTGTTTGCATCAAGCTGTGTGACGCTTTGGATCTGTAAGCAGAAAATGTTTTAGCATGCACAGGGGAGTTGCACCTGTCTGAAACTCCATAAACCAGCAGTGTCTTTTCCTGTAATTATATGATGGCCTTCTGCAGTTTGCATTTTGGCTTTTGGAGTTGCAGGCAAGGACAATGTACAAGCCTGCACATCCCCCAAGTAACTTTCTGCTTTCAAATTCCAAGCACTGCACCCTCCTGGTTGCCATTTCAACATGTGCTTGTTTATTTGTTTAATATGTAACTTGTCTGTTTGGCATGCTTTCCAAAGCAGCATGACAATATTTGAAACAGAAATGGAGGCAACATTTCAAACCAACTGTTATAAAATCCTAATTCAAGAATAAGGTAAGATGCACTTAGGTTTCTGTAGGATTGTGCTTGTTATAAATGTAACAAATAAATAATAAAGCAAGGAAGAAAAATCCACCTAAAATTTCATTAAAGTATATGAAATTTGATACCTGTTTGACCATCTAAATCCTCAAAAGGATCTTCTAGTATACGTATGGTTATGCTGGGAAAAATACTCTGGAGAGGCTACTGGAGTTTTCTCTTGAAACCAAAGATAGCAATAAAGCTACAGTTTGGGTGTCCTTCTCTTCAGGAGGCCCAGGGCTGCAGAGTCAAGGATCAGTGACAGAGGGTGGCCTCCAATCTACTTTGGTGAATAAGATGCAGACTATTTTTATTTTGTTTTATTTTAAGGCAGGAACTTGTAGTGTCTTGCTGAGATATTTTTCTAGTCCAAGTCCTGCTTTCTTCAAATTTTCCAAATTATCATTCAGCCACTGACTGGAAAACATCAAGATTTGTCTATCTAATTTGTCAAAGTAGAATTTGTCACAGCAGATTTTGATGGGCAGAACTACATCTCATATTTAGTAAAAATGGGGAAAAACATATATTACTAGCAAGTTTGATCTAACTCATTTAACACACTATTTCCTTCCTATTTTTTTTTCTTTAAGAGGAAAGATGTCTGCAAATTATCTGAGTAGGAGTATCTGGCAGAATATATATATATATATATATATATATATATATATATATATATATATATATATATATATATATATATATATATATATATATATATATTTATTGCCGGCCACATGACCACGGAGACGTCCTCGGACAAGCGCTGGCTCTTCAGCTTTGAAATGGAGATGAGCACCGGCCCCTAGAGTTGGAAACGACTAGCACGCATGTGTGGGGAACCTTTACCTTTTTATATATATACACATACATGTGTGTGTGTGTGTGTGTGTGTGTTTGTATATATATATGTATATATATATGTATATATATATATGTATATATATATATATGTATATATATATATATATATATATATATATATATATATACACACACACACATACACACATACACACATATACATATACATATACAGTACGTATACATACATATAAATATATACATATATATGGATCTTTGGTCATTCAGGTTTTTTCCCACGTAGAATTGAAGGTGTAAGAGCAACGTTTCGACGAAATCTCATCCGGCATCCTCAGGCTGGTGGCTTCAGCTTCGTTCTTCTGAAGCCACCAGCCTGAGGATGACGGATAAGATTTTGTCGAAACATTGCTCTTACACCTTCAATTCTACATGGGAAAAAACCCGAATGACCAAAGATCCACATGCAAACACCTGCGAAAACCTCAGAAAACATGTGTGTGTGTGTGTGTGTGTGTGTGTGTGTGTGTGTGTGTGTGTGTGTGTGTATATATATATATATATATATATATATATATATATATATATATATATATATGAAAGTGGCAAGACAGGATGTACTTGAAAAAATAATCCTTTTAGATAATGTTCTGATGCATGATTAATATTTAAGACAGCCGGTATCAGGCAGATCTTCTGTCAAAATCAGGTGGAATCTTATCAAATGATATTTCAAGGCTGGCTATCAACCATATGAAGGACTGACCCATAGGATATAAAAAAAAAGAATTGCCTACCCTATAGCTATTGTTCTTTAGGGAGGAAATCTTTGAATTCACAGAGGATGTTTTGTGCATGCACATAAACCTTGTTGTTACAAAGATCTTTGGCATTCTACTGCACATGTCTACAAGTGTGGCTTCTCACAGAGCCTCCAAAACTAACACAGCAGTCCAGGAGGGTTGACCATTTGAAGACCATTATTACAGGTAAGCAAATTTTTCTTCATAATAGTCTCTCTAAATTCTCAATATGGGAGTATAGCAAGCTTATGTTCAATGAATATTTTTTCAACTTACATTCAATATTTTTCCAGATGTTATATTCTTCAACTCCCAGAATCTCCCAGATTGTAGGGCCATTGCTGAGAATTCTGGGAGTTCAAATCCATGCGTCTGAAATTGTGAAATGTTCTTGCAAAGAAAGTGGTGGCTTAAGGTGAATTAAATGGGCAGCACAGTTGAACTGTTTCACTAATCAGGTTAGCAAAACTCTGAGGTGAAACAGATGTGCTATTCACAGACATGCATAAGAAATGTATATTGCTAGGAAAAATGAAATGATTTTTTTTTTGTCAGCGCATAATGCCAGTGCTGGCCAAACATGTAATAAAGGCAAGCAAATATGACTGTCATGGGGAAAATGTGAGAAAAATCTCTGTGGAAATCAGAAGGTACCTTTACCCGAAAAGATATATCTCTTGAAGACATTTTCCGGAAAAATTGGATAAAGGTAAAAGAAAAACAAGAACCTCTGAATTTTCAAAATGAAAACACTTTCATTTTTGCGTGTGTACTTGAAATCCAAAAGAAGATGGTAGATTTCTCACAGTTTCCTGTCTCCTTTTAAAGTTACTAAAAACAGGGTTTTATTGCATGTCATATATTTTTAAAGTTCCTTTAAAGTTTTTTTTAGAGTTTAACCTTTCCTAGCAATCTGTATGTTGATGTTTCTGAAATTTTAAGAACTGAGTAAATGTTGGTTATTCCTCTTAAGTTTGCCAAGGATACTGGTTTTGAGTTCTGTTTCTCTTATGTCAGTTTCTAGAGTTCACTTTGATGTTTTAACAGCTTTTCTTTTATTTCTAGTTGCTGAAAAAAACTATCACCATGTTATATACTACATAATAATTATAAATAACCTAAAATATATTCCTCAAGTAAGAAGATGCTGGATCAGTCATGGAAGACTTTTATTTAAGACAGTCCTAGAAAAGGGGAGAAGGCTGTTAATAGTTACTTTATCTAAAATAAACCTTCTGAACATGATGCAAATGTAAGCAAACAACATTTAAATTAATCTTGCAGTAAATTTCAAGATGGCAGGAACTGAATCGTTCCAAAATTGCATTCATCACATTCCATACAATACCTGAGAACAATTCAGGCTATATAAATTGATTGAATAATTGAAGGAATGAAGGAATCAATCTAAAGCCCCTGTCATCATGGTGGGGAAGGCTGAACCCAGAGAATATCTGCTCAACTTTGCCAGTTTGATTTAGTGATTAAGACACCAGGTTAGAAAGTGGGAGACCATGAATTCTAGTCATTTTAGTCATGAAAGTCGGCTGGGTGAGCTTGGTCCAGTCACTCTCTCAACCCAACACATCTCCTGTTCTTGGGGGGGGGGGGAGTAAGGAGGAGGAAAGTGCATTGGATATGTTTGCTGCCTTGAGTTATCTGTAAAAATTATAAAAATGAGATACAAATAAATGAATAAATAAAATTCTTTCCAGAGGTTTCCCTCTGAGCGACTATCAGAGGCCCTTTATTTTGAAATCACATTTGAACTGGGCAGCATTTTAAACAGAGAACTATCTGCTGATAGAACTTCATAGGCGCCCTTTGGCCACTGAAAGTATTGGGATATTTTTATATTCTGGAGAACTAAATGTAAGTATGTTCTCTACTTGCATTGCATTTGCAAATAACAAGAATATTCACCTTGGCAAACTGGCTTGAGGCCATTTAAAGTAACTACACACTCTGTTTAAATTCCCTTTGCATTTTCCACTGATGCAGTATTTTTCTTCATTTCCTTGCTCTACATGGCACAGCTCTGCACTCTTAATCAGATATGCAATCTCATCACAAAAAACAGTTACGTTTCGTTGCCAGTTGATGAAGAATCATTCAGTAGAATTAAATTACTTAGAGTTATCTAATAAGAATATTTCATATATGGGTGCTGATGGCCTAGCACTTCCATCTGGAAGTGATTATTTTGATGGGGTTTTCACAAGGGAACTTCCTGGAGGATGCTCTGTGCCTGTTTTAACACTGGGTATCTCCAAGAAAAAGACATCTGTTTTCACTTCACGAATCGAGGTGGGGGGCCTGATTTTCTCCCATATTAAAGTGAGAAACAGAGATGTTGAAATCTTTTCCTTCAGGTTTATAATGGGCACAGAGAGGAACTGTATTTTGCAAAGGGTGAAAAAATGCTCTCAGGTTGTTGCATAACTATTTAATGTTTGAATAAAAAGACTACCAAAAGAAAGGTTTGAGAGAAGAACCAAATATCAGATGTCACAGGCATCTGAACGGATATAGAGATTGCCGGCGGGTGACACCCAGGGATAGGGCCTTCTCAGTGGGAGCGCCTGCCCTCTGGAACCAGCTGCCGGTGGAGCTGAGAACTGCCCCCGACCTCCGATCATTCCGCCGGGGCCTGAAGACCTGGCTCTTTGAGCTCTCGGGCCCAGGCTGAGGAGAAATTTTTTAATTGGGTTTTAAATTGTGTACAGGGTTAATTTAATATTTTTTAATATGGTTTTAACTTTTGTATGTTGGATTTTTTAATTCCCTGTAAACCGCCCTGAGTCCTCAGGGAAAGGGCGGTATATAAATGCAACTAAATAAATAAATATAGGAGATCCCTTTCCTTTCCTTCTGCGGCTGCAGTTTTAGGAAAGTCCTGAGATCAGGATTTACCAAAAGACCATGGAGGTAGATCTTTAGACTGATATGTAAATTATAGCCTAATCTACTGGAAATACAAGTAGTCCTCAATTTACAATAGTTCATCTAGTGACCATTCAAAGTTATAACAGCACTAAAAAAGTGACTTATGACCATTTTTCACACTTACGATCTTTACAGCAGCCCCATGGTCATGTGATCAAAATTCAGACATATTGCAACTGACTCATATTCATGACGGTTACATTGTCCCAGGTCACGTAATCACTTTTGGTGACCTTCTGACAAGCAACGACCATAGGGAAGCCAGATTCACTTAACAACCGTGCTACTAACTTAACAATAGCAGTGATTCACTTAACATCTGTGGCAAGGAAGATTGTAAAATGGGGCAAAATTCTCTTAACAACTATCTCGCTTAGCAATAGAAATTTTGGGCTCAATTAGATAGGTCATAGACTGAGATCTTCCTGTATCTGACATCATAGTGAAATTCTCCCACATTTAAAAAAATATTCAGAATTGGTTACAATGAGATTTTCCTTCAATGAAGTTCTTGGGTTTAAGTTTCCAAAACTCCATATTTCTAATATTCAAATCCAATGTGTCCATATGTAAAATGTTAGTCTTGATGTAAAAATGTGAACTTTCTTTCAGACATGCACCCCCCCCACCAAGTTCCCCAAAGTCAGCTGAAATAAATCAATTCTGCATTTGAAAGTCGCAGCTCAGATACCAGTTTAATGGATAGCTCTGGGCAAGTCAATTGCTTAGTATCAGCAGTTTCCAAATTGTAAAATAGGCATGATAACAACTCACTTCACATTGTTATGGTGAAGATGGATTGTTAAGAACTATAGTATATAAATCTGCATTGTGTAAGTATTGTGGAATTAACTTATTAAACATGTGATCCAAGAAGAGTACTAACACCAACTGAGAACTAGAGAAAATTTCTTAAGTATATGTCCCATATTGTATCAGGAAGAGATGCTCCAAGATTTTGTTCAACTAATATATTTAAATAAGTCAACATAATTTGTACTTTCTGGAATGTTGTTTGCACTTCAAATAGGCTCATTTGTAGTTCAAAAGTGTATCAAAATCCACACAGCAAGGCATTCTTTTAACATAAAACATGTACAAAAATCAGCATTCTAGAATGTAAGACTTACAAAAATACATTTAGAACACTAACAATGAAGCACATTTTAATGAATCTGTTGTAAACAGCAAGTTGTTCTGTCCCATTTTTGCTCAATTATATGGATTAACACATACAAATTGAACACCTTAGAGAAACTGGAGTACTTTAGCCATCACTCTGGTAAGAGTGGGCAATCTATAGATTCAGGGAACATGCAAGTCTTGAAGCACCATCTGGGCATGCTATTAGAGTAGAGGATGAAAGAAAATTATACAGAGTATATTCTATAACATAATCATGTCACATTTTTAAAAATCCTTACTTTACTCCTCCAGCCTTTTTTTCATCCACAAATGATGTGGCCTGTCCCTTTTTATAGTCCTCAGCCCCATCCAATGTTTATGGTCTTGACTCCTCCTATTCTAAGACAACAATAATGGACTGCCAAACTTGATTATTGTATTGCTTCTTATTTTCACACAATTCATCAGAAAACTAGCTATTTATGAAGAATAATTTTAGCATAGCTCTCCCAGTTCTGTGACCTTTCTACTTGGAAGAAACCCCATGCTGGAAAAGTAAAGATTGAGACCCTTACCCTACAATGATTTTGATTCTGCAAACCATTTGAACTAAGTAAGTAGTAAGTAACTAAGTAAGTAACTAAGTAAGTAGATATACCCCCGATAAATTTAATTAATAAATAAATAATTAATAATTAATAATAATAATAATATTGAAAAATTCACCACTAGTCAATTGCAAAAGGCGGCCTTACTAGGAACTGCTTCCATCCTGCGATGATATCTGTAATACCATCAGACATCCATATCAGCTTATCCCAGGTCCTTGGTAAGGACTTGATAGGTAGACAAAAATGCCAAATGCCAGTCTGAACATCTGGCTGACTGTGCGATGATCAATAATAATATGTGGGATAACCCAAAGAAACACAACAAGGATGTGGCTTGGTTAAAAGAGGTGGATGCAAATAAAACAGAAGTTGAAATGAAAGAACTAGTAATAACAACAAAAATGGTAGAAAAAAGTTCAAGGAAGATAAAAAAAATTAGTCAGCACCAGGTGAAGATGAACTGCATGGGTTTTGGTTGAAACATCTAACTGTTATATACCCACTCATTGCCAAGCAGTTCAAAAATATATTACAAGGAGGAGAAATTGAAAAGTGGCTAACAACTGGGAAAACCTACCTAATGATTAAAAATCCAGCAAAAGGGGCAACACCAGGCAACTACAGGCCAATTACCTGCTTACCAACAACTTTCAAATTGCTAACTGGTGTGGTAGCTGATGCAGTACAACAACATCTAGTTGAAAAAAATCTCTTTCCACCTGAGCAGAAAGGAAACCGCCCCAATAGCAGAGGAACAAAAGATCAACTCCTAATAGACAAAAATGATCTTGGAAAACTGCAAGGAAAGGAAGACCAACCTGAATGTAGCATGGATTGACTACAAAAAGGCATTTGACTCTCTGCCACACGACTGGATAATCAAGTGCCTAGAAATAACAGGAGTCAGTAGAAACATTAGAAAATTTGTGCAAAGATCAATGGCACAATGGAAGACACAGTTGCAGGTCAATGGAGGAGATTCATTATCACCACTACTATTTGTTATTGTTATTGTTATTTCCTCTGTCAACAATACTGAATAACTCAGGACATGGCTATCAAACATCAAAAACATCTGCCAGGCACCTTGGGTGCAATCCCAAAACAGCTGGAGCACCACTTGAACACCATTGGCATTGACAAATTCACCATTAGTCAATTGCAAAAGGTGGCCTAATAATAATAATAATAATAATAATAATAATAATAATAATAATAATAATAATAATAATAATAATAATAAACAACTAATGCCATGAAAGCAAAGATACAAAAATCCACTGACAATCCAAATTGCCAACTTTGCAACGACAATGTGAAACTGTTTCACATTTAATAGGTGAGTGCAGCAAAATCGCACAAACTGATTACAAAACTAGACAAGACCGAGTTGCTAAACTAATCCACTGGGCATTGTGTAAAAAATACGACTTGCCTGTGTCTGAAAAGTCGTGGGAAAATAGGGTGGAAAATGTTGTCGAGAATGAGAGGGTGAAGATCTTGTGGGACTTCTGAATACAGACAGATCACCATTTGGAACACAACATGCCAGATATTGCAGTCGTAGAGAACCTAAGCATACATTTGATTGATATCACTGTAACAGGAGATGCCAGAGTCAAAGAAAAAGAACTGGAAAAAATTACAAAAAACTGCGACCTGGCCGTCGAAACTGCGCAATTATGGATGAAATGTGTAACAGTGATACCCATTGTCATCAGGGCACTGGGAACTATGTCAAAAATTTTTGCAAAATACATCAAGAAATTGCAGCGTCCTGCAATAACTCCAGCAAAGCTACAAAAAACTGTGTTACTCGGAACATCTTACATTTTAAGGAGATACCTGGTTGATACCTGGGATGCTGGCAGCAAACCGTGTCAACCATTAGTGCCAGTCAATTTGAGTGTTCAGTTGACTGAGGTTCATGTTTAATAATAATAATAATAATAATAATAATAATAATAATAATAATAATAATAATAATAATAATAGAGTTGGAAGGGACCTTAGAGGTCATCTAGTCCAAGAGCCACTTGGAACCGGTTCCCTCACTCAAGGAAAAACTGGGAGCCGCAAAAAATGTGTGCGCATGCACGTACCTGCACACATGCGCAGAACAGGGTTTGACTGAAGAGTGGAGCCAAGGCAAGATATGCACATACCCTGCATATTTGAATTGATTGATTGAACTTTTTTAATCCCACTTTTTTTTTGGACTACACATAGCAGAAGACTGGGAGCTGCAGGAGACGGCTGAAAGAGCCGCATGCGGCTCCGGAGCTGCGGATTGCAGACCTGTGCCCTATACCATTTTGGACAAATGGCTGCCAGTCTCTTCTTAAAAACTTCCAGTGTTGGAGCATTCACAGCTTCTGGAGGCAGGTTGTTCCACTGGTTAATTATTCTACAGTAACTGTCAGGAAGTTTCTCCTTAGTTCTAGGTTGCTTCTCTCCTTGGTTAGTTTCCATCCATTGCTTCTTGTCCTGCCTTTCGGCACTATGGAGAATAGCTTGACTCCCTCCTCTGATGCCCCTGAGATATTGGAACACTGCTATCATGTCCCCCCCTCATCCTTCTCTTCATTAAACTAGACATACCCAATTGCAGCAGCCGTTCCTTATATGTTTTAGTCTCCAGTCCCCTAATCATCTTTGTTGCTCTTCTCTATACTCTTTCTAGAGTCTCAACATCTTTTTTACATCGTGGTGACCAAAACTGGATGCAGTATTCCAAGTGTGGCCTTACCAAGGCATTGTAAAGTGGCATTAATACTTCACGTGATCTTGATTCTATTCTTCTGTTAATGCAGTCTAGCACTGTGCTGGCTTCTTTGGCAGCTGCAGAACACTGCTGGCTCATGTTTAAGTGATTGTCCACTAAGACTCCAAGATCCCTCTCACAGTTACTGCTATTGAGCAAGGTATCACCTATAGTACTATACTTATGCATTTGGTTTTTCTTGCCTAAATGTAGAACCTTACATTTTTCACCATTGAATTTCATTTTGTTAGATAGTGCCCAATGTTCAAGTCTGTCCAGATCCTTCTGTATCTTAAGCCTATCTTCTGGTGTGTTGGCTATTCCTGCCAGCTTGGTGTCATCTGCAAATTTGATGAGTTCCCCATCTATCCCCTAATCCAAATCATTGATGAAGATGTTGAAGAGCACTGGGCCTAGAACAGAGCCCTGTGGTGCCCCACTACACACTTCCTTCCATGTAGATGCAGTTCCATTGAGGACCAACACTGAGTACGGCAGGTCAGCCAGCTACAAATCCATCTGGTGGTGACGCTATCTAACCCACATTTTCCTATCTTATCAAGTAGTAGGTTGTAATCTACTTTATCAAATGCCTTACTGAAGTCCAAGTAAATTATATCTACAGCATTCCTCTGGTCCACTAATTTTGTTACTTGGTCAAAGAATGCAATAAGATTTGTCTGGCATGATCTGTTTTTGACAAACCCATGTTGTCTTTTGGTAATGACTTTGTTTGCCTCGAGGTGTTTGCTGATTTGTTGTTTGATTATCTTTTAACCATATTTCTGCAATTTTGACAAGAGACTGGAATTAATGAAAATCCAGACAAGTCCTCTAGATAAACTACTCAGAGTGTGGTAAGTGAGAAAATGTGAAAAGAAGTTGCACAGTTGAATATTTTCTCATGGAAATAAAAGACAGACCTAAATTGTTCAGGAAGACACATTTAAACAACCATTCTTATGGATACCTAGATTTCTTTATGCAAGGAGTTTTATATGCAAAAAGGCATTCACACAATCTCATGTCTTACGAATCAAAACCTGGCAGAGGTGGAAGTACTTGAATATATAAATATTTCCTGGACCTACAATTTTAAAATTTCTGACTTTTCTGCTTCTGGAAGAAAGAATTATCCTAAAGACCATTGAATTCTAGTTCAGTTCTGAAATATATTACCTCAGCTTGTCTCCCTCGCCTTAACACTATGATGGAAAAACCATAATAAAGCTTTTTGGGGCGATTGAAATCTGACGCTGTCAGTGAAAAATAAAACCCTCCTTTTCCACTCTTCTCTTTGCAGCAAGGAATTTTCCTTACATGGAGCATTTGCACAGAAATGTATCAGTTTGCAGTTTGGTTTCATTTGGATACTTATTACTCTCTGTGTTTATGTGTGCTATAGATATATCAGTGGCGGCTTTATAGCCTTAATATTACTTTAATGAAGTTTTGGGAATGTTTAGATTCATATGTGATCTCATTTCAATAAGATCCAGCTCAACTTGGATTTCCTAGCACCTAACCAACCACAAGGGCAGTACGAGGAACACAGTTAATACTGATGCCTCGTTGGCAAAGGAGCTGAATATTTTCTTCGCTCGCTACGAGGTAAAAAGACCAGACCCCGTAGCCTCTGCTGGCCAGCCTTCTGATACTCAGCAACTCACCCTGTTTGAAGACCAAGTGAGAACTGTATTGAAGGCTGTGAATCCCAGCAAAGCCGCAGGCCCAGATGGGGTGCTGGGGATAGTGGTTAAGAACTGTGCCGACCAATTAGCAGGGGTCCTGACTAGGATCTTTAACATCTCCTTGCAAACGACATGTGTACCATCATATTTGAAAGCAGCTACCATTGTCCCAGTCCCAAAGAAAACTACAGTTGAGTGCCTGAATGACTACAGACCTGTTGCATTAGCATCTGTAGTCATGAAATGCTTCGAAAGACTGGTTCTCCAACATCTTAGGACATGCCTCCCACTGGACTTAGATAAACATCAATTTGCCTACAGGGGGAACAGGTCGACAGACGATGCCATAGCTACTGCTCTACACTCTGTAGCAAGCCATCTTGAGTAACCTGGAAGCTATGTCAGGATGCTTTTTGTTGATTACAGCTCGGCTTTCAACACCATTTTGCCAAACACTCTCATTGCAAAGCTGACTGACTTGAAATTTTCCCCCTCCATCTGTGATTGGATTCAAGACTTTCCTGGGGACTGGTTACAAACAGTGAGGGTCGTGTCTGTTTTATCCACCCCCCTGAAGCTTTGCACTGGCTCGCCACAGAGCTGCATGCTTAGCCCCTACCTGTACTCATTGTACACATATGATTGTGTATCATCTGACCCATCTACTGCGATCATTAAGTTCTCAGATGATACCACCATAGTGGGTCTTATTACAGGAGGAGATGAGACAGCATACAGGGGGGAGGTACAAAAACTATCCATATGGTGTTTCAACAACAATTTGCACCTGAACATCAGCAAGATGAAAGAAATGGTGCTAGACCTCTGGAGGAAAAAAGAGGAACCTGCCCCACTTTACATTGGGGGGGGCTGTGTGGAGAGAGTTTCCTCCTTTAAATTTCTGGGAGTCTATCTCTGTGAAGATCTTACCTGGAAAGTTAATACAACCCAGGTGGCCAGAAAGGTCCAACAGAGACTCCACTTCCTCAGGGTCTTGTGGAAGAACAGGGTAGAACAACAGCTAATGACCCTCTTTTACTGGTCTACTATAGAGAGCATCCTCTCGTACTGTATTGTGGTTTGGTATGCTGGTCTGACAACCGCGGATAGGAAAGTATTACAGAGGGTGGTGAGCACAACACAAGACATTGTGGGCTGTCCCCTGACACTACTGGATGACATCGCCAGGGCTCGCTGCCTTGGAAGAGTGAGGAAAATTCTCAGGGATGACTCACACCATCGGGTAAGAGATATAGGAGTATAGGAGATATAGGAGTATAGCCAGCTGTACCAACAAGCTGAAGAGCAGCTTTTATCCATGGGCTATTAGGCTCTTGAATGGGAAATAATTTTATAAACTTTATGTATGATTGACTTGCGAGGCTGATGTGTTGTGCAATTAGCTCACATGGTGTAATAAGATGAAGGGTTTGTTGTCACTGTGAGTTGGGGGTGGGGGCACGAAGGGAGGCTCAGCCAATCTCGATGTATACATGGTTGTACTTTGACAATAAAGGTTCATTCATTCATTCATTCATTCATCTAATAAACTAATTAGTCCAATTTAAATTCAGGGCCTGTCGGAACCCAATGCATTGAACCCAATGGTTTAGGGCTATCATACAGGGGATATTCCATAAGCCCTGAATTATCCAGACTTCTTTAGATTTAGTTATGGCATTACCTTCCAGTTCTAGTGGTTTAAAGACAGCATAGTGGCTTCCACAGGTTAATTAACCTTCAACAAGTAAACTATGCAAGTAGAAAGTATGGAGAGAAAGAGCATTAACTGAGACAGTGAACTGATGTAATCACAGCCCAGAGTCATACTTCCTAGGCTGGTCCTTTAGTTCTGTGGCCCTCCAAGGACAAAAGATCTCCTTCCAAAGCATACCTTTGGGGACCTGGATGTCTAAGAGCTCAGAATAGCCTTCTTCTGCATGGAAAAGCAGCCTGCACAGTTTAAGCAAGTAATCCAGTGATCTGAGGCCAGGGTAGGGAAAACTATACAAGGGTGCCCACACCTAGAAAAGGAGACTGTATGAAATTTACACTATGTGTTATGATCTTAAAGAGAATTTTGATAAAATTGTTGGCACATTACATCAGATAAATTATCTAACAATTTGCTACATGACAGTGCTTGTTTGAGAGAGAGAGAGAGAGAGAGAGAGAGAGAGAGAGAGAGAGAGAGAGAGAGAGAGAGAGAGAGAGAGAGATGTAGCCAAGAAAATGCACAGTTGCTTACCCGTGATTAGTAAGATTGGCTCAGATCCCATCTGAGTAGATGGAGCAGTCTCCTACTATATAACTACCGCTCACTGCTCAGAAGTTTTCCTGGCCAGTGAACAGCTATTTCCCTCTCAGGAAGGTGCAACAGAAACCAGGGAGACGAATTACATCTCTACTTAAACAGTGAAAATGTCAATAATGTCCTGTTAGCTAAACATTTACACTACATATCTGTCTTTGTCTCTGCTTCTATGGTACCCTATAGGAGAACTGTCTATTCTGATTAAGTTGCTGAAATTGCACCTCCTTCTCCTGCCTTGCTTTCCCCTGGAGTATTTCTCTGTATTTTATTTCCATAACCAGTAAATTGTTCCTTCAATACTAGTTGAACAGATATGAAAAAAGGCAAGCCAGTAAGAAAATGGACTTACTTCTGAGTAAGCATGGATAAACTAAAAACCTCTTACTCCCTTGAACACTTAGTCTTTACATATCACCTACAGAGAATAAAAGAAAAAGTATTTTTAAAAAAGGATGATTTAACATAAAAACAGTATGTTAATTTCTATGCACAGATGTAAATTTAAAATAATTGATGTAATTTAAATGGAAGTGCATATTATTCTTTGCAACAACAACAACAAAAGACTGCTGTTGTCAAGAGGTGTATAAGACTTGGGTTAATTTTCAACAGCAGACTCAAGTGACTATACTCATGAGGATGGTCTTCAAGAAGTAACATCTGCTCTTCATTTCCAATTTTGAGATCCTGCATCACTCACCCTTCTCCATCACAGCATCTTCCAATATACCTGACAAGTAACAGCCCGGAAACAACTGCTAGAAAAAAATAAGCTAATGTAGTGCTGGGAAAGTAATGGCAGAGAAGCATACTAAAAACTACATCAAATAGTAATTTGTCCTTAAAGCCTAAGTTTGCCTAATAGCAAGGGTCACCAGGGCTACAGATCTCATTAGGAGCTCTGTAGCCACATTGCCTAGCAACTAAGAGGGACATAGGAAATCTGCTTTTGGCAATAAGGTCTTCTGCTGAAAAAGTTGGCTTTCTGTAAGGTGCCTCTATATTGCTTTTATTCATTGAGCCTAGCTGACAGCACATCCTGGCTGAAATGCTTGAGATACTTGAGTCTGTCCATCAGGCAGAGCAGTGAGGGAAGAGAGAATGGGGGAGGAGAAATGTCTCTTTTGGGCCAGTTGCTGGCAGCAGAAGACCCACTTCAGCTCTTTCCTCCCCTCCAGTTTCTCTCATCTATGGCCAAAGTGACCATTCCCTGAGAATGGAGAACTGCCACTAAGGGAAGCATATAACTGTTTCTCCCACCCATATCTTCTCCCACCAGTAGAGCTATTTTCCTATTCTGCAGATCACTCTGGCATCTCTGATGCTTTACCATAGAAGGAAGGTACTGGTAAGTGACAGGAAATGTCTTTAGCTGCTGCTATCCATGGCAGCATTTCCCTCCACTCAGTACTCACTGCAGGATCTAATACAGGGGTGTCAAACTGCCAGTCCGCGTGCTGGATGCGTCTTGCAGAAGCCTTGCCTACCCCATTGACGGCAATGGCAAAACCGTCCCAATACGTTGCATGATGTCACGTGACGCCACAAGTTTGACATGTCTGATGTCAACGCTGCTAACATCGAATGTTATTGCTTGACAAGAGATGAAGAAGTAGCTATTTCATATGTTAAACTTGTGTATTGCTTTAAGACTTGTATATTGCTTTAGTTTAAAGTTGGGAGGAGGGAAGAGTAGGAATGCACTTTCAAGGCCATTTGTCTCTCTAAAGAAGATAAGGCTTTGGCGGTTCTTCTAACGGAAGAGAAACTGATTCTTTAAATTAATTTGAGAATATGATTAATGACAAAATTAGAAATATGGAGAATTGTGTTTTAATATATTGTGCAAGGGGCAGAGATTTCAGATTCCAGCTTCTTTCGAGCAAGCATTTGCCAGTGTATTAGGCTAATAAAGGACTTTTAAGGTAAACAATGCCTCAGAGTCACTTGAAAAGCCCATATGTCAGAAACTTGACATCTGATCTAATACATTAGGGAGGGGTAAGCAGCTTTCTCTTGGTATATAGTGGTTGGGAACATTTCCCCCTTTACCTTGCTTTTTCTTATATATATATATATATATATATATATATTTTATTAATTTTCTAGTTTTATAATCATAAGTACTTAATAAACAATGTGTTCTCCTGAGGCCATTAGTAATTCAGTGGTACATATTAACTTATTTAATTTAGGCCCAATATTACACCACCCAATATCTTCCTCTCTTCTTCCAGTAGTACACATTTTCTCACATTAAAAAGGTAAAGGTAAAGGTTCCCCCGCACATGCGTGCTAGTCATTTCCGACTTTAGGGGGCAGTGCTCATCTCTGTTTCAAAGCCGAAGAGCCAGCGCTTGTCCGAGGATGTCTCCGTGGTCATGTGGCCGGCATGACTAGACGCCAAAGGCACACGGAACGCTGTTACCTTCCCACCGTAGTGGTCCCTATTTTTCTACTTGCATTTTTACGTGCTTTCGAACTGCTAGGTTGGCAGAAGCTGGGACGAGTAACAGGTGCTCACTCTGTTATGCGGCACTTGGGATTCGACCCGCCAAACTGCCGACCTTCTGATCGACAAGCTCAGCGTCCTAAACCACTGAGCCACAGCGTTCCTGCTTTTCTCACATTAGGCAAATACAATTATTATTGTTGTTAATACATATACAATTGAATATCAACATCTTTGTTACATTTTCCTAATAATATCAATAATATCAATTTAAAATATCTTTTCTAGCCAAAATATATCTTAATTGCATTTGCACTTAATATCCATTTGTTCAATTAATATCCTGTTTTTCCCACTTTTAATAATTTTTTAATTCCCCATCAGTGTTCAAAATGTCTGCATCGCTTATAATTTCTCATAATAAGTTATATTTGGGTAACCAAAAGCTTCCCTTATTCAAACCCTCTTAGCATTTTTATATTTCCCTTCTCATACCAACATATAATATTCTAGTTATAAATCCTACCTTTCTAGTTATAATAATACTTCTATTTCTAACAATTATCTATTCTCAGCCATGTTCAAACATCTGATTAATAGTATAATATACCATCTAATGCAGGCATGTCAAACTGCTGCCCTGCGGTTCAGATGCATCATACTGAAACCGCGCCCACCCCATTGCCGGCAATGGGGAAAAAGTCACGATATGTCGCACGATGTCATGTGACATCACGAATTTGACATGCCTGATCTAATGGGTCAAAATCTATTTTCTTCAGTCTTACTCTAGCTTTCTTCCTTTGCCAACTAACTTTCCAAGTCAATGCATTTGAATCATCAAGTAATTCTTCCTCTATTTTTGTGTACATTGTTTGGAATAAGAAAGACAATTTGATTAAAGTAATTTTTGGAAGGATGCTCAGCCCATTGATATTCATTAAATATCCTTCCTGCTTCTCTAATTTCTCACAGTTCTCCTAACAGCTCTATCTTCCATTCAATCACCTCTTCTTTCGTATCCTCAAGTGTGTTCTGAGATCTTGACAGGAAAATATCTTTTCCATTTCTGATATTATTGCTATGTTTTCTAATTCTTCATTTGTCTGAGTCTGTCTGTTAGTTCCTTTCTTTAGGTCCTCCATCTCTGTATCTGCTTCCTCTGATTTTCCTTCTATTTGCTGGTATAAGGACCCACTTCAACTAACCACCCAAAAAGCAGAACTCTTGAAACAGGCATTGTCTCAAAAGAAATATTTTATTAGGGCTCAGTGACAGGCGAGATCTGGGGAAAAGTCTGCCAAAATGGTATAGCTAAGCAAGCAATATTCCTCCTCCCACCAAAATCATAATGGCCATTTGAAATCCAGCCAATCCACAGATGGTCTAATGAGCGCATTTCTCTGCAACCATTTCCCTGATAAAGGGAAACACATTCCTATCCCAAGAGGATGGAGGGAGGAGGGGAATATAGAAAGCAAAAGTTATCCCAAGCACATGCAAGCTCCCCCTCCCCTTAACAGAATGGCAGGCCCCCAAAGCAGCATATATGGCTAAGGAAAGGGAGGAGAGTCTGGGGGTCCTGACATACAGGCTCCCCCCCTGAAGAATGGGAAATACATAAGGAAAACAAAAAGGGGAAGGGAAACAACAATATAAAAAGTCAGTGGGGTTTGTCTGGGTAGTTGGAGTGGAAACATTGCAATAGTTTAAGAGCTTGAATATGTTTCTTATACACTCATTCATTTTGGCCAGAAGAGAGATTCTTCCAAGCAACCAAATACATGGTGTATGTGAGAGTCCAAAATTTCTCTAATTTCAAAGTGTTGTTCAACCTCAACCATAATAGGAGTAGGCACTGGGGATGCAGGAGGTCTGAGATTGGAAGTAATCTCTGGTTTTAGTAAACTGCAATGGAAAACAGGGTGGATTTTCCATAGATTCTTAGGTAAATCAAGCTCAACAGTCACAGGATTGATGATGCATTTCACTGGAAAAGATCCTATAAATTTAGGTCCTAATTTCTTTGAAAGTTGCAATGATTTTAGGTACTTTGTGGAAAGGAAAACTCAATGTCCCACCTGATAAGGTTTCTACTCCACCCTATGTTTATCAGCTTGAGTTTTGTAGGCTTCCCTGGCTTTGTCCAGGGCTTTCTTAACCACTGGCCAGGTGTTTTGCAATTTTTTGATCCACTCTTTCAAAGAGGGGGTTTCAGGTTCTTTAGTGGGGAGTTCAGGCATTGCAACAAAAGTCTGATCATTTGCTACTTGAAATGGGGTAAATGCGATACTGGAGTGTAGAGCGTTATTGTAAGGAACTTCAGCAAAAGATAGCAGGTCAGTCCAATTATCTTGTTGATAATTAATAAAGCATCTCAGGTACTGCTCTAGAACTGAGTTAAGTCTCTCTGTTCCCCCCTTTTATCTGTGGATGATGAGAAGATGATAGTCCTTGATTAGAACCCATCAAATCCAGAAAAGCTTTCCAGAACTTAGAAGTGAATTGTCTGAGATTATACATTGTGGAGCCCCATGGAATCGATATATGTTTTGTACAAAGAGTTTAGCTAAAGCTTTGGCAGTAGGAATCTTGGGGCATGGAATTGTTCTGTACAAGCCTGCTACCGGCCCTGCAGAAAAGGCAGGGACAACCCCTTTACAAACGGCAAGAGGCTGGAATTAAGCCTGCCAAATTTATAGCTACAAAAACAAACAAGACACGAACCAAGAAACAGGAGCTTTAAGAAACATGAACCATACGAGCGGTTGCCTTCAGCAAACCAGCCCTCCCAGACATTCCCCTTATATAGAGTTCAGGGCGTGGCTTCTCTCTGCCTCCTTCCGAGAAGCCCCATTGCCTTCCTCTGTTTACTCCTAATTGACTGCCTCCTGCGTCGGGCGTCCTTGAACAGGGCCAGCTGTGGGTCATCTTCATCCACACTGTCAGGCTCACACAGCAGGGTCTCCGTGGTGACCAAGTGGGAGGGGCCTGGCTGAGGGCTATCATCAGCAAGATCTTCAACCCCCTCAGCAAGGTCTTCAACACCCCCCTCCTCCTCTGAGTCGTCCGACCCAACTGCCGAACCCACAGGCTGACCCTGAATCATAACAGGAATGAAATGAACTTGTCTGGAGAACAAATCAGTTACAATCCAAATTACAGTGTTTCCAGCACTTTCAGGCAGCTCCACAATAAAAATCCATTGAAATGTCTCTCCAGGGTGCTGACGGGCTAGCGACTGGCTGCAGCAATCCTGGGGATTTCCCTTGTTGTCTTTTAGCTGCAGCAAAAGTAGGGCAAATTGCTACATAGCTTTCTATGTCCTTTTTTAATGCAGGCCACCAGAACTGTCTCTTAATGAGATGTAAAGTCTTTACAAAACCAAAATGTCCAATGGTTTTTGAATCATGACCAGCTTGCATTATTTTAAGTCTCAATGCTGCTGGGACATATAGTTTCTCCTCAATCCATGCCAAACCATCTTTCATTGCACACAGATTATTGTGGTTGCGATACCACTCATCAGTTTCTAAGGCTGTTTTAAATTCCTGCAATACAGTCTTTTTAGCTGGATCTACTGGTTTAGATTGGGCCCTGATGATTACAGGAGCCACTAATTGGTGGGGTTGCAAAAATGGCTTGGCCACCTTGCTGTTGTATTGTGGTAGTTGGGATAAGGCATCAGCTAAAAGGTTTTTTCCCCCAGGGAAGTAGTGAATGGTAAAGTTAAAATGATAGAAATGCTGGGACCACTGTACTTGCTTAGGAGAGAGTTTCCTTGGAGTTTTCATAGCTTCTGGATTCTTATGATCAGTCCACACCTGGAATGGTATTTTATTACCTTCCAGGAAATGTCTCCAAGTAAGTAAAGCCCATCATAGTGCATAGGTTTCTTTCTCCAAAGCTGCCCACCTTTGCTCAGTCTCTGAGTGCTTTCTTGACATGTAGGCACAGGGTTGTAATTGGCCATCTTTATTTCTCTGTAATAATACTGCTCCCACAGCAACATCACTGGCATCAGCCTGAATTATAAAAGGTCTGGATGTTTTAAAACCGGCTCCATAGAAAAAAGTCTCTTTAGCTTTTCAAATGCTGCTTTGCATTCTCCTGTCCATTTCAACAGTTGACTGGATTTAGGCTTATCCCCCCTCTTGTTTTCAATAGGTTTGTGATTGGTAGGGCAATTTGTGCAAAAGATGGGATGAATTGTCTATAGAAGTTTGCAAATCCTAGGAAACTTTGCAACTGTTTTCTGGTTTGGGGGGGAGCCCAGTATTTTCCCTCCTCCCTGGGTCAGGGTAACTTTGGGGGCAGGGGGTTCCTACCAACCTTCCTTCTTACTGACCCCAAGTGACCATCTGGCTCAATCTTCTTCACCAGAAGATCCAGCTTCCTCCAGGTCCCAGGCTAGGAACCAGGAGACAGAGAGTTCTAGCCCTGCTTCAGGCATGAAGCTCGCTGGGTGACCTTGAGCCCGTTGCTCTCTTATTTCCAGATCCTGCCTCAAAAGATTATGAACCCCGTCCTTATAATACTGGGCACTGTATATGAAATGAAATGAACCTTTATTGTCAAAGTACAAACTATGTGTACATTGAGATTAGCTGAGCCTCCCTTTGTGCTCCCAACCCCCAACACACAGTGACAACAAACCCTCCATCTTACTACACCATGTGAACCAACTACACCACACACCGGCCTCCCAAGTCAATTATGCATAAAATTCACAAAAGTTATTTCTCATTCAAAAGCCTAACAGCCCATGGATAAAAGCTATTTTTCAGCCTGTTGGTGTGGCTGGCTATACTCCTATATCTCCTACCCGATGGTAGGAGAGTAAAGAGATACCGTCCAGGGTGTGAGTCATCCCTGAGAATTTTCCTCACTCTTCCAAGGCAACGAGTCCTGGCGATGTCATCCAGTGGTGTCAGGGGACAGCCCACAATGTCTTGTGCTGTGCTCACCACCCTCTGTAATGCTTTCCTATCCGTGGCTGTCAGACCAGCATACCAAGCCAGAATACCATACGAGAGGACACTCTCTATAGTAGACCGGTAAAAGAAGGTCATTAGCCGTTGTTCTACCCTGTTCTTCTTTTGTGGGCATTCTCACAAGAAATGTGAGAATAAAATGTAAATGTTTTAAATTCAATATGTCTCTTTCTGAAACAATAAGAAGGTACGTACTTTGTTTTCAGTGACATGGGCTTGTTTGTATGTGCCTAGAAAGAGGAGGATCCTGTGGGCCACAAAGAATCATGACAAATTATAATTCTGAAAAGCCTTAACAAAAGTCTTCTACAGATCTGCTTATCCTTTTTTATTTTACAGCTTTTTTCTCTCCTGTTCCATAGTTTAGGACTTAGATCAGTCACGAAAATATCCTAACACTGAGCAATCACATGCATAAATGGAATCATATGCCCAATCAAATCCTTACTTGAGCGCATATCTTAACAGGAATATTGTCCATTGTTTTCAATGGGAGATAACTTTAGCTTTGCATTTCCTTTCTGAAATTCCAAGTCAGTATATGGGTAAGAGTCACTGATAGCTAAGTCACCAATATGTTTTCTTTTATAAAAACAAATCAGATAGAAATAGATAGAATATGTATATATCGTATAGAATCGATAGTCCTTGACTTAAAACTTTTCATTTAGTGACCGTTCAAAGTTACAAGAGCATTGAAATAAAGTGACTTATGACCATTTTTCACACTTATGACTGTTGCAGCACCCCCATGGTCACATGATCAAAATTCAGGTGCTTGGCAACTGGTTCATATATATGACCACTGTAGTGTCCTGGAGTCATGGGATCACCTTTTGTGACCTTCTGACAAACTATGTCAGTGGGGGGAAGCCAGATTCACTTAACAACTGTATTACTAACTTAATAACTGCAGTGATTCACTTAACAACTGTGCAAGAAAGATCATAAAATGGGGCAAAATTCACTTAACAACTGTCTCGCTTAGCAACAGAAATTTGGTACTCAAGTTATGGTCGCAAGTTGAGGACTACCTGTATATATCATAAATTAAAGCACAATGAATCTAAAACATATTTTAGACTACAATGTGTCATTATGCGGGAACAGTTGTTTGGAACAAAATGGAATCATTTCTACCAATGTGTCTTTAAGATTAAAGTAGAGATGGCCTTATCAGCTAATAAGGAACTTTTATGATGTTTAGATGATTATGGCCTGTTTGCTATGGCCTAATAAATAAAATATGTTTTCCTATAATTATAATTGTTTTGAATTAGTCCTTAATATCCTATTTATTTTTGTCATTGTAAATCAGGTCAAGGACTGGATTGTTGATCACTTGTCAAGTTAAATCAGTCATTTTTCTGACCTTGGAGTCATGGTTGAAAAATCAATGAAAAGGTCAAAGCAATATGTGGCAGCTATTAAAAAAGCAGTGCCATTGGGATTACTAGGGAAAGTATTGGAAATAATCCTATCAGTCCTGTGATGCCCTCACACACATTTTACAATGAGGCCACAGTACAGTTGCTCTATGCAGCTGCTCAAAAGTGAATTAAAAAGGATAATTGAATGGGCTCAATTACTTTGCTTTGGAAGAAAAAAGTCCAAAGAAATTTCTAGTGGGAAACATGACAAAAGCATATATGCAACACGTTCAATTAACACAGAAGACTCCCCCTGCCCTCGGCTGGTCTTGTTGTGATTCAGGGTCAGCCTGTGGGTTCGGCAGTTGGGTCGGACAACTCAGAGGAGGAGGGGGGTGTTGAAGAGCTTGCTGAGGGGTTTGGAGAGCTTGCTGAGGGGGTTGGAGAGCTTGCTGATGAGAGCCCTCAGCCAGGCCCCTCCCACCTGGTCACGACGGAGACCCAGCTGTGTGAGCCTGACAGCGTGGATGAAGATGACCCACAGCTGGCCCTGTTCAAGGACGCCTGACGCAGGAGGCAGTCAATCAGGAGTAAACAGAGGAAGGCAATGGGGCACCTCGGAAGGAGGCAGAGAGAAGCCACGCCCTGAACTGTATAAAAGGGGAATGCGTGGGAGGGTTGGTTTGCTGAAGGCAACCGCTTGAATAGTTCCTGTTTCATAGCTCCTGTTTCATGGTTGGTGTCTTGTTTTGCTCTGTTTTATGTTAATAAATTTGGCAGGCTTAATTCCAGCCTCTTGCCGTTTGTAAAGGGGTTGTTCCTGCCTTTTCTGCAGGGCCGGTAGCAGGCTGGTACAGAACAGGTCTAACCTCATGCTGGAGCTACATCATTCTCAGGCTTTTGGATCTCGCTGCAATAACCTGCAGGACAGCATATAGCAGCAAAGACTTCATCAAAGAACTAGATTAATAGAGGATCCAGACCAAGCTAAACCAATGTTTTTTCACAGAATTCATAAGGAATATATGGACCTCACATAATGTAGCGATGATCAATTACATGGATGGTTGTAAAAGTCGTTCAAGCAGATAAGCAAAGGAGAATAGTTTGTCTATGACTATAGACAATGGGGATCCTCCACAGGGAGAGACAAAATGTCTCTGGATGAAAGTGCTGGGCAATCACCATGGAAAAGGATACTTGTTTTTTAGATTGGCTGGTAGACCACAAGAGACGTTGTGGAAAGAATGTGCTGGGCTTGGGGAACTCTTTGTCTAATTCAGCAGGATTCTTTCTCACCTTCTGTTTTCTGATTGAATGTAATGGATTGAAGATGCTTTGGTGTATTAAACAGCAGATCTTTCTACCTAATCTGTCCTCTGTGCCTCTGAACATCTTGGATTTTTTCTTCTACCATACTGAGAATACGTTTGATTACTCTGAATGGGGTGGGGCATTATCAATACAAACCAGGTGAGCCCATTAAATTCCTTTTATACCGGTAAGAGAGCAATTCATCGTAATAACACTCTCCCATTGAAATGAATAGGGATTAATGTGCTTAATGTTGGTTCAATGTATCTTAGAAAATTGAATTTGTGTTGCCCTGAGCTTCATCTGTGTTACCTACTCCTAACAGAGAGACAAATGGGATGTCTTCTGGTTTTTTTTGTTGTTGTGAGAAACCACCCTCCTTTCCTGAAAAGGAGCCCAGACCATAAATACCTGCCTCACCTCTGAAGCTTCCAATTTTTAGCGATTTGAAAAATGAAATCCTATTACAGCTAAATGACTAATTCAGACCTGGCTCGCAAACCATTCTGCGTCTTGTCAGGATTGGCTGATGTAGTCTGGAATTTCCTGAGAGGCATGTACTATGCATACCCAAGAACTCAAATTAATGTGCCCTCCCCGCATGTCAATGTCAGACAATCATGCATTGTGGGGGAATCCTGCTCCCTCGTTTGGTCTGTTAATGCACTCAGAATGAGAGAGCAAATGCATTTCTATAGAAAGTGATTTAGCTGCAAATCCTCAATCAATGAAGAGAACTTTAAAGGCTTAAGCTTTTTCAGCTTTGCCTACAAATGAGATTGTCCTGGTTTGGGGTGGGGAGGAAATACTTTCATTCAGAGAATCCTAGAGTTACCAGCCCCCTCTTGCAATTTGCTCTGAAATTTCCTACAAACCTTTGGACTGGGCTAGCCATTTTTATAGCTGGATAGAACTAATACTGAAACTTGGAACCTTTGATCAAGTCTGTGTCTAAACCTCTGTCATGGCTGCATCTAACCTATCCAAACTTCATGAGCTGATAGCCTGAAATTAGGATGGGGAGGGGGTGATAAAGATTGGAATATAAGGAAGAAGGGGGGGATGGAAACCCAGCTGAGCCCTGTGAGAAGCTACAGCCAGCCAAGGCCAACTAATGATATGCAGAGCTGTTTCCTGTTTCCTTAACAATATACAAGCAGCTGATTGGATATTTGCAGATAACTAGGGGATGGTGGGCTCAGTGGGTTAGGATGCTGAGCTTGTCGATCAGAAGGTCGGCAGTTTGGCGGGTCGAATCCCAAGTGCCGCGTAACAGAGTGAGCGCCTGTTACTCGTCCCAGCTTCTGTCAACCTAGCAGTTCGAAAGCACGTAAAAATGCAAGTAGAAAAATAGGGACCACTACGGTGGGAAGGTAGCAGCGTTCTGTGCGCCTTTGGAGTCTAGTCATGCCAGCCACATGACCACGGAGACATCCTCAGACAAGCGCTGGCTCTTCGGCTTTGAAATGGAGATGAGCACTGGCCCCTAGAGTTGGAAATGACTAGCACGCATGTGCAGGGGAACCTTTACCTTTTTAGGGGATGGTGGGGGGGGGGGAGAGAAGAGGGAACTTTTCTTTATGTTGTTTGCATGGGAAAACCTCAGATTCAGCTTATGCTACTTCTGTAACCATTTAGGCTCCAGTTAAGTATACTCTTGGGAAAACAAATGGCCAGGGGTCTTTCTTTGCTAGATGACTGAGTGGGATGGTTGACAACATCATTCCTTGTATTGAAATGGGTCCATTTATATGGATTCATCTCTTGCACAAGGAGTAAAGAATAATTCCTGATTCTGTTTGCTCAGTTAAACATGTTTTTCAGATGGTTTTACATCTATTTTTGACCTGCTCTACTGAGTCTTGGCATTCCATAGAATTTTAAGATTAGTTCAGGCTATGCTACTGGTCCAAACCTTATTCTGTTAAGTGCTACTGCAAACATGAATGCACGTGTTTTTATAAGCACTTTCCATTTGTGTGGGATAATCCTGAGACCCAGTACCTATCTGCCTATGGGGAACTAAGCATGAATCTTGTAGCAGCAGGGGGGAAATTGTTTACTTCACACTTGAATGTTAACATTCAAAATCATATTTTATCCATATTTTCCAATCCATTTCCAATTTTAAAAACACATATTGAGGAAAAGTTTGTACGAAAATACATATATTCATTAAATAAAGTATGAAAATATGTTTGAAGAAACAAAAATATGTACATCCTGGACGCAGTAGTACATACAATGTTGCTATGATATTTTGTTTTAAAACTTTCAATGAAACAACTTTGACATATTTGTAAATATATTTGCAAATTAAGAGAAAGAAGAAAAACATTCATCCATCCACAATGCCATGTTTATTTATTTTCAATCAATAAAGCCAAAGGCACAGTGAGATTGTTGGAATCTATAACAGAGCCTTGGTGGAGCAGTGGGCTAATGCCTCCTTAAGTAACACCAGCTGCCTGCAATTAGTGCAGGTTCGAGTCCCACCAGGCTCAAGGTTGACTCAGCCTTCCATCCTTCCGAGGTAGGTAAAATGAGGACCCAGATTGTTGGGGGCAATTAAGCTGACTTTGTAATAATTGCCGCTTGGGGATGTGTGTGTGAAAGCCCTAATAAGCAGGCATATACATAGAATGAAGGCTACTGCTATAAGCTTGTAAGCCGCCCTGAGTCTTCGGAGAAGGGCGGGATATAAATGGAATTAAAATAAAATAAATAAAAATAAAATATAAACCAAAGACTCCAAGTGAAGGAAAAGTAACATGACCCAAGTTATATTGTCACTGCAAGAAAGCTTCTTTTATAAGGGTAACACACTATCTCTCTCTTAGCCCATGGTAAAGAAATGGAATTTTCTGTTTAACACTAACTTTCTCTTCTCGTTTCTCTGGAAGATCCCTCTGAACAAAGCACATCTTGATAACTTATTTTTTACAAGTCCAGTGGCGACTCCCCTTTGGTTTTAACTTAGAGGGCACAAGATCAGGCCATCCTTGGATTTAATGGGCCCTTTTGAATTTTCATCTCAAACAGTTCTCCACATCTCAAAGGAATATATATACTGGCTGGATTAAATCATCCTTGGCTTTTGAACAGCTCCTACAAAGGCTTCCCTGAACTGTCCTGAATTATTATTATTAAGAATTCAAGTTCAGAACAGAACATAGAGACCTAACCTGCCATTTAATTTTATTCTAAAAGCAGCTATTTCTGAATGTCTATCTGTTTGGTTCTTTTGAAAATAAGTTCTTTGAGAACTTAGGTAAAAAGGAGAACATCCTGTGAGTGGCTTTATAAGTCAGATTTATTTATTTGTTTCTTTCTTTGTTCATTCATTCATACTTCATATTTCTTAACTGCCCATCTGTCTTGTTTCTGATTGGGGTTTCTCTTTTTCTTTCTTTGTTTTTGGAGGCGCGCTTAAAAAAATTTCTGGGAAAGTGGGTTAACTTTCTCCAAAATATAAGCTGTCATTTATATATAAGCCAGATACTTGAGAGGCATTTTGAAGAATACAGATTATCCAGACTAGTTCTGGTTGGCTTTGGGGGCTGGATTCGGAACTATCTTGGTTACCCTGGCAAATGTCCTGTTTCTGTAATAAGGTAGTGTGTGTGTGTGGGGGAAGGGAATACAATTCTATTAATCCTTCCAATTTTCTCAGCACTTTTAATAACACCAACCAAGATAGCCTGCTGATTTCTCTCAGAGACTGCAGTAAAAGGCTTCTACTTATGGCTGCTAAGCTTCTAAGTGAGTGACACGGTTAGGGGGCTTGGAATTGGGCATCACTAGTATGTCGATCATACGCAGCTTTATTTTTCCTTGTTTACTAGAGTCAGATGACACCGGGCAGGTATTGGACCAATGACTGGACATTTTAAATAGCTGAATGAGAGACAATAAACTGAAGCTGAGTACAAATAAGTCAGACATTTTCAGCTAATGATTTGTGCCACTCTTGTGTGATTTGGAAATCATGCAACTCTTCAACTTGATGAAATTGAACTCTAAAGGAACAGAGGCACAGCTTTGGTATATCCTGGATTAATCGGTGCCAAGTAAGGCTTGTGTGGCTTCAATGGCCCAGAGTGTATTTGGTCCTCTTTGTCTTTTCAGGGATTGTTTTCTCAATGACTTCATAACTTTACATGTGGATTATTTCAATGGATACTGCAAGGTCTGCCTCTGATAATGACTTGGAAGCTGTGCTTAGTGCAGGATATGGCAGTGAGGATGTTATTCAGAATACCCTTCCCAAACCACATATAACATGGATCCTAAAAAAAGCATGCAGTAACTTATTTCATGTATTTCATGTATTAGATTTTACCCATGACATTTAAGACTTTTAACAGATTAGAAATCTAGTTATTGAAGAAGCATCATCTTAGATATGTATCTGCCTGAACGTTGTCAACAGGGCATGGGTAGCACTCACAGCTGGAAAAGCGTATTATGTGGGAACATGGGAGAGGGTCATCATGGAAACAGCCCTCAATCAGCTCTCATTCTAACACTGACATTATCTGCTTTGGGAATCAGAAGACCATCTGTCATTGGGGGAACTTAATACTTATAACCTGATCACATTTTTGGTCTATTGTGCCTCTCTTTCCAGTATTACTGTGATTAATAAAATCTCTCCAGAATGTATATGGGTCAATATAAAAGAGGGAAAAGAGTATATTACAGGCCACCCAACCAATCAGAAGAAATAGATGAGCTCTTTGCCAACCAGTTAACAAATGTATGTAGGAAGCATACCACAGTAGTAATAGGAGACAGATATCAATGGGGAGACAAACTCTGCAGTGAGTGGGAGATCAAACAGATTCCTATCCAACCTAGCCGACAACTTTGTCACCCAAAAGGTGGAGAAGGGAACCAGACGTAAAACTATTTTGGACTTAATCCTTACTAATAGAGAAGAATTGATAGAGGGGATTGAAATTGCTGGAACCTTGGGTGAAAGTGACCACGTCATACTGACAAACTGAAAGACAAAAAGGACAAATACAAAAAATGGAAAGAAGGCCAATTATCAGCAGACAGCCAGAACATGCAAAGATGAAGTCAGGAAAGCAAAGGCTCAGAATGAACAAAGTCCTGCAACAGAAATGAAAGATAACAAAAAAAAAGTTTCTTCCAACACCTTAACAACAAGAAAAATGTCAAGGAAACTGTAGGTCCACTAAACAGAGAAGATGGCAAGGAAATAACAGGCAACAGGGAAAAAGCAGACACCTGGGGATAGTCTGGAAATCCCAGTGTATCATATGGACCTGACATTGATGATTATTTTATTTTATTTTATTGAGGAGTAAAGCAATCTTTAGATGTCTATGAGTAAAAGTCAAGGGGAGGATTTCAATCATTATTCTGGTAATGATAGCCTACCTTTCACTTTTTTTGATCTATTGATTCAGACTAATGGCATCACCCACTGTCATTTCAATAAATCAGCTCTTTCCCAAGTCATACTAAAGAACCTTTAAGGTGGGTGCCTCCTTAATCCTAGGAAGGAAGTGAACCATACACTTCTGGAAGTGTATGGTTGACACAAAATACACTTCTAAGAGGTTTGAAGAATAGTGGCATGCATAAATAAGATATTCTCCTGTTCTCTAAAACACTTTATTGTTTGCTTATAGACACAAATTAAAGAGAAAGCCTATACTGTATATTTCAGGATTCCTACCAGAGACAGGATGTTGATGCACCAAGTATCAGGCTCAACATTTAAATGGTGAACCCCAGTTGTAGCATTTTTGTTTCTCATAAGAGTAAAAAGTAATGTGTCCAGAGTAAGTTGGTTGTACTTAGTTTCCACTGAAATTAATGCAACTCTGCTTAGTAATTATGCATTTCCACCTTCATTTCAACTGAATTCAGCTTAACCTTCTCTCTTCTGTGTGTACTGAAATGAAGAGGACACCACAGTGCTGCCGGTAAGTAGAATCATAGTACTAGGGCTATGCCAGCATGCTACTACCAGTATTTTGGGAATCACTGATGTGGTCATTGTCTTCCTCTTGTCTTTGTAGGACAAAATATGGTTATTGATTTTGCAATCTCTAACATCCCACCCACTTGATTTTTCTATACACACAACACAGGATATGGGGGATTGCAATTAGATCTGTTGGGTATTGCTCACCCAAAATCATTGTTCTTCTGTTTTATTGCAGGTTATTCAACTCAATCAGCTTGCTGCTCATGCCATGGAAAGTTTAAGTTGAGAAGAAATCAAGAAAATCACTTTGAGAGTAGGAAGTGAAGAAAACTTAAACATTATGTGGATGAAGGTGAAAGAAGTTACTGCAGAAAGTGGTCTGCTGTTCAATTAAAGTTTTGTTAACAGGCAATGCCAACACACTGCAAATAGGCAAAGAAATGAAAGTAGTAACAGACTATATAGAAATTCACGGGGAGGGTGACTGTTGCTGTCAAATAAAGAAATGTTTGCAATGTTGGAGAAAGACATAAAAGTGCAGGAACAGCACACTGACAACCAAATACAGATTGTCAAAGTTACTATTTGTCCAGGTATAACATATAAGTGTGAAAGCTGGATCAGCAAAATGGCTGAAGAAAGAAAAAAAGGTATCTTTGTTGGAGAAAATGGTTGAGAATACCCTGCAAAGAGAATGAATTGTCTTATCAAAAGTTTTGTCCAGAGCTTCCCAATCTGAAAGCTCTCCAAATATGTGGACTTCAGTTGTGGAAGCTGAAGGGCCTGTCTTTTTTGCCCCCTTCTTCTCTTCCTGATGGCAAAATTTTGGTATTCCACTTGGAATGAGAAAGCATCCCTGACAATATTTTCAATTGCCTATGCCTGGTGGGGGGAAAAGTCAGTCTGGAAGAAAATTTGGATTTAGCATTTTCATCTGCACTGGCAACATTAATAGAAAAGGGTCATTACTGATATCAAAACATAGCAATCTTAATGTCAACTGGAGGCCAGAGAGGGTAACAAGCATATGAATGTTCTCACATATAAGCTACAGCCGAGTCACTGTAACAGAAAGTTGTTTAGATATATCACACCATGTCCATTCTAATGTAACTGCAGCAGCTTCACTAGGAGAGATCTGGCAAAGGAAGCCAGACAGAGTAATGTTATTCTTGCCTGTGCTGGAAATGCTTTTCTATTGTTTCCTTAGAAATGCAGCCTCAACATTAGCAAGAGGCAAAAAGGTAGATGAAAAGCTACAACACTGTCCAACACCAGTTCAGGGAGGATTAAAATCAGGGGTCTGCAATGCTTCAGATTTAATATCGAAAAGGTGCTTTGGAACGCATGAGCAGAATGTTCTGTCTGTCTGTCTGTCTGTCTGTGCTTGTGCATGTGTGCTTGTGAACAAAGCACCTGTCCATAACTCTTTTAAGCAAGTACATCTTTTCTGAGGATTAAGCAGCAGCCACACAATTTCAAGAAAAGATAAAATTATCTTTGAAAATGCTATGTTCATATCTCTCCACACACTAGAAAACCTTCTTCCAAATTATTTCTCAAATGCTGCCTGGGCCAAATTGAAATGAATTGCTTATTTGCAGTATCGCTTTCTAGCCCCTCACTCTAACAGGCAATGCCCAGAGGCCTTGAAACTGTCTTAGGCCAAGAAAACGTGGAAAATATTATTTCGTACAGCCACACAGAATTTCACCCCAGTGAAATTGCCCTTTCTTCACTGGTGCCCCTGCCAGTAGGGCTGCTTAATTGGAATAGCATTTCAACTGCCTGTCTTGGACTGTTGACATGCCGTTTATTGTGCATTAGCAGGACTGCAGATTGCTGTTGACCCATCTTTATAGATAGTATTATGCCTTTCAAGAGATTATGCTACATGCCTATTAAAGATCACTGACTTTAAGTTGAATGGTTTGTTTTCCTTGTGACCATGGGAAGAGGCAAGGATGTGCCAGTCTTGCCCATCGTTTGAAGCACATCCAAACTTCTATACCTGCCTTTCCCTTCTATCCTCTTGTTTCTCTTCATGTTTGCTATTTTCCTCAGGCCAGGGGGGGGGAAAGACAAACCAGCTGCATTGCCCTCCATTCCAAATTCTTTTTTAAAACTGTATTCAGCATCCTGCTGGGCTCAAAAGTTCATTATTAAAGCTAATCCTGCATCTTCCCAGTTGTGGTCTTTGCCCTTTTGTGAGCAAAAGCTGCTCAGCATATGGCATTTTTGGAGACCAGGATGATTTACCTATTTATATACATGACTATAAACCTTGAGAAGTTTGGAGTATATACCTCATCAATGAGCTTCAAAAAGACCCTCCCACCAATCCAGGATGTAAAGTAGGTATATACATTTATCATTGTTCCTGATGTTATCCAAATCTCTCCATTCTACAGAACTAAGCTGCTCAGTGCCATTAAACTGTAAGCCATCCTGTTACCTTTTGGCCTTGGAGCACCACCTAGTCACTTCCATAACTCTTATTTAAGTCCCTTGATGAGCATCCCACTGCCATCCTTTCTTGTTCCATTCCTGTTACTAGAAATTACATGCATGTCGATTGCTTGAGGAATGATACACTAACCAGTGCTTACCTTTCTGCTAACATCTGTGGAATTTATTTTTAATGACAGGAACTGAGCTAAATACATAATTAATAAAAGCGCAACCATGCAAAATGCCAATATTTCCATCTACATCAAGACATGAAAAACAGACAAAATAAGGTTGCTTTTATAGTTAGGAATGGTATAACAAGAACAGCACTTGGCTACAATGAAATCAATGATGAAATATTATTGATTAGACTTTGTGGACAACCTTTAATGTGAAAATTGTTCAAGTTTAGCCTCAACCACTGATGCAGGAGAAAAGGAAGTTGATGATTTCTGTGATCAAGTTCAATTGACATTGACAGAACATGCAAGCAAGATATGCTGTTTGGGATTGGAGACTGGAACGCCAAGTTGGAAACATGAAAGGGGAAAATGTAGTTGGATCGCATGACTTAAGAAACTGAAATTAAACAGGAGACTGATTTATCAATTTCTGCCACTCCAATAACTTCTTCAGAGCTAACATTGTCTTCAGACAATCAAAACAATGCCCTCTTCTCTGTGACAGCCCCCCCAAGTACTGGAGGGCAGTTATCATGTCTCCGCTAATCCTGAGTACTCCTGAGTGCAAGGTGGATGGCCAAGAAAACAAACTAATGGATCATCAAACAAATCAACTCAGGATCATATTACAAATGACCAAGCACTAAATTTCCTACTTTGGGCACGTTATGCGTAAACCCTGGTCGCTTTCCAGCTAAAACACTGGAAAAGGTGGAAGAAAACAGAAGAAGAAGATGACCAGCAGCAAAGTGGATGGATTCAGATATACTGGCAATTAGGGCCCTGTCGGGAGGCTTGAAAGAACAGGTTAGGGATAGATCATGATGAAGAAAATGTATGCGTTTGCCAGGAGTCAAAAACAACTTGATGACAGATAATCAATCAATCACACAATCCATCTACATGCCTTGAATGTAGATACTTAGTAACCAAGTTTCTCCAATTCTATGTGATGCTAACATTCACTGCTTTTTTGTTTATTCATGCAGCTGATCTGATTCATTCTGAGATCATTCAAGAAAATGAGAAACATTATAAGGCAATATAATCAATTGGATTTGCTTAACTGATAGTGTAACTAAGGGCAAAATGAGGGTAATGTAAAAAAGTCAATATTTTTACAAGAAATCACTTTGTTATGACACTATTAAAAACTGTATACTTAGCTCAGCCTTAACACCAAATAACAATGTTGAGAAACCAAGCTAAATGTTTACATTACAACCCTACTTTCAAGATTACAATTTCTTTCATATTTTCTGAAGTGTTTCAACAGAACTAATGCATGGAGGAAAATAAACATAGTCAAATATGTGCAAAGCAAATCAGGAAATCACCAATTTCTTTCTAATTGTACAAAAAAAGGCAAGTTTTTTGGGGGGGAAATGGGAAAAAATGCCTGACGCTTTTTAGGGTTTTTTTTTGCTGAGAGAAGGTGGGGAAAACAACTGATGGATTATTATTATTTTTTTAATTCCATTTATATCCTGCCCTTCTCCGAAGACTCAGGGCGGCTTACAAGCTTAGCAGTAGCCTTCATTCTATGTATATGCCTGCTTATTAGGGCTTTCACACACAAACCCAAGCGGCATAATTACAAAGTCAGCTTAATTGCCCCCAACAATCTGGGTCCTCATTTTACCTACCTCGGAAGGATGGAAGGCTGAGTCAACCTTGAGCCTGGTGGGACTCGAACCTGCACTAATTGCAGGCAGCTGGTGTTACTTAAGGAGGCATTAGCCCACTGCTCCACCAACAGAACAAACCACACTAAAATGAAGGCAGCATTTTTCCATTCTTTGTAGGAATGGAAAATGACCTCCCTGAATCAAATGTGGAAGGAAAAATGTGCAGGAACAGTGTTTTATAGGTTTTCAGAAAACAGTTCTTTCTAGCCCCTGCCCATCATAAATTAGCCTTTCCCTGAATTATGAAAGCTGAAGTCCAATGTGTCTGGTTGGGGAGGGGTCTGAAAAAAGGCAGGTTGCTGGAACTTAGAAGCAGTGGCAGGAATCCTGTTGATGAATGCATCTGTTTGTAACATTACAAGAAGACCAAAGGAGAGGAAATATCTGCAAATAACAATAACTCTTAGACTTATATACCACTTCATAGTGCTTTATAGCACTCTCTAAGTGGTTTACAACAGTGGCCCCCAACCTTTTGGGCACCAGGGACCAGTTCTGAGGAGAGAGGTTTTTCTGTGGACCAGAGGAGGCATGGTTTTGTGTGCTGCCTGCATCCTGCAGATGGATCTGTGCTTGTTTGTGTGGATCAGTTTCTGGCATGGTGCGGCCCAGTGCCAGTCCACAGACAATGGGTTAGGGAACCCTGGTTTACAACATCAGCATATTGCCCTCAATAATCTGGGTCCTCATTTTACTGAATTTGGAAGGATGGAAGGCTAAGTCAACCTTGAGCAGGTCAGGATCAAACTCCTGGCAGTGAGCAGAGTCAGCCTGCAATACTACATTCTAACCCCTGTGCCACCACAGCTCTGTATATCTCAAGGCCACATTTTCTCCAAAATTTACAAGTAACCCTAAGTGTGCACATTTATTTATTTCCCACATTCTTCCCACCCATTTTTAATATGGGGCATAAGTCATATTACAGGGATAAAAAACACTTTCCTTTAATAGCCAAACATCACTTTTCATTTTTCTTAGCCAATGTTTCTGTGATCTGTTGCTAATTTGGCATCATGTTCTCCTTAGTGAGAACTTTATTCTCTTTTAATCAATAACCCAATCTTATCATTGTCATCCATAACAGCAAAAAAAGAGAGGATTTATTTATTTTTGTTCATTAAATTTGTTTGCTGCCCATCTCACCAAGGCAACTCCAGGCAGCTTACAACATTAAACAGGATTTGCAGGAAAGACAGTGTGTTTTTAAATTCTCATATGAGTAATTCTAAACAGAATGAACACACTGACATCTCAGTGTTATGTTGTAAGATAATGCATTAACTACTACATTTGATTCAAATCCTGTGTTTCTTAATGGCTGGAGGTAGGGATGTTTCAGGGGAGATTCAACCTGGCTAAGATTCAGATCAGAATTTGTCAGGGGAAGTTTGGTGCTCCATTGACCATCACTGGAAAATCAACAGCTGGCTATAACATTTTTATTTTGAACAGAACCATGTGAAATTGCTACAATAGCTCATTCTATGAGAAACCTACCTAATCTCTGAGAAATATATTTTGTGCAAGAACAGCCTCTAGAGTTTAAGTTTAAAGGATTTACTTACTTACCAGTTTTTGGTGAGACAAGGTTTTGTATGAAGACTTCATATATCATAGAGGAACCATAGAGAGGAAATTTGCAATATTTCAGAAGGATACAACCATAACCTCTTAAGGGAATTAAAAGAGATTCACTACCCTCAATCAAGGCATTGAATGAATCGATATACCATAGAGCTGCTCCTCAGTAACTTGTAACATTTCAGAAGGACTGACCCAGCAACTACGGCATTATAATACATGAAATACAGATTTATTGCATAATCTTTAGAGATACATAATTAATATTTAGGGATAGTTCTTTTGCACATTATATACTGAATTTAGTATTTCTCTGTGTGATATTCAGATAGGTATATGATATAAATGTATTATTTAGATATACATGCACCACACTCACACCCTGCAATTAACACAGAATTGTACAGAACAGGGGTCTCCAAACCCTGGGCCACAGCATACTACCAGGCTATGAGCTGTTCAAAATTGGGCCACCCAAAGTGGTGGCCAAGCGCTTCTGTGAGTGTGTACCCACCCCCCCCCCGCAGGAGCAGCAGGCAAGCATGTGCACTTGAGCTCCATTTCCATGAGCGGCAGGCACGCATGCCTATTGTTCATGCAAATGGAACACACATGCACAATTGCCCGCCACTTGCATGGAACCATCTCCTCTCCCCTCTCACCAGTCTGCAGGTTGGGAAACTCTCGTATAGAAAGTATTATTGTAGCAACAAAAAGGATCACAGCTAGATCAAAACAGAAAGGATCAGCATTGAAGCTGGAATTAAAGAATAAATGAGATCATGTTCTCTGAACACATATGCTGATAAATAAAACACTCAAGACAGGGTTAAATAAACAATAGCGTGAATAAATTAAAATTACTAAGTGCTGGTTTGGGAAAAGAATAAAGATTTTAGAATAGGACTGGGCAGAAAGGAAAGGACTTGATTGGAATGAGGCACAAACTAGATTAGAAACAGATTGGTCAGTACCAGTTTTTGAAACAAAAGCTACAAATCTCCCAAACACCACCATAGTTATAAATTCAATGCAGAAGAGAGTGAACTAGGGCAGTGCACAAAACAAATCAGTGCAAGCTGATATATTAGTTCAATGCTTTCTTCTCAAAACACCGTAATTAGAGACTTCTGATAAATCATGTCCTGGGATTGGAAATTATATCAGACAGTTTCAGATTAATACCCCTAATGTTCTTTTTCTCTTTTGTAGCTTCATGTTCTATGGAAACTTTAGGACAACTATTACCATTTCTGTAGACACCATATCCACCTCTTTCCTTGTATCTTAATCACTTGAGGAGAACCTTGAATTGATTCACAGGGCTTTGAAGGCTCCAATTGCTGAATTCTTTTCTGGGGTCAGGATTGATTGAAATCTTTTAACTATGCAGCCAATTATTTATGTCAGTATTTTAAGTTGACTGGAGGCAGATTCAGCTTAATTAAAGGCATCTTGCATTCTAGTCACATTGCTTGCTTTTAAATAATTTGCCTGAGGAGCCCTCAGACTTGGCCAAATTTCACTTTAAGGAAGTTTGGGGAAGCTATTTTACATGAAGTACTTTTCTTATGTTGTGCATGAAAAGCCTGGTAGATAACACATTATGTGTCCTCAGAGTAAAGTTCTATAAAAAAAATTAACCATGAAACTACAAAAAAGCAACTAAACAGGAGCTTGGAATCAATGAAGTTTCTTCCTGCAGGGCTAATTACAAGATGAATTAAAGTCTAAGCAAAAGTAGAGAATTATATAGTATGTTCTTGTTTGTTGGAAATTATGAGAGATGTCACAGATGTCTAAATATAAGTAGGAAACAAAGTAATATAATGAAGATGTAATTTAGTGAACCTCCCATGTCAAGGAAAGAATATTCTATATAAAAGAGATTCTAAATTAACTGTAACTAGCCCGAGACTGAAATAAAAATGTTGGTGACTCAAAGTAAGCTTTGGGATATATTAAAGAATAACATGACACTGATCAGTAGAATACCATCTTCTGTGTTAAGATGTCCCGAAGTAGTCCATCTGTTCTCACAATCCACTATTCCCATCACCAAGACAATATCATAAATAGAATGCAATGTTAGAAAAGCAATGAACATGAAGGGAGATAAACGAGCAATAAAATAATAATGGTACAATAATGAAAGACTGGTGCAGAGGAAAATAATCTGGGCTATCTCTATCTCTGTTTTCTCTAGATACAAAATGAAGGACATAACCTTAACAAAGAAAACATATCAAGGATCAGATGCCAAAACTGAAAGGGAATAACTATCTGAAGCACAGGGGATTCATTCATCATTGTTTTCTATTATAAAAATTAAATATAGACTTGAATATGCAGTTGTTATCACAGAGTTCTCTTTTAGCTTGTCCCTGATCCCAGGGAAGATCCTTTTACATACACACAAACAGACACAGTTTCTCACAAATTATTCTTTCACATCTCTCTCTGCGTAAATGAACAATGTATGTTTGGATTCTTCCAACATTTGTATTAGGTCATTACTCCTGCTATTTCTATTCATCGTTAGTAAGACTTAGGCTATATCCCTATTTGTATTTAACGCATTCAACAGTCGTTCCTTGACAACACTCCTTTTATTTTTGTTCCTTGACAACACTTTTATTTTGTACTCAGCCCAAGACTGAGACTCTTAAATGAAGCATAGCCATAAAGTTTTTCTTCTTATTCTGACATCATCCAATGGCAAATTCAAAGTCTGCAAAATATATTATGCTTCACTATCCCAGGCATTAGAGGTGAAATTGGGTGACCAATTATAAGTACTGGGTGTTTTGGGCTAAAGTAAGCAAAATCCCTCCCTCCCCCATCTGACTGCCCCTTTTACCACCATTCTGTTACTTATTCCCTAATGAGCTGATCAGCACTGCTTAATTGTGCTGTTGCAAAGAAAATACATAAATATGTGTTTGTCATCACCACTAGTTGAACATGATTTAAAGGAAACTTTCAGTGTATTCTTTGGGCAAACAAATAGGGAACATAGCAGTTGAGCTGATTTGTTCCATATTACAAATAAAATTCTGACTGTGGATACTTTCTACATTGCCCAGATTTGTCCAAGGTTGCATTTTATAATTAGATAGTACTATTTATTAAATGATAGTAACACAAAAAATGAATATTAGGGTTGAAAGGGACCTTGGAGATCTTCTAGTCCAATCCTCTGCTTAAGCTGGAGAAACTATACCATTCTGTCCAGTCTCTTCTTGAAAACCTCCAAGAACTGCCATCATGAAACTCTCAAAGTGACACCATTACCTTTGTGGTTCCTATTTGGTATTTTAAAACACTTTTTGCTACAGAATGAAGTGTGAGAACAGAGAAACACAAAGCAGCTTAAAGACCTAAAGACTCATCCCATTCCTGTTGTGGTAACATGATTGGCTAATCATTTTTCTACCAGCTGTGATATGCTGAATAGAGAGAACAACACCAGAAGACCCAATAGACTGCTTTGTTTATCAGACATTGAATTACCAGGGCAAGACCATTTGACAGTCACTTGTAGATAGTGAGAGTAGAGGCAGAATAGCAAGCAACAATGAAAAAGTGAAGTTCATGCTAGGATAATATTCTGTTGGTTCCAGGATGGGTGGATAGCATTCTGGATAGTGGGAGAAGGCACTCAGTCAGATGATCAAGGGACAGCATGAAGTAAATGGAAACCCAGGGAAACATAAGTGTCTCCTTGCCTAAGTATTTGTTTCAGATTTTATGTCCCAAAGTGGGATCTCAGGGTATATAAAAAGTCTATATGTGTAAAGATTGATATGCATAGTTTTTGAGGACATCTAAGTCAAAGGCTTAGTCCAAGAGGGACGCGGTGGCTCAGTGGGTTAGGACACTGAGCTTGTCAATAAGAAGGTTGGCAGTTTGGCGGGTCGAATCCCAAGTGCCGCGTAACAGAGTGAGCACCTGTTACTCGTCCCAGCTTCTGCCAACCTAGCAGTTTGAAAGTACATAAAAATGCAAGTAGAAAAATAGGGACCTCTACGGTGGGAAGGTAACAGCATTCTGTGCACCTTTGGCATCTAGTCCTGCCAGCCAGATGACCAGGAGACGTCCTCGGACAAGTGCTGGCTCTTTGGCTTTGAAACGGAGATGACCACCGGCCCCTAGAGTCAGAAATGACTAGCACGCATGTGCGGGGGAAACTTTACCTTTACCTTAAGTCCAAGGCATGGGTGTTGAGGGAGGTGGATGATCCCAGGATGAAGTAGCATTATTCTCCTGCAGGACATCCAATGTATGTCATGTACTGGGTATGAGACCCTGTGTAACATAGTGATTAAGATGTTGGACTGTAAAAGTCGAGAGACCCAGCTTCTAGTCTACTCTGAGCTCCCTGCTGAATGCTGCTCACATGGAAGCTCCCTGCTTCCTTTCAGCCAATCATTCTCTTAGCCCAGCTACCTGTGGGGGGGGGGGGTAAAAAGAGGAGAAGAGAACTGCCCTTTGCCCCTGGATGAAAGACAGAATATAAGTCAGATAAATAGAACACAGAACATAGAATAAACAATGAGACTGGATCCCATATTATTTTGTGCATTATTTTAATAATACACACTTTACATGTTTGCAGTCAGTTTCCTTGCCTTGCCCCTTGGGATGAGGTTCTGCATTCTGCATTCTGAGCTTACTCTGAAGGCATCACACCTTAAGGTACAGCATGTTTTGAATAGGGTTTCACCTGATTTTTTAACATTCAGTGTGCTGTGTAATTACTGGAAAGATAGTTATCACATGGAAGCATCACACAATTTCCCATTACTGGAAATTTTTACTCTTGTTTTTCCTTCTTGTCCCTCATTTATTTTCAATGTGCTATAATCTTACTGATTGTGCACACTCAGAAGATTTTTCTTCTTCGATGTTGTGATATAATCAGGAAAATTGCACGAGTAGCCAGAAACAAGAACAATAAGGAAACAAAAAAAGAAAGTGATCCCCCAAAGAACAAGAAGCTGAAAATCAAATGAGACCTAAATATGACCAAATGGCCCCGAGTTGGAGTAAACATGAGATCAGATAAGTAGCAGCAGTTCAGTCTGTATATTCATTTTGATGAGTGTACAATAAAAATAAAGCAGTTTCATGATAATTCAGTATTGACTTTGTGGATAGGCTATAGTTTTGATTATTTCAGATTAGGTTTCTGGAGCTGACATCTTAAGACAAACGTTCCTTTCTTACAGCCAGGACTTTGGACCACTTTATGACTTTGGCTACATTTCAGCACTACAGCTAGCAGTCCTGTTGCTAAATTGAATGAAGTTAAATGACGAAGGAAGGAAGGAAGGAAGGAAGGAAGGAAGGAAGGAAGGAAGGAAGGAAGGAAGGAAGGAAGGAAGGAAGGAAGGTAGGTAGGAAGGAAGGAAGGGGCACATTATGCAAAATTCATGAATTCCTCCATTGTGTTGATAGAGTGCTACTTAATAGATGGAAAGTAAGCACATATGTTAATTCATGTTCATGCTCGTTCATTCACTCTTTCATTCAGTTTACAGCATACACTCATAAATATAAAAGAAATATAAGCAGAAAGAAAGCCATGTTTTTATTTTTATTGTTCTTTAAGAGCCAACTAAAAGAAAAGGAAAGGACAGAGAGCAGCTAAGATTCTTATCCAGGAGACCATTTTGCTTGCTGGATCAGAATTTAGCTTCTGGTTTTAAATGCAGCAAGGCAGAAGCTGGCCAAAAATTAACCCTGGTTTTAGGATTCATGCTATTAGGCAATCAATTCCATGTGTATGGTAGAAGCATAAAAGAAATGCTAAAGTGCCACTTTGGTTATCACCCAATGAAGCTCTACATAGAACAGAGATTATTTTGGAATGTAAATGGATGACATATCGAGACTTATTGATAGCTGAAAAAGAGGGATTTAAAATAAAGACAGGTGAACAACTAGTAAGTGAAGGATTTGCTTGTGATTGGATTAATTATTATAGAATTTCTGAAAAATTTAAATTTGATTTTAAAAAGTTTTGTTTTCACAGGAACTAAATATGAATTGGATGTTAATTTATGTTCTGGGGATGACCACTTGATTTCTAAAGTATATAAAATGTTACTTAAGATGAATCTAGAAGGTGAATATGTTAAAGAGTGTATGGTAAAAAGGGCAAAAAAGTTTGGGTATCATATAATACTAGATAAATGGGAGAATGTATGGATGAATGGACTAAAATTCACATTAAATTATAGTATGAAAGAAAACTTTTACAAAATAATGTATCATTGGTACCTGACACCAGATAGACTAGCAAAAATGTATAAAGGGATTTCTAATAAATGCTGGAAATGTACAGTAATCAAAATCCAGGTTAATTTTATCATCAGTGGTGGTCTTGCAAATATGTGAAAACATACTGGATAAACATGACAATGACACTGCAAAAATATTTAAGATACAAGTATTAATGAAACCTGAAGCTTTCCTTTTAGGTATGAAGGAGAAGCCAATTGAAAAACAATTTGGTGTGCTATTTCTTTGCAGGATTGTACTTGCCAAACACTGGAAAGAAAAAGAGATGCCGACTGTTGAAAAATAGATTTTGAAATTGACTGAAGTAGAAGAGATGGCCAAATTAACTGCTTTAATTAGAGGTAATGGACAAGACAGTTTTAGAAGAGACTGGAAACCATTTGTAGACTTTCTACATGCTAAATATAACAGATGGCGAACAGCCAGGCTGGATCCTACATGTTAAATGTTAAATTTAATTGACCACTTTTTTTTGTACACTATTTTTTCTTTGTTGTTGTTAGGGTTGAATGTATGCTTTTGTTTTGTTTTGTTTCATTTGTTTTATTGTTTTGTATTTTATTATCTATGAATAATAATAATAATAATAATAATAATAATAATAATAATAATAATAATAATAAGTGGTCAGATATGTAAGATCATACTGATTACCCAGCAATAGTTGCATATAAAAATGGTCCATACAACCTGGGAAGTCCACAAAAAGGGATGCAATGTAACTTCTTAATATCTCTGTAGAAGAGATATTAAGATATTAAGAAAGGCTGAGCGCCAAAGAATTGAAGCCTTTGAACTATGGTGCTGGAGAAGACTCCTGCGAGTCCCTTGGACTGCAAGGCGATCAAGCCGGTCGGTCCTAGAGGAGATCAACCCTGACTGCTCTTTAGAAGGCCAGATCCTGAAGCTAAAACTCAAATACTTTGGCCATCTAATGAGAAGGAAGGACTCACTGGAGAAGAGCCTAATGCTGGGAAAGATTGAGGGCAATAGAAGAAGGGGACGACAGAGAATGAGGTGGCTGGATGGAGTCACTGAAGCAGTAGGCGTGAGCTTAAATGGACTCCAGAAGATGGTAGAGGACAGGAAGGCCTGGAGGAACATTGTCCATAGGGTCGCGATGGGTCGGACACGACTTCGCAACTAACAACAACAACAACAGAAGAGGTAGTATAATAAAACATGCTTAGGGACTGCATTACATTCAATCCAAAAGGGCATAATCAACCATTGTAAGGAACTCTTCTGAATTTCCCTTCTATAGCATTAGTGGGCAGAGTCTCACAGTGAGCCAGGCTGAGAAAATGTCTGAATTCAGTTATTGTTAAATAATTCAGGTTTGTCACTGGATTCTACATAGGGGTAGAGCAGCTTAAAAGTAGGTATATAGGGGAACCAGAACTAGTTTGTCATTCCATATCCAACATATGTGAGTTCATCATTTGGTCTGCCTGATTATAGGTTAGCATATAAAAGACTTTTCATGATACTCCTAATGAATTGTGTTCCTTTTCTGTGCACAAATATATAAGATTTTAAGTCCAGAATAATTACAATACAGGAATATTTTAAACAAAGTCTCTGTTAAATTTGGCTGAGAAGTATCTTCTGCATCTAAAGTTCTTGAATTATTATTTCTGCTGGAATATGTTTTCTCTTCCCTTTATTGCTTTTGTTACGCTTGTCCATTCCATTGGACTCTGGGCAATTTTTCTTATACCCAAACTACTTATAAAGTATTAAAGATTAGCTGGATATTAGTTATCTTTCTTTAAAAACTCTGAAATAATGATCCAGAACAGCCTGTATTACCAAATCACCAGCAAAGATTTTTTAAAAAAAAATAAGTATTATCTCTTATAATCTTAAAATAAGCTTAATTCAACAGAAGCTTCTTTTTTTGTATATTGGGATTTTTCAGAAAATATTTAAAAAGGAGTAATTACCAATTCCACTATATTGAAAGTACAATATCAGGCTTATTCAATTAATATTCCATTTGGGTCTGTTGTTCACAAAATTTTTGATATTATCTTACAAAAATTACTGTAGTCCAAAGATAAGTACTTGTGAAATGTATACCCAAAATATGCAAGTATGAATAATTTAATTAATTAATAAACTGATTAATTTTACGTAAGAAGAATTATGGCTTTATTATGCACAGGGAATAGAAAAGAAAATTGGAAAACTACTCCTATCTGATGCCTTTTTACACTGTCTTTTTTCTTGTTATAGAGCACAATGTTCAGCATTGTCATGCTGCTGAGAATGCCCCTTGGGGCCTTCAGAGTATTAGAATATATTAAAAACTGTGCTAGATGAGACAAAAGCCTAGCATTCCATCTGTCCTATGGCCAGCCAAATATGCACAGAAAACCCACAAGCAGAACAGGAGGATAGTAGCAAAGTTCCCTTCATGTTCCTTAGCAATTGAGTTTGAAGTGCAATTGAACTAAGAAATAACCTGCAAGGCAAGGTTGGAAAAAATCCAGATAACCAGTAGATGGCAGTATAGAAACACAGAAAACTCTTTGCATACTGCCTCTATACTTTTTGGTTCAGACTTAACACTGCCACCTCTGTCACTCGTTAAGGCACCTCCCTCTCTTCATTTTACTCTTGGGTTCAAGGGGGGGGAGGGGGAAGAGATGCTGTTGCTTTAAGGAATCTAATTATTAAAATTAGCACAGCCCTTTAAAAGCAGCAGCACTTTTACACAAAGCAAAGTCCAAAACACTGGTTCATAATAACTTTCAACCAATGCACTGTGTTTGTGTTTCTGTGTGTGTGTGTGTGTGTGTATGAGAGAGAGAGAGAGAGAGAGAGAGAGAGAGAGAGAGAGAGAGAGAGAGAGAGAGAGAGAGAGAGAGAGAGAGAGAGAGAGAGAGAGAGAGAGAGAGAGAGAGAGAGTTTGAGAAAGAACTTTATTTCCACTATTCATCCTTGGCGAGCATCACATTTTTTTCTTAAGATGTGAGGGGAAAGGAGGTTTAACATGCTTTATGGTCAGCTAATCTTTTTCTGTATCTTTTCCAACCCTTTCAATTCTTTTAGGTAGTTCAGATGAGAAACTAATACCATGACTACCATTATTGTAAGGTTGCAGTAACACAATCCTGCAAGCCTGAAAGCACATCTCCCCTCCCCTGCCTTTACTTCCCAGGAACTAAAAAGGGTCCTTCTGAGATGCTTCCTCCACCCCAATTCTTTCTGTGGCCTGAGAAGTTTCTTATCTCACCATTACCCTGGCTGTGGCTGTTTTGCTTCCTATCGCTGCGTGCTTAGCACTGTACACCTACGATTGTGTGTCGTCTGACCCATCCACTGCGATCATTAGGTTTGCAGATGATACCACCATAGTGGGTCTTATTACAGGTGGAGATGAAAGGAGATGGTGCTAGACTTGCAGAGGAAAAGAGAGGAACTTGTCCCATTTTACATTGGGGGGGGGGCTGTGTGGAGAGAGTCTCCTCCTTTAAATTCCTGGGAGTCTACCTCTGTAAAGATCTTACCTGGAAAGTCAATACAACCCAGGTGGCCAGAAAGGTCCAACAGAGACTCCACTTTCTTGCGGAAGAACAGGGTAGAACAATGACTAATGACCTTCTTTTACCAATCTACTATAGAGAGCGTCCTCGTACTGTATTGTGGTTTGGTATGCTGGCCTGACAGCCGCGGATAGGAAGATATTACAGAGGGTGGTAAGCACAGCACAAAACATCGTGGGCTGTCCCCTGACAGCACTGGATGACATCGCCAGGGCTCGCTGCCTTGGAAGAGTGAGGAAAATTCTCAGGGATGACTCACACCCTGGTTGGTACCTCTTTTACTCTCCTACCATTGGGTAGGAGATATAGATATATAGCCAGCCGTACCAACAGGCTGAAGAACAGCTTCTATCCATGGGCTGTATGATTGACTTGCGAGGCCGGTGTGTTGTGCAATTAGCTCACAAGATGGTGGGTTTGTTGTTACTGTGAGTTGTGGTGGTGGTGGGGGCACTAAGGGAGGCTCAGCCAATCAAACTGTATACATGTTGTACTTTGATAATAAAGGTTCATTCATTCATATTCCCACAGGCCATTGCAAGCTCTTCAACTTATTAAAACAGCTTGATGACAGAGGCATTTCCCCCAGTTTCCTTGGATGGCCAGCAGCATCTAGGGCATAGGGCAGATCTGTTCTGTAGCATGGCTGCTGCTTAAGGATTCAGCCTCCAGAGTCCTTTCTCCAGAGCAAGGCAATTGCTCACCAGCTGACCTTATGACATGACCTCCCTAGTGCCACTTTGCCAGCAATTATGGCTGTTTCATAAGCAGTCAGCTGTAGTGGCTACAGGGGAGTGTGGGATAAGTGGGAAAAATTAATAGATATTTTTTTGTGATTAGAGTGCAGGAAGGCAAACACTATCATTTTCCTCCCCCTGTTTAGGTTCTGCCTGGCAGCTGCACCTCTCTTTTGGAAAAAGCAGAAGACTGGGTGTGGTGGTGGTGGTGGTGGGGAGAATGGAGAGAGACAAAGCAGAAGAGAAAACTGCAAGCTCATTACATTAATCTGTAATGACTTGGAAAAACACACCCTACCAAGACGGTTTTTTTAAAAAATTTGATTGTGACAAACATTTAATACCTAACAGAGCTTGCACTGGCACAGTTAATTAAGAATGAGACTCATGCAGTTCACTAGTGGGAGCTCAAGAGGAAGGAAGGGGCTTCACACTGAGGGCAGTAGGGTGGTGTGTAGTCAAAAGGGGAAGAGGGAGTCCTTCGAGTGCCATTGTTGTTAATTTGCATGGTGTGTACAGTGGTGGAAGAAACAAGTTATTAGCAAGATTCTAATTCCCTCTTAATCAGTGAGTTTTCTGAACTTAGAAGATCCAAGTGAGGCCAGGAGGATACTCTGTCTCCATAGAGTATTTGCACAACACCAATAAGCTTCAGACAGTGGGCTTGTTAGCAGTGCTTTTGCTGGAGAAGGATAGTTATCTGTCTAAAGGTAAAGGTAAAGGTTCCCCCGCACATGCGTGCTAGTCATTTCCGACTCTAGGGGCCGGTGCTCATCTCCGTTTCATAGCCGAAGAGCCAGCGCTTGTCCGAGGACGTCTCCGTGGTCATGTGGCCGGCATGACTAGACGGCAAAGGCGCACAGAACGCTGTTACCTTCCCACCGTAGTGGTCCCTATTTTTCTACTTGCATTTTTACGTGCTTTCGAACTGCTAGGTGGGCAGAAGCTGGGACGAGTAACAGGCGCTCACTCTGTTACGCGGCACTCGGGATTCGACCCGCCAAACTGCCGACCTTCCAATCGACAAGTTCAGCGTCCTAACCCACTGAGCCACCGTGTCCCTCAGTTATCTGTCTATAGAATGGCAAGTTGACAAGAAGCTATTATTATTACCCATACACTACAGACAGAACCATCATTCCACAGGGAACATCCTTGGTCATCAGCTTTGCCAGAAGTGATTAAATCTCTCATTAGAATTGCTACATAGGTTTGTAAAAATCCACAAATGGAGCAGGAGATCTTATATGGATTTTCAAAAAATCCAACAGAAACATTTTACCCTGAAATTTAAAAATCAGAAATTCAGTATAATGAATGTGCAGCATTTTACATTTAACTGGTTCTGATGGACACAGTGAGATGAGGTTAATTATGAACTGAAGGTATGTTTTTGCTTGTAAGGATAGCAATTGACACAGAGAAGCAAGACAATAGAGTGTTTTATGCTTTTTAAAAACTAGATAACGCACAACCCCAGAGTCACGTTTTACTCCTAAATCTCTCTTCCAGAGATGATTTCTCTTTAGCTAACTGCTTTGTTCCCTCCCCCCTCAGTCTCTCTCTCTCTCTCTCCCCCCTGCTTATCAAAAGTAAGTGAAAAGAAAGAAATAGGATGGGATGGATTTATTGTACAGTTTGATTTTCTCATGAATCTGCTCAGCCATACTACTTCTCTATTGGGAGAAAACCTCTCTAAGGGTCTTCTGCCCAGTCCTTCCCGGGAGAACAGGAATTTGCAAACAAGTGTGTTTCCCTTCTTCCTGTTTTGGATGTTGCATGAAGATGCCATCTGCAGCCAACCAGCTCCTTCCTTCCTTCCTATCTTGGGCTTGAGTGAAGATGTCTTTTCAGGTCTTCACTTCCTTTCTTCCAGAGAAGCCACCGTAGACCTGCCTTCTCCTTTCCCAATCAACAACTGTTCTGCACACTCACATGACTTCACTTTTCAATTTGTCTTTCCAGCCACTCTATTTTGCATAGATCTTTTGTCTCTTCTTCCTCCCTCCTCTCCTTTTTCCCCTCCTCCTCTCTCTTTCACGTTTTGGGCCAAACTGGCAGCATGCCATCCAGCAATTGAATTGGAGTCTCCCAGGATATTAATCCCCAACACCTACCCGTATATACCAGGCTGAACCAATGGGACTGCATCTCTACATCTCAAAGTTAGCCTGAGCCTTATAGAATACTACTATCTCAAAGATTAGAATAGCTGCAACCCTGTTGGCCTTTTGTAAGGCTCTAGAAATGTGGTGGTGTACCCAGGCCTGGGGCTCAGAATGTGTTAAGGTTCCCATTTCTTGGCTTTACTGTTAGTTGATTAATTATTTCGGCTGCTGTATGCATTTTCAGCTGCTGTATGCGCCAAAGAATTGAAGCCTTTGAACTATGGTGCTGGAGAAGACTCCTGCGAGTTCCTTGGACTGCAAGGCGATCAAACCGGTCAGTCCTAGAGGAGATCAACCCTGACTGCTCTTTAGAAGGCCAGATCCTGAAGCTAAAACTCAAATACTTTGGCCACCTAATGAGAAGGAAGGACTCACTGGAGAAGAGCCTAATGCTGGGAAAGATTGAGGGCAATAGAAGAAGGGGACGACAGAGAATGAGGTGGCTGGATGGAGTCACTGAAGCAGTAGGCGTGAGCCTAGATGGACTCCAGAAGATGGTAGAGGACAGGAAGGCCTGGAGGAACATTGTCCATAGGGTTGCGATGGGTCGGACACGACTTCGCAACTAACAACAACAACAATATGCATTTATTTCTTGGTTGTTTTTATTGCTTTTGATTTTTTAAAATTGTAAGTCACTTGGCTGAGATAGGTGGCTGTAGAAATTGAATAAATAAAAATAAATCTCCCCACAGCAGCCAGGTCAGCTCATCAATTTATGTGACAACATAGCTGATCTTCAAGATCAAAGTTGAGCTTCTTCTTCCCTTCATTCATAACTTTCTCATTTAAGGAAGTATTCTCCCCCACAAACACCGTAGCTCTTAAATGTCCTAACTCAAAGTTGACCGGGCCCAACAACTATCTTTTGTAATTTCTGCTTCACCAGGAAGATCCAACATGGCTGCTGATACCAGAGTTCTCCATGCCTGAAGACAGCATGATCACTCTAGAAATGAAATGCCATCTACAAAACTACTTAGTAAACTGTAAGCTTTCCCTATGATAAAGGGGGAAGATTACTTCTAAAAACATAACTGAAAATCAAACACATCATCCAAATTTAATTTTGATTCCATTTAAAAATAAATGAACATATTTGGAATGAGAATGGGTCACACCAGGAAAAGGTAATTTTGCTGTATTCCAGACAGTCAGAATGTAACCGGAGAAACTACTGCTATCTAATATTGGTACTTTGGACCAAGTTAAATCAGCCTTTTAATGTAACTGCAATCCTATTAGGACCCCCCAAAAATAGCTCACTTCAGAGTTGAAATGAATTTACACATTATCCCAAGAAATTTTTCAGAAGATCATTCTGTTAATTTTGCTTGCAGATATTTATTTTCCTGAAATTCTCAGACAAAAAAAATGTATGAATAGATTCAGTAGACACTTTTTATCTTTGACATTCAGCAACCTCCCACTTAACTTCTAACATGCTTCTTTTCAAATGGTCATTATTTCACTAGGAGTAGAAGATTCTCTTGCAATCTATTTCACTGAAATTATGATGGATTGTCTACTAATTCTCAATATAAGCCAGTGTGGCATAAAAGGGCCCCTGTAAAAGTCAGACAAAATCTGACATTTGTCCTTTGTGCAAAATTTATCCTTATCTCCTGGGAATCTTTACTTTATTTATTTTTTTAAAATCTGCAGCATAATTTCAAACAAAACAATGGACATTTACTATAATGGATACTTATCCTGAAATATAAGCAATCCTTTAAATGATTTGCAGAGGGAACTCAGGGACCATTTTAGAAGATGCACAGAAATTAATTTCTACTGCAGATTATATATATATATATATATATATATATATATATATATATATATATATATATATATATATATATATATATATATATATATATATATATATATATATATATAATATATTGTCCAGCCTGTGAAGGGAAAAGACACTCCAGTTACATTAATTAGGTTACAGTATGTAGGCCAACCTGTGGCATGCATATCTCAAATAATTGAGGCAGAAGGTATTCATTGAACTCCTTCTGTGTTTGTGTATGTGTGTGAGCACTGACCGTGACAGATTTCAGTAAGTAAAATGTATGACAAAAATCAATGTCCTTAATTTGATAACATGTCCAGTATTTTCTAGAACATTAAAAATTCATGAATAAACCCAGTCAAAGTCCTTAACCATGTACCAGATTGAAAGCCTTTTATATGCCGTTATAAATGATAAATTTTCCCTAAATTTCACTATAATAATAAATCTTGAACCCCAACAATACTTGGGAAGCTTCCCCTCTCCGCATAACTACCCTGGTGAGTTGAAAAAGAAGCAATAAGAGATGACAATGTGTTAGCTTCCCACTTCTTTTGTGCACTAGAAGGAAGAGGAAAAGGAAATGATAGCCTCCAAACTTCAACTGTGAAGGCTGAAAGAATGCTGAGAAATTTAGCCAATATCTTTAAAAGACATTATGCAACCAGTCCACAAAGGTGAATTGGTTAATTAAAAGAAGTGTTTGTTGGAAATTTGTACCTTGCAAATACAATTTGGGAATATCATGGGCCAAGTAAGGTGAATAAGGTCTCTTCATATCTGGTTCATCTTTTTTTTTCTCATACCTCTCAATAAACTTAATTACACAGTTTACAAACCACAAGCCAATGATAATAGTAATCTATCCACCATCAGAATATTCAAGTTGGATCTGAAACTTAAGATACGAACTACACTGTCAGAGTTCATTCAGCATGGGGGAAACCACCAACAAATATCTGGCTGCTGGATTGGGGATAGAAGAAAAACCTGTTTTTCAGAACATGCTAAGAGTTTTCTGGGACATGAAGGCCATATATTTCTATTAAGCCATAATTTAAAATAGCAGGTCTCAAGATGCATATGATGCTTGGTGACTTTCCACCCTCAATTTCCTTAGAGTCTGTAGGGATGGAGAAATAAGCTGGTTCCTTAAATTGTGTCACTGTTGGTAGAGCTTTACTCTTTTTTAAAAACTCAAAATAACCCCCTCCTTCCAACTGCTTTTTCTTCAATGGAGGAATGATATATTTTCCTCTGCAGCTCTACTCTTGCATTTGTGCTTTAATCTGAAAAGCAAAGGCAAAGTGAATTTGGGCTGGTATCCAGTTTTTTGAATAGTTAATATGCTAAAAATATTTTTTTAATGTACAATCTGTACTGCTAAAACTTTCTATCTGGAAAGAGGTGATCTTGCAGGTTGCAATTAAAATTGGAGCTTTACAAATATTTCTCACCTAAAAATGTATTTAAAATGATTTGTTGTACCAAGAATTGTTATTTAGTTTTAGTACATGTGTTTGATTTCTTTGTCAACTTCGTTCAGTCAAAAAAATGGTTGGAAAGTCTAGAAATCATTGTGAAATTGTAAAGAAATAGTAATGCTTTTCCTGAGAAAATGGAAGAAGATATATCTAATTTGGACAATTTCAAGCTTCTCTAGTGGCAGCACTTTAGCCACACCAATCTTCATGAACACTTGAGGGCAGCCAGGAAATTAAAATAAAAATCCAATGGTCAATAGGTCAGTTATTTGCCTAATAGATAGGTCAGCAATTATTTTGAAGAAATGATGCAGAAGCTGTGAAATTAACTTGCATTCTCGGGCTAAATGCATACTCTATAATTGAAAGGACTTTGTTTTTATGCTTCTGTAGCCTGAGTTATAATACCTGACACTTTGGGGAGAGCCTTGATTTCTTAAATTTTTTTATGGAATGCTCCTTTGAAAAATCCAGTTCATGATAGAATGTGATCTGGTAGAAATATAATGTAACTTCAACACACACACACAATTTTGGATGAACAGAATAGAATAGCTTAATTGATTAGTCTTATGACCATACCAATAAAATAAAATAAAAATACCACACATGATCTGATTCTGGAATGAAATAGATAAAAGAAACTAGAATGATAAAATACATATGTGATCATAGAAAGAGACAGCAATCAGAGAAATGCATCACCCATACAAGATACCACAATTTGTTTGATGAATCTGGTTCTTAGCTCAATTGCCTTAATTATAAACTTAGCACTTCTGTCAGAAATTGTGTGGATGATGTGACCTTGCTGTTCGGGGGTTGGGTCAGGAAACTTAAGTGTTGTGCCAGCCATTTAGCTAGGTTATACATAAAAAGTAAAGGTAAAGGTTCCCCCGCACATACGTGCTAGTCGTTTCCAACTCTAGGGGCTGGTGCCTATCTTCATTTCAAAGCTGAAGAGCCAGCGCTTGTCTGAGGACGTCTCTGTGGTCATGTGGCCGGCATGACTAGACGCCAAAGGTGCATGGAACACTGTTACCTTCCCACCATAGTGGTCCCTATTTTTCTACTTGCATTTTTACGTGCTTTTGAACTGCTAGGTTGGCAGAAGCTGGGACGAGTAACAGGCACTCACTCTGTTACGCGGCACTCGGGATTCGACCCGCCAAATTGCTGACCCGCCAAATTGCTGGTCAACAAGCTCAGTGTCCTAACCCAGTGAGCCATCGCGTCCCTAGGTTATACATAGGGGTGTCTTATAGCACCTTGACAGGTCTGAGGGTGTCTCCTATTTTGGTTATCTTGGGGAGTCCGTAGAATATCGCTAGGGCAATGTCTGTTTCTCTCATTTTCCACCATTCCCTTTCCTTTACATTGTTGTTTTGTTTGAGTTGGCTGAGGTAAGCTTTCAGTTGGGTGACCCTTGTTCTCATCTCAATTCTGCTTACAATACAGACATTAGAGCCTAGGAGGAAATAAGACAATCTACGATTCAGATCCCAGTGAGCTATTTTTTCCAATGGGTGTGCTAAGTATCTGATCCTATGGGGCATATAATTGGCAGTTAAACAAAACGAGCAATATTTTTGAGAGCTGAGGCACCATGTATGCATGTTCCTATATAGGTAGTCCTCAACTTACAACCACAATTGGTACCAGAATTTCTGTTGTTAAACAAGATGGTTGTTTACAACAACAAAAAAACTCTAACTTCTCCCTGTCACTAAATGGTCAATAGCTTGATTAGTCAACAAGTCAATAAGTATGTTGTAGAATTTGTGTAGAAGTTTCTGATGATATCTCACAGTGGAATATCTCTATCTGAGACATCAAAATCCCCTTCTTGAACTTGAATTTTCAGAACAATTAAACACATCAGTATCTGTCGTATAAATGTAGGTGACCTCTTTGCTATCATGTGGTATTTGTTTGGTTGATAGTTAACAGTCTTTGGGGGGAAAATATAAACCATGGATGGAAAACTCCAGCAACATTTTGACAGGCATGGTTAGCTCTACCTTTTCTATATGATTGGCAATGTGCACATTTTAACCACTAATTAATTATCTTTCAGGATTTCATGGAGGAGCTATAGAGACAGCAGCACAGCAAAGACCACATTCTTTTTTTAATAAATATTTTATTAATGTTCTAGTTTTACAATCAAATACTTAGTAGACAACATGTTGTCTGGGTCCATTAGTAATTCAGTGGTATATATTAACTTCTTCAATCTAGATCCAATATTATACCATCTAACATTTCCTCTCTTCTTCTGGTAGTACCTGTTTTCCTGCACTAGGCAAATACAATTCTTATTGTTATTAATAAATATACAATTGAATATTAACATCTTTGTTACATTTTTCTCATAAATATCAATAATGTCAGTTTTAGATAACTTTTCTAACCAAAACATATCTTAATTGCATTTGCATTTAATATCCATATGTTCAATCAGTATCCTGTTTTCACTTTTTTTTAAAAAAAAATCCCATCAGTGTTCAAAATGTTTCTGTTGTTTATAATTTCAAAGTAAGTTATATTTGGGTAACCAAAAGCTTCCCTTATTCAAACTTCTTAGCATTTTCCTGTTTCCCTTCTCATACCAAAATCTAATATTCTAATTACAAATCTTATCTTTTTAGTTATGATAATACTTCTATTTCTAGCAATTATCTATTCTCCACCATATTCAAACATCTACTTAATAATATAATATCCCATATAATAGATCAAAACCTCTATTTTCTTCAGTCTTACTCTAGCATCCTTCCTTTGCCAACTAACTTTTCAAGTTAATACATTTGAATCATCAAGTAATTTTTCCTCTGTTTTTGTGTATGTTGTTTGGATTAAGAAAGACCATTTGATTAAAGTATTTTTGGCAGAATGAACCCATTGATATTCATTAAACAGCCTCCCTCCTTCTCTAATTCCCTACAATTCTCCTAACAGCTCTATCTTCCATTCAATCAACTCTTCTTTCTTATCCTCAAGTGTGTTCTGAGACCTTGACAGGTAAGATATCTTTTCCATTTCTAATATTATTGCTCCATCTTCTAGTTCTTTAGTTGTCTGAATCTGTTGGTTAGTTCTTTCCTTTAGGTCCTCCATCTTTGGATCTGTTTCCTCTAGTTTTCCTTCTATTTTCTGGGTTGTTAGTTCCTTCTTTGTAGTCATGTTCTGGGATTGTAAATTTAGGTTACAAAATTATTCTTTTATCTCCTTTGTGTTATTTCTAGTCTCATCATGAGCTAAAGCAATAGTCTCTTGCATTGATTTCAACATGGAGAGAATTTCTTTCTGATCGTCATCCATATTTTCTTGGTGGTATAATAAACTGAAGACCTTGGGGACAGGTGTTAGAGATGGTTTTTTTTACCATTTAAAGCTGAGTATGGGACATCCATTTCATTTTTTGTAGATGGTCTTCATAATAAAAATTGTTCATCAATCAAAGATTTGTGATACAAAATAGTCCATCATCTCAAGCAATGATGTGTGTTTCTCCTGCAGGGAAATAGTCCCAAACACAGCTCTGAAAGTCAGTTAATATTTATATTCATAGTTCAGGCAGGCCAGTTTCAAAGTAGTTCATTAACTCTGCCACACCGATAAGCAGCCCAAAAGTTTTTTTCCCCTTTTCCCAGCTGCAGTCTTCAAAAGTGAAAGTTTTCAAGGACAGCAAGAGTCTTATCTAAATCTGGGTTTCAAGCCAAGTTTCCTTTAGGCATAACAAATTGTAGTGCCATAATTTACCACTAGATGTCATTACCGCCGTTTTCCAGCTTTTTAAATCCAAACTTATATTACAAGCTTTTAAAATCTCTCTTTAAAAAAAAGTCTCAAAAGCACTTTTAGTCTCCAAATTTCAAAGCCATATAAGTGTATTAATTCCAAATTAATTTCCTCCAAGTAATTAGTTCACAGCTTTTCTTTTCCTGTGGGGATGGGGTGGAAATTCCCTTTCCCTCTCTCATCGGGCAGGGTGCTTTGGGCAATTTTTTTCCAGGAAGAAGTGTCTTAGAGTCATAAAGAGAGAACAGTGTCTTACCCAGTTTCATCCACATTGCTGTAAGGTTGCTTGTTAATGCTTATTGTCTTCCATTGTCAGCAGCTTCTGACTGTAGCCAGTCTTTCCCTCGCCAGTTTGCAGGGCTTCCTCAGATCAGACAGAAGGACCACCACCCTCCCATGATCCCATGATCCTCCTTGCTTGTTGCCTCTACACAGTGACTTTAGACCCTTTCCAGTGTCCTCAGCGGGGCGAAATCGAACACAAAAAACAGAGCCCTGTCTTCCTGTGCCCGTTTCACCATGACATCAAACTGGAAGCCAGCAAGACCATATTATTAAGGACAAGTTGTGGAGAAGGGTTTCTTCCAAGCTCCAGGATAGGAGAACAGTTGGGCTCTCTATGGAAGAATCATTTTTATATTGATAATAAAGTGATAGCAATTTGCCCCTGATGACTTCCTTTGTGTAAACTTTTTAATAGTGCACGCAGCTGCTAATCAGTTTGTGGTTGCAAAGTGCTCATCACAAAGAGCTGTTTATGTGAAGTAGTGCTCCCAGCTGAACAGCTCTCTATGTAGCCGATATTATTTCCATGATCACCTAGCAGTTTTTCAAGCCACCACAATTCTTTCAGCTTCTTTCTCTCTTTCTCATGGTTTAGTTTATATCCCACCTTTCACTCAAATATAAAGTTAAAAGAATTTAAAAATATATTGTAAAATTAAAAGCAAACAAATACAACTATTAAATTAATAAAAGCCTGGTAAAAACAGAGGTACTGCGTATTTTAAGAATTAGATGAGTGACAACCTAATGTATCTCCCAAGGGGCTTTATTCCCTTCTTCTAATAGAGGAGAATATTTGGTAGATAAGAGGGTCTCTTGACAATGGAGCACCTTCAGAAGGGCTTGTCCTTTGCATATTCATATTTAGACACTTTTTGCAAATAGTTGAAGCCTTCCAGATGATAAGCTCATAATAAGGATGACTATTTGAGCTGGTTGAGCGAGATAAATATAAAAATACAACCACTTGTGTCTGCTTTAACTCATCCCTGCATTTGGGCACAAACTGTCAGGAACTTGCTACCTATAAGATATACAAGGAGGAGCATTGGAGCCATTGTTGTTTCCTAGCTTGTGGCCTAAGCTGAGGCCAGCAGGTTCAAGCCTCATAAAGGAAGAAGTGTTTTCTTTCTTTTGAAGAGGCAATTAGGCATGCCATAAAAATCTGCCTTGGTTCCCATTGTGGGAAGAATCCAGAGAAAGAAATATTTTGGGGAATATTAAAAAGGCAGAATATATTTCCCCAAAGGAATAATGGAGAAGATATTTAAAAAGACAGAAACTAGCCCCCAGAAACCAGCCCCTTAGCCCCCATAAACAAGGCAGAGGCCAGCTTTTAGAAATGCAGATGTGATCATCCTTTCAGAAAGCTTGGAGCCAGGAAGCTAGAAGCTGATGAGATTAAAAAAGACAAAACCCCTAAAATCTACATCCCCCACCCAAACTCTACGGACAGGAAACGATAGGATTAACCCACCAATACCAAAAGCACACAATCAGACTCAGGTCAAAGTACATGACACAGAAAATACAAAGCCTCAAACAGGAACAGGAAACAACCTCAAAAACCCCAAAAGGTATAAAAACCCACCACTCCCAGCAAAGTGGTCAGATGCTCCAGAGCCTTGTGGTTGTGCTTTTCAATAAAGTCCAACCTTCTTTCTAAAGCAGTCTCCATTTTGTTTATTCCCAGCTTGGACTGGACCCTGATGAAGATTTTTTTTCTGCTTCAGATGAGATGGAGAATATGTATTAATAAAGATACAACTGCCAAGGAACATTTATAGGTTGACCGGTGGCAGAGGACTGTTTTGTTTTTGCCTCAGCAATAAAATGCTTGGGTCATGCCTCCCCATAGAAATCCTCTGGGATTCATCTGGGAATCCTTTTATGGCTTGCACATTTGAGGTAGACATCTTCTGTTAAAAGAAGGAGAATGCTGGAGAGCCATAAAGAGGAGTGTGGTTTTCTCCATTCCTGCAAAATGCTTTCCTCCGATCAGAAAATAGGGCACCATTTCACCCCAATGGAATAAGGTGATCTCCCATATGAAAAGTGGAGAGCCTCACAATCTCAGGGGGTCCCATTTACAGAGAGGCACCCTCACCCTAAGGTCTCTAGAGCTGCTTCTGCTCTGATTTCTTGCCAGGCCATTTAAAGGGATTTTCAACTGATTACATGCTCCCACAATTGGAGTACATTTATAACGGAAAAGCAACTGCCTAAATGGGCAATGGAGAAATGATGAACTTCCCAGTCAGAAGAACATGTATTTGGGTTCAAATGAGCCTGAAATCATAGATGAGCCTTGTAGGGCATGACAACAGCACCAGCTGCAACAATATTAGTATGCTGCTCATAACCAGCCCTCTTTCCCTATTTTCAATAAAAACAAGTGGAATAATTTTGGACACAGACATGGTGATGTCTCTCGATACAGAGTGATGCTCTTTCACACCCTCCCTGCAATGTCCCCATTCATTGTTATTCTCCAGCAGCGAACAGAAGTTGGATTGAACAAGGGACCCATCTGCAGACAGAAAAGAAAGAGTCTCTCTTCATATTACTGACTAATGTAATAAAAGGGGCCTTTCAGATTCCCCCACCAAGGAACAAAAGAAGGAAGAAATGGGAAGCCAGAGAAATGGAATGGGATGGAGAGAATTTGCAAACTTAGATTCAGTGGAGCTTCCTGAGGGGGAAATACCATAGAAAGCCTTGAAACAGGTGATAATTTATTAGCACTGAAATTATGGAAACCTTTTCCCACTGTGTCGGTCCCAAAACAGCAAGATTGTCAATTGATTGAAGAATTTGTAGATGGCTGATTTTAAGCTCATTAGTACCTTTGAAAAAGTACTAAACAAAAGTGTCTGGGGCCTTTTTCAAACCCAGAAATAAGTGAGGTAAATTGCAAACTAATACTACTCTTGGCTTAATAAGAAATAATAACTTTAATTTATAATGTATTACGGGTATTCTGAGTACGCCAAGTTTGTTGTTCTATTAATATTTTTTAATAAATAGCAAAGCAATAATATTATTTCCATGTAGCACATGTGGAAAATGAGGTTCCTAAAATTATGGTTTGAATTTAATTTGTTTGTGGCAGAGATACGATGCCAGTTGTTGGCTCTTCCACACATGTGATTTCTCAGAAATCATAGTGAATTAAATGGGATTCTGTTCCAGTGCCATAGTTCTGAATATAATTGCTTACCGCATCCTTTACAATTATGCCTATTATCTTTTATGACATTGTATGCATTTGACACCTTAGATTTTGTAAGATTGTATGTGTGTATGCACTTGATCTCCATCCAGAAGAAGAGTTTGTTGTTAACTAAAAGGCTACACATTATATGATATAATAAATTTCTGGGGAAAGATGCAAGAAAAAGAGTTCTTCCATCCTCCTGCCCACTCTACTGGCAATTTTGGCTAGATTGAGATTGCTAGCAGCAATGGAGACAATATAAGAAATTGTCATACCACTAACAAAAAGCCTGAACTGTGAAACCATTCATTTTAATCCTGTCTTAAGCACAAAGCCAACTGAGTGACTTTGTGCCAGTCGATCTCTCTTAGCCCTAAGAAGAAGGCAATTCCAAACCATTTCTGAAAGCTTACCCCTAAAACTGCAGGGTCTACCAAGCAGTCACTAGGAGTCAGGCACCTAAAACAATCAATCAGTCAACCAACCAAACAATCAAAATCAATCAGTCATCTATCCCAGGGGCTGCACTGCAAGCCCCTATGTGTGTGCAAAAGAATGAAAGGACAGCATGATCCACAAGTTGTCTTTCATAGTTGCTGGCAGCTCTGAAAGACAACTTGTGGATCATGCTGTTCTGAGCTAGGATTATAAACAAGGCAAGGCACAGTTTATGGCTCATAACTTTTTGCTCAGAATAGATGTAGAAGTAAAAAAAAAGTTATAGAAAGGAAACTGTGACGCTTATCTATCTTTTTTTCTTAAATGGTACTGAGCTGATAATTATGTTCTTGGCTTTTTTTTTAAATCCCATTTATATCCCACCCTTCTCCGAAGACTCAGGGCGGCTTACAATTTAAAGCACAAATCAATGTGCTTAGCAATAGCCTTCATTCTATGTATATGCCTGCTTATTAGGGCTTTCAGCCCCCCCAAGCGGCATTATTACAAAGTCAGCTTATTGCCCCCAACAATTGGCCTCTATCTGGCCACTCGTCAAAGAAGTTACTGCCTTACTGTTATATTCAATCAGAATAGAGCTGGAAGGGATCCTGGAGGTCTTCTAGACCAACCCACTGCTCAAGCAGAAGACCCTAGACCAAGGGTATCAAACCGCCAGCCCGTGGGCCGGATGCGTTGCACGGAAGGCACACCCACCCCATCGCTGGCAATGGCAAAACTGTCCCAATATGTTGTATGATGTCACATGACATCACGAGTTTGACATGTCTGCCCTAGACCATTTCAGACAGGTGGTTGTCTTAAATGGTATGACCCTCATGATTCAGGGGAGGATACAGGTAGTCATCGACTTACAACCACAACTGAGCCCTAAATTTCTGTTGCTAAGTTAGACAATTTTTAAGTGAATTTTGCCCCATTCAACAACCTTTCTTGCCACAGTTGTTAAGTGAATCATTGCATTTGTTAAGTTAGTAACACATCTGTTAAGTGAATCAGGCTTCCCCATTGACTTTGCTTGTCAGAAGGTCACAAAAGGGGATCACACGACCCCAGGATACTGTGACTGTCATAATTATGAGTGAGTTCTCAAGTGTCTGAATGCTGCAACGGTCATGTGAAAAGCGGACAAAAGTCACTTTTTTTCAGTATCATTGTAACTTTGAACAGTCACTAATCGAATTGTTGTAAGTCGATGACTACCTATATTAGGACAGTCTAACATTTAGGAAAAAAAAGATACAAAGACAAACTCTGTCCTGTTATCTACATCACACCTGGGCATTTTATGGCCCCTGGGGCCACATCTGATCCTTTGGCTGTCCCTGTCTGTGGGAGGAGGGGTCATAAAAATGCATCCCAAAGTCTTTGTGAGACCCAGTTTATCCATTGGGGCCTCCCAGCTTGTCAACCAGTTTAGCTTTCCTACCCACAGGACTAGAATCTTCACTTCCCATTTTGGTTTCTACTAACAAACCACTCCAGCCAATCCATATTGCCTAGCCAAGTTGTCAATAAGGCTGAGTTTGCACAATGTGGTGTTTTGACACATTCGTAGCCCGGAGAAGTATAAGTCAAAAAGGACAGGAAGAAGCGGGGGGAGGCATTTATAGGGAAAATGGCTCTGCTTTGCTGAAATGAAAACTCCAAGCCAATACCACAACAGCAGAGGGCAAAGCCACGCCTAAACCAGCCCACATCAATGACAACTTTCAGTTTGAGAGCCAAACCGCGCACCCAACCCGAGGCCACCTGGCTAAGCCAGAGCCAAAATGCATTCACAAAGTTTGTAAACTTTCAAATGGGACATGGGGAAGAGTAGGGGAAGGCATCCAGCTTTTCACCGGGATAAAATCTGGTGCTTTGAAAAATCAAATGTCCGGTTTAGTCCTATGCCAAACACCAGAGGTGAGCCAAATTGTGCATGGAGGTGTGAACCAGTTGGATTATTTCAAAGCCTAGAGGTTGGAAGGTGAAATTTGAAGTTGGAATGTTTCTTGGTTCGCTTCCCCAAATATATTTGTTTTGTTTTGTTTTTTTAAATCAAGCCCAAATTAGACCCTGCTACGTATGTCCTAATTTAGTGGGGCATTAGGTTTTTTTCTTTCATTTTTGTTGTGTTTGCACATTGGCTCCAACTTGAGACCCCTGGTAAGTCTCCCCATTCAGATTCTGCATGTTCATGAACATGTCCCCAGAATTAGGAAGGTTAAAAGAACTAGAAGTACCTGGAAAACAAAAGAATTAGCACAGCTGAATCAATTTGAGAGAGGAGCAAACAGCATGCAGATCCCCTTCCCTGGAGACTTCCAAAAGACACAGGGGGCGGGGAAGGCAGAGGAAGAGGAGAGAAACTACAGGAGGAAGCCAAAAGTGGTTAGGGTGAAGAACCAGGACCTGCTCAAGCTATGGAGAAGCAGAGTCACATTCTGTGGTTCAAACCTCTGGCAACCATGGCAAGTGGGCTGGAAAAATACTTTTGTGGAGGTGGTTGTTTGATTGTGTTTGCTCCCAAGATGCTGCCCTCCAGAGTGAGTGGAATGACAGCATCATCCTGGCTGCAGATGATAGATGGCCATTCTAGCCATTTTTGAAGAAGGTCCATTGGAGGACTTACACCTACTTTAGCTGGGTGTAAGGAATTAGCTCGCCAGTTTCTCAGCACTCGGATGCTCCCATGTTTGAGGACAGCCCTGACTTCAGTCTAGGCAGCCTTTGTTGCAGAATACACTGTGAGCTGTCCTGAGCCTGTCGTTAAAAGTCCCTGGCAGCTTTCATAAAAGTTTGACATCTTCAGACTGGCTACAGTCCAAATTGGATAATCGTATTTTGTCCACCAGAACTTTCTAATCTGGATATCTTTTGCTTTGCTTCTTAACTTGTAAGGATATTTGGTATAGATAGCAAGAACTGTTGAACAGAATGAGTGGGACAATGGAAATTTAGTTTTGATATTATAAAGGGACTACTGATAAATGTAAGCTGCTTCCTGGGGAGGTGAGTTCACCTCCCATTTGCTGCACAATGCCCTGGTGATTATCCAGAGGGAATCTTCACTATCCTTAGCAGCTGCCACAGATGCCTTTTCAGGGGAAAAATCAGTTTGCTGATTCAAGGGGACCTGGAGTAATTTAATTGAGCGAACTCTCCGTTCTTCTGGATTGGAAGTCAGATGATACAGAAGCTCAGCTCTGGATCACTGACCACTCTTCTTCCCTCTCACTCCTGCAGCCTATCCAATTCCATGTTGAAGTGGCACTGCAGATAATACCCTAAATACTGTATATCTAGCAACCAAATGATATTTTTGTCTTTATAAAGTTGAATGCAATCTTTTGCTTATTTTTAATTGTTTGCAAGTTTCTCTAGGAACCATTCTTGATTGAAGAATGGAGTAAGAAAGCTTAAAATAAATTTGAGCTTTTGCTTATTTTTAATTGTTTGCAAGTTTCTCTAGGGACCTTTCTTGATTGAAGAATGGAGTAAGAAAGCTCAAAATAAATTTGTTCAGACACATCCAATTTTCTGGCTACTGACACAAAGGCCTAAAAGACTAGCCAGATTAAGTATATATTACTTAGGTGACAACATACATTACCTTTCCCTGCCCAGCCTCTCCTAAATGAGTTGAACTCATTCATATCATCCCAACTAGCTTCAGGGCTCACCTAAATTCTGATTCTCCTTAGTACACAACCACACTCCACACATATTCTCATTCTGTAATTTGATCTGAAGGATCCATCTTTCTCTTGCTCACTATATGAAGCCCTGATAATAATCCATGCCTAATGGAATCATCCATGAGAGGGTTAGGGTTATAGCGAGATTATGTATTTTGTCTGCCTTTTTCATTTTTTTCTCACCCTCACTGCCTCTATTATCACATTATTCTTTGTTCCTATGGTCATTGATCTTTATTACTGAGGCAAAAAAGGAAAAAAAACAAAATAAGGAAATGACACTTTAGCAAAGGACAAGGGACAGAGGTTCACAAAAAATTAGACTATTGTTTACCAGAAATTACTGTCAGGTTAATAGGTTAGCAAATCCAGGGTAGGCTCACATGCTTTCTTGTATGGAATTTGGGGAAGGGGGAATGGATACAGAATTCACAATTCTTTCTTTCCTTTTAAATATTCCATACATATGAAACGTTTCTATCGAATGTATGGAACCTACATTCTAGATGCAAAACCATGCAAATAATCAAATCTCTGACTTTATCTGGTGCAACTTAGCAAGCTGAGGAATGTAAGATCCAAGTTTCAAAACCATCTTCTCTTAGCAAGGTTGGGTCCCACTGGAGAAATGATGGTTCTAGCTATGGAATCAAACAGAGCTGGGCAACATTTCAGCAGTTGGGGAAACACCTTCATTTTTACAAGACCTGCAAAGATATGGCTGATAATGAGATGATGTGTGATGAATAATGAGATTCTTTTATAAAATCATTATGGTTTTCAGGTGTTTAATACATTCATTTTATATCTTATTTTTAGCTCATAGGAAAAAAGACCCCACAGGTAAAACTATGCCATTTTTATGTTTAAATTTTGATTATATGATCTGTGTGAGCAAAAAAGCCACAAAACAGAATCTATGGGCTGTATGTTACCCATCTCTAAACTAAAATGCCATTGAGCTATGGCCCTGCCATTTTAGAAACAAGGCACTGGAATTGCTTGTGACCTACCTTCCCAACAATATTACAGAAATCCACTAGATCTAATATTGGGTTATGATGAACCAGGTATCTCTTAAATCCCTCTTCACTTTAGGATGCAACTGGTGTTGCAGGCCATGGTGTCAATCTGCACAGGCACTGTGCTTCTTAATAGTGTTCAAAAAGGTTCGTCCCCTTTCTGTGGAAATGTTGACCTACATGCAAACATTCAGGCTGAGAGCCAGTCTGCAGAGAGATTTAAAGAAGTCTCAGCTGCACGGCTGAATGACTGTCAATCAACTATGACCCAGGTAGAGTGGGCCTCGTGGGAGGACAGGTACTTCTTTTTGTATGATACTGTTTTCTAATTCACGATTTGTTTATGTACTGTCTGGTTTCTTGAGGAATTATATAACTGTCCTCTTTCCTCCTTGTTTGCATGATATAGTCGACATTTGGAATTGGGAGATAAACCCAATGAATCACAAATATCTTTTTCTAAACCGTCTGACACAACTGACCCCTTTCTAAATTGTTTTGTTTTGTTTTTCTTTCTTTTATTCTCCTGCCACTAGAAAGCTGCTCTCCTAACCACAATGCCTTTGGGTTATTGAAATGTTTTTAGTCATTTATGACTGATTCTTTTCAGATGATAACTTGCAAGTTTACTCATGGCAACAGAAAGCTTAAAAAATGATGGTAGTCAAGCAGAAGGAAGTGAGTGTGAAAAGAAGGGCAAAGGGACTTGAGGAATCCAAAAAATCCCAACTCTGTGTCTATTGCTTATTTTCAACATAGATGGCAGGCTACTGTTTATAGAAAAGTTAGTTTCTCCCCAGCTAAACATAGTATAATAGAGCCCATTTCCGATCTCACTGCCATCTAAGTACAAGATGCAAACAAACAGAAAATAATACGAACAGGTTGTATTTCACAATTATTCAGTAGATTGGTGTACATCTTAATTCACATCTCGCAAACTGCTCTGAGATTTGGGAAAGCTGCACTGTACTCTGCAAGTACTAAATAAGCCTGCAGTGCTATATGCGCATACCATATTGAGGACAATGAAACTTATTCTGAGGCAGGAACAGGGTTGTGCTGTGAATAAATAATTAGATATCTATAAGCACTATTACAGTATAAGTACTATTCAAATTCTCTATTAGTGTGTCACTTGGCTTGTTTAAAAGTGAAAATCTTTCCCTGTCTATAATTTACAACATTAATTTTTTTGACCAAGTAACTAATACGGAGAAATATATTAAACGTATTAGTCCTTTTCTAACCCTTTCCTGTCACTTGTCCTACAATGTCCTAAATGAACCACTAACCCATTGTTTCATTCCTTCCCTAAATAAATAAACAGTCTTTCTTGGCTTTTCTCTACTTTAGATTCCATTATAAACAGCATCCTTTTGCCCTTTTGTCTTGCTGTTAACCAGATATAGGGAATGCCTATATGGATGACTATGAGTACACAGGCAACAATACTCCTTCTTGTCTCTGTTCACCTATAGCAATCCTTGGCAACCTTATGTGCAGCTTTCCACTCCCAAGGCTTCTTATTTTTCTTCTCCAGCAAGGCCGAATAACCTGATAGGGATATTGGGGGGGGGAGGGTGTTTCTCAGCAGGAGGCCACATGCTGAACATCCAGTCCTAAACTCCACCAACCTGATAATTGACACTGAAAGTTAATAAAAAATAATTCTAGCCCACTTGAAAAACTTGAATCTCGGAAACCATGCACAGGATTGCAACCTTGGACCACGTGCCCAAGGTAGGAAAAAAAATCAGTAATGATGCTGTTATAACTGTCAAAATGCAATTAGCATCTAATTGGAAACCGAACAACTCATCTATCAAAAACTGGATTAAGGATATTACAGAATATTCTGACTTTCATGCAGGCAACATTCAGCACTGTTCAATCTCACTGATGGAACGAAGAGCTAAGACGTGTCAAAACTTTCTCCTGTTAAAATAAAAAGGTAATGAAAGAGACAAAGTTAAAATGGAATGTACACTTTATTAACACTAATAATTAATATATTAGTTGGATTTAACAGTTAAGCTGCGGGGCTAAAAATGGGGAGACTGTGCATTGCAGTCTTCCCTTAGGCATGAATGGGGCTTCATTTTCTCTCAGTCTATTCTGCCTTGCAAGGTTTTTGTTGTGGGGAAAATAAGAGATTACAGGAAGTTCTCGACTTACAACTGCTCAGTTACTGACAATTCAAAGTTATAACGGCACTGGAAATAGTGACTTATGACCATTTTTCACGCTTACAACCATTGCAGCATCCCCATGGTCACATGATCAAAATTCAGACACTCGGCAACTGACTCATATTTATGATGGTTTCAGTGTCCTAAGGTCATGTGAGCACTTTTTGCAACCTTCTGACAAGCAAAATCATGCTTAACAACCATGTCACTAACTTAACAACTATAGTGATTCACTTAACAACTGTGGCAAGAAAGATCGCAAAATGGAGCAAAACTCACTTAACAATTGTGTCACTTAGCAATAGAAATTTGGAGCTCAATTATGTCATAGGTGGAGGACTACCTGTATATATACCAGTTTGAGTTATACACTATAAAGAAAGGACATAAATCTAACAATAGTAATAACAAAATTCATAGGTAGCAAGAAGAAAGAAGGAAAGACAATCAACTTTCTGTACATCTTTGGTAGAAACAAAAGAAACATACTTTCTGCTTATCAGAAACCTGAGGGGTTTTTTTTAAACATTGAATGTGGGAGAAAGCAAAAATTAAAGTCTCTCTCCCCAAATGAAACTGAAATATAAATGCCAAAGGACAGTATAATAATGTATTCATATATATTGCAGTATCATCTGGGCCACATACCAACAGTACGAACCAGGAGTGAATTCTCAGGAAAATATGCTGCTTTCAAAGGCTAGAGACAGAAATAAAAGCCAAGCTGATTCAAAATTAAACTGGAAACCAATTAAATTGGGGATTTAGTTTTACTGTAATGCTGTAGTGCATGGTAAAGGGTAAAACTGCAATTAAGCACAAACTTCCAAATTGAAAAACTTTGAAATAAACCAGTACATGTCCTTCAACTATAATAATTATAATCTACTATTTGCACTGTAGTGGGCAGTAAAGGAAATTCATGTCTTTCCATTATAAAAATTGTGCTATCTTTGTTGGCAGCCAGAATAGGCCACCAAGGCTAAATTGTCTTCTCATTTATCTAGGGATGTATTCATTTGAGGCAATAACACAGCTGGTTTCTGTAATATAATCATGTTATGTATCTTTTTCCTTTCAGCCTCTGCAATTGGATTGCACATGTTGTAGATTGCTGGGTACCATTTCCAAAATATAGACTACAATATATATAGTCATCGGGTTAACAGTGAACATCATTAAACGAATTTTTTTTTCTCAGTTGTGATCGTCCATCAGGTTTTTCCATCTATTCTAGCCAAATGAACTCCTCAGAAGTGCGGTAGTAGAAATATAGACATATGAAACTATCTTTTCTGGTGTTAGACTAGGGGCTTACTCTTGTCAGCTTAGACGGCAACAGTTTTCAAGAGTGTTGGGCAGAAATTAATTTCAACCTTGCTACTGCTCTCCTTTTAATTGGAAGAAAGCCAATGGTTGAAGTGGGAAACCTCCTATGCATGAGGTTTGTATTCTGCCACTGAATGATGGCTCTTCATCATGAGATAAGATAGGATAGACAACATTAACACCAGTTGGTTTTGTAACTGGCTGACAAACCATACTCAATGAGTAGTCCTCAATGGAACTACATCCACATGGAAGTAAGTAAGCAGTGGGGTACCCCAAGGTTCCATTTTTAGGCCCAGTACTCTTCAATGATTTAGATGAGAGAACTCATCAAATTTGCAGATGACACTAAACTAGCAGGAATAGCCAACACTCCAGAAGACAGGCTGGTGAAACCTGGCTCAACAGCAGTAACTGTGAGAGGAATCTTGGACTCCTAGTATACAATCACTTAAACACGAGCCAGCAGTGTGTGGCAGCAGCCAAAAAAGCTAATGCAATACTAGGTTACATTAACAGAAAGATAGAATCAATATCACATGAACTATTAGTACCACTTTATAAAGCCTTAGTCAGACGATATATATAATATTGCATATTATTAAAAGATGTAGAGACTTGAAAAAGTACAGAAAAGAACAACAAAGATGATTAGGGGGCTGGAGGCTAAAACATATGAAGAACAGTGGTAGGAATTGGGCAGTCTAGTAAAAAGAAGGATTAAGGGCAACATGATAGCAGTGTTCCAATATTTGAGGGGCTGCCACAAAGAAGAGGGGGTCAAACTATTCTCCAAAGCAACAGAGGGTAGGACAAGAAACAACAGTTGGAAACTGATCAAAGAGAAAAGCAACCTTGGAATTAGGGATACATTTCCTAACAGTGAGAACAATTAACCAGTGGATCAGCTTGCCTTCAGAAGTTGTGAGTGCTCCATCATTGGAACTTTTAAGAAGAGACTGAACAGCCACTTGTCTGGAATGATATAAGGTCTCCTGCTTGAGAAGGGGGTTGGAGAAGATCTCCAAGATCCCTTCCAACTCTGTTGTTCTGTTCTGTTCAATTTATTCTTAGATAATAATCAAATAATAGCTTCATATTGCAAGTTAGGTTTGTTTGTATGTTCAGGCAATACAATTGCACTTTTGAGTCCCATTCTATGTGATTCTTTGAATATATTCTGAAATATTGTTTTTGACAGCTAAGGTATCATTTTTCTGAACTTACTAATTTAGTAAGTTTTGTTGCTTAAAGGCTCCAACCTCAGAGTTTCATTGGCTAAGTTGCTCTGAGACCAAGCTGCTCAATGTTTGAATAATTGATGGAGATGTTAACTTAATTTAAGGAGACAGTTGTTACCATTTGAAAATCCTGAAATACAGAAATATGATGCCTTTTTTAAAACATTGTCTTTCAAACCCAGCTGAGATGATATGGTAAACTCTGGTTAAGGTAAAGCAATCCAAAATAAACCATAATCTTTGGTTAAACTTTCATTTTAATATAATCTGACCCATGGTCTGAGCTCAAATGATGAATCAGAATATGGACAATTGGGATACAATTTAGAGCTGTGAAAATCCTGTCATAGCCTTTACAACAAATGCTCCAGGCCCTTGTGCATATAAATTGCAAACGTCATAAGAATATAGATTAGAAATAATCATATGCTTTGCATGGCAGTCTCCTTCTCTGCCTATTTCATATTCCCCTGTGGCAGATTATGTGCAGCCAACTGGAATGCAACCAAATACTATAGCCCATGGTGCTATGAAAAATCTATTTTTACTTTGTGTATGATTGCTGGTGAATTATATTTGGCTCAAGAAGTTACAAGTTTATAACTGTGTGTTACACACACTTCTCCACTATCATCAGTCTGATGCAAGTTGAGTCGGATAGCATATTGTATAAAAATATCCCCTTAACATATATGTTATTAACATCCATGTTTTCAAACACTGCAGCCATTGTAGGGATTCACTGTAACAGACTGGAGGGCCAAGAAGAGAAAGCGGAACAGATAACAGCTGAGCTTCTTTTATAAAGTAGTGATGTATGGCTGCCAGCAACCTGTCTACAGTTAAACTCTTCCCTTGCATGGAGAAAAGGGGAAACGAGAATCAATCAACATGATGTGAAGTTTGAATGCTATTCTGTGGACTGCCTTCTCTCCCCAGGCAGACATCAATAATCTTCCAGTGGGTCCTGTTATCTATTAACCATTCCTCTTTTGATTAGACAAGAACACAGAACTATTTATGTACATTGGAACATTGCTGGCAGCATTACGAATGACATTAATGCCACAAATGGCCAGGGGCTGTCCTATCTGAGAATCCTCTCACAGTACTAAGTTTTCCCAATACTTTTTTCTTCTCAGATTTTTCTTTATCTCTGACTAATTTCTGATCTTTTTTCCTTCTCTGCGTCTCTCTAGAGCAGTGACCCCCAACCTTTTGGGCACCAGGGACCCTTTCCATGGGGAGATATTTTTTTATGGACCGTAGGGGGCATGGTTTCACATCCTGTGAATGGAGCTTCACTTGTTTGTGTGGCCCAGTTTCTGGCATGCCACAGACCCATGCTTGTCCATGATCCAGGGGTTTGGGACCCCTACTCTAGAGTGCACACTCAGGTGTCTTTTGCCTGCTCCTGGTCAATTTCACTTTTTTTTTCTACTTAAGTCGTACCCCACACACACACACTCCTTTGCAGGATTTCCACCCTGAGATCTGTGACTTGATGTGACTTTTCATGATAGAATGTAGTGATTTTCATCATAACATTCATAAGCTTTTTCAACAACTATGCATTAAATAAAATGCAATTGATCGGTTTCCTGGATCTACTCAATATCAGAAGTGAAAAATATGGATCGTATCACTGTTTAATCTGGAATTTGGTCTAATTAGAATTGCACAGTCTTGATGGAAAAGATAACACAATTCTATTAGAATTGCTGATAAACGTCATAGCTAGCAATATACAGGGGACCATTTTCATTATAAAACAGCCTCAAACTCATGGTGCTGACAGAACATTGAAATTAATCCAGACACTTTAACAACTAATGATTGATTGATTGATTAGGGGTTAGCAGATTGCTGTTGAGTTTAGAGACCACATAGATAAACCTTTTCCTGTATAATCTATCTTCAATCTTTACGTCTCTCATTGGTGCACTTATTGTTGTTGTGATAAAATCCATCCATCTTGCTGCCAGTCATCATCATCTTTTTTTTCCTTTCACTTTTACCAACATTATGACTTTCCCAAGGGAGCCAAGTCTTTGCATAATGGTTCATTTCTACCTGAATAACACAAAATAGCTGCAAATATAGTCATTCCTAAATCCACTTTAAATTCATAGGACCTGTTAGTTGCATTTTTAATACCAACATCTCTCTGGATTAGAGCTAAGCCATCCAATTATTAGTGAAATTATTGGTGTATTATATAGCAAGGAGGATGGAATTCATGACTATATTCTTTAAGTGCTGGAAGATGGTGGTGCTTGTGGTACCAGTATCATGGATCAGACCCACTGACTATTTCCCTTCAGAGGAACTGCATTATATAATTTGAGAACAGCACTACCTCTCTCAAGGTTTATTGGGGAGCCAGTTTCTATGGGTAGAGCATCAGTATTACACTATCTTTCCTCAGTACTGAGCATCAGTGGAAAATGGCTTTTTAAAAACATTTGCACATCATTTCTTATCTGAGAAAGAAGCTGGATTGAAGAGTGGTTTATAAAATCTGCTTATAAAAGTTTCTAGTGGGTTGGATTCAGTATTGTAAATCTGCTTCAATTTCCACTGCATTATCTTCATTCTGCATTGCCTTGCTATCTGAACTTTCAATTCTTTCACTAGATTTGCCTTCTTGGTTTCATATTCTGATCCTGGTTTTGTCTGATCAGTCTGTGAGAACTCCTGGGTTTGATTTTGGACTTATTAGAAAATATTATGATATGATTTTGTCCTCTGGATTTCAGCTGTGGCAAAAACAACACCTACAGCAAAACTATGCCTGTTAAGGATTATGGGTTGACTATAAGTCCCTTGTGTTGACACCAGCAGCCTGTGATCTTGCCCAATGTGAATACAGTTTGAAAAATATTCCCTTACTAGAGAGAACTGCTTCCATTGTCATCACTTGATCCCTATGCTACTCTTCTTCAGGAACAGACTTCATCAGAAGCTGACTCCAAACTTAAAGACTTAAAAACTTAAGTCTTTGCAAAATTCACTTTGATTCTGGCATTATTTGTTGCTTCAGCTTTTGACTGCAGCTTCCTGTTTGACCTCACAGCTTTCTGGGTGGTATTTTGACTCCGTTGCCTCATCGTTTCTGCTTAAAGGCATGGTGGTGAGAAAAGAGGATTCCCCTCCCCATTCCCACACAAGGCTGCTGGCACTTCTGCTTGGTGCACTGCCTTGCTCAACACCTTTTTATCACCTGCCCTAACGCAACAATCTACCTTTAACACCCATGGGCAATATTAGCAGCAGTCCTTTTCTTTGGCACCTGGCAGGTGTCAAATGACCAGATCTCACTGCCAGTATAAGCCTTAAACAAAGGCACAAACTTTTCTATAAAGCCAGCACAAAGAAGCTACATTTGCTACAAACATTTTTGTATGATGTATGTGAATAAAAACTGAACCCTCTCACTCTTCTTAAACAGGTTGCAATTTGTGAGGCTGCTGACACTTAAGCCATCCATGTCACAGCTCTTGTTATCACTGGCAATCAATATGGCCCTCAACCTTTTTCTTGAACTCAGGAGCAACACATAATGCTGATAGTATCACCCTTTCTCTCTTTCTTTCTACTGTCTTCGCCATTTCCACTGTGAGCAAGGAAAAACACAATACCACAGGTTCCTTTCTTAAAACCACCAAAAAACATGAAATAACAATGAAAAGTCTCTTGTTGAAAAGCTACACAAAAAGCAGGCTTATCATTAAGGCCACATATTAAAAGAAGATCTATAGTATCTTCTCTTTAAAAGTTTCCATGGAATCACCCACATCTTCATCTCAACACACTATTTATAGGAATTGCTGTGATCAACTGACGGCTTCTATTAGCATTCCTTACGTCTTCAATTGTTGTTCTGATATCTACATGGTGAAATAAAGTTTTAGGTATGTTTAATAAGGGAACCTATAATGATACATCTAATCCCTCTACCTTATTGCTGTCTTCTCACCATGTGAACAGTACTAGCACCATGGGTTCTTCTCTACACATCCAAGATATGTCCTACATCTCCCTCTGTTGACTTCAGTGCAGAAAGTTTACTGGGTAGAAAAAACTATCAGTAAAACTAAATGTATACCCACCCAACTCCATAGGAGATTTTAAAAATCAGAAAGTTCAGAAATAAAATAAATAAATCTTTTCATCAAATGTCCCTCACAATTGTGTCAAATTCAAGTTAATAGTTTTTTAACTATCCTAACTAACATGAGGAAACCCAAACTAGACTGCCGATGCCATTGTAATTATAGCATCAAGGATGACCTTTTTCAAAAAAAAAATATCTAAACAGGTTATTTGAAGAGAAAGAGAATATTTGTCTTTATTATTGTGCTTTCTTTGGCAACTTTTGGTGATCTGCAATGAGGCTGTCTTGAAGAGACTGCGAAGTAGGCAGAACTACAGTATCTGGTTCTTGCTGCGGCCATTGGTGGCTCCTCATTTTTCAGCAACAGTACCAATCTTCTGGGAAGCTTAGATGATATAATTGCCCCATGAAACAACGAGTCTATTGCCTTGGTAGAAACCTCAGGGGTAGATCGACCCAAGAATTTTGCAACTTCAAATGGTGGATAAGGTAGCATCCCATTCCAAGTCTATATATGAAACTGAACTTCAGCAGTATGACAGAGAATATATTTTGCCATGCTTGGCAACGTAGGCTTTGAAAAGCTGTAATCTATACCCTTCCTAGAGACATCTTTAAGTACATTTCTGTCATTTTTCTACTCTATTATGGACTTCAACCACATTCCTTACCCATGTAAAGTAAGAGACCTAGATGGATGGATGCACTTTATATGCATTTAAAATCCTGACCTTCAGTATATGCTAGTAAGTAACTACACAGTAGCATAAAAACATCATCCTGTATAGAAAACTAGATGAATGCAACGATTCCAATTCTCCTCACTAGCACATTGCAAAATCCATTATTTATAGCCAACCCCTGTCATAAAACTATAGACACATAACGAATCTGGCTGAATGAAGCACTAACATAAAGTCTTAGTTAATGGATACATGAATGGTGGCACAAAAGAAAGTGGTTAAATAAAATTTCTCAAGTATTGTACATTATTGTTGTTGTTATTTACTAAACATGTATGCCTGCTGACTCTTAACTAAGTTAAAAAAATATAAGGCTACACTGGTTCCCACTAATAATGTATTACAAAACAGAAATCACTTGTGGCTACCCAAAGTTCCCAGCTAAAACTATTCAAGTGTATCCTTAGTTCTCTACATCCCAACTGGACAATAGCCCTTCCCTGTTATCAGCTACAGGGACAGGTCAATATTTGTGGGTCCAGACTAGAATAGGTAATTGAAAACAATATTATTTTTATCTCAAAAAAACACTGCATTATCCTTGAGACAAGGAGATACAGGTAGTCCTCAACTTATGACAAGTGGAACTAGAATTTCCATTACTGAGCAAGATGGTTGTTCAGTGAGTTGTGCCTGATTTCACAATTTATTTTTTTGCCACCATTAGGTGAAGCAATTAAGTCGATTAAGTAAAGCAGTTGTTAAGTCAATCACATGGTCATCAAGCAAATCCAGTTCCCCCCATTGACTTAACTTGTTGGAAGCCAGCTGGGAAAGTCACCAATGGCGATCACATGACCCCAGGACTCTGCAACTGTCATAAATACAAGCCTAATTGCCAAATGCCTGAATTTTAATCATGTGATGGAGGGGATGATACGATGGTTGTGAGTGTATGGACTGGTTATAAGTCACTTTTTCCAGTGCCTTTGTAACTTTGAACAGTTGCTATATAATGGTTGTAAGTCAAGGACTACCCTTACTGTACAGTCCCACCACAAAACTTCTAAGCTGGACTTTCTCAAATGCTTTAAATAGAAACTAGATATATTAATGCTTTTTCGTACTGCATAAAATGTGTGTGTAGCTTCTAGCAGCTGCTTTGTAATTATTACAGTCTGCAGATTACTGTGTCTCTCACCTTTCCTTTTATATTCCCCTTCTCTTCCTAAACCTTAGTGCAATAATAGCTGTATGTTTATACAAAAGGATGGTGTGAAGCCACAGAGCTTTTCTTTGATAAGGTGCTTTGTGTGCAATTCTCATTATGGTGTGGTAGCAATGGAATCCTCCAGAGATGCCGCTTGGGTCACCTTGAGCCCAGCACTTGTTGTAGGTGACTGGAAGAGTTTTCTGGGCATGCATGGGGAATGTATAAAAGCCTCTGCCCTGGCTAGAACTGCTGGAGGTTGAGAGGCAATGTGAAATGGAACAGTATGTACACTTAGCTTTTAGAAGCTGGGTGGTTACATTGCTTTGTAGATTAGCTTTGAAAGGCTACTTCACATGAACCTTTATCAAAGTGAAACCCTCTTTTGACTCATTGCAGCACTCTCTCAGTATTATGTGCCATTCACACAGTGGACAAGACTTTGCTCTACAAAGGTCTATGTTCATTAAAATTATTATAATGTAATAATTATTATATATACAACTATGCAAACTCACAGCTGCCAGTTCTTTAGCTGATGTCGGCCTTTATACATATCGAGTTTGTTCCCGAGAACCTAGGATGTCAGAATGTATCAGTGTAATACATTCAACTAGTGAGGCTTTTTTCAATTGACAGATGGACATTTTTGTCAATGTGCAAATTTCCTAAGTGCCATCCAATATTTTTTTTACTATGGCACCCAGTATGCTGATAATCACTGGAACCACCATAGTCATCTTTCAATATCAAGTTTCAGATCGTGATACTTTAAGATCTTTTTCAATTCTTTCTCTTCTAGTTTCTCCTGCTATTGCCACATCATTTATCCACACTTCTTCTCAGCTACAGTTAAATCTGGTCTGCTGTGAGGCAAGACGTTATCACCTGGTATTTGGAAATCCGACAATATTTTTACTGACTCATTTTGATTTCTTTTCAACTTTGTGTTCACACCAATTTTTAATTACTAGCACACAATAATTTTTACAGATGTTCCAGTGAATCATTTTGATGATTGTGTTAGTGTTTATAATCAGTTTGTATAATCTTCTTGAATAAACGGAATATATGATCTATTATTTCTTTTGCCTCTTGGCCCAATCTTTCAGTCATTTGACAATTTTTCCAGATCTGGCCTTGACTGTATTAATTCAAATACTCTGCTCTTGAGAAATACATAAAAATTAACTTCTCATTTTCATTACAAAAGGCATAAACAAGTTACTAAAAGTTGCTTTATATATTTCTTTTCTTTTTCTTTGCTATATTTTTACTTTTCTTTTTTCCTGTTTCTCTTTTTTCTAAACTTTCTGTTCTTTCTTTTAGTTTGCATTGGTTTTTACTGCTGTAATTGTATTCTTTAATAAAATTTGTATTTTAAAAAATCTTCAGCCTTTAGCATGGTGGCTGAAAATTTGGGAGATACAATTTTCCCAGATTCTGAGGTTGGGAAAGGCTCTTACCTATTTCCTTCTCACCTCTTACCTTTCTCTTGCATATGTTCACTAGTCAAGCTCCAACTAAACTTGGCACACTTACAAACCTGGCACAATTATTTTTTAACAGAGAATTCAAACAGAAAAATGTGTCTTCAACAGAACACAAGTTCCTGGGATTATAGCTTGTTTAATTAGCTTAGGTAAAGGTAAAGGTTCCCCCGCACATGCATGCTAGTCATTTCCGACTCTAGGGGCCAGTGCTCATCTCCGTTTCAAAGCCGAAGAGCCAGCGCTTGTCCGAGGATGTCTCCGTGGTCATGTGGCCGGCATGACTAGACGCCAAAGGCACACGGAACGCTGTTACCTTCCCACCACAGTGGTCCCTATTTTTCTACTTGCATTTTTACGTGCTTTTGAACTGCTAGGTTGGCAGAAGCTGGGACGAGTAACAGGCGCTCACTCTGTTACGCGGCACTCGGGATTCGACCTGCCAAACTGCCGACCTTCTGATCGACAAGCTCAGCGCCCTAACCCACTGAGCCACCACGTCCCTTACTTAATTAGCTTACCCATTCTGAAATTAAATACAATCATAAACAAATCACAAGAAATATATCATGACATGGCACTTATGTCACAAACGCTGAGGCACTTCTGGGTTGAAAGGATTAGCAGGTGATGTTGGTGACTCCTTTTATGCACCCGGCAAGATTTTTTGTATGATAGCTATAGGCCTAACCTACCCTCACTCAAAATACTGAGTTTCATGGTGCTTAATGGAAGCTGAAAAAAATATGAAAAAGGACCTGTCTTTAAAATGTCTCTAAGGGTTGACTAGAAAAAGAGAGCAGGAGCAAAGAGAGGCTCTTAGATGCTGGCCATCTTCCATATAAGATTGCTTGTACAAAATATTTTCCCTGCACCTCAAGGGAGCTCAGTTTTCTATAGACATTTAGCTCTTGAGAAGATTAAAAACTTTTGCCATGAGCAGTGGCTGTGTAAAGCCATCATTCAGAGCAAGAGGCATGAAGTGATAACCATGAAGACTTAGCAACAGTGCTCTTATTTTTCCCAAGTAACAGTTTGGGAGGCAAGAAGGGTCTGTTGACAGACATCAAGTGGGGAACAATTTCATGAGCAGATTTTATCTTCAGTGGCTGATGATTTTCACCTAGCTACAATTCCAAGATATAGGACCAAAGCAAAATTGGATGCTATTTCAACTCAAATCAAGAAACTATGAATAATTCCTCTGCCACCAATTTCATTGGCTGACCTTTGGCAAACCACTCACACTACCTTTACAGAATTTGGTCTATATTACTATAGACTTTTCTAACCTGTTGACCTTCAGATATGGGTCCTTCAGCTTTTGGCTAATACTGTATGTGTAGACGCTGCTTTTTAAGGTTACTCTAAATATCATAGTAACAATCTTTACAAATAGATTTCTGATCAAGGTTCAAACTCACACAAATAATATTGCTACCTATCCACCTGAATGTTTTTGGGTAGTTTTTGGATAACATTTGAAAATAAAACATATCTTTTACTCCTTTGGTATATGATACTTAAGACTGATGTCACAGGAATTCTATGTCCTCTTTCTATCTCTGAGCACTTGGATATTTGTAATACTTGTTTAGGACTGGCAATATTCATAATTTACCATCAACATGGATTCACTTTCCTGCTTCTACTGTAAAATGTAAGACAAACAACTAAAATGATTATATATTTACATTGTGAATCATTTGATAATATAGTGAACATAAGTGCATTGATTAGCATCATAATTTACCTAACCATAATGAATATTTGCGTGCTGCTTTTCTAACAAAAATGCATTCATTTAGACTTGCACTGTTATTTTAATTGCTAACTGCCCATAGCAGTTGGGAATCAGGTAGCTTATAAATTGTATAAATTAAGGTATAAATAAGTACTTTGTTTCATTCAGTTGTAGGCTTCTATGAATAGAGGACCAAACAAAACAGAAAGAGGCAGGTTCTCCCCGAAGTAGGTTTATTTGTGGTATCAGAAGACTGCACTGGGTCTTTCTATGAAGCTGTTCCATTTACCAACAGTGCAAAATTCTGTTATGTGAGTGAAAGAGGCCATTTAAGGTAATATTTCAAACTTGGCTTTCTGAAGCCAAACATTTTGCTAGGGATAAAGAAACTCTTTAAATACTCAAGATTTTTTTTAGTAAATAAAAAAAAGGTAAAGGTGCTAGTCGTTTCCAACTCTAGGGGCCGGTGCTCATCTCAGTTTCGAAGCCGAAGAGCCAGCGCTTCTCCGAGGATGTCTCCATGGTCATGTGGCCGGCATGACTAGACGCCAAAGGCGCACGGAACGCTGTTACCTTCCCACCGTAGTGGTCCCTATTTTTCTACTTGCATTTTTACATGCTTTCGAACTGCTAGGTTGGCAGAAGCTGGGACGAGTAACAGGCGCTCACTCTGCTACGCGGCACTCGGGATTCGGCCCACCAAACTGCCGACCTTCTGATCAACAAGCTCAGCGTCCTAACCCACTGAGCCACTGCCTCCCTTTTTTTAGTAAATAGTATTTAGTAAATAATGTCCTACATGTTTCTGTCTGTATATGTGTTTTGTATTCATGCATGTGTGTATCAAACCATTCTGAGTGCCATCTCCAGTTGTACATAATTTATCTAAGCTTGTTTTCTTGGTGATGAGACATAAAAAGCTACCATCATGATTGGTGACAACATCTGAAATGAAATGAGTCTTAATTCTTCAGATTTTAGCAATAACCTTGTTGAGATTACCAGTTTTCTGTGCCCAAAGAGGAAAGAAGCTATGTTGAAAAATCTTCCTGTTCAAAGTAAGACTGAAATGGACATTTCACTTTCTGCAACCAAAACTTTCCAAAAGTAGATGAAAAATGTTGTAAATGTTGAAACATATGCTTCATGGACAATTGATAACAAGAAATAGCTTCATCAGGACCAGTTTTGCCTACATTGGCCTCGTCCTTCCAATAAATGTCATCATGATATCTTAAGTGATATTATTTAGCAAGGCTGGAGTGTTTTGTGCCATAAGTATACCACTGGCACTATATTAATGAAACCAAATATGTTCTTTTTTCCTGTGAGTATATTCGTGTTGTATTTTTCACCTGTACTGCTTCCCAGTGAGACGCCACACTTCTCTCTAAATGAGAGGAAAGAATAGAGAATATCTTCAAAGCAAAATAGAGAGTTTGGATTTTCTTCTGAGTCTATGAAAGAAGGTGCCCCATTAGGGTCCCTGTAACCATTAATTTTCTCTGGGTGAGAAAATCACTGCGTGATACATATCTTCCATCTCATGATGTTGATTCAATCAAGCTTCATTTTTCTTCTTGTCAGTAGTCAGCATCCACGAATAGTGCCAGAAAAGGATTGGAGGGGGGCGGGGGAAGGCATGTACGTTTGCAATTACAGGAAACAATCATAGCACATTCTTCATGCCACTGAATAGAATCAGATGTCAGGGAAAGGAAACTGGTTAGCTCGCTAATGAATCCTGAGGATATGATGGAAGTGACAAATGAAAGCTCATCTGTGAAGTCAGGGGTCTCCAACAGAGGAGTGGCTGGCAGCCTTCCAGAGATTTGTAGCAACAAATGAATTCCAGAGATTTAGGGAAGTATCCAGCCTGAATACTGTTTAGTCAGAAGCAAAGCCTGCTGATTCTAACTGTCAAAAGTAAATATGCACAGGGTAGTAGTTTTAACCTTAACAGTGTGAGTGGTTTTGCTTTTTCTTTACATTCTAGTCCAAAGCATTTTTTTAAAAAAACTCAACCAACAATTTTCTTTCTTGATATCTTTCCAGCAAAATTATCCTCCACCATACTCTTATTGGTTCTAGCTGGGAGCATATACCCAAATATTTATCACTGGGGAGAATTTTAACAACAGAATTTGTCGATGTGGTGGAGAAGACAAATACCCTTTCGGTATGTGTTGTTCTCATGAAATTCAGACGTACTGCACACAACCCTTTGTGCCTAGTATTACTATATTAAAATCCCAGGCTGCTTTTCTAATAATTAAGTTTGCATTAAGTGTTGTAGCAGAATGACCAAGCCAATAGTGGAAGAAAAGTAGTGACCATGAAGCAGGGGACAGACTCTCAACAGAGATAAGCAAAATCATACTTCATTTAAAGGGAAAAATAATAGAATAGAATAGAATAGAATAGAATAGAATAGAATAGAATAGAATAGAATAGAATAGAATAGAATAGAATAGAATAGAATAGAATAGAATAGAATAGAATAGAATAGGAAGGGACCTTGGAGGTCTTCTATTCTGGCCCCCTGCTCAAGCAGGAGAACCTATACCATCTCAGACAAGTGACTATCTAGCCCAGGGGTCAGCAACCTGAAACAGTGAAAGAGCCACTCGGAACCGGTTCCCTCACAAAATGAAAAACTGGGAGCCGCAAAAAATATGTGCGCATGCGCATACATGCACACATGCACAGAACAGGGTTTGACTGAAGAGTGGAGCCAAGACGAGATATGCACCTACCCTGCATATTTGAATTGATTGGTTGAACTTTTTTAGTCCCACTTTTTTTTTGACTGCACATGGCAGAGGACTGGGAGCCACAGGAGACGGCTGAAAGAGCCGCATGCGGCTCCGGAGCCGCGGGTTGCAGACCTGTGATCTAGCCTCTTCTTTAAAATCTCCAGTGATGGAGCGCCCACAATTTCTGGAGGCAAGCTGTTCCACTGGTTAATTGTCCTCACTGTCAGGAACTTTCTCCTTAATTCCAGGTTGCTTCTCTCTTTGATCAGTTTCCAACCATTGTTTCTTGTCCTGCCCTCTGGTGCTTTGGAGAATAATTTGACCCCCTCTTCTTTGTGACAGCCCCTCAGATACTGGAATACTGCTATCATGTCTCCCCTATTTCTTCTTTTCTTTAGACTAGCCAAACTCAAGTCCCACAGCCGTTCTTCGTATGTTTCAGTCTCCAGGCCCTTAATCATCTTAGTTGCTCTTGTCTGAATTTTTTCCAAACTCTCAACATCTTTTTTGTGATATGGTGACCAAAACTGGCTGCAGTATTCCAGGTGTGGTCTTACTAGGGTTTTATAAAGGTGCACTAATACTTCGTGTGATCTTGATTCTATGCCTCTGTTTATACAACCCAGGATTGTATTAGCTTTTTTGGCTGCTGCTGCACACTTTAAATATTAAAAGGCAAGTAAAGATAAATCTGTTCAGATAACAGTTAGCAATTTAGAAAGAAAAATTCCACACCAAAAAAATAAATAAATGCAGTGCTCCAGGTGCAGGTTGTCCTTGGTTTACAATGAACAATTGGGACCAGAATTTCAGTCACTTAGCAATGCAGTTATTAATAGAGTCATCATACAGTATAGCCAAACAATTTTATGATCATTTTACTGTGGTTGTGAATAAATAAGTTCTTTAATAAATCATGCAGCTGTATAAGCAAATCTAGCTTCCCCCACTGACCTTGCTTGCAAGAAGCCAGCTGGGAAATCATGACCACGGGGCTGCAAGATGTTGAACCATCACAAATGCAAGAGGGTTGCCATGTACCCAAATTACGATCATATGACCTGACTGCAGGGCGGGTGCGACAGCTGTAGCTTTGAGGATGGATTATTAGTCACTTTTTTCCACACCACCATAATGTCAAACCATCATTAAACAAATAATTGTAAGTCAAAGGCTGGTCCACTCCAAATCTCATAGAATTTCCAGAAAGATCCTGAGAAAAGTTTCCAAATTACTTCTGCAAAATTGTACAAAGATTCTAAAGAGATATAATATCTTCATCTCTGGTTCATACGAAGAAATACAGAATATTAGCCTTAGCAGCCTGTAAATATTCTGTACTTCAGGGGCCTTGGATTGCTACATCTTCTTGGTGGTTCCAACTTTCGTTAGAAGCTATTAGGGAAATGGAAACACTATTTTCCCCAACTGCTCAAAAGTTCTGTCTTCAATTTTAAAAGGACAAACCTTCTTTTTCTCCAGCCAAAGGGGGGGGGGGGCTGAGATATACAGCTGTTTGGGCATCTCTTTTTTGTGAGGAGGATTATGTCATCTTTGATCAGCATCTCACAGTACTGTGTACGTCTATCAAGATTTAATAATTACTTCTGAATTTAATGCTTATCCTCTCCTATGGAGTCCAAAAGGGTTGAAAAAGCTTATTTAGCCAGTTAGCTAAGCAGTGAAAGTGTCCTGTCTAAAGTGAAAGGGGTCAAATGGCCTGTCTTTGCATACCCAATAGAAAGCAGCAGGCCCTGCTGCCTCTGTGGCATCCCTGCTCCACCATTTGCAAACAGAAGATATCCCCTGGCAATCAGCAAGCCTGGAATAAATGTTGGTGTGCCATAAACAAGCTACAAATATGCAGCCATGCTAGACTCTGCATTTTGCTCTCCCACAAACATCACATCATGACAATTGATGAGCAAATACTTGCAGAGCTAGAATCCTGTGCTCCATCACCCATTCCTATGAAACATCCTTCCCCAAGATAATGTGTCCAGATTTCTTTGGAATATAGTTTTCAGAATCGGCCCTACTGGTTGAGAATTCTAGGAGCTGCAGTCCAAGCACAATTGGGAAACACCAGGTGGGATAAAACTGCACTATGCAAAGCTGTAAATAAACTGCCTAGTAGATTCAGACTCCTAAAGGCCTTCTGATCTAGCTTCCTGCAGCGATTTAAGATGATCCATTTGACAGATGCCCACAGGCAAATTTATACAACCTAGACTACAATGTGTCCCTAGAGCCCAGTTAGTGTTCCATTTAAATGGCCTACAAGAATGAACATTGTGGCTTTTGACATACAGCTTGAAAGCGCTCCTACTAACCTTTCCTATTTTCTACTGAAAATGTTTGTATAGATCAGTTGCTTTCCAAAAAAAAATTATATTTGTATAAAGCAACTTCCCTTTATCCTCCTCCTCCTCCTCCTCCTCCTCCTCCTCCCTCTATTCATGTCTATTCATGTAGCTTTATCTTGGTCTTTCAGTAGCTAAGAGCAATGTTGCAGTGACTGTAACTTTTGCTACAAGTAGCAAATCTGAGGCCATCCTTCCTGTAGACTAGATCATGGAAAAGCAACATTTTTTGTGGCCAGAACTGTAATTCACCCCTTTTGCAACTCCCTTCCTCTAGCAGACCACTGTGACATCACTTGGGGGAACTGGGCAGAATTTCCATCCATTTCTATTTTGCATGGAGAGCATGAGTTCCAGTCCTGCTTTAGGCATGAAGCCACCTGCTAAACCCTGGGCCAGTCTTTCTGTCTCAAACTTTGGAAGCTGTTGGTGTCATCCTCATGGAGGCAGAAGGGACCCCATAGGGCTGAGAGTGAGATACAATCCACAGGGTGGCTTTGGGGGACAACAAGGACAGCTGCCTCTCTCTTGCCATTGTAAAAAGAGACTGTGTTAAACCAGGGGGTGAACAAATGCATGAAAATCCTTTTGTACCAAAAATAAATGAAACAGCCATCTTGTTTCTATCCTCCTGTTTGCCTGAGCTTTCTACTGTTGGAGTAGCATTTTATCAATTTCTGATTCTCAGCTAACTGTTCTTCACATTGACATTACTGCAAGATTGCATTAAAAAGATAGGAATGATTGTGGCTAAGATTTGTTTGAAGGAGGAGGTGAGGTTTTAGAAAGTACACCACCCACTAAGGAGGGAAGAGTAGTCTTGATGGGGTCTCTTCCTTTCTTTGACATCTTTTTTTCCATGTCCTTATATCCTTTCCAGCAGCAGATAGAGGCAGTGTATGCAGAAATTCTTCCTGCTGCTTTATCTTCAGAGCAAGGACCCCATGGGGTAGATCAAGTGAGAAAAAGTGACTGGGCCAAAGTTGTCCACTGAATCACTCTGTATTCACTGGCCTAAGTCTTAAGCATCACCTTACAAGAGAGAGCAGTCATAAGAAAGGGAAAGCCCTTTTGCCTGCAATGTCTTCTCCACAAGATTGCGGGAAATGAAATGGTCCATCAAAAAGATGTTCTGGGTCAGTCTGAATAATGGACTGGGGCTGGGGGTGATATGAGGGTTCAGTAACAAGCAGTAAGGCTCTGAGTACTAACCACAGCCAACATCTGCATACATATATGTGTTTTTATGCACACTTGTGCAGACAGATATGTGCTTGTTGTGTTAGAAGACATAGAAGGCTACTCAGCTACAGACTTGAGAGAAAAAATGCTTTCTTTAGGCTGAATAGAGAGCTTGGCCACTGTTTCTCCATACTTCATTGTTGCTAGCATGAGTGGTTGCTCTTGGAAGAGCATGGGTTAGGCTTACTGTCTGCTCTTTAGACTTATTTTAGGGAGACTGAAATAGAGGCAAAATGAGAAGCTAAGAGTGATGATGGAAGAATATAGAACAGTGAAAGAGATATTCAAGGCCACATTATGTCAGAATGGCTGCCTTTACATGCAAGAGGGAAGTGTTTTGTTTTTGTCTGATTTTTTGTAAATATAAATTACAAAATCTGTGTGGGAAGCTCTGCCAAGGAGGAAAGTGACAGTACTGAAAACATCCTCTCTTTGTATAAAGTTTATATTAGACATTATGTCCCATTGGTATCCAGAGAGATTTCCTTCAAAGCAAATACCTGTTTCAGGATAGCTGGGGCTGTTGAAAAGTTGGCAAAGAACTAGCTTTTATTCAGTATTGATTCTCATAAACCAGTTGCTAGAGTGAAGAACTAGGATCTGTGTTATGTATATAGTTGGGGTATCATGTTACAGGTAGCCACTGATGACACCAGGTGGCACCTGTAAGTGTCCTGATTGGCTGGCTACTCCAAGGCAGGAAAATCCATCGTTCTGAGTGGACCAAGCGGGGTATTAAAAGGACGCAAGGGGGGTTTCTTTGTTATCTTCATTCTGTACTCAATAAAGGTTGTTACTGCTGAAGCTGGCTCTGTTGTCTCCATGTGGTCCTGAACCCACTACTTAACAGTGGCGACGAAGGTGGGATGCTGCTTGCTGAATTAATTCCGTAGAAGAGGAACCATCCGATTTGAAGACATCTGTCGAGCCCTTCGGGCTCAACATACTCACCAGGAGAGGGATCCAGTCGCCGCCCGCGGTTCGCAGCCACGCTCGACAGCTGCTCAGCGGCCAATGGAGATCCCGGGCACTCACACTGGGCCTGTAACGCTTCGCCCAGCTGCTCGGCGGCCAACGGAGACCCCGGATGGCCTGCAGCCGCAGCCGCGCCTGTCAGCTGGTCCGCGGCTGAGGAAAACCCCGGGCGCCCACGCTGGAGCTGTTGCCTTTCCACCAGCCGGTTCGCGGAAAACCCCGGGCACCCGCGCTGGAGCCGCGGCTTTTCAGCATGCTGCTTGGCGGCTGACAGAGACTCCGGGTGTCGACTCCACGGCCGCGCCTGCTCGCACAGCTGATTGGCGGCTGGGAGCGCGTGGCAAAGGACCTGCCTATGCCCGAACGGGTCTTGTCACGCACGGGGGAGCCGCGCCAGGCTTAACAGCTGTACGGCGGCTTGGAACGGGTGTTACACGAAGCACTGGGTTGGTGGAGGGGGGCACGTTAGGGAATCCAGGGGGTGAGAGAGGGGGATGTTGGTCTTACACCTTCCTTCGCGCTGAGTGGACTTCGGCGTCAGGGGCGGCAGCAGGGCGTAGGGCGTCTGGATAAAGGGGTGGGGTTTTACGTAGCCCGGGCGGATGCTGGTCTGCAGAGGGGAGGGTGGGGCTAACAGGGTGGGGCTATTACTCAATTGGTATTTACGTTTAAAAGTAGCGTTGGGACGAGTGGTTCCCAACGCTGACTTTGTTAAGGTTTAGAGATCCTGCTATTAAAGGCACTCTTTCCAGTCATCCGTACTTTGTCGTGGTTTTTCCTGTGTGCTTGTTGATCCGGCGAAGACGTGGAGTTGACAACATCCATCCTTTCTTAAAACAGCTTCAGGACCAATCAGAATGTCAAACCTTGGAATCATCCGTGAGTTCGACATCCGTTTCCCAGAGAGATGGGAGTCACATCTGGGACAAATTGAGGGCTACCTGTTGGTAAATCACATAACGGAGGACCGCATGAAGGCAGTGGCTTTGCTGTGTCTCAGCGGTCCAGCCGTGTATGATGTAGCTGTTGGGTTGTGTAATCCAGCAGCTGTAGCATCTGTGCCCTACGCCGAACTGACCAAAAAACTTAACGGTCACTTCATGCCTAAGAGGTCTGAGATATACTGGCACCTGCAGTTCATCCAAAGGAACCAGTTACCGGGTGAATCTACGACCGATTTCGTGGCAGCAGCGCGTCAAGCTGCATGCTTGTGCAAATTCCCTGACCTGGAAGACTGGATTCGTGACCGGGTAGTTTTTGGACTGAGAGATGAGCGGGTACAGCAGAAGGTGGTAGCCAAACCGACCATGGACCTGCAACAGGTCCTAGATGAGATAATGGCTCATGATGCCACCGGCTGCAAGAACTCCTTCCAACCGAGCAGCAGTTCGAGTGGATCAGTGCACCATGAGAGCGTTGCGGATGGTGGGAGTGAGGAACCAGATGAAGAGGCAGAGATTGATGCGATATCACAAAGGATGGAGAGGTCTCAAATAAGGCACGACAACGAAGGAAGCCATAAGAAACCAAGGGCAGCAAACAAGCAGTTGAAGTATGCAAGTTACAACCCCAGGGAGTCAGAGCAAAGGTGTGCCAGCTGCGGGGGCAGTCACTCGAGAGCATCCTGCAAGTTCCGCAGCGCAAAGTGCCATTTTTGCGGGAAAACCGGACACATTCAAGCCGTCTGCTGCAACCGCAATCGGGACAGTCTCAACAAGCTAGAGGCATCACCAGCAGGTACTAAACCCCTGCCAGTAATTGGCACTGAGCCCCCTTGGCCCCAGGCAAAAACAATTGTGAGAAGTGAGGGAGAGATGTCCGTGTCACATTCCACAACCCATCAGCTGCTCACACCAAAAATTAAAATTCTGGTCCACTTGCAAGGAATTCCTTGTAAGATGGAGATTGATTCGGGTTCTTCTGTCTCAATAATATCTTATGAGATGTTACAATTGATTAGTGGTCAGAGCAGGAAGCGGATTCCCTTAAGACCCACTAAAATCCAGTTAGCAGACTTCCAACAGGCCCCTATCAAGCTGAAATGCAAAGCTACCTTAGTAGTTAGTTATAAGGGTTTTAAGGGGCCATTGGATGTGTTGGTAACCGAGGGCAAGAGGGCTAGTCTGGTGGGGCTAAACTGGTTCGATGCCTTGGGCATTTGGCTAGGGGGAGATTAACTCCATCCAGCCCAGGAGTCTCGAAGCAGTCTGCAAAAAATTTGCAGATGTGTTCAATGACAAACTGGGAAAATACACGGGTCCTCCCATTAAATTTAATTTAAAACCTGATGTCCTGCCAGTTCAAATTAAAGCTAGGAGGGTTCCGTTTGCTCTCAAACACAAGATTGAGAGCGAGCTGGAAAAGCTGGTAGGGCAAGGGGTTCTGGAGCCCGTGGATGGGGGAGTCTGGGAAACCCCCATTTTCACCCCATTAAAAGCAAATGGGGAAATTAGAAACTGCGCGGATTACAAGGCAACAATAAACTGCACTTTAAATCCGCATGCTTACCCGGTCCCAACAGTGAAGCAGGTCCTCTCAGCAATTCAGTCCAGTACTGTTTTCGCTAAACTGGATTTAGCACAAGCCTATCAGCAACTCCCGGTCACCCCAGAAGCGGCTGAGGCTCAGATGATTGTGACTCACAGAGGAGCGTTCAAAGTGAATCACTTGCAGTTCGGCATCACTGTAGCCCTGGGAATTTTTCAAGAGGTGATGGAAAGAACACTGAAAGGAATTCCGGGGGGGTGTCCTTACTTCGATGACGTTTTAATTGCTGGTGAGTCAGAGGAGGTCCTAGCTGACAGGTTGCAGGCTGTGTTAACCCGATTCCACTCAGCTGGGCTCAAACTCAAGAGGGAAAATGTAGTATTGGAGTGGCATCCACAGAGTTCTTGGGATTCCGGATTGATGCCCAAGGCATTCACCCCACTGATTCCAAGATAAAGGCAATTAAGATGGCCCCAATGCCAAAAAATAAGGTGGAACTGCAAGCTTTCCTGGGGCTAATTAATTTTTATCATTCTTTCTTACCCCACAAGGCAGCAATTGCAGAACCTTTACATAGACTGCTGGACAAGAAAACACCTTGGAATTGGACAAAAAATCATGATAACAGTTTCAGAAAACCTAAACAGCTGCTGTCCAACAACACTACAGTAACTCATTTCATTGAAAACAAGCCCATTTGCATTGCATGTGATGCATTCCCTTATGGGGTGGGTGCAGTATTAAGTCATTTAGAAGAAAATGGGGAGCAGAAGCCAATTGCTTATTACTCCAGAACTCTTTCAAAGACAGAGAAGAATTACACCCAGATTGATAAAAAGGCTTTGGTCATAGTTGCGGGTGTAAAGAAATTCCATGACTACCTGTATGGTAGAGAGTTCACCATTTTCACTGACCACAAACCGCTGTTGGGGCTATTCACAACAGATAAACAGACACCACAAATTCTGTCCCCACGGATGCTGAGGTGGTCCATATTCCTCTCTGCATACTCTTGTAAATTAGTATACAGGCCTGGTAAGGAAATGGGGCACGCTGATGGCCTAAGTAGGTTGCCCTTAACAGGAAGTGAACCAGACCCAGAGCCAGAGGGTCAAATTTTAGCCATCCAGGAACTCCCTGAATGCCCCCTGCAGGCTAAGGATATTGCAGCTAGCATAGCAGTGGATATGGTCATGAGCAGAGTTTCAGCTTGGGTGGCATCGGGATGGCAAGCAAAGAGCCCAGGCCCTGAGTTTCGGGCATACTTTCTTAGAAGACATGAGTTATCATCTCATAAAGGATGCCTGCTATGGGGTAGCAGAATGGTGATTCCTGAAAAGCTTAGAGATAGGGTCCTACAAGCACTGCATGAAGGCCACCTGAGTATTGTAAGAATGAAGGCATTGGCCAGGAGCTATCTGTGGTGGCCTAGCCTGGACAAGCACAGGCTCCTGTGCACAAATGGGAGGCAACACACAACCCATGGTCTAGGGTTCACATAGATTACGCAGGTCCCTTCCAAGGGCAGCTCTTCCTAGTGGTCGTGGATAGCTACTCGAGGTGGTTAGAGGTAGTGCCTGTGAAGAACATGACTACAGCCAAAACTATTCAGTTGGTAAGGGGGCTCTTCGCCACACATGGGTTGCCTGATGTCTTAGTCTCTGATAATGGCTCGCAATTCACATCTGCTGATTTCCAGGATTTCACCAAGGCCAACTTGATTAGGCACATCACATCTGTACCTTTCCACCCATCAACTAATGGATTGGTAGAACAAATGGTAAGATCGACCAAGGACACCTTGAGACACATCATCACAGGTGACTGGCACCAAAGATTGGCTCAGTTCTTACTGGCACAGCATACCACACCCTGTACAGCCACGGGCAAGAGTCTAGCAGAACTGTGTTGGGGAAGGCGTCTCATCACAAAGCTGGACAGACTTCACCCGGATAGAGTGGCTGCAGAGCCAGAGCAACCCAGCTCTGCCAGGGAATTAGGTATCGGTGAACTAGTGTGGGCCAGAAGCTATGGGTCTGGGGACATGTGGATGCAAGGGGTGGTGGCTGACAGAACTGGGCCGCTGTCTTATACTGTTGAGGGGGAAGGGGGCCATCAAGTCAGAAGGCACATTGATCAACTGAGGAAGAGGGCCCCTGAAAAACAACAAACTATACAGGCCCAGCAGGCACTGCCATCCGATCCTGCATCAAACCCTGCATCAACAATACAGGCTCAGCTGGCACTGCCATCAAACCCAGCATCAAACCCTACATCAACTCCTACACTTCAATTGCCAAGGCCTATGTGTCAATTGCCAGCAGGGCAGCCAGTTACCACAGACACTGAACGTGGGCCAGGGTTGCATGAGTGGCCTCAACAGCAAGCGGATCTTGTACTCGTTGGCAATAGGGAGTCAGAGCATCAGGGTCAACCACCTGTAGGTGATCCAGGCCAGCAATTACAGCCCCTGAGGCACTCTGCCTGGTCTCGGAAGTCCCCGGCATTCCTGGAGGACTATGTGAGGCCGTGAGGTCAAAGGCCCGGGCACATATACACAATAACTTGTTGAGCGGCCATATGTTGTTTATTTGTTCTTGTTATGGGGGAAGGGGTATTATGTATTGTTGTGATTCAGGGTCAGCCTGTGGGTTCGGCAGTTGGGTCGGACGACTCAGAGGAGGAGGGGGGTGTTGAAGAGCTTGCTGAGGGGGTTGGAGAGCTTGCTGATGAGAGCCCTCAGCCAGGCCCCTCCCACCTGGTCACGACGCAGACCCAGCTGTGTGAGCCTGACAGCGTGGATGAAGATGACCCACAGCTGGCCCTGTTCAAGGACGCCCGACGCAGGAGGCAGTCAATCAGAAGTAAACAGAGGAAGGCAATGGGGCACCTGGGAAGGAGGCAGAGAGAAGCCACGCCCTGAACTGTATAAAAGGGAATGCGTGGGAGGGCTGGTTTGCTGAAGGCAACCACTTGAATAGCTCCTGTTTCATGGTTCGTGTCTTGTTTGTTTTTGTATCCATAAATTTGGTAGGCTTAGTTCCAGCCTCTTGCCTTCTTGTAAAAGGTGTTGTCCCTGCCTTTTCTGCAGGGCCGGTAGCAGGCTGGTACAGAACATGTATATAGTTGGGGTATCATGTTACAGGTAGCCACTGATGACACCAGGTGGCACCTGTAAGTGTCCTGATTGGCTGGCCACTCCAAGGCGGGAAAATCCATCATTCTGAGTGGACCAAGCAGGATATTAAAAGGATGCAAGGGGGGTTTCTTTGTTATCTTCGTTCTGTACTCAATAAAGGTTGTTACTGCTGAAGCTGGCTCTGTTGTCTCCATGTGGTCCTGAACCCACTACTTAACAATCTGATTTAAATTTTTCCCCTCAGCTCAGCATCAATTAACTGACCAAGAGGTCCCAGCGTTTTTTAAAGGACGTGCAAACTGGATTTAGTTGGCATCAGCCTAGGAAACAGAACAACAAAATCACTAGGGCAAGAATAGCCATTGCCTATTGGTCTCCATTAACACATGAATTGTTGAGAAAATATTATGCTGCCTTATTTTCCTACCTCCCTGTTAATAGCTTATTGATTTAGAGCTTTCCATTATTGAATGTCTGCTCTAAAATAAGATATTGTCGGTTCTAGTGTTCAGGTATGCAGAACACCAATTCTTTTCTGGTGGGACTGTGCAGTTCTTGCAAGAAGTAATCTGCATATTTCCATCATCACCATGATAGAGAATTCTTTACCAGGGTCTACAACAGACATGTCAAACTTGCAACATCATGTGACGTTGTGCGACGTATCGGAACTTTTTCCCCATTACCAGCAATGGGGTGGGTGCAGTTTCATCGTGATGCATCCGGCCCATGGGCCGGCAGTTTGACACAGTTTGGTCTACAATTTACATTTGGAATCTTCAGGCGGGGGAAATAGATACACCTTGAACTGATAGTGCAGGTCCTTGATGATGATGATGATAATGATGATGATGATGATGATGATGATTGGATTTTCAATGCTCCTCTGTTGCTTTGCCAAATTGGAAATTCCAGACAGTAGAAAGCATCTACTCTGCATGCAAACAATTCAGTGAGAAGCTAAGAAGCTTCATTATACCTGAGAACAATCCCTGAATGACACTATAGAGTGACTCTGAGTTTGAGTTTATATTGAACTGAGAGACACTGAACAAGAATGTTATCTCTGGAGCTTTGTTTGGGAGATTAATACCCTTGGGTTGCATATTCTAATTTATGTGTATTATTTTGTCATATTAAACTGCTTAAATATTAACTATTTAGCTGTATAAAGTGACCTAGATATATATGCAAAGCTAATGTTGTTTAGCACCTAGGTGGTTTTATGAATCATTTTTCTCTTTCTTAAATATAATTAAAAAGAAAAATGAAGCAGATTTTTAGGCACAATTCCATATTTGTAACGATTCTTTGATAAATAATCCTATCAGTATGTTACCTGAACATATGATTTAAGGAAAGACAATGTGGGTGTGGCATAGATTAAACTCCTCGGCTGTCAACCCTTCCCATCACATAGAGGGGCGTTGGGGTGGGAACATGGGAGGAGGGAGTGTGGTGTTGCTGCCTTGAGCTATAAATCAAACAATGTCTAATTTATAAACACACTGGCCTTCATAAAAAGAGTAGAGCTATATCAGTTCCTATCAAATAACATTTTATAGAATACTTTGTTCTTCTAGTGCACCACTGCTTACCTTGGCTGATGTGGATTCCTAGATGTCTTCCATTTTGTTGGGAGAGATTCCTTAGGTAGATTGGGGTGAATCGAATCCAGTGGAATCTGGGGCCTTCTCAGTGTCAAGCATGTCGTCCATCTCTAAGTGATATATTCTTTCCAGTAGTAACAATACTCCTTCTACCTCACATTGAATTGCAGTCCTCATCCTACTGATTATATCACCAGAGGAAAAAAGATGCCAAGACTGTGCAATAAAATGCATTTTTCCTGTTGTTATGGATCTTAGTTTGATGGCGGTATTAGGAAAGGTGGCATGAGTATATACTGAGAAAATGGTATGTTTAAATTTGTTTATTTAGAGACTGTCTAGATATAAACTGGGAATGCGGTGGCTGAGTGGGTTAGGATGCTGAGCTTGTCGATCAGAAGGTCGGCAGTTTGGCGGGTCGAATCCCAAGTGCTGCATAGCAGAGTGAGCGCCTGTTACTCGTCCCAGCTTCTGCCAACCTAGCAGTTCAAAGGCACGTAAAAATGCAAGTAGAAAAATAGGGACCACTACGGTAGGAAGGTAACAGCGTTCCTTGCGCCTTTGGCGTCTAGTCATGCCAGCCACATGACCACGGAGATGTCCTCGGACAAGCGCTGGCTCTTCAGCTTTGAAATGGAGATGAGCACCAGCCCCTAGAGTTGGAAACGACTAGCACGCATGTGCGGGGGAACCTTTACCTTTAGATATAAACCACAGTTATATAAAAGTAAAGTACATACATCTTTCTAGCAGAAAAAAAACTAGAGGGCATCTTTCTGTGTTTAATCTATCAGTTTTTGGAGATAATTGCCTTAAAGGGTAGGAAAGGAAGAAGACTCAATTAACTATTAGCATATAAGCGTTGCTTGAGCAGGGTCCACAAGATTGTCTGGGACACTACACATCCTCTTCACAACCTGTTTTCCTTGTTACCTTCTGGGGGGAGGCTTTGTGGCATCCGAAGCAGAACATCCAGATTCAAACACAGTTTTGTTCCATACAGTATTAGCTTTGTGAACTCTAAAGCTTCCTCCTTCCGTTATGTATTCAAGATGGACAGTGATTAATATTTATATGTTACATTTGTAAGGGTGTATGTCTACACATATGTTTATGTAGTATGTTTAAATGTATGTTATGTATATGTACACTTTGAGAGCAAGCAACTAAATTTCATTTTTAATGTGTGCCATTGTGAAAAATAAAAGTTATCTATCTAACAGCCAAGAGAAAGAAACATGTCACAAGTAAAACTGGGACTGAGAAAGTTTTTAAACTCCCAAATCCCTTATAGTTACCTGAGTCCCACATTCATAATTTGCATAAACTCCACTTACATATTCATGTAGACACTCCATAATGAAGTTCACTTTATCATATGCTTTCTTCAAACTCCCAACTATATAATAAGTCTTCTTTCTCCTACATTTCTCAGTGATCTGCTGAAGACCAAAACTGTGTTGTAAATATCTTGTGCTTCACATAAAACCACACTACACTTCCCAAATGTTGTTTTGTTACTTCTTGTACCTTTTCAATTTGAATTCTGCCAACATCTTCTGAGACATGTTTGAGAAATGGCTCTGTTTTTGCATCCACACTTGTTAGCTTTCCTTTTGTAAAAAGGAACACTTAATAGGATCTTTCCAACTATCAAAACGAAGTGCCATCTTCATTCAAACATTAAACAAATTGGAGGGCCATCCTAAATGCAAACCACATTTATCCAGCCATACCATCCACACCTATCATTTTTTCAACATGTTCACAGTTTTAATACTTCCTTTTCATTATTTTTTTAAGACATACCAACATTTACAGCATTCATTACAATTCTACTGTTGGACAAATCACTATTATTCCTACAGAAATCTCTAAAACATTCCTTCCAACAGTCTCACATTTTGGTTTCATATTTAATCATTTCATCCTCTTTATTTTTAATTTCATTCATTCTCTTAGAGGCCTTTTCCACTGATTCCCCCCCCCTTCCAAAATTTTGTATTTCTAAAAAAATTTACTCTGCATTTTCTGTCTTTTAAAATATTAACCATTAACCATTCCTCTTTAGTGATAGTCTTGCAACTCTATTTTTTTCTGTCCACATAGTACAGTAACTTTCTCTCATTCCTCATTTAATACAGCAGTCATTCCCTTACATGCATGCATTCTTTTTCTCATCCACAATCTCTTTTACTTCATCATACTACAAAACATCATCTTTGTACTTCCCATTTCCATAATGTCACATACTTCTGTGGCTCTTTATGACATAATTCTTTCCAGTCCGTCCCAAACAACTTCCACATACTCTTTCCTTGCAACTATATTCCATTATTCCATTGGGAGATTAATCTCTCTTTAACACATTACTCTGCAGGATCTTTCTTTTCTCTTGTGTGATTGTTCTATTTTCACTCTCATTTCTTTCACTTCTTTTCTCTTTTGCCTTTTCTGTTTCCCCCCCCTCAATATTCATTCTTGAGATTGACAAACAATGGTGGGTTATTAAGAATTTCTTATCCTCTTGTATTCTTTGCTATTTTTTTCAGTCTTTCATCATAAACAATGGGTACAGTGACATTTTTATATTATTTCTTTTTGATGTTTATATATGAATAGATTTACTTTAAACCTTATTTTGAAAACAAACAAACAAAAAAGGTGTCTAAATAGATTTAATTGACTCAAACACTCTGATCTTATCATTTCCATTGCTGTTACCTAAAGAAATAATTCCCCTTCTTTCACCCAACTGCATTCGTTCAGAATGTTAAACAACTTTCCCCAAACTGGTCTTTCATGGTCATCAAACATACAACCTAGCACCAACGGATCAATTCCAACTTAATACAGAACCATAACAATCCAGCTGACAACAGTCATGATTTCTGACATATTTTTGTCCCTTTTTATGTAAGTAAACCATACCTTTACTTTTATGTACGTATTACTGAGTTCCATTTCACAAGATCAGACTATCTTGATTCAGATCTAGTATATCCTCCTCCTTTCTCTTACTTTCACAGGTACACGAGATATGGATATCTTTTCTTAAATTTCATCCTGTTTATTTGTTTATGCAGTTTTCTTTACAGGTTGCAGTCTTCCATAGGTGATGACTGTCCAGATGGCCAATAGAAAATTGATTCCCATCAGCCATCGTGGTTTCTGCATTTGAGGCTTTCACATATTACCTATGAGTAAGTTAGAGAAGACATGGACTAAGCTAACAGGTACAGTAGCTGTACCGAAGCCAGATGCAACACTCCTTACTAAAGGATAGGTAGTGTACTACTTAGTTTGGGGATCAGTATACCACAAATGTCTAATCTTGAGACTGCCTTGCAGTCCAACATACCACACACCACAACTTAGAGAGCCAAACAGTGTACTGACACCTGTATTTTCTGAGTTACTACATGGGACCCCATCACCAACCACCCCAGTTTCCATTCACCAGGCCATTAGACAGCGTTCTCAGATCATTCTTCAGTGAGCAGTTTGGGTCTCTGTTTCCCCTCCTTTTCTCCCTTAGAAATATCTAATTCCCTTTCATCTATTCATTCATGCAAAGAATACCACTTTTGCTATAAAGCATTCTACCTGTGGCAAATGAGTTTGCAGTTAACATGCATCTTCGTAAAAAAGATGAAAAACAATTTCAAAATAATATTCCCAAACTGGGTGAGGAGGCAACAAAGTGTAAATAAGATGCAATATTAAGGTTTTCAGCCACAAATTTTAAGGAGAGACATTCTGGCTTAAGAAATATATGGATGAAATCTTAACTGACCATGGCTAACAAAGGGTGAGGTCTCAAACTCTAATGAACTGTCCTCACCTCCCCCACCCCAGTAATGAAAAAAGCAAATGCTAGTTAGTAGCTGAAAATGATTCTGAATAGGAGATAGTATAATTGCATTTAGAATGCAGTGCTGTTTTCATCTAACATGTATACAGAGAGAGAGAAAGAATAGATTTGGAAATGATGCATAAAAAATAGTCGAAATTATCAAGGGATTGGATTACTTGTCCTGATATGAGTGAAACTGATTAGAACTTGCCAAAGTACAAATGGTACTTAAAAAAATAGGCTGGGCATATTTTTATTTCCAATAAAACAAAACTCAATGAAATTGGAACCAAATGATTTAGGTGAACAGGAAAGATTACTTCCCCACAAAATGCATCATATGCTAAGATGTGATAGCCATTAGATCACTTGCTTCAAAAGTAGAATTCTTACTTTAAATGGCCATGAATTGTAGGGAAACATCAAAATATTTCAATCAGTCAATTCTTAAAGACATGGGCTTGGTAGTAAGTGTAACAAACACATTGACATTTTGAAAACTGCTATGTGAACAGTGGCCCTGCAAAAATGTAATTTGTTAAAGAGCTACTGAGCCTTTGGGGAAAATACATTTCCTGGGATGCTTGCAATGCCATCTTCCTTGCATTTTTCCTTCTTCCAATTTGATAAGAAGTTTATGGGAGACTTGGCAGGAAAGAGGTTCGTGGAATAAGGAAAGAGGTTTGAGAACTTCAGAAGTCCACATAAGTTAAAAAGCAGATGAGCTTTGAAAAAATAGCACTATTTTCCATTGGATCAGAAAGAGGGGGAATCTAGGATTAGCTGATTTATTTTCCTCTTTAATGCAGTCCAATGCAAGTTAGGAATGGTGCTGTTATTTATAAAAATATGTATATACATTCATGGAAAAGCAGTAGACCAATGGTTAACTGCCACAATACTATGATTCTATAAATCTCTTTTAGAGATAGTGTATTTAAAACCACAGGGAAATATCCAGCTGGCCTTAGCTGATCTCAAACGGTGAAACAGGTTTGGGTAAGGAGTTGAATTTGTGATCATCAGGAAATCCAGTGATGTGGGCCAGAGTGGGAACTTGAGAGGACACCCTGAAAGAATCCAGTGGTAAATTATTTCCATATTGTTGTCAAGGAAACCAGATGGATATGTCGATCTAATGATTCCATCTATTTGGACCCTGGAAACACTTCTCAGTCAGTGCCTGCCATCTGGAATGAGTGTCTATGGAAATTCTCAGTCATCCAGGTCACAGCTGTCCCAAAGGTGCTTTTTCAAAAGGCAACCGGACTTTGTTTTTCCTTGAAGACATTTTGTTTCTCATCCAAGAATCTTCTTCAGTTCTGTTCAGTTCAGTTTTCTTCAAGGAAAAAGGAAGTCCAGTTGCCTTTTGAAAAAGCACCTTTGGGACATCTGGAATGAGGATCCTCCTGAGATTCAAATGGCTGTCATCTTACTGGTATTTTGAAGGATCCTGAAGATATGGCTGTTCATTTGACAAGAATGACTGACAGTCCTTTGTTCCCTTTCTTGATCTTGTGTGGTGGCGCATCAGCTCCCTCTGGTCCTGGATGAAGCGGATTATCTAGACCCGTACCAATCGGGTTTCAGGCCCGGGCACAGCACGGAGACGGCATTGGTCGCGCTGGTGAATGATCTCTGGAGGGCTCGGGACAGGGGATATTCCTCTGTTCTAGTCCTATTAGACCTCTCGGCGGCTTTCGATACCATCGACCATGGTATCTTGCTGCGGCGTCTCAGGGGATTGGGAGTGGGAGGCACAGTTTTACAGTGGTTCTCCTCCTATCTCCGGGGACGTTCGCAGTCGGTGTTGGCAGGAGGACAGAGGTCGACCGCGAGGTCTCTCATTTGTGGAGTTCCTCAGGGGTCGGTCCTCTCGCCTCTCCTGTTCAACATCTACATGAAACCGCTGGGTGAGATCATTCGTGGCTTTGGAGTTGGGTATCATCAGTACGCTGATGATACCCAACTTTTCCTTTCGACCCCAAACCACCCCAGTGATGCCCTCAACGTGATGTCCCGGTGCCTGGAGGCGGTTCGGGTCTGGATGGGGAGGAACAGACTCCAACTCAACCCCGACAAGACTGAGTGGCTTTGCATACCCTCATCCCGGGTTTATTCGGATGTTCCACCTTTGGCTATGGGGGGTGAACTATTACCCCCCGTAAATAGGGCTCGCAACTTGGGAGTCCTCCTAGATTCACGGCTCACCCTGGAAGACCATATAGGAGCTGTGACTAGGGGGGCCTTCGCCCAGGTTCGCCTGGTGCGCCAGTTGCGGCCCTATCTTAGCCGGGATGATTTGTGCACGGTCACTCATGCGCTCGTGTCCTCTCGTCTAGACTACTGCAACGCTCTCTACATGGGGCTGCCCTTGAGGACCACCCGGAAGCTCCAACTGGTACAGAATGCAGCCGCGAGAGTTGTGTTGGGAGTCTCCCGATACTCCCACGTTACACCGCTGCTCCGTGAGCTGCATTGGTTGCCAGTTGTCTTCCGGGTGAGATTCAAGGTACTGGTAACAGTGTTTAAAGCCCTTCATGGCATGGGGCCGGAGTACCTTAGGGAACATCTGCTGCCGGCATCAAGCTCCCTGCGCCCTGTGCATTCCCACAGAGAGGGCCTCCTCAGGGTGCCACCGATCAGAGAATGTCGATTGGTGGTCCCCAGGGGGAGATCCTTCTCTGTGGGCGCTCCGGAGCTGTGGAACCAGCTACCGGTAGAGCTCTGGATGGCGCCCGATCTTCGCTCCTTTCGTCGCGATCTCAAGACGTTTCTGTTTGTTCAAGCCGGCCTAGCCTGATGGGGATTGGTGGGGTTTTTATTCTTGTGTTTTAATTTTAACTTGGCGTTTTAGAACTTGATTCTAACTGTTTTAATATGGGCAATTATTTAATCTTGTTTTAACGTTTGTATTTAGTATTTTATTCTGCCCTGTGAACCGCCCTGAGTCCTCAGGGAGAAGGGCGGTATATAAATATTATTAAATTAAATTAAATTAAATTAAATCTCCTCCTGGGATCTTCACCATCTTTGTTCTTTTGTCTTGTCTTGTTTTTGTCTTTTGGTATTGTTCTTTGTTTTTAAGTGTTGCTCGGAATAGGGCAACATATACAATTAATACATTATTAATATTAGTTTCTAGGAATGAAGCTTTAAAAACCAGAAACATTTAATGCCACATACAAGCACAATCACAACCAAATTCTCAAAATGTTAACCAGTTGGTCATCTTAGAAAACAGATGCTTGATGAAAAGGGCACTTGATCTGAGTAAAACTCATGTAACTGTTCTGTATTCCTAAATCATTATTGATATATAGTTATGTATAAGATGCAATATACAAATAAGCTGTCATGTTCAGTAATGGCTTTCTGCAGCATTCATATAATGTATGTATATATGTATGTTTATGTTTATGTATGTTTATGGTTTTGGAGTTGGGTATCATCAATATGCCGATGATACCCAACTTTTTATTTCGACCCCAAACCACCCCAGTGATGCCCTCGATGTGATGTCCCGTTGCCTGGAGGCGGTCCGGGTCTGGATGGGGAGGAACAGACTTCAACTCAACCCCGACAAGACTGAGTGGCTGTGCATTCCGGCATCCCGGGACATTCAAAATATTCCATCTCTTCTTATGGGGGGTGAGTCTTTACCCCCCATGGATAGGGCTCACAACTTGGGAGTCCTCCTAGATTCACGACTCACTCTTGAAGATCATATAGTGGCCGTGACTAGGGGGGCTTTCGCCCAGGTTCGCCTGGTGTGCCAGTTGCGGCCCTATCTGGACCGGGATGCCCTGTGTACGGTCACTCATGCGCTCGTGACCTCTCACCTGGACTACTGCAATGCTCTCTACATGGGGCTTCCCTTGAAGACCACTCGGAGGCTCCAACTGGTACAGAATGCAGCCGCGAGAGTTGACTTGGGAGTTTCCCGGTACTCCCATGTTACACCTTTGCTCCACGAGCTGCATTGGTTACCAGTTGTCTTCCGGGTGAGGTTCAAGGTTTTGGTTATGATCTTCAAGTCCTTACATGGCATGGGTCCGGGATACCTCGGGGACCACCTGCTGCCGGCGTCAACTCCCCTCCGCCCTGTGCGTGCCCACAGAGAGGGTCTCCTCAGGGTGCCTCCGGTCAGGGAATGTCGACTGGTGGCCCCCAGGGGGAGGGCCTTCTCTGTGGGTGCTCCGGCACTATGGAACCAACTGCCGGTTGAGCTCCGGATGGCACCGGACCTCCACTCCTTCCGCCGCGGGCTGAAGACCCACTTCTTTGAACTAGCTGGTCTGGCCTGATGGGGAGGGTCTTTTTAACGGGTTTTTATTATTTTATTGTTATTGTATTTTAATTGGGCATTGGTTTAATCTTGTTTAATTTTTGTACTGTTATCTATTTATATATGCCCTGTTAACCGCCCTGAGTCCCTCGGGAGAAGGGCGGTATAGAAATCGAATAAACCTAAACCTAAACCTAAACCTATGTTGATGGATATATATCCCTGATTAGCAACTACCGGTGACATAGTAGCCACTTTAAAAGCAAGTGCAAAATGAAGAAGCAATATTTCTACCTGAAAAATGGTTTTCATGTCAACAATAAACTGGAACAAAGAAAAAGAGGATTCATAGCTAATCCTCATATAAGGAATGATGAAACCACCACTGTCAATCTCATGCCAATCTTTTACTAGAACAAACATTAATTGGATATTCAATTTTCACAATCTGGACAGTCAGCCTAATGACAAATGATATTGTCATTCCCCCTTCCCTTTATCCCCATTCCATTTTCTGTATTGCAGTCCTCAGGTCATGCAAATGAAACTGTTTACAGCTTACATTCTGGGGGTTGTTTATCCCACCTTTCACCTTCTAGTTTACCAGAGATAAGGCACTCCGAAAGGTAAAAAATCAATAGTGGTTTTAATTACACTCCCCAGATTTATCATTGCTCCCATGTAGTAGTTATGGCCTTTTTATTAGAAATGTGGAGAGCAGGACAGAGGTTGATAACCAAAGCAACAGAGAGAAAGAACTGGCATGTTTTTAATGGGAAGAAAGAAGGAAAGAAAGAAAGAAAGAAAGAAAGAAAGAAAGAAAGAAAGGAAGGAAGGAAGGAAGGAAGGAAGGAAGGAAGGAAGGAAGGAAGGAAGGAAAGAAAGAAAAAAAGAAAGAAAGAAAGAAAGAAAGAAAGAAAGAAAGAAAGAAAGAGAAAGAGGGAGGCTCTTTAGATGTACCTCCTTTGCCCATCAACTGCTAAGCATTTTCTTGTGGAAAATCTATCAACAATGGGTAATGCAAAGTGCAGCATTTCTCTCTTTCTCTCTCTCTTTGTGCCACTCTATAGGATGTAATAAATTAGGATTACATTAGGGAAACTGAGGAGTGCCCTTTTAGCATCCTGGCAACAACATATACATTGGCAAGTATGGGGAAAGGGCAGTCTTGTTATCTACTCCTCTAATTTTGGTATTAAAGGTAAAGGTAAAGGTTCTCCCACACATGTGTGCTAGTCGTTTCCAACTCTAGGGACTGGTGCTCATCTCCGTTTCAAAGCCGAAGAGCCAGCGCTTGTCTGAGGATGTCTCTGTGGTCATGTGGCCGGCATGACTAGACGCCAAAGGCGCAAGGAACACTGTTACCTTCCCACCGTAGTGGTCCCTATTTTTCTACTTGCATTTTTACGTGCTTTCGAACTGCTAGGTTGGCAGAAGCTGGGATGAGTAACAGGCGCTCACTCTGTTACGCGGCACTTGGGATTCGACCCGCCAAACTGCCGACCTTCTGATCAACAAGCTCAGCGTCCTAACCCACTGAGCCACCGCGTCCCTAATTTTGGTATTATAGGACACTTATATAGAACAGCACTAATTTATGTAGAACTGCACTCAGTAGTGTTGTAGTATGGTCAGTCCATTTTTAAAGTGAACATCTGCAAATGTAAAATGGTAAAAAAAAATCAGGTGGCTACTCCAGAAACCATTTAATCCTTACTCTACTCTTTTCCAGAAGAAGGCTTTTCTGGAACACTCCTGGCTAGCATATTTACACCTTGGGAGTAGATATATCTACCTTCTGCTCTGGATGACTTAATTTCTTTTGCCTTGCTCCGTGTATTTTCTAAATAGAAATCCCTGGGAAAAGTCTCATCTGATTTGATTTTCACTGTGTCAGAAAATTGGGAAATACACTTTGACCTCAACAATTAAAAGGAATAATCTCTTCAGGAGACTGAGTAACAAAAAAGATAAGCCATTTTTGCAAGGAACTGGTGTGATGTATTCTAATCAAGATCCTGCCATACTTGATTTCGGTTGATTGATTATATGCTAAGTAGCCATTTTTTTACTCCTACTGACCACGTAGATAGATGTTCTCCATGATGATGTATCGCAAACCTGTCTTTTGAGTCTTTCCTTCCACTTTTCCCAGTATTAGAGCTTTCTCCAGAGAACTGGTCTTCTTCACATAATGTGAGCCTTGTCATTTGTGAGAACTCTAGGTTGATTTGTTTAATGATCCATTGGTTTGGGTTCTAGGCTTTCCATAATATTCTCAGGAGTCTTCTCCAACACCAAAGTTCAAAAGTATCAATATTTTTTCTAGCCTGCTTCTTCACTTCCATAGATAGACTCTTACAGAAAATACTATGGTTTGCATGATTCTACTCTTTGTAGGTATAGACATATAATGGCATTTGAACGTATTTCCCAAGGCCTTCCTTATTCAATATTTTCCAAAGGTCTTATGACCTGCTATTCAGATGAAGCATTCTGTGTTCATCCATCCAGTCTATACAATGAAAACAATTTAGCATGATCCCAGTAAGTGGTTTGTTGTTGTTAGCTGCGAAGTCGTGTCTGACCCATCGCGACCCTATGAACAACGTTCCTCCAGGGCTTCCTGTCCTCTACCATCTTCTGGAGTCCATTTAAGCTCACAGCTACTGCTTCAGTGACTCTGTCCAGCCACCTCATTCTCTGTCGTCCCCTTCTTCTATTGCCCTCAATCTTTCCCACCATTAGGCTCTTCTCCAGTGAGTCCTTCCTTCTCATTAGGTGGCCAAAGTATTTGAGTTTCAACTTCAGGATCTGGCCTTCTAAAGAGCAGTCAGGGTTGATCTCCTCTAGGACTGACTGGTTTGATCGCCTTGCAGTCCAAGGGACTCGCAGGAGTCTTCTCCAGCACCACAGTTCAAAGGCCTCAGTTCTTTGGCGCTCAGCCTTTTTTATGGTCCAGCTTTCACTGCCATACATTGCAACTGGGAAGACCATAGCCTTGACTATACGCACTTTTGTTGACAGGGTGATATCTCTGCTTTTTAGTGTGCTGTCTAGATTTGCCATGGCTTTCCTCCCCAGGAGCAAGCGTCTTTTAATTTCTTGGCTACAGTCCCCATCTGCAGTGATCTTGGAGCCCAGGAAAATAAAATCTGTCACTACCTCCATTTCTTCCCTACCTATTTGCCAGGAATTGAGAGGGCTGGATGCCATGATCTTGGTTTTCTTAATGTTAAGTTTCAACCCAACTTTTGCACTCTCCTTCTTCACCCGCAACAAGAGACTCTTCAGTTTTTGCATTAAACGTTCCCTTCATCTCTCCATGGTTTCCTGGTTTCTAGCCTGGTGCCCTAACTACTACACCAAACTGACTAGGCTGATTCAAATTCTCATTCAGCAATTGAACTCACTGGATGATTTGAGGTAGTCATTATTTCTAATCTAGCCTTTTTCATGCATTTAAAAAGAACAGGGGAATCCACTGCTCTGAGAAATTATAAATAACTTGCCGTTTTGTTCTCATAGTAAATTTTCCTGCTCTCACATCAAAATCACCTGAACCTAGGGACATGGAAATCATGAGAAGTCAGACTATTTCTAATATGAATGAGATATGAATAGTGAATGGCTTTATTTTGCTGGCACTTAGTAGGTGTGCCAAGCATAGATAGTTTTCCTAAGGTCCTTATAAAGTAGTAGACTGGTGCTATTCAGAACAATCCAGTAAGAGCCAAGAGTTCTGGGGGAGAAAAGTACCTCTTTAACTTAATGGATCTTGGTGTATTAATTAAAGATCTACTGTAACCAGGGTCACAACAAACTCTTTCTTCTGCCAGTAGCCAGGGCTTCATGTCCAAATGCATTGTTATCAATAGCCAATCAATTTTCAAATTCCAAACAGCCAGACAAATGAAGAATAATTATATCACCCAGTCACATGTTCCAACTAATGCAAATGGAACAACTCTGCATTTCTAATGTACATAAACACACACACACACACACACACACACACACACAAACACACACACTTTTTATTTACAGGGCTTTTTTGTTTTGTTTTGTTTTTGTTTTTTCATAGACAAAATGTTCCTAAGTAGAAAATCTATAAGACAAACCTCATGAGTTATATCTTCTGCATGAGACAGGGAAGAAAACAACATTATGTGATTCTTTTTCTTTATTTTTAAAGAGTTTACATTAGATATAAATATATTAAAAGATGCACAGCTCATGTTACAGTAACATAAAATGCATCAGGAACAAGACTATGTTAATATTTATGCATAATAAAAAGATTGTATTTATCTCCAAAATTATTGCCTTGACATGCAAATATAAATTTCTGAACTATTTTCTAATGAATCTTTCACAAAATGAGAAAATAAATTGGCTGTCCACCACCTGGTACTTCAGATATTGAACTAGTGCTCTCATGATTTGAAGCCATTATGCTGTCTTGGGTTGGTTAATCCAATACTTTGGGTAAAGATCAAATTGGGAAAGGCTACTTGTTCTATTTTATACAAAAATCTTCTTGATAGGAATTGAACTGGTAAATTCCAGATTTCAAACAACAATTCTTTCCAAATAGATGAAAAAGTCCCTGTGGCCAGAAGCAGGCTGAACCTTGCCAGGAACCCAAGAGAAGCCAGCAGATACAGATGGCTCATGCCACAATATTTATCTGCCTGTTGTAACTAAATAGAAGCAGCCAAACAGGTATAAGGAGAGGGCTCCCTGCAAAGGTGATGTGGATATCTGAACATAAAGTTAAATCTACATTCAGGCAGGACAGGAGAGTTGGAAACTAAGTGGAAAGCAGGATTTCAGGATGACAGACAACTCTTGTAGGTCAATACTCAAATGGATAGGAAGGACAAGGCAAAAAGGTCCAGGGAAAGGGATGTCAAAATCTGCAAAATGGCAGGTGAGCTATTATGATGACACATAAACAAAAAAAAGGGCCTTGGCTTGGAGCATGATATCACACCTGCAAAATCTTGCAGATTTTGATCCTTTCCCTCGGGTGAAGCCCCTGTTTTGCATTCCTTCTCTAGTCACCCGGGGAATTGTTCTGTAAACCATGCAGTGACATCACAGCTTCAGTGTTCCCCCAGAGAGAGGGAACAGGCACCTAAGTTACAGTTCTTCAACAAAGATTAAGAACCATTGTCTCATAGGCCAAATTCAACCTCACCTAGTTTTTACATCTTTTCCCTAGACTCTTTTCTGAATGTCAGTTCTTCCCAGTCCTTGTGCTTGACTGAAACCCAAATCACCTTGGTTGTTCCAGGTTGTGGACAATAAATTCCAAATAGGAAGATTAGCAAAGCTAGCACACCTCACTTCTCTCCTCTTTCCCTTAGCAGCAGATCCCTGTGTGATATATCCCATCTGACAACCTTCTTCCTTGGCAATATCTCACAGGCCCACTTGCCCTTCATCTTCCCAACACCTTCCCTTGCCTCAGCCACTAATGACACCATAAATGTCCCAGCATGGCATAATTCATCAGCACACCCCAATCTTCCCAGGACAATTCTTCTCAACTTTTCCCTTTCTACCCCACCCCCTCCATCTCCTGTCTCCATCTGATGTCCTCAGATTTTCCTGTCCTGGACTACTTCTGCCCAGATCAAAATAGCCTCATTTTGTTAATACACAGAACAAAACAGTCCCATTTTTGTTTTACACTTGGACTGAAATATCTCAAACATGTGTTTTTCAGTTCAGGTCTGGGACATCCAAAACCAGTGTTTCATGCATTTTTTATGAGGAACGTTTCACACAATTCTAGTTATAATATTGTTCAAGCCCTAGAAGGAAACCATAAAATATACAAATCAATGAGGTCTTTTTTTCCCCCTCCGCAAATTACGGAAATTAAGTTACTCCATTCTGTATAAAAGGTCATGGACAAATATTTATTTTGCAACAACTTGCAAAACTTCCCTGCTTTATTGTGAGGTTTTTGCTGAACAGCTTAAAGCAGCAATATCAGCAAGAAAGATGCTGTATCTTTACTGCATTAATTCATACAAGGAAGATTTTTTGTACAGCTTGACTGATTGCTTGATGGCCCTTGATAACTAGTGGGTATCAGCTACTAAAATGTGTTCATGTCTCATTTCCTGAAGGAAATATCTGGACAGTTTGAATGTAGTTAATAACAAAGAACAACGGTCCCTGATTTTGCAGCTGACCAGTAACAACAAGAAAACTGTAGGGATTCTAAGTGGACATTTTTCCGGAGAAAAAAGGAAGAACCTGCCCCACTTTACATCGGAGAGAACTGTGTAGAGAGAGTTTCCTCCTTTAGATTTCTGGGAGTCTACCTCTGTGAAGATCTGACCTGGAAAGTTAACACAACTCAGGTGGCTAGAAAGGCCCAACAGAGGCTTCACTTTCTTAGGGTCTTGCGGAAGAACAGGGTAGAACAACGGCTAATGACCCTCTTTTACCGGTCTACTATAGAGAGCGTCCTCTCGTATGGTATTGTGGTTTGGTATGCTGGTCTGACAGCCGCGGATAGGAAAGTATTACAGAGGGTAGTGAGCACAGCACAAGACATTGTGGGCTGTTCCCTGGCACCACCGGATGACATCGCCAGGGCTCGTTGCCTTGGAAGAGTGAGGAAGACTCTCAGGGATGACTCACACCCTGGACGGTATCTCTTTACTCTCCTACCATCCAGTAGGAGATATAGGAATATAGCCAGCCGTACCAACAGGCTGAAAAATAGCTTTTATCCGTGGGCTGTTAGGCTTTTAAATGGGACATAATCTTATGCAGAATTGACTTGGGAGGCCGGTGTGTGGTGTAGTTGGTTCACATAGTGTGGTGGGATGGAGGGTTTGTTGTCACTGTGTGTTGGGGGGAGAGAGCACGGGGGGAGGCTCAGCTAATCTCAATGTACACATGTTGTACTTTGACAATAAAAGGTTTATTTATTATTTTATTATTTATTATTGTTTTAGAGATTGGAAGATGCATTAATACTTAAAACATTTACTCTAGATTTTGCTTTCCCTCTATGTAACATGTATACTCTTCTCTTATTTATTCAACCTATATGTACAGCTTTAAAACTGATGTAAGAAGCATCAATAGTCTGCACTATGCTGATGACATTACCCCGACAGCCAAAAATGCAATGGATCTGCAAGCCTAGTACTGAAAGTGAAAGTGCACAGAGAAAATACAAGACCAAAATTATATATAAAAAGACCAAACTAAGGACAACTAGAACAACCAGACTTAGAACTGGCAATGAAGATACTGAAATGGTGGGTAGGTTCTGCCTTTTAGGATCAACCATCAACAGTAAAAGAAAAAAAGCTATCAAGAAAATCAAGACATTTGCTGAAGATTAGCACTTGGTAGAGCAGCCATGAATATCTTGGGAAAGATATTCAAATGCTGTAATTTGTGTATACTTACAAAGATCAGAATTACACATGTCATGACACTCTAAGTTGGGGTTTAAAAAAGCAGGCTAGACAGAGTATTGATGTATTTTAACATTGGTATTAGAGAAGACGCTAAGAATATCATTGACAGCCAAAAAAAAAACCCCTACCAAACCGATGGATCGCTGAACAATTCAACCCAGAGTTCTTATTCAAGGCACAAATGACCAGACTCAACTTATTCTACTTTGGATACATTACTGAAGATTCAGCTCTCTGGAAAAGGCTCTAATACTGGAAAAGGTGGGAGGAAAGAAAAGAGGATGACCAGCACGTATCAGATAAAGTGGTGATAAGTGCACTGTTGGGAGACCTGAAAGAACAGAGTTAGGGACAGATGGGAGATGATCTATCTATGTCGAAGTTGAAAATGATGGAAGTTGAAAAATGACTTGATGGCACATAATCAATCAACCAATTGCAAATACGTACACTCAGTATAGAGCATGTCCAGCATGCAAACTGAGGTTTTCCACCATTACAAGATCACACAAAGTATTCGTAGCGCTTTATAAAACCCTAGTAAGACCACACCTGGAATACTGCAGCCAATTCTGCTCATCATATGACAAAAAAGATGTTGAGAGATTGGAGGAAATTCAGAGAAGAGCAACTAGGATGATTAAAGGCCTGGAGACTAAAACATAAAAAAGAACGGCTGCAGGACTTAAGTTTGGCTAGTGTCTAAAGAAAAGAAGAAATAGGGGAGACACGATAGCAGTATTCCAGTATTTGAGAGGCTGCCACAAAGAAGAGGGGGTCACGTTATTCTCCAAAGCACCAGAGGGCAGGATAAGAAACAATGGTTGGAAATTGATCAAAGAGAGAAGCAACCCGGAATTAAGGAGAAACTTCCTGACAGTGAGGACAATTAACCAGTGGAACAGCTTGCCTCCAGAAATCGTGGGTATTCCATCACCTAAGATTTTTAAGAAGAGGCTGGACAGTCACTTGTCTGAGTTGGTATAGGTCCTCCTGCTTGAGCAGGGGGCTGGATTAGAAGACCTCCAAGGACCCTTCCAGCTCTATTCTATTCTACTTTTGGAAAGGAAAAAGATCTAAACCTTGCTTTAAAGGGATACTCTTTTTCATCAATTCCATCCTTCTACATCAACTTCAATCAATCAAAGTCAAAATTGTGCATCCCACTTTTCTTTATTACAGATGCCTTCCCCTTGCTATTGTTCACAAACTGTGAAAAGTATCTCTTTTTCATATAGCACTTTGGAAAAAACTGAAAAAGACTTTCTTGTTGTTCATCACGTCTCGATGACAAATATATCTAACCATTGTGGGAAGCTTTATAGGAAAATATATTTTATTCCTTATACTGTGTCCAATGGACTGAGAATCAGTGTCTCCGCTAGATAATTGGCAGTCAAGCTGAAACTAAGCTAATCAAATAAAAATAGCAAATGGGGGAAAAATCAAGCTTCCTCAGACCCAAGTAAGTTAGCCAGACCTAATCAAAGGAGAAGATCTGTAAACGCAAATAGAGTTAATTAAAATGGTCTCCCACTGAATTACATGTTCACAAGAACAATCATTATAGATGACACATAGCTACACATACCTACGCTCCCCAAGTGTCACCCTAGAATCAGCACATACACACTTCCATATGCAGGACAAACTCCCCTATAAAACAATGTCTCTGTACCCCATTTTCTCTGCAGCTGCCGCAAAGCAAACCTGTTTGCTTTGTGGAACAAATATTTCTCCTTCTCAAAGCTGTCCGGATTTAATTTTTCTTTAGTCTTGCTTAGCCCCAGATTGAGTTGGAACCCCAAATTATTCCTCTGACATCATAAATACCTCAAATATTATTCCTTTGGATGTATGTGTTTTTGGGAGTAGTGTTAAAGAAAGAGATGTTGAAAACAGAAATGGCTTTAGGCATGCATAGCAATATATTTCTCTCTTTGAAAGCCTCCTCCAAAGTATTCAATCATATTGGTGTACTAGTTGCGTGAAGCTGGATTTTTGCTCTTTTTTATTAGTCTTTGAAGACTCTAATAACCAGTGCTTTTTTTCTAAAAGAAAAAGGTGCCGGAACTCACACATGTCATACAACCCACCTTGCCTACCCTACAAGGTTCCATCCAAAAAAAGGTGCCGGAACTCTTTTCTGAGTGTTCTATGAGAAAAAAAGCCCTGCTAATAACCCTTGAAGAGGTATACATTATTTTTTTTCTTAAAAAAAACCCTTTTATATAAGCTACCCTTTGCAACCTCAGAGTACTTTGTATTCTATTCCTAAAAGAGAATGGGAAAAGGGGTGATGCAACTCACCATTCCTTCTTCATACATGGAGGCATCATAACAATCTAGTTTTTATTTCATTGTGACAATGAAATAAAAGGATAAACTTCATCTTTTTTTGATCTCCAAAGTTTCTTGTGCCTATTCTTTCACCTCAATTTATGATTAGACACAAATTAAACTTCAGTTGGTCCCCAAACTGCTATTTATTTTAACCATGGATTGTTGAAATAGGCCAATATCCAGTGGTGGGATTCAGCCAGTTAGCACCACTTTGGCAGAACCAATAGCTAATTTTTTGTTGCCCAGGCCCAGAATGGATGTCTGGAAGCAACATTGACACAGAAAACTGGTTGTTCACATATTTGAATCCCACCACTGCCAATATCAAGGGACGCGGTGGCTCAGTGGGTTAGGACACTGAGCCTGTCGATCAGAAGGTCGGCAGTTTGGCGGGTCGAATCCCGAGTGCCTCATAGCAGATTGAGTGCCTGTTACTCATCCCAGCTTCTGCCCACCTAGCAGTTCAAAAGCACGTAAAAATGCAAGTAGAAAAATAGGGACCACTATGGTGGGAAGGTAACAGCGTTCCATGCACCTTTGGTGTCTAGTCATGCCAGCCACATGACCACGAAGACGTCCAGGGACAAGCGCTGGCTCTTCGGCTTTGAAACGGAGATAAGTACCGGCCCCTAGAGTCAGAAACGACTAGCACATATGTGCAGGGGAACCTTTATCTTACTACCAATATCACAAAATACTAATATTTGTTGGTGAAAAGATAATTACGATTAAACAGAGTTAGTAAAGATTCAAACCAGATGAGAAACTGCAGATTATATTACTAGCACTTCTCCTCTACCTCCAAATTTTATGGACAGAAGGCAGGAAATATAAACCTGAAAGGAAGTTAAGTTCCTTTCTCATAATAGGTAAAGGCAGTGTATTGGTATACCTGTGGTGGAACATGGTGGTTTCCTTTAATTCAATCATTTCAATAATTTTAAGGACTTCAATTAATGAAGAAGACTGGAAGAAACTATATTTCCAATATATTTGCATTCTAAATAATCCCAGCATGTGAAAATGTGAGCTCAATACCACAATGTAGGGATCCATAACATGGGGCACTGGGTGACATTTCTTCTAAAACACACAGCCCAGCCAAATATATTTATTTATTTATTTTGGCTTCCAGCTGCCCTCCGGGTGAGATTCAAGGTGCTGGTGATGACCTATGAAGCCCTAAATGGCATGGGTCCGGATTACCTTAGGGAGCACCTGCTACCAGCATCAGCTTTCCATCGTCCTGTGCGCGCCCACAGGGAGGGCCTCCTTAGGGTTCTGCCTGTTAGAGATTGCTGGCGGGTGATTCCCAGGGGGAGGGCGTTCTCTGTGAGTGTGCCCGCCCTTTGGAACGAACTGCCGATGGAGCTTCGGACTGGCCCCGACCTTTGCTCTTTTTGCCGGGACTTAAAAACCTGGTTGTTCGAATTGTCTGGCCTGGACTGAGGGATTTTAAATTTTAAAGTATTTAATTAAATTATATTAAATTATATTAAATTAATTTTAAAATTTTAATCTTATTGTTATTATGAATTGTGGGCCTGTACTAATTTAATTCCATTTTATTCTCTTTTTGTACTGTTTTAACTGCCCTGTGAACCGCCCTGAGTCCTTTGGGAATAGGGCGGTATATAAATCCAACTAATATATATATATATATATATATATATATATATATATATATATATATATATATATATATATATATATATATATGTGTGTGTGTGTGTGTGTGTGTGTGTGTGTGTGTGTGTGTGTGTGTGTGTGTGTATGTGTGTGCATGTATGTTTGTGTATGTGTCTCTGTGTCCCTTGCAGTCACTTTTCCAATGTTATTTTATTTAGTGTTTACACCATCACACAAAATCATTTGATATCACTTGACACTTGAAAATGTTGCCATAATCATTTATGCGTTATTGCAAATGTTAGTATAAAAAAAATGTTGGCTGACTATTTTAATTCCCTATTACACTAAAATTTACTCTTTATTTTCAGGTGAGGAAAAAAGTCATACATGTCACTGGTTTGCCTATCTACAATTGTAAGAAAAGTTTACTTTAGATAAAAAAAATTGTGGTTTGGAAGCTGTTAAAAATGAATTCAAAATGATATTCTGTACTAACAATGAACATCTTATAGCTAAGATTTATAAAATGCTGTTACATTTGCACCTAGAAAGTGTAAATGCATGATTCAATGGTCAACAAACTTAAAATATAATGTTGGATTAATGGGAAAATATGTAGACTAAAGTATTGAAATTTATGTTGAATTATAATCTTAAAGAGGATTTCTATAAAATGATGTACCAGTAGCATTTAACAACAGATTATCAAAGATATATAAGGGTTTGCTGAAAATGTAATTATAAGGAGGGTACTTTTTATCATATGTTGGGGACATGTGAGAAGGCAAAGAACAGATTCATGTTTCAATTCAGACTTTAAAAATGGACTTACAATGGAAACAAAAAAAAATACTTTGGGAGTATTAGACAAAGAAGTAGAAATAATTGGAATAGTATTATTGCATATACTGACAGGGACAATAATTCTACTGTATATGACCAAAATGGAAAGAAGCATGAATTTCCACAATGGAGCAATTGATTGAAAAAATGATGGAACTGGTGGAGATGGCAAAGTTGACTGCTCTAATATTTTATTTTATTTTATTTTATTTTTTAAAGTTCATTTACCCCACTTCCAACACAAATGTGAGTGAGCAACCATGTCTCCACAAGGTAATTCAGGAAAAGAATGTAAATAGTTTTGTTGTTACTTGGAAACCACTTCTAGACTTTCTGTTAGAAAGAGAAAAAAAATGAATCTTTGCCTTTGATGATTATGTGGATTATTGCTATAGAAATGGCTAGGAGTTACTAATTGGTATGAGTAAAAAGTTGATATTACAACTCTGTTATGTATCTTACTGCACTGAAAGAAGAACGCTTTCTGTTTCTTTCTTCCCTCACTTCACCCCCTGTTTTCTTTCCTCCTTTTTCCATTATCTTTATCTTTTTCTATTTGTATTTTGCACTAAGGAAAAAAACCTTTCAATAAAAATAATAATAAAAAGGAAATGCACTGGGGTTTTCCTCCACCCTTCCTTTTTCTTCTCTGCTCTGATACCACCACCCAAGCTTTGTGCTGGAGCCAGGAAGAAAAAGGCATTTTAAGGGGATACGCAATTAAAATGCAGCTGAAAAAAGCAAACTTTGCCTATTTTAAAGATGGACGTGCTATTTAGAGAGCAAAAATAAAGGTCACATCCACACTATAAACGTTTATCAGTTTTTCTGCCACTTTGCCATGGCTTCTTCCAAAGATTCTTGACAACTATAATGAGACAACTATTATTTCTGCCAAAGCTCCCCTCTCCACCTACAGCTGATAACATCATCTAAATACAAAATAGAATTGCCTGAATATTTTGGTTAGAAGCAATGATGATGAAGGCAGTTGAAATCTTCAGTGAAAATGTGCTCAATGCTTGGTGTTGTAATCTCCAAACCTGAGGGAAATAAGCTAAGCTAAGCTCTAAGTGAGGGAGGGAGATGGAAGATGATAGAGCCTGCTTCCAGTGTAAATGGGAGTGTATACAGTACATGGAACAAAATCATGAAATAAACCCTTTTCTGCTTTATTCCATTTTTAAGCAGCAAATGACCTCATTGGGATGAGTTGAAAAAGGCTTTTGTCTGTATTCTGAGTTCCTCTTTATTTAGTGAAAGGAAATAATTATGCAGTGGATTGGAGACAGAGATTTATAGAACAAGCAGAACCATGTAGCAAAGATCTCCAAAGTAGTGAGGGAAATAAAAAAGGCCTGCACCTGCAAAATATTTATATTTATATTTTCATACCTAGGTAAACCTTTTCCAGGGCTCAGTGACATGGATATGCCAGGAGAATGTCATCATCATTTGACAGTATTACCACCTGTGGTGATAATTTTGCTTACATATGAAAATTGTTAGAAATTCTATTCTATCAAGTTTTATTTATTACATTTCATTACATTGGCTGAAGTAAAGTTTTGATTTGGAGCTTTGCCGGGAGAAACAGGGCCAGTCAATATAGATAACATTGACTCTGAACTCAACAGACTGGATTCACACATTACAATGAGCCGTGATGGTTTAACTACCAAATAAGCCACAATTAGCTTGGTTCAGTCAACCTGTAGCACTTCCATCTATTTAGTTTTCTAGCTATTTCAAATATGCCCTAAACCCAGTCTAAGTCACATACACATACACAACCTTGTTTTATCTGTGGTTGCAATCAATTACACTGAATAGCCAAACAAGGAAGCAAGTATATGCACATATGTCAGCAAAGATGCCCTTTCCAAAGAGCTGTATTCCCAGACAAAAAGCAAAGCCCTAAGACATGGACTCATGAGGGCTTTCCAACTGATTGAGAGTCATGCTGAATGAAAATAATCTTATTTCAATAGATTGCAGAGTAGTCAAGTCTGGTTTGCCTGCACTGAACTAAACATAGCAGACAGCAGCCTATGAATGATGAGAAATCTCAGGAGGAGCTGTGGGGCTTCCTGTGTATGTGGGATATGTGTATAAACTACTCCTGGGCGTACACAACACAAAGCACTAAAGCTGACAAGCTACATTATGGATTTGAATATGATGTGAACCAAGTACTTTTATGCATGAGATTAAGAATAAGAATAATTTTGGGCTTCTCCATTATTTGTGGTACAATCTATTTCTGACTCCAGTGTGATTATGCTGGCTGTTTCCCATACCTGGCAATATCAGACTCTTATGGGAGGAAAGAGAAAAGAAAGAGAGAGCATTCTTTTATTTACTGTATTTTATTATAATTCCTGAATACTGTTCAGGCTAAATACTCTCAAAGCAATGTTCATATGAGCAACAGTGGCACATCTAACAAGTAATAAAACTTTATAGATGTAAGCATTAGCAGTAACCAAAAAACCACCATAATTTTTCAGCACCCATTACAACCAGACCTCTAGGAGCTTTTGGAAAATCATGAAAATATCAAACCACTTTGCTTCAGGGGAAAAAAATGTCCCAAAGGAAGGGACCCCTCTAATAGGTGAAGACCTTCAGCAACCATCCTTCGTGCCTTCAGATTGGATGGGTCAAATCTACTTGAAAAAGAATCTAGAAGATTAAAGCCATATAGGGTTTTATAGGTAACAGCCAGATCCTTGAACTGCACTCATAAACATTCACAACCAATGGAGCCCCTGTAGCAGAGATGTTACATGGCACTCATGAAATAGTGCTTTGGTGAACAACCTGGTCCCCTCTGCCTTGTGGCATCCCCTGAGATACTGGAACAGTGCTATCATCTCTCCCCTATTTGGGTTTTATTGCTTTTTATGTATTTTAACTTATTGTTATAGTTTTGGGGCATTTTGTTTAATCTCTTTTAATTTTTGTATTCTTGTCTTTTAACATGTATTGCCCTGTTCACCACCCTGAGTCCTTCGGGAGAAGGGTGGTATACAAATAAAATTATTATTATTATTATTATTATTATTATTATTATTATTATTATTATTATTATTATTATTATTATTATTATTATTACTTCTTCTTTTCTTTAGACTAGCCAAACCCAAGTCCCGCAGCCGTTCTTCATATGTTTTAGTCTCCAGGCCTCTGATCATCTTAGCTGCTCTTCTCTCAACTCTCTCTTCTCTGAACTCTCAACATCTTTTTTGTGATATGGTAACCAAAACTGAATGTTCAAACTATCGCACCATTGCACTCATTTCTCATGCTAGTAAAGTTATGCTTAAAATTCTACAAGCTAGACTCCAGCAGTATGTGGATCGAGAACTACCAGAAATACAGGCAGGATTTCAAAGAGGCAGAGGAACTAGAGATCAAATTGCTAACATACGCTGGAGAAAGCTAGAGAGTTCCAGAAAAACATCTACTTCTGCTTCATTGACTATGCTAAAGCCTTTGATTGTGTGGATCATAACAAACTGTGGCAAGTCCTTAAAGAGATGGGCATACCAGACCATCTTATTTGTCTCTTGAGAAACCTATATGCGGGCCAAGAAGCAACAGTGAGAACTGGACACGGAACCACTGATTGGTTCAAAATTGGGAAAGGAGTCCGGCAAGGCTGTATACTGTCGCCTTGCCTATTTAATTTATATGCAGAGCACATCATGAGAAAGGCAGGGCTAGATGAATCAAAAGTTGGAATTAAGATTGCCGGAAGAAATATCAACAACCTAAGATATGCAGATGATACCACTCTAATGGCAGAAAGTGAAGAGGAACTAAAGAGCCTCTTGTTGCGAGTGAAGAAGGAGAGTGCAAAAGTTGGGTTGAAACTTAACATTAAGAAAACCAAGATCATGGCATCCAGCCCTCTCAATTCCTGGCAAATAGGTAGGGAAGAAATGGAGGTAGTGACAGATTTTATTTTCCTGGGCTCCAAGATCACTGCAGATGGGGACTGTAGCCAAGAAATTAAAAGACGCTTGCTCCTGGGGAGGAAAGCCATGGCAAATCTAGACAGCACACTAAAAAGCAGAGACATCACCCTGTCAACAAAAGTGTGTATAGTCAAGGCTATGGTCTTCCCAGTTGCAATGTATGGCAGTGAAAGCTGGACCATAAGAAAGGCTGAGCGCCAAAGAATTGAAGCCTTTGAACTATGGTGCTGGAGAAGACTCCTGCGAGTCCCTTGGACTGCAAGGCGATCAAACCGGTCAGTCCTAGAGGAGATCAACCCCGACTGCTCTTTAGAAGGCCAGATCCTGAAGCTCAAACTCAAATACTTTGGCCACCTAATGAGAAGGAAGGACTCACTGGAGAAGAGCCTAATGCTGGGAAAGATTGAGGGCAATAGAAGAAGGGGACGACAGAGAATGAGGTGGCTGGATGGAGTCACTGAAGCAGTAGGCGTGAGCTTAAATGGACTCCAGAAGATGGTAGAGGACAGGAAGGCCTGGAGGAACATTGTCCATAGGGTCGCGATGGGTCAGACACAACTTTGCAACTAACAACAACAACAAACCAAAATTGGCTGCAGTATTCCAGGTATGGTCTTTCTAGGGTTTTATAAACTGGTAATAATACTTTGCATGATCTTGATTCTATGCTTCTGCTTATACAACCCAGGATTGTATTAGCTTTTTTGGTGGCTGCTGCACACTGCTGGCTCATAGTCAAATGATCATCCACTAGGACTCCAAGGTCCCTCTCACAGTTACTGTTTTTGAGCCAGGTCTCACCCAATCTGTACTTGTACCTTTGGTTTTTCCTGCCTAAATGTAACATTTTGCTTTTCTCCACATCGAAGCTCATTTTTTTTGGTTGGCAAAACCATGTTTTCAGGCCTTTGCAAAAAGCCAGTAGGGTTGGGGCCACCCTGATCTCCAGAGGGTTTAAGTTCCAGAGGGTAGGTACCATGGCTTAAAAGGATTTCTTCCTGAATCTCTTAGTCATATGACATTCCTTAGTCCCATGACCTCCTGCCAGACCTGATTAGGGCAAGTAGATCTAAGTGGAGAAAGTCAGACCCTCAGATGATCTGCTTCTTCCATAGTGATGTCAGGTGACACAGGAAGGGCATTTTTGGTGTCTTTATTTATTTATTAGCTCTGCTGAAAAAGTTTAACCAAGTATACTTCCAATGTGCTTTGGCTTCTTTTGCAGTAATAGTACAATTTATCTTTCCCTCCCTGATATTTTCCTCACCTTATGCCCACCCCTTTTCTTAAAGCTGTGGTTTAAATTTTAATTAATCAGGTGCTCAGAAACAGTATAAATATTTATTGAATGTGTGTGTGTGTTTCTAGCTCTGTCTATAGATGTATAGACATAGATATAAATACTTATTGAGTATTGAGCTACTGAGGCAGGTATAGTGAATTTGTTGATGTAGGAAAAGCTCCTCAAAGATAGAAATATTTTTAGATGAAAATGAATAGAAGAGGTACCGTATATACTTGAGTATAAGCCGACTCGAGTATAAGCCGAGACCCCCTAATTTTACCCCAAAAAACTGAAAAAAGTTATTGACTCAAGTATAAGCCGAGGCTGGGAAATGCAGCAGCTGGAGGCTGGATCCCCCGAAAGACGTCTCTGCTGAGATGAGAGAACGGGGTGGCAAGCCACCGAGAGAATGGGGCGGTGGAGTGCTCCACCGAGAGAATGGGGCGGCTTGCTGTTCTCTCGGTGCAGCACGGCAGAGGCTGGATCTCGCGAAAGAAGTCTCTGCCGAGAGAATGGGCGGCAAGCCTCCACCACCCCATTCTCTCAGCGGAGCGCTCCACCGCCCCATTCTCTCAGCAGCTTGCCACCCCGTTCTCTCATCTCAGCAGAGACGTCTTTTGGGAGATCCAGCCTCTGCCGTGCTGCACCGAGAAAACAGCAAGCCGCCCCATTCTCTCGGCGGAGCACTCCACCGCCCCATTCTCTCAGAGGCTTGCCACCCCGTTCTTTCATCTCGGTGGAGACTTCTTTCGGGGGATCCAGCCTCTGTTGCCCCCTTTTCTCAGCTGGGCTCTGCCGAGACGAGAGAAGGAGGCAGCAAGCCGCTGAGAGAATGGGGCAGTGGAGCACTCCGCCGAGAGAATGGGGTGGCTTGCTGTTGGCGCGGTGCGGCGTGGCAGAGGCTGGATGCCCCGAAAGAAGTCTTCGCCGAGAAAATGGGCGCTGAGATGAGAGAATGAGGCGTTGGAGCGCTCCGTGAAGTATGGGGCGGTGGAAGCTTGCCCACCGCCCCATACTTCGCGGAGCACTCCAACCGAGAGAATGGGGAGCACTCCGCCAAGAGAATGGGGTGGCAGCTGAGAGAAGGCAGCTGAGAGAAGGGGGCAGCAGTGGCTGGATCCCCCGAAAGAAGTCTTCACCAAGAAAATGAGCGCTGAGACGAGAGAATGAGGTGTTGGAGCGCTCCGCGAAGTATGGGGCGGTGGAAGCTTGCCCACCGCCCCATACTTCGTGGAGCGCTCCAACGCCTCATTCTCTCATCTCAGCACCCATTTTCTCGGCGAAGACTTCTTTCGGGGGATCCAGCCTCTGCCATGCTGCACCGCACCAACAGCAAGCCACCCCATTCTCTCGGCGGAGCGCTCCACTGCCCCATTCTTTCAGCTGAGAGAAAGGGGCGGCAGAGGCTGGATCCCCCGAAAGAAGTCTTCGCCGAGAAAATGGGTGGCAAGCTTCCACCGCCCCATTCTCTCAGCGGAGGCTTGCAGAGGTGGCGGCGGAGCTGCGCGCGCAGCTCTCCAAACCGCCGCTGCCCGTTTGAAGAGCTGCTGCCTTCGTCCATGTTTGACGAAAGCAGCAGCTCTCCAAACTGGGGGGTGGAAGTTCTTTTTTTTTGTTCACTGGAGTATAAGCCGAAGTGGATTTTTCAGCCCAAAAAGTGGGCTGAAAAATTCGGCTTATACTCAAGTATATACGGTAGTTTTAAATATGACTTGTGACATTTTTCAGAGCAACACTACCTTAAATGGGCTTTCAAACCATTTTTCTTTATTATGCACAACTTCTTTCACCTTTTCACCTCTGCCTTTGTTATCCCACAGATTTGAATTGACCTTGCCAAGACATCACGGGCAGATAGGTTTGCATGCAAAGAGGGAAAATTACATCCATTATTTGGCAGGAGAATTTCTTTAGCTTTATTTTATCTGAAGTGGAGCAGAGAGCACTGGCTCAGACTGACATTCCTTTTTATTGCTACCCAAAATGAACCTTTTCTTATTTTCAGGATTCATTAAAAAGTTGACGTGAAATGCTCATCTACCTTGACACCTGGATTTGCTTTACTCTTGGCAGCCAACAGTATGATTGTAACATAATCATGTAAGGGGACCAGACTAGTGTGTATGTAATTTACTGTCTTGATCTCCATAATTATTTGGGTAGTGCTGATACAAAGATGGAATATGCAATGACATGATATTTCCTAAGTATAAAAATATGCAATAATGTTACATATTGCTTTATTGGCTGGTACAGACTAAATGCAGTTCCTGGAGAAATATTGCAATGAGGACACGTGTGATGCTAAAGAAGGATAAAGAACCCATTATGAGAAGTCTTATTTTTATTTTTTATTTTAATCCCATTTATATCCCGCCCTTCTCCAAAGACTCAGGGCGGCTTACAAGCTTAGCAGTAGCCTTCATTCTACTGTATGTATATGCCTGCTTATTAGGGCTTTCACACACACCCCAGCAGCATTATTACAAAGTCAGCTTAATTGCCCCCAACAATCTGGGTCCTCATTTTACCTACCTCGGAAGGATGGAAGGCTGAGTCAACCTTGAGCCTGGTGGGATGCGAACCTGCACTAATTGCAGGCAGCTGGTGTTACTTAAGGAGGCATTAGTCCACTGCTCCACCAAGGCTCTTTATAATCCTAACTAATAATACATTGGAATGGGCATTTGCTTGATATGTTGAACGAAGAATGAAGAATGATAGAATAAAAAATGATTTCAAAGAGAGGGAAATTCATTTATCCACTGGATAGTCATCCTTCTCAAAATAGTGTTTTTCAGTGCATAAACAATGGATGATGAATTTTAGTAGAGCAGAATTCAGCTTGAATTTTGCTTTATGTTGAAAAATGATGAATTTTTCCATAAATATTGCTACTATACCTTTTGAAATATTTCATTTATCTGGTGGCTCTGAACACAATAGCACTGAAGCAGTCTTTCAGATTTTCTGTGGATTTTTTTAGGTGCATAATGCACAAATCAATCACCATATTGTAAAAAAAATATTAAAACTCTTGTCAAAAAGAAAAAAAAACAGCTCAGTCTGACTACTACTTTATATCAGCTTTATTACTTTCACAGAAGAAGGTTAGAAACATTAGAGATTTTTTTTCACATTAAAAAGTATGGTTATTTCTTCAAACTTTTCTAACCATTATTGAATAATCTACAGTACATTACAGAATTCTGTAGAACAGGGCTTTTCAACCTTTTCACCCATTGTACCACCTTTAGGATATGGCAACATCCGAGTACCACCAGTCGCCTAGCAGGGTGTCAAAAACTTGATAACCAAAAAAAAAAGAAGGAAAAAAGTGATGAAGTACAGGTAGTCCTCGGCTTACAAGAGTTCGCTTAGTGACTGTTTAAAGTTACAATGGCACTGACAAAAGTGCCCCCCAAGTCACAGCCGAGCAAGACACCTGCCTGCCTGGCTGGCGGCACTCTTCCTCCTGTCCGAGGTTTTCATTGTTGTGAGCATTTCTGTTGAGGATTGGCAGTGGGGGTGGGGTGGGGGTGTGTTTAGTTTTTATTCCCCCTGTCTGCTGGGTGGTTGCAGCAGGTTTTGGTCACTTCACATGACCCTGGGGCACTGTGAACATCATAAATATGAATCAGTTGCCAAGCATCTGAATGTAAATCACAAGATCCTGCAGATGCTGCAACATTCCAGCTGATCAGTGCTTCTTCTGGGCTCAGAAGCACCAGGATCAGCGCTGCTTTCCAGCTGGAGCCTGGCGCTGAACCTGGTACTTCTGCTGAGACCTGACAGCCCTGCAGCTCCAGCCATCTCTCGCTCAGGCTTCTGTGGTGCTGCCACCAGTTCAGCTCATTCCCCTCCCACACTACCACTTTTCTACGATGGTCGCGTACCACCTGCCAGGTGCCAATGTACCACAGGTGGTACCCATACCACTGGTTGAAAAGCCCTGGTGTAGAAAATTGCAAGAGCAAATTCCATCCTTCCACACTCAGAGGAGCCTGCAGGGGAGAGTAAGTAAAAAGTCAAATGGCAGCCATGACCACTCAGTCAAAGCTCCACCTCTTTTTACATGGGTCACATGTGACATGTGCACTACACGCTAAAAAAGAAAAAGGCTTCAGTTGTGGCCATTTGTTTTTACTCTCCCATGGATGCCCCTGTTGCCAACCTAAATGCCTGGCTACTTCCCAAGTTGGAAATCTTGAATTCAGAAACCCTTAAAATAAGGGGTAATAGAGACTAAAGCCAGAGCCATAATAAAGGGAAGGAAAGAAAGTGGACAGATGCCAATCTCTCTCTCCAACTTATCTACCTGCAAATGGCACAACTTTAAGGCTCAGGAATATCACCATATCCTCCATGTATTTCCTTGAATGTAGTGGAACATTTCTACAGCAATGCATGATTCTTCATAAACATCAAATGGTGCAACCCAAGGTCCTCTGACAGACCCAGGAGATGTGTCTTCCCTATGGCTACACCTACCCTTTGGAACAGTATCCCCTCTGAGATTCAGCTGGCCCCAAACTCCCCATCTTCTGAGAATCTTGTTTCCCCACCCCCAGGCGTTAGGTCTGGGAGGGTTGGATTCAAATATGTGGTGGGATTCAAATATGTGAACAACCGGTTCTCTGTGTGGATGCCGCTTCCAGAAGTGCATTCTGGGCCTGGGCAACAAAAAATTAGCTACTGGTTCTGCCAAAGTGGTGCAAACTGGCTGAAACCCTCCACTGAATAGGACCCACTGGATGAAATTTTTCCTTTAATTTATATGTTTCTATTTGGCAAGTTCCCTCTCTCCCTCTCCCTCTCTCTCTCCCTCCCTCCCCCTCTCTCTCTCTCCCTCCCTCCCTCTCTCTCTCTCTCTCTCTCTCTCTCTCTCTCTCTCTCTCTCTCTCTCTCTCTCTCTCTCTCCTGGGTTCTTTTTTCAGTGGGTGTGGGTGTGGGTTTCTTCAGGTCAGGATTGACTCCTGCTGGTGACTGCCTAGTCAAGTCCCTGCAGTTTTCTTGGCAATGTTTTTCAGAAGTGATTTGCCATTGCACTCTTCCTAGAGCTGAGGGAAAGCAACTGGCCAAAGGTTACCCAGTGAGCTTTCTAGGACTAGAACTCATAGTCTCCCAGCTTCTAGCCTGATGCCTTAACCATAGCACCTAAGTACTATATCTAAATGAATTGAATTACTCTAGTGAATTGGTATTTATTAAGGATGCCTGCCACCCCAAATCATTTGCCAAATAGGTGGCTAAAGTGGGTGGTACATACTTGTTTATCTTAATAATTTTTTAACATATATGCTGAAACTCTGTGGATATCCCTTGTCCCTATAATAAATGCATGAGGAATTTCAATGTACCAAATTTAGCATTGCCATTTTATCTTAACTGGGGAGGGATGAGATCCCACATAAGAACTGTGATTTTTTTTATGACAGGGTGAGACTATCTTTAAAAATAAGATTTTAAAGCATGTTCTTCCAATCCCTCCTCACTTTTTAAATCTAAAAGTAAAACACCCTTCTTTGCTTGGGCGGTACAGCTTGTCCAGTTCCCAGTTATTCATGATCCTGCTCCTCTGACCTTATCTCGTCTTGCTGAGCCACTGGAATTGAATGTCCTAAATATATTTTGTTTTCCATTGTTTTGCAGTAATGTCAAGACTGTGGAAAATACAGAATATTGAGCACACTGCTACTAACTTTCTTTATTGTTCATCTGTCTTCATCTGCAGACTTATTTCAGGTACCAATTTCTTTCCCCAGTTACATTTGTTCCATCTTCAGTACTGGCAATTAGTAAAAAAAAAAAAGACTAGCAGTACTTATATGACATGAACAACTATTTCACGAGCATGGAGTTTCACCACTTTGCCACTTTCAGTGTTACAGATTCTCCAGACTATTCATTTCTAAGCCTGTACATTACAGGTTTACATAAAATTGCAATATTTTCAAACTGTCTTTTCCTAACCCATCCTGAAATTCACTACAGTATGATCATAGGCTGATGCTTGTTTAATTTTTGTTTGTAAATCTAGACATTGCAGAGAAATCCACTGATTATTGTTCTCTCTTGCTGCTTCTGAATTGGTCAGTAGCCAAGGTCCACTTTGCAATTGTGGTAGTATGGTAGTAACTTTTCATATAGAGTTCTTCTTATAAAGGAGAGTATTTATAGCTTAGAGTTGAAATGAGGGGTCCTTGGTGCTCTCTGCGCTTGGTTGCTTTCTTGTAGACATTTCATTACCCGAACTAGGTAACATCATCAGTGTTACCTAGTTTGGATAATGAAACATCTGCAACAAAACAACCAAGGACCCCTCAAAGCCCTTCTTATTGGCTCAAAACATGATGGTATAATTCCCACATTATGGAAACCACCTTAGTGGAAGCAAATAAAGTGAAGGAAGTACAGGGATATTTTTGAGAAAGCTACCTTTATAATTTTCTTCTCTAACACGTATGAGACCATCTTGGCATTTCATTGCTTGGAATCATGTAAGGTAGACCAGATAAATGGATGTGAACATGCTTAAATATGGAGTTAAAAATACATAACACATCAATATTGAACACACTCCATCTGCAATCACTATTAAATAAAAGCCAGAAATTCAGAAGCTCATAAATGATGAACACCCGTTTTTCGTGGGTTTTTTTTGTAAAAATAAAAAAAATAAAAGATCTTTGCATAGAAAAGGAAGTGCTGCTTTTAACAAAAATGCATTTAGAGAAATAATAAATAAAATAATTATATGCATTTCCCTTCATTTAAATGCCCACTATTATATCTTAACTTCATTTCTGAGGAATGTACTAGTAAAATATCTAACAAGCATCAGAAGAAATTTAGGCAAATTTACACGTGGGAGGACATCTCCCAATGTTTGCCTACATGAGGGGTCCACATCCTTGTTGAAAGAAGCAATGGTACAGTGGAATCAGACCTGGCCAGGGATAAATCTTGCCCTCCTTTTGGATACATATCCTGTCTTTTTGGTGCCAAGTCCCCTAGCTAATGTGTTACTTCCCTAGCTAATGTGCTCCATCACTGAAGGCAATTTGTGTGGTGCCTCTGTGTCTCTGTTTCTGTGTGTGTGTGTGTGTGTGTGTGTGTGTGTGTGTGTGTGTGTGTGAAGAGGAGAGAAAAAATTCCCACTCCTAATCTTTTCCCCTGCCTGCCATGGAACTGATTTAAACTTCTTCCTCTCCACAGCTGCTAACAGTATAAAGAAGAATAAGAGAATAATGAGGACATTGGATAGAGGTATTGTGACCTTCTGAAAAGTATGATTTCTGTGATACATCCCAGAGAGGTTCTATTCCCCTTTTCAAGGCAGACTTTATGTAGGTTGAGTTCTTCTCTATTCATAGGGATGCCTCAGTGATTGACTCCCATCCCTTCGTGGAGGTCATTGTTTCGTTCTCTGAAAGAAAAATAGCTTTGAAAGGAGAAGTCTGGAGAATAATTCGGTTCTTCTTGCCTTACTTTATATCACTCCCCTTTCTAGGAGTGGATTCAGATCTCTCTTGTATGCAGAGAAAAACCTCCACCACCTCCCTTCTATTATTTGGACCCCCAAAGACTGCAGATAGTAATAGCTAGATCCCATTACCCACCATTACTCTGAGGATTTGGTGGGGCTGGAGGTATTTTAAGAGTGGAATGCATGCCATAACCCTTTGCCTGTTGACTACTGTCAAAAAGAGCTGAAACTTTAGGGCTCTGGGACCTCATACAGGGTACTGCAGAAGCACTTATCATGAAATGTCCCCATTTGTACTACCTGTTAATCCTTGTGGAAGATATCACGTCATATATTTCTGATCTCATTTTTAGTCTGGAATTGACCTACAGTAAGGCAGGAATTTTGTACATCAGGGGTCCCCAACCCCTGGGCCATCACCCATAACTGGGCCTTGAGCAGTTCGGAACTGGTCTGCGGAAGTGGCAGGCAAGTACATCTGTGCATGCACGTGGGCGTCCCTACTTGCATGAGGAGTGGGCGAGTGCGTGCGTTCACTCCATTTGCATGAGCGGTGTGTGTGTGCGTGTGCCCACTGCTTGCACAGAACCATTCCCTCACCACCATCACCTGCCAGTTGGCAAAACCGGAAAGGTTGGAGAACTCTGTTCTACATGCTCAGAATGAACGATGAATCAAGTCACCCAAAATCTAAGAAAACAAAATACATGAGATTCCTACAAAAAGTGTGTTTTGTTTTATGTTTTTATAAGTGAGGCTCAGGGGGCTTACAAATGTCAGCAAGCATAAGGTTATCTTCACCCCATCCCACACACATCTTACTGATGTGCTTTAGGAGTTCTGGTGAAACTAAAGGAGTGAACATTCTAATTCTCTGGTGGTGTTGTCAAAACCAAAACAATAAAAATGATAGAATTGAAAAGTGCATATTTTAGTTTATATTGTGTGAGAGTCCAGAGCAGAGCTGCTGATGTTTAGAAATTAATCCATAGGAACATTTATTGATATGACAGCTTGACCATGCTTTCCTCAGTTCAGAGAGCTGGGTTTTGCCAAATTCTAGGCATTTCTTGGGAGCTGAAGACAACTGCCAGTTTCGTTTGTTTGTGTGTGTGTGTGTGTGTGTGTGTGTGTGTGTGTGTAATATGTAGGGACGTGGTGGCTCAGTGGGTTAGGACGCTGAGCTTGTCGATCAGAAGGTCGGCAGTTTGGCGGGTCGAATCCCGAGTGCCACGTAACAGAGTGAGCGCCTGTTACTCGTCCCAGCTTCTGCCAACCTAGCAGTTCGAAAGCATGTAAAAATGCAAGTAGAAAAATAGGGACCACTACGATGGGAAGGTAACAGCGTTCCGTGCGCCTTTGGCGTCTAGTCATGCCGGCCACATGACCACGGAGATGTCCTCGGACAAGCGCTGGCTCTTCGGCTTTGAAACGGAGATGAGCACCAGCCCCTAGAGTCAGAAACGACTAGCAGGTATGTGCGGGGGAACCTTTACCTTTTTTATATGTATATGTATATGTATATGTATATGTATATGTATATGTATATGTATATGTATATGTATATGTATATGTATATGTATATGTATATGTATATGTATATGCATATGCATATGTATATGTATATATGTATGTGTATATGTGTGTGAGTGTGTGTGTATATGAATTAGGCAAAGTCTGATATACTGAATTTCAGCCTTCCTAGATTGTAAGGAAATAAGCCTAAATAAGCCTAATAAACAGTACTTTTTTGTTAAAAAAAAGGTGCCAAAAGTCACACACATCATACAACGCACCTTGCCTACCCTACAAGTTTTACCTTTGTAGTTGAAAACAAAAAACCCTTCAATTTTTAGTGTATCTAAAAGCCTAGGATTTTGTTCAAGGTAAGTTAATACTATTAATGTTACCATGCACTGTGTGGCTTTAAATTACACAGAGGCATTTTATTAATCTTTTGGGACATTTACCACTGGCATACCCATTTAGTTTAATGAGTGGAAATGTCAGCTTTCTATGTGGAATGAAATTGGCCCAATAAAGCAAAATTTGGTTGCTTGTAAAGGATTGAATTATTTTTAAGAAGTTGTCAAACAAGGTGGAAAAATTTACATTTGAAGTTTAATATGGATATTGACTTGAAACGAATCAAAGTTGAAACTTTGTCAGTCAACAGATTACTTTTAATTTACCTTTAAGTTAAACCCAATTTAATAAATAGATCTTATTAAACCTCATACTGAAGGTTTACCTTTACATCTGACCAATGCATAATTTTTTTATATATATATATATATATATATATATATATATATATATATATATATATATATATATATATATATATATATATATATATATATATATATATATATTATTAATAATACCTCCAAATCACAAGACACTGGCCTTATTCTTATTCTTTCCCTCTGCAGTTTGAATATAAAGTATAAAAGACTAAAAATAGATTTTCGTAGATATCCCAGCCTTTGAACTACCCAAGGAATTGAAACAGCAAAGTTCTGCTGTAGGGCAAGCTTCCATGCCAGCTGCCTTCCATTCCTCTCACTTTGCCTCTTTTTAACCTCACACTCCACCTTCTGCAAGGGAAGGTAAAAGGCTCACTCACCCTCTCGTGAAAGATGGCCTTCATGTTTATGTGTCTCCCACCGCCATCATCGGCTTCCACACCACATGATCCAGCTGTGGTGCTCCAGTGCCTCATGGCTCCTCCTAGAGGAGGCAGACAGCACCGGAGGGGACCCCACTTGCACCGTACCACCAGCAGGGCATTTTCAAAAACAAACAAGGATAGGGAGGGAAACGATAGGAAAAGAACGTAACTCTGGAAAATCCATCCAAAAAAAGGTGCCAGAACTATGTTCCGTGCGGTCTATGACAAAAAAAGGCCCTGCTAATAAATAATTTGAAATCACAGATAAAAGAACAGAGGATATGTCAAAAAAGCTGTATGAATCACCATGCTCAGTTCCCACTTATGAGGTCACCACACAGAAGTGTGGTGCCCCAAGTATCCCTATTTCTGTAGAAACTTGTTGATTTGTTTGTGGGCTGGAGAATTACAAGCACTTCCTAGTGGCAATATATGCAAGCAGTCAAATCTGACATTAGAGGCAAGTAAACACATCAATATCTAAAGAACAGGAAGATCAGGGTATTGACTTATCATGGTGGCCTTTATTACAAATGCAACTGAGATATGAGAAAGATGCTAAAATACATGGTTTCTATAAGGACCAGACAATGTTTGATCAGGTATTGTTGACATCAGATGAAAACTTGATTAAGAAACTGCATATTTTTTTTATTAAACCTAAAAATGGAAGATGAACAAGTGAAAGAAACAATGATAATATGGGCAAAATTTTTTGACCACAACATAGAATAAGAGAAATGTCAAAACTTATGGGAAAGAAATTATAAATTGACAATGGCAACTGCTTATAAAAAAACATATATAAATGTTTTATAGATGGCACCTAACACCTGTGAGGTTAGCAAAAATGTTTAAAAACTTGTCTAGTAATTGTTAAAAATGTAAGCAAAAACTAGGCACGTACTATCATACTTGGTGGACATGCCTTAAAGCAATTTTTTTTAAAAAAATACATATTTGGCTAGAAAAGATGTTAAGAAAACATGTAGATTTTAAACTAGAATTATTTTTATTAGGTATAATATCAGAAAAATATGATAAAGAAAATATATATTTGATGTTGATGTATTAACAGCAGCAAGAATTGTATTTGCCCAGCACTGGAAAAATGAAGAAATACCGTGTGAAAAAGAGATAATCAAGAAAACACTGGACTGTGCAGAAATGGACAGAAGACTGATATTGAAAATTAAAGAAAAAGAAGATTCAGAATATTTCCAAATATGGGATGTATTTTATCAATGGCTGGAAAAATGGGGTAGAGATTAGGCTTTTAATGTGTATCTATTAAGCAAACTGGACCCAGACAACACATTGTTTACTAAGCACTTATGAATTGTAAATACAGAAAATCAATAAAAAATATTATATCTAAAGAACAAATGCAAACTTTTGATTATAAAGAAATCAGATAAACTGTTCACTATGTTCCCATTGTATAACATCTGCTAGTTTAGATGGTGCTGTTTGACCACAAAAAGTAAAGAACATGAACCTACATTTTATTTTTTAAAAAAAAAACAAATGAAATGTCTGTTATTCTTCTTTGAAAAAACCACTTGGAGGACTTTATGCTATTAAACCTTTTCAACCGCTCCCTGTTCCAACTCTATTTCTTTCCACTGTGGTTCGTGTTTTGTATATTGAAAGCACAGACACCCACATTATCTGCTGCCAAAATGCAGGCTTGTTGTCTGCCACATTGCTCTATGCATGATGTATAGACCTGGATTAAGTCTTTTGCTATTTTATGGTGACTTTTCAATTGTATTAAACCTCATTTATATGTCTATAAATATGTGTGTAGCTTTGAATGGAGGCTTTATTGCATCTTTCATAAGTTCCATCCACTTGGGATACAAATTTTGTTTGGCTGAAAAAGCAGCCTATTATAAGCCACAAATGAAAGTCTTATCATGGTGATGGGTGCCATGTACTGTAAATGTAGGGAAGGCCTGTGCACTGTAAAACCTGTGCTCAAGTTTTTGTGAAGTTGTCCTGCTTCAGAAAGGGTAAGCACATGCTCCCCAAATAGAGGATTTTGCTTCTACAACCAGAGTGATTAGAGGCAAAAAAAAGCATATGTTATTTTTAAAAAGGAATGCCTTTTCAGCCTAAAGTCTTGATGTTTTAAAAATATATATGTTTAGCAACTAAGAGCCAGAAATATTATGCTTTTATGCACTGGAACTGGGTCAAGCTACAAAAGATTTGCCTTTTTTTGTTTGTTTGTTTGTTTGTTTGCAGTTGGAAAGAAAGAGATAAAAGGTCAAACTTGATATAATTATACTGTTTATATGTAAGCGTAAACTACTTTCAGAGTTTGATATAGAAATCAACAATGGAAAGCACAAGCCTAACATTCACATATACCCACATGTTGTATCATCAACATATATACATATGCATATACATATACATACACACACAAACACACACACACACACACACACACTCCTGATTTGATCTGGACTGAGAAAAATGGAGTGGTCCCTGTGCGTATAAGGTCAATATACTGTACAGCATTTGTTCAGGCTGAACTAAGTTGAATGGTCATGTGTCAAAAATATTGCAGCGCAGTGTTTCTCAGTCTTGTCAACTTTAAGATGTGGGGACATGCTGGCTAGGGAATTCTAGGAGTTGCAGTCCACACATCTCAAAGTTGACAAGGTGGAGAAACATTGCTGCAGTGTTGAATAGGGGTTTGAACTAGATGATTTCCTTCCAAACCTGAATTCTTGCTGCAGTAAGCTAAGAAAATCCTTTTATGCAACGATTTTCTTTCTGTCTTACAGAGATGCCCTCTTGTGTTGGCTTATTGACATTCACTATTACCTGCAATTACTTTTATTCTATGAATGAATATGGAATCACACAGCCCAATATAATGCTCATAGCTCAGAAAGAAATTTGTCCTGCCTGAGCAGGGGGTTGGACTAGAAGACCTCCAAGGTCCTTCCAACTTTATTATTATTATTATTATTATTATTATTAGTAGTAGTAGTAGTAGTAGTAGTAGTAGTAGTAGTAGTAGTATCTTCTTTTATTCATTAGACATGAACCTCAGTCAACTGACCATTCAAATTGACTGGCGCTGAGGGTTGACACGGGTTGCTGCCAGCATCCTAGGTATCAACCAGGTACCTCCTTAAAATGTAAGATGTTCCAAGTAACGCAGTTTTTTGTAGCATTGCTGAAGTTATTGCAGGAAGCTGCAATAACTTGATGTATTTTGCAAAGCTTTTGGACATAGTTCCCAGTGCCCCGACGACAATAGGTATCACTGTTACACATTTCATCCATAATCACGCAGTTTCGATGGCCAGGTCACGATATTTCATAATTTTTTCCAATTCTTTTTCTTCAACTCTGGCATCTCCTGGTACAGCGATATCAATCAGATGTACGCTTCAGTTCTCTACAACTGCGATATCTGGCGTGTTGTGTTCCAAATGGCGATCTGTCTGTATTTGAAAGTCCCACAAAGATCTTCACCCTCTCATTCTCAACAACTTTTTCCACCCTATGTTCCCATGACTTTTCGGACACAGGCAAGTTGTATTTATTATTATTATTATTATTATTATTATTATTATTATTATTATTATTATTATTATTATTCTACTGTATGTAGCACAAGTGGATGAGAATGTAGTGTGACTTTTGTTTATATTCTGTATCTTAGTATAGAGTCCCAAACCAGACTTTGAGGGCAAACTACAAAGTAAACATTAAAATAATAGTATTATAAATCAAGATAAATGACCACATTACACATTATAAATTAGGTAGAAGGAGAACAGTAGAAGAAACTGTTCTAAAAATACCCTAAAAGTCATATCTTGAACATTCCCTGAGTAGCAGAAAATAAAGAGAGAGAGAAATAAGGAGTGATAGGCAGAGAACTGCAAGTATAAAGAACAATGTGCACCTTGCTTGCTACTAAGGGCTATGATGGTACAGGCATGTTTTGTAGAGTTGAGTTGATAGAGTGCTTGTGCCTTTGCTCTCATCCTTCATTGAATTTCAACAGAGCACTGACTAGACTGAGACATGCTTTGCTTCAGACAATACATGAAGATGTTGTATCATATTATTCAGTATGTGATGCTGTACAGTATAGATGACTCATGTGTAGGTTGGCAAGGTACAAGTTACAAATCAGCTCACCTAATTTGAAACACAGTGCCTTTTGGTGGCATCAGTGTTTGAATAGTAACTTCTGATGAACTAATGGTGGAATATGCCACAACTCTACTCAGAAATAGGTCATATTGTCTTCTGTTGAGAAGCATGTAATTTGCATTTGAAATTAAGCTTATGCTAATATAAAACAAGCCTAATGTTCATAGAGCAACAAGGGTATGAAAATGAGCTGGATTTAAAACCAGTGCATTGCCAAGATTCAGCTAAAGTGCCTAATCAACTGTCATATATCCTTGGATATTTACCAGCTACTTATAAGCATGACTGTGTCTTCAAATCATTATTGATTCCTGGTGACAGCCCAGACAGGTCCTTGCAGGATTCCTGGCAGGAGTTTGGAAGTAGTTTGCAATTGCGTCCTTCCTAGGCCTGAGAAAGATGACTGTCCCAAGGTTACCCAACTGGCTTTATGACTAAGGAAAGACTACAATTCATGGCCTCCCTGTTTCTAGTTTAGTGTCTTAACCATTACATCAAACTGTCTCTCTATCTGGCGCGATCTAAAGACTTATCTGTTTGAACAAGCCGGCCTGGCCTGATGGGTGATGGGCTTGGGTTTTACTGTTTTTAATGTATTTTAACTTATTGCTGTTGTTGGGCATCTTGTTTAATTTCTTTTAATATTTGTATTCTTGTTTTTTAACATGTATTGCCCTGTTCACCACCCTGAGTCCTTCGGGAGAAGGGCGGTATACAAATAAAATTAATAATAATAATAATAATAATAATAATAATAATAATAATAATAATAATAATAATAATAATAATAATAATAATAATAATATATTTATTCACATTATAAATTAGCAATCCCCTCCTCGGCTTGTTTGAAATGATGTGTGTGTGTGTGTGTGTGTCTGTGTCTCTGTGTCTCTGTGTAGTTTTTTTCCCTGACATTTTATTCTGCCAAAGACAACTTCTAGCTGCAATCACTTTTCACCTTTCTTTTATTGATCTTGTTCTCACTTGTTTACAGAGCAATTGAAGCCACCCTGCCTGTGATCGTCCAGATCATTTTGTTTCAAAAGTTAATTGTTTCATTATATTACAACAGGATGGTATTTATTTTATATAGTGTACTATATTTATATCCTGCTTCCTGTGCGGAAGCATTTCAAAACATTTTAGAGTAAAAAAAAATAGCAACTCTAGAGGACAACATGTTTATGCAAAGAAAGCTACTTGCTTTGTAGCCTTCAGCACCATGCCAGTCCAATGATTACATCCAGTAATGTGGTTCAAGTTGGCCTCCTGACAGAGCTGCCCTCTGGAGGTCTTACAGCCAGTTTATTGCACAGAACTCCTCAATAAACTAGAAAGTATCTCATCATTTTACCAGAAAAGGCATTTAGGATAATAGTTAAGTGGTTCATTCTATGATCCCATTCCCCAGATCAACAAGAGTCTCAGTAGAATGATCAGATATGACTTAATTTTAATTAAGGAATCTATAAGATTTCCTAAGTTTCCAAAGTGAACCATTTTAATACCGTAGTGTTCTTGCACCTGCAGAGGAGATAAGCTGCTGTCAGACCAGACTTTATCAGAAAGTAGACTGGATTGGGGTAACTTTAAACATCCCTCATTATCCAGACTACTTACTTTTCAAGCTGAAACAAAAACTAAGCTGAGATTTCATCCTAGCATATGCACTGATGCAAGAACAGTTTGAGGCAGACTCATTGTGGAGGCCATGAAATCCTGAACTGACCTTGCTAAGGCAGTACAGCAGAACAGTACTCCAGACATTTTTGAACATTATACTTGAGACAATTGGGCCAGCTCTTGGCCAGAAGAATGGGTGGCTCATCAACTGTACCTTAGGTCTATTTCATTATCCTGCTGCCAAGTGAAATATATTGTAGACTGTCCAATTTGGAGAGGTTTTCAGGTGAGCAATATTGTTTTCCTACATAGCACAGCACTTTCCCAGAGCTGATGTCAGCAGTGTTCCACCCTGAGGAAGCTTCCAGCTGTCACTGGGGAATATCCATGCATATTCCTATATTAAAAAATGAACAGCATTCCCTTGTAGTTCCCCCAAAGTGATCCCTAGAGGAATTATCTCCTTTGGTGATAACATCAAGTTTTTGCCCATTATAGCCAATACAATCACATAACAGTGAGGGCAAAGGGAACCAAAGACTTTGGGGGGGGGGAATAAGAGAGGGGAAGCAGGGCTGAGAACAGCATCAGACATAAATGGATGGTACCACACGTTTCAGATAGATATTGTAGGTAGATGATAGATAGAGATAGATAATAATAATAATAATAATAATAATAATAATAATAATAATAATAATAATAATAATAATAATTTAATTTTTTATACCGCCCTTCTCCCGAAGGACTCAGGGTGGTGTACAGGGCAATACAACAAAATACAATATATAAAAATTAAAAGAAATATTAAATACAGTAGCCCAATTCAATAAGTTAATACAATAATGTTAAAATACCCCTAAACCCATCAGACCAGGCCGGCTTGTTCAAATAAATATGTTTTTAGGTCACGTCAGAAGGAGCGAAGGTCGGGAGCCGTCCGGAGCTCCACTGGTAAACGGTTCCAAAGGTCTGGCGCGCCCACAGAGAACACCCTCCCCCTGGGGGCCGCCAGTCGACACTCTTTGACCGACGGCACCCTAAGGAGGCACTCTCTGTGGGAGCGCACTGGACAAAGGGAAGTTGTTGCCGGCAGCAGATGCTCCCGTAAGTAACCCGGACCCATGCCATTTAGGGCTTTATAGGTCGTAACCAGCACCTTGAATGATGATAGATAGATGATAGATAGATGATAGATATTCAAATAAGCACTGAATATTTGCTTCTGTATGAGCCCCCATCATACTTGGTTGTCTGTGAGAAGAAAGCAGAAGCATAATGAGGATTGAGGAGAGCAAGCAGACTGACTGTGAGCCATCTGCTCCTTCCCCCTCCCACTAGCCTAGATTAATCCTGCCATCAAAGATAGAACATGTCAAGCAACTCTGCCTGTATATACAAAGAATATACAAAATGCCATCCAGGAAGACCTTAGTGCCAGGCAAACAGAAACTCAGCTTGGAAATGACAATTTTTATATCAGAGATCAGTCAGACTTCAATACCCATGGCAGGGAAATAGAGATGGCAGCTTTTATAGTAACACCAGCTGCAGTCTTAATACCCATAGAAGCTGAGCCATGCCATAAGCAATAATTGCATAAGCAATAGCTGCAGACCATGTCCAAGAAAAACTGAATGTCAAAAAAGAGGTGGCAATATCTGGGCTTAAATGAGGGAAGAGAGAAATCTTCATCCACCTCTGGTTTACTCATGCACTCCTGGGCCCAGATATGCAGGCAAGAGAGAGGCGACTTCTCTCACTTGGCTAATATCTTCCTACCTATAAAATAAGTGGGACACTTCAAAGAAGTGTTTCCATTCTTTTTCAGATCAAGAGATCATTACTCTGATGATGCATCCCTGTGCAATCCCTTCACTTTCACCCTGGCACCAAATGAAGCTACATTTGCTGTTAATATTATAATTATAATATTAGAATTGTCAGATCTGTCTCTGTTGGGGTGGGGGTGGGGACCTTCCCTGTTTCTGCCCTCTTCAGAAAAGGGATCAGCTTCATAGCAGCATCCATGGTCGTATCAGGATATGAATAGTCCCAGACATTTCATTTCAAGAAACACATTTTTTTTCTGTTTCCAAAAGCATAATTATGATGGATTCTATCTTTCTAACACAATTTATGTAAAGGCACCTAGGAAAATGTAACAGAAAATTCCCTTCACAAATTCACAAAAAGACAGTTCTAGAATGGAACATGGCAGTTTAGCTGAACCTGAAACCGGTATCCATTTGAGAAAAATAGCAAATCTCTCCTCTCCCCAGAGATGCCATGTCCTAGAGGTCGGTCTCCACCATGAATTATTACTTTTGGTGTGTTTTTTTTAAAAATTGAACAATATCAAAATTAGAATAGGTTCTACAATAATAATGGTTTTTAAAGTATCCCCATTTCAGTCCAAACAAACAGAAAAGTTGATACTGTTGGACTTAGGACATGATAAATATAGGATTTACATGTATGGCTAAAATAAGCTTTTAAAAAGAAGGTATTCTAAGGACTTCCGGTCTTGTATAGTAGCGATGCAGCTAAGGGATTGTGGGGCTCCACACCCCACAGCTGGTTTTTCCCTGCCAGGGGACCTTAAATGGGTCTAAAGTCGCCCCAGAGAGGCAGTGAAGAAGGAGGGCTCCCCAATGATCATGAAACAATGGTGGTTGATCTGTTTGATCTGAGGGAAGCCCTCCAAACCGACAGGAGAAAGGCTAGCTACATCTCCCTGACTAGTCCAAGCTTCCAGCAGCCAAAGTCCAAAAGCACTAACCAGAACAATTGTGAACTGCATGCTTAGAACTGGGTGAAAATATTGATCTTCTCTCTTCTATTTTGTAACTGATTTCCTGGAAAAGGTTATCCCATGAAGAAAAAAATCCCCTGAAAGTGAGAAGGGGGGGACTGCACCCCCACCCTTCCATAGACAGAAGTGACAATTTAATTTTTATGGGGGACAGAAAAATATTGAAATGAAGTTAATAATACTACAGTCTGCATAAGTCTGAAAATTATGAAAACTGTTAAGATTTCACATCTGAAAAATACAAGAAAATAATTCTTTGTTTTAAAAGTTGGAAAATAAATAGCTACTGACATCTAGTGGAGGATTAGAGCATAGAAAAGCAGCTGCATTGGCTCAGAAATTGGCAAGATGCCAGAACAATTTGTTCCTTTGAATCTCAGTGACTTCTAGCTAAATTGAGAACAGCTGAGAACAAGGAAAGAAAACACACTGGGCCACCTACTACAGAGTAAGAACTATACTTGTTTTAAAAACTGCTGACCTTCTGGAATTATAAACACTTACTGAACTGTGATCTCTAAACTCAATAATTGTTTGCAGAAAAAGAAAAACCTTGACTTTTGGCTAATCTTCTAGGGTGGAATTTACTGAAAAGCTCTTAGATGATTAAACATTCTGGACTACAACTTTGGCTGGCTAATAATTGTGAAACCCCTGAATAAAAGAACTGCTATAAAATACTGTGTTTAGTGGTACTTTGACAATTGGAAACATGTTGGATTATAAAAACCATTTACAAAGATAAGAACTATACAAGATTTGGCTGTTTGGACTTTAAGATTGGCTGGTTTGACAAGGTTAATTACAGAGACTATGGTACCAGTGAAAAACTATTTGGAGAGGGGAGATAAAATGTATGTTGCATCCCTATCTAAAAGTGGCAGGAAACCACACCTAATATCTCCTTCTGAAGGCCCCAGCCTGGAATATCAGAGATCTGCAGGAGGAATACTCCAAGACAAGGAGTATTTTCCAGGAGAAAATGTATGCAATGCTGCGACAGATTCAAATGACAATTGTTTTAAATCGTAATGAGATTAAAAACAATTTTGATGAGATAAATGAGCACATCTTTAATCCAAACTTACAATTAAAAAACTCCAAGAAAATGATGACAAAAAATGATCAAACAAACCAGATAATAGAACATAAACCAGAGGACAGTGACCCAAAGAGGGAAGCTACAAATGAAGAGAACTACAGCTTAATACAAACAAAAGAAAACTTGCAAGATTTTGCCACAACAATGGAATTGGAAAAGATATTTTATTTTTCAGGGCTTCAAAATAGACCTGAAGATAGAGAAGAAGATCTAACAAAATGAATTATAGAGCAGCCAAGAGAATCATTAGAGTTTGGGAGACAAAAAATGCACATCCTACCTAACTTGTCTTTCCTATTCCCAACAACATTCACAAAAATACAGGAAGAATCCTCTGGCAAGCTGAACACACTGACTTGGAAAGCTACTTGGCAAAAGAAGAAGGCTAGAGTTAGATTCAAGAGATTTGATTTGACTTACCAGATGGATTACTATATGTTTAAACACTTGTTTGCATATGGTTAAAAGAACAGATAAATTATGGATATAAGAGGGATAAGAAATATAAGTAGTATAGTACTTTTTATAATATATGAAATGTAAAAATATTGGGATGGTGTATAGGAATGAAAAGTTTGGATATTTAAAGGTAATTAAGTTTGAGAAAATTATGACTGATAAGAATGGTTTGAATACAGAGGGAAATTAAGCTTAAATAAGAATTGAAAACAGGACATATAGTGACTTAATGAGATGACTTTTATAAATACAATTGAAACAAGCTGATTAGAAAAAATGTTATATGCTGTTACTGTTATTTGTACAAATACAAGAAAAATGTTTATATCCAACCTTGTATATATCAAAAGTATTAAGAACTATATTTGTTTAATGTTGACAAAAGGAGAATACTACTGGAAGAGAAGATCAAGTATATATATATCATTAATTAATATATTGATTATGGAATCATAGAAATTCCATATATATATATATATATATATATATATATATATATATATATATATATATATATATATATATATATATATATATATATAATGTATTCTGAAATTTGCACAGTGTGCTGTGTGCTAACCATCAGTCAAATGATTTTTTTAAGTACAAAACTGAGGCAGGAACAGCAATAATCAGAAACAGCACAGATAGTCCTTGACTTAGAACACTTTAAAGTTTAGTGACCGTTCAAAGTTACAACAGCACTGAAAAAAGTGGCTTACGACCATTTTTGACACATATGACTGTTGCATGTGATCAAAATTCAGACATTTGGCAACCACCATGTATTTATGACAATTACAGTGTCCTCGAGTCATGTGATCACCTTTTATAATCTTCCAATAAGCTAAGTCAATGGGGAAGCCAGATTCACTTAACAACCAAGTTACTAACTTAATAACGGCAGTGATTCACTTAACAAATGTGTCACTAAACAATAGAAATTTTGGGCTCAGTTGTGGGCGGCTACCTGTATATAGGGCAAAGAAAATGGTTATCTGAAATGTCACATGTCCTATTAAGATAAACTACCTGGACACCTCAGGAGTGCCTGCTAAGATCCCAAATTACCAAAACGTATGGCAGGAGAGCTCCTATCCCTCTGTTACAAACCCTTTATTTTGGAATAGTTTGGCCCCTGAATGTGCTCAATGACCAACTCAAGCACAAACATAACTTTACAATATATTGGCCCAAGACAGAAAACAGCACCAATGGGGTGGCTCTGCTCTCCGAGATTTTTAAAAAAACAAAAGCTAGAAAATGTCACTTAATCGAGACATATTACTGATACATTTACAAATTGGTGGCTGCATCATTTACTGAGTAATAATATGCTGCATCTAACCTAATTTCACAGATGTCAATAGCAGCTGCATTTGCATTATGTTATCATTATGTGCTTAAACAATGTATTCTTGTCATTTGCTGCTGATGCTGTTATTGAATGGCTGTTTGTGAGTTTGTGCCTTGCTATTGTAGTATGGGACAATAGGAGAATACTTAATTATGTCAAGCTTCTTTCTGCTATCTGAAATGGCTCAATTCAGGCATAAGATGACCCACTTCAGTGAGGTCATTTTTCTGAAGGATCATGTTCTTAGATTTAAATCTGTTTATTTATTTATTTATTTTTTAAACCCAAGCTAACAGACACAGGAGAGGGGATGTGTCGTTTGTTAGAAAATGCTGAGGTTTCTTCTTTTCTTCTTGCCTGTTTTATGAATGAACCATCTTTCTCTCTGCCAGCGAATCTTGGAGAAATTTGAGGGGGCTGTTTCTATAACATACCCTGAACAATCCATAAATTCATCCCCCAAATTATGTCTCCCTTTTGATTTACCACAGCACTTTTCTTTGGCAATCAAAGAAAAGGTTGTCCCACAAGATAGGAAATAGGAAGCTTAGCATGAATGATTGATTAAAGAAATCTGGGCTGCTTTACACATGACAACTTTTCTGCACAAATTAATTTCACACTGTGATGCATGAAAATCATGCAGGTGTTTCTGATGCTGTAATTATATGGATTCATTATTAGAAGCAACTTCCAATAATGTGTATATTTTTTAAAATGCAATCATGTAGATAGGGACTGAGAAACATTTTTGCTGTCCTGGCAAAATGTTAAAGGTGAAGTAAGCTTTGAAGCTTCCTGTAACATTCATTCTTCTCTCTGCTTACATACTGAGAGGTGGGAGGTGGCACAATTATCACTGAGCAGCTGTTTGGTGGACTACATGGAAGTAGTATAACTAAAAACATAGGACACAGACTTCTCAGTGGCTATTAGGCATACATAACCAAGTAATCATGTCCTGTGTAGTAGCAGCATATCCCAGAATAATTCTCCTCTGGGACAGAATATATACAGTGCATTCAGAAAGTATTCAAGCCCTCTTCACTTTTGTCAATTTTGTTATGCTGCAGCTTGATTCTACAGTTGTTGAAATTCATTTTTTTCATCATTAATCTACACTCAGTACTCCATAATGACAAAATGAAAACAGAACGCTAGAAATGTTTGTAAATTTGTTCAAAAGAAAAAAACTGTCAGATGCCTCCTTACAAGTTTCCAGGAATATCTGGCTGGCTGCTTCTAAACACATGAAGCTATGCAAACTCTATATCAATGCAATGGTTGTGATCGTAGAAAACCAATATTCATTATTTGTTTACTTATTGCAATGTATAGCCTGCACCATTCCCAAGATTCTGGCCAGAAATACATAGGCTAAAACCTAACAAAAATAATAAAACAACAGTTGCCATCACAAATGATAGATCATTAAAATATTCAGAATCCATCATTGAGAAGGATACTATAGTCCTCTCACAATGAATGAAATCTGGACCAAAGTATAAAAACAAAACTATTGAAATTTTTCCCCACACTTTTAAAAACTACTTGAAGTGTATCCTTATAATCATGGAGACAAATTATGTTGTATGTAATCTAGGATTGTCAGCCAAGGAAAATCAGGATTTGATTATTAATTTATTTATCCATATATTTCAAAGATTCATAAACTTATACTTAACTTTATTACAGTCATTAACCAGCATAAGAGAACTGATATTCAAATTTCCAGAACATCCAAAACTGAACTGACAATATTAGGAGAGTTAAGAATGATACATATGGACAGAATATTTGGCTAAAATACAACATTAAATCAAAACATGTGTAGGTTGGTCACATATGCAACAAAGAGAAAAGAGAATAAAACTGGCAATCTGGATAGCATAAACTTTGAAATAAAAGTATAAAATCAATGAGCCCCGCTTTGTGGAAGATGGTCAGTTTAGAAATATAAAATATAAACAAACAAAGAAATAATACTATGCACATGCACACCCATGTATATTTGAAAAAATAGTAAAATGATCCAAATGTATTTTCAAAATTATAACTTCTCTTAAAGACTCTTATCAAACCTGAGAAAAATATAGTTTAGTAGCTGACATGGTGTATACATCCCAAAGTCAATTGTTAATACTAAGCCTGAGCCATTTCTGGCTATCTATACTCAGAAAAGGTTCAATTGGTCTTAATTATTCTTTGCCTGATTTTGCGTGCCACCATGCAAAGCTTGACAACCTTGTGTTTTATTTCAGGGTTGATATTGGAAAATAGAGATTGCTTATATTGTTGATTGCTGTGTGCCATTTTGCTAGATTCATAAACTTGTCTTTAGAATTGTATTCCAACATGGTATATGTATATCAGAACATGAAATATTTTCATGAAAATATGATGAAATGTAATAGAAGAATTGTAAAGAGTAGTCAAATGTTAAACTAGATAACATGCATTTAATGCCATTGCATAAAATCTTAATTAAATACTCATTTGTTGAGTGTATTAAATATCAAAAGAAGGAAAGACATTTGATGTCTCAATGAAGTTCAGTAAGTCTGAAAAGATTTGAAATATTCCATTTGCCCATCATAGGATGCATTGGCTCAGTTTTTATAGTATAGATGAAGACCACATAACTAATAGGTGTAGAATGATGTATACAGGCATCCTTTAAAATATTATACAAATTTAAATTTTTCCAGAACAAGTAATTGGAAGTAAATGGCATATCTTGAACAAACTTCTGTCTATATCTTCAGTTGCAAGTGGACCATAATTAGAGAACTAGCTTTGAGTCATGCCAAAATCCTAATGAGCCATGCAAGAAATCCTTTTCTTCCTTCTTTCTTTTCACCCTCTTCTTTAAGAATTGTCCAACATCCAAGAAACATAACATATTTCTCAAAAATGTTTTACACTTTCATTCTGGCAAATCTCACCCAGATTTACAATGTATTGTATAATGACAGGCTTAGACATCTGCTTGTTGAGCATGGAGCAAGGTTATGTTCTGGTAGGTGGTTGTTAATTGCAACAACCCAGAACTTATATATGGAACTAAACACAAGCCAATATAATCATCATACATGGCAGTTTTTCAGTGTAAATGTAATATCTATTCAGGGGTTGAGTTAGAGAAAAATCTTCATTGGATTATTAGAAGGAAGTACAGATGTTACAAAAAAAATTATCCTATTAAACCACAGAGCCTATAATGTTCTTTAGCCCTCCTCCCTTTTTAAACTCCCTTTTTATGACCCTGTAATCCCTTAATTCAGGGTGGACTCAGGGCAATTGAATGGAACTGAGCTTTTACTGGCCGGATGCCTTTCCTGATTCCTCTGTGGAATTTGTAGCAGATATTTTCTTTTTGCACTCTGAGAAACATCTGCCACTGCCTAGGATTGAATTCTCAACCTTCTGAGTGGGAGGTGAGTGTCTTCACCACTAGGCCACCATGCTACTCATTCTTTAGACTTACTGCATAATGTGGGAGCTGAAAAGAACCCTTTTCCAGAAGACAAAGATTTAAAAAAGAGCAAAGATATATATTTAAAAGTAAGATGGAAGATAAAAGAAGCTGAATACATACGCACACCAATCCAAAACAACCAATGACAGCATTTCTTTTTTTTCCTGGAAAATGCTTTACACTCTGCTACTCCCTGCCAAAAGTTTAAGTCATTTATAACAGCATTCCACTTCCTGAAACCCATTGCTTACTCCAGTGATAGGAATCTGAAGATTAAACAGATAAAATGTGAAGTCTGTTACTTAAGCTAATCAAATAAAGCAAAATCCTAGGAAGAAAAATCTCAGGGTATTTATGTGTGCGTGATTGTGCTTTTACATTTTGCTGTCTCCTCTCTCTCTTTTTCCTCGGGAAACCAAGAATTAAAAAAAGAAAGTCACTTAATATTAATTCAGATGTACAAACTTTATAACAAGTATACTATGAATATCCTCTTCCATTCATATTTCATTTGAGAGAATAAATTGTTGTCTAATTGCCCCACACAAAAGGAGGAACAGTCAATGTTGAGTCATATTGACTCAACATACTTTCTTATCATCTACAAAACTTAAGATTTCAATGGAAGTTGTGCACAGATTTACCTTGAAGAAGTGTATAAAAACTAATAGTTTGGGATGCTTTAAATGCATTAGCATGATTTTTGCAAAATTCTAATTCTGTAGCTGAGTGGTATAAAATTCAACAGCTTGGATCTTAGGTGAGGTAAAATAAGAAAGAGAATAATTCTCAACTTCATTTGTGATTTCATAGAGTTCTATTTTAACCGTTTCCACAGAAATGGAAAAACTTTTTTTCCCATATTCATGTTTCAAATGTCTCAGAAAGTACTACTGATTAGACCAATCATTTTAGAATGATTATAGGGTTTGAGATGGACAGAATTTCTTTTTCTTGTTTTATCTCATCTAAGACTCAAGCTGTTAAATTTTGTACCACTTAGCTACAGAATTAGAATCTAGCAAAAGCCAGGTTAATGCATTTTAAATCATCCTGAACTATTAGTTTTTATACACTTCTTCAGGTAAATCTGTTCATAACTTCCATGGAAATCTTAAGATATGCAGTTTATCATGAAAGTATGTTACAGCCCCTCACTCATCAAAAATATGAGTTATTCATATTTTCCCACACATGAATGTAAAAGTAATAGTCCTTTGTAGAGAGATGGAGGTTATTAGTAAGCTGTTTCTCAAAGATGCTTGCTTGCCCTATATTCATTAATTATAGTTTGATTGCACTTTGTTTGGACAAACATTGATTTCCAAACCAACTTGTGGCAATTAAATCAGAAAATGAATAGTATATATAAATAATACAAGACTCTAATATTTAATAATTCTGTTAAAACAGATAATCTGACCAGCTAGTACTACTTGCATTATGTAAAGATACACAATATTTAATATGTTTCTCATATTATTTTAGACAACAGAGAGGTACCTTGAAAGACATCAGGAAGCACAGTAAAGTGCATGGAATAAAAACAAGAGGAAAAACAGAGAAAGGGGGATATGATGTAAGGAGGAGGCTGTGCCAATGCATATTAAATAAATGTAGTTTCATTAAGATGATGAATCCTCCTTTACAGATTTTATCACAAAGACAGAATATCTGTGACATTCCACTTAGTTCCTTAAGCACTTGATAAACTTCCAAAGAATTCACACTTCACCAGGACACAAGCTGAAAGCTTCTCCTTTACCACTGTTATGAAGCTCTCTTTCAAAATGTACTTTTAGTTATATCCTACATCTCTTATACTGTTACTAAATATTGACTTAACGCTTAAGACCACAGTGCTGAAAACTATATATATTTCAAAGTCTTTTAGAAAAAGTCAGCTTCTTATCTCAATCTATTCTATTCTTCATTCAATCATCTCTTGGTTTTCAGCATTTTGCCATAGCATACTTTTATGGTAACCAGTGTCATAAATAATCAGGGAAGTTTCAGAACAGAAAAAGGGTGGGTTTACTGCTACAGTGAAGAAGAAGGAATCAAGACTAAAGAATGCACACAATCCTGAAACTGGTAATTGGTTTCAAAGCTGCAACCTCTCCTTTAACCTCTTCAATGAAATTAACTTTTGCTCATATTTAAAAAGCCCTGAGACTGTTCAGTTTGCTTTGACAGAATAATGTAGCTACTTTTTAGAATTTTGCTCTTATTTCTATAGAGCCTATACAAAAGGGAAATGGTATCATTTTAACCAAAGTTAAATAACCTCTAAATGATTTATTTATATAGGTAATGATTTGCTCTATATTCCACAATAAGTATTGATAAAATACAAAATAGTGGTCATTAGTAAGGTGACTCAGTAGGTAGCATATGACACTATTTTATAGAACAGTCTTGGGAGCACTTGGTTTTAACTTCTATCATCAATTGCCATTGGCTGGGTTTGCACAATATGCTAGCTTGCATAAATCCAGCTCATTCAATGTGGTTATTTTATTGTTTGATATCTTTTTGCAAACCCAGGCAATTATGTTAATTCAATAAATCATGATTCATTTCATTGTGCCTATCATGTTCACATAATCAATAGGGTGGATTTAGAAGATGTCAGATTAGATCAACCTCGTGACTAGTACAGCAAGTTTTTGATCTCCATAGAACTTTTCCTTCAGCCTCTACTATGGCTGTGCACTTTTCTGAATACAGTATATTGTTTATGTTGCTGACAAAAAAATGTTTTGCACCTCAGAAACATACCACCTATTAATATACTGAAAAGAATAAGGGTCTCATGTGACCAATTTGAAATCTGATTTCTTGTTAATATTTCCAAGGAAGAAAGAGCTATTGAAATGCTGTAGACTCTACCTGTGCCACAAATACAATGACAAAAAAGCTGCAGCAAGACTTCAGATATAGTTATAATACAAAAATATTGGTTTGATTTTTTTTTTTTTTAAAAAAAATAGGACTTAATCACACAAAGCCAATTGCCTTTCTGAGCAACTTGTTTCAGGAGAATACATACCACAAATGGGAGATAAATATTGATCAAAGAAATGCAGCTTCCTCTGTGCAGAAACAAGCAATAAGAAACAGGAAGGATCTGGCTAAGGGGTAACAGAATTGAATACTTTTATATTCATAAATCAGGAAAAGTGATATTTGAGTCTATATCATGATTTCTAAAGCACATAACTCAGAAAACAAAATTTGGAAGGAGGAAAGTTTCAAACCAACACAAGTTGATTTGTAGATTCCTGCTTACCACATTTGATAATAGTTACAGGAGAAACAAAAACAATATCTGAAGAATTGTGAAATGACACTAGAAAGTGCAAGATACTTTCAGCTTCATTTTTCTTGGACAGCAGACCCTATGAATGCCACATAAGGAATGACATTTGAAATTGAGCGAAGCCATAAATATAGCATAGGTTATGGAAAGTATCAATTTAAAGGAAAAAAAAGAAATTTCCCTTGTATGAATGTAAAAGCTCTTTTAAATTTGGTTCCCCATATAGATCATTTTATGAAAGGAGGTGGAGAAGAAAGACAGCTACCTACAGTATTAGCAGTCCATTTATCTGCAAAATATTACTGTTTTCTTCCAGAACAAGCAAACATAAATATTTGGGGAAATGAGGTTTAAGAAAGCATATGACAGAAAATAGGGCAAAAGTTGTAACAGCAGAGTTCAAAATTAAATAGCAAAGAAGATTATTGTATCCTTCTGTAGACTACATTGCCTATTTAGCATGCAAAAAATGGCATTTTCTCTGATGCTTTTTTTTTTGCATTCCCAGCAAGCACTGAGAGCACGTTGACTCAATTTCATCTCATTTTAACAAGTCTAGGCAAAGCAAAGTGGAGCAGGGCCTCCCATTTCCAGGGCAAAATACAGGTGCTCCTCAGTAACTAGTGCCCTACAACTCCCTCTCCGCCTATACAACCTGCACACCAGAAGGACTCCTCCTCCACTGCATTCCCTATTGTTATCTTATTCTGCCAACTCTGCACACGGAGGATGGAGTTCTGAAAATCTGGACACTTCCCATCCTACTTCATCGGCAGGGCAATACAGAAAAGCCATGAACTAACCAAAGGCACACACTCGTCAGCCTCTAGATCTAAGCTGAACTTGGACCCAGTAACATTTTCCTCGTCAAGAGGAGTTAAACGAAGGACTCTCCTCCACAGTTTTTCACGCATCCGTTTTTCCTTTGGAACGCACAGAAACACCTGCCTCCGGTATCCTGCGTCAGCCAGCAAGGACAATCTTGCTTGCCAGGATTCTAAAAGGAAGCTGGAGAGGAGAGCGAGCGAGCGCCGGCAACCCATTGCGTCGCTCTCCCTGGTGCTGAACCAAGCAAACCCCAAGCAATGCAAAATATAACAAGTGACAGTAGACTTACCCAGGTTGGAAAGAGAAGCGCCGAGTCCAGCTAAGAACAGGAGTGCTCTTGGCCCGGCTGTCTATAGAGTCTCACGAGTGATAGATCTCCCAGTTCCTGGTCTCTCCTCTTCAACCCGCCACTCGTCTTCTCTCCATAGAAGGAGAGAGAAGCCGGCAAGAAGCAAAGCTGGAGGCGGGGGGGGGGGGGGGTTAGTGGGAGAAGAATCAGGTAAATGGGAAGTGTAAGAGTCAGCCAGCTCTCTCAGCTGGGACAAATCTCCTCTAAACCTTCATTGCTTCATATTTCTCCTCTCAGATCGTTGTGTTGAGCCAAGAGCTTTAATGCAGCTACTTGATCATCACTCCTTTGCATTCGTGTTTCCTCTCTCTTCAATTTCAGCAGCTTGGAGCTGCCCCCCCCCCCAACCCCAGCACACATACGCACAAACACCACTTTGCCTTTAGCTTGCAAGAAGCCACCTAGTGGCCAAAGAGAAAAACAACCCAACAGTCTAACATTCATAAAAACAAAACCATAAGAGCATTCACTCAAAACTCCAATCTTACCTGCCTGTTTAAGTGCCCACTTACATTAACTTCAAATATTTGGATTTGCTCTCTTGATCTGCCATGCAGATTCATGTATATTGTGGACAACATATTTTTTGCTACTTTTCTTGTCCCACACTTTGAAATACCTAAGGGCTTCCCAAGATTTCCTGGATAGAGAAATTCTGAATATACGCTGCTGTCCATTCTGTCCCCAAACTACTCAGAACTCCTGATTCTTGTTTGTTGGGTTTCACATCCCACCCCATGAATATTCAGTTTCACTTTAAGCATTTGATTCAACCAAATGGGAAGTTTTTTTTCCCCCAGAACTGGAGTTCTTTTGTTGCAAAACTATCTTCCATACAGTCAAATCTACAGTGGATCAAAGACATAGGAGAAGCAAAATTTTAAAAATCAGATATCTCCTGGATACTTGGATTAGTTAGCTGATATTTTGAATTACCCCTGTCTTTTAATATCAGAAAGTTTCTTTTTGGATACCCCTTTAACTGCAGTTGGAGTTGGATGATACCACTTGGCCCATTCAAATCTCTACTTGTGCATTAACAACTAAATCAGAAATTTGGATTTTTATGGCTTTCCTCTGTCCCATTCTTTTTTTCTATATGCACTTATTTTTTTTTATTTTCCATGTACAGAAACATACAATTTGAGATTACAACTTAAATTAGAAAATTGTACAGTATAACAAGAACATCATTTCATTCTGCTGAATACCTCTGCAATTAACAATTCTATTGATACCATCCATTCTTAACTATAATTGTCTTAAGTATACTTCTTAACTATAAAATATATAGTTAGATTTTTAAAGTAAGTAGATAAGCTATGGCTTGTCATTTTTTTTTATCCTGCCTTTATTATTCTATGAGTAACTCAAGATTGTAAATATACACAATATTCCTTCCTCTTCATCTTTCTCTCCACAGCAGCTGTGTGAGGTGGGTTGGGCTGAAAGAGAATGACTGGCCCAAGATGAGCCAGATAGGTTTTAGGGCTAAGGAAGGACTTGAACTCACAGTCTCCTGGTTTCTAGCCTGGTGCCTTAATCAATAGAGCATATCGGCTCTCTTATCTATTTTAAATGTTACAACCATGATGATGATGTATTTCTGTATAGCACTTTTCTAAGCCAGTACCTTAACCACTACACCAAACTCACTGAATTCTCTCAAATATTACAGCCTTGATTATCATGTACTTAGGTGCAGTACATTTGCAGTATTCAGTGCACTCCTGCTATATACTATGTTTTGGTGATATGTTTAATAATTTTATTTTGCAGATAAGAGATGGGAGCTTAAGGCTCTTTAGAGAGTTCATGGAAGAAATTAAATTCAAATCAGATTTAAAAAATAAATAAAGTGGCTCAATCTCTTAGACATGGCTCTAAAAACGTCCAGTAGTGAAACACCTTCTTCCTCATAAAAGCAGCTTAATTTACAATGGGTCATTTGGCAATGACACCCAGCTGTGACAAATCTGCTGTATATTTTCACAAACTCATTGAAAGAGAAAACTTTCTGCAACATTCCCTTTATAAACAATTCTGGATGGGTTCCACAGCCCTGTAAACAAAACAGTAGCAAGTTGACATTTGAAGCAATTAAAGGTGTCATGTTAAACTACCTCACTGGATGAGATAAAACAATTCAGGGTGCTTTCCTGAAGCCAGCTCAGCTAAAAAGAAAGAAACTCTATCTTTAAAAAAAAGTCAAGAGTACAAATGTTTAACATCTGACCTTACTTGTTATATTGTAGACTGTGTACTGAATGGTCAATAAATAAATAGATTTTATTCCCCAGATTGGTCAAAGTTCTTTCTCCAGCATTCCAAGTGGAACACTAAGCAATAAGATACTAACTCTGATATTTTATGTCAAATCCATACTCAGTAATGGAAATTACCTTGTTGGCTTTTGGAACAATCAGCCCAAACTACCCTACAATAAGAGTTATTGCTGTGAAGACAATTGAAGGAGGGATTATTAGCTATACATTAATACTCTGACCCTCTGAAGAAAAAATGTGTTATGAATCTAATGAAATAATATTTGAATCCAAATTAATGTTTACCAGGAAGGTATTTTTATCCACTTATTCCAGATAGCTGTCAACCCTGCTAATATCGGAAGTTCTTGTTTTGACAATAGATGGAAATGCAGCCATTTTTTTCTATTGCTTTTAGAATTAGTTGCTGCTGGGAGAGAGTCCAGCTAGTCATAACAATAATAACTTAGTTGTGGGAACCCAAGGACATTGGGCCCAGAGCTGATAGTGTTTTGGCAGGCTGGAGAGCTGGGGAGAAAGCCCATGCTTCAAGCTAATTGGGGAATATAATTTATGACTGTTTATTGGAGGAGGGAATTGCACTTTGTTACTTTGTATCCAGGGGAGGGGAATTTAATTTCTGGTTTCAACTATGTAGTGCCGATGCTTTGTTTCTCGAATAAAAGATTCTTTAAGGTAAACAATGCCTCAAAGTTCTTTTGAAGAGTTTCATCTGTTGGAACCATGACAATAGCTATGTGTGAGAGTGAGTATGCATATGAAAGAGGAAGAGCCTGACATCAGGTAACAGAGATGTATCTAAAAGGATTGATGGCCTCAATAGATCATAAATACTTTAAGGTGGTCACTACATTAAAGCACCTCTTAAAACTTAACCATGAATAATCCAGGAGCAGGTTTTACAATTACAAACACTTTGGAGGTCTTATTGTATTACAACTGAACTTTGAAATTCTCTTTATTCAGTTAAACCATTCATTTATTCCCACTTTAAAGAACTGCATAAGAAAAACAAAAGAAAATTAGGTGGCAGAATTTTAGCCAAATTAATAGAAGAAATTATTTGAAAAAAGACAAAACATGAAATTTATACTAGTGAAAATACAATACATTAATACATAAAATCAATTACATTTTTGTAATTGAATATGCTAAAAAAACTCCATTAAAATTGTTTATATTCCACATTTTCTTCTGAAAGGAAACTGAAATAGGTAGTAAGAACTTGCAACAAAAAAGGGCTCAAGCTCTGAGGTCACAGGAATTGAGCTAGTAAGAGATAGCAAATTTACTTGGATTCCTAAGAACTTATCAGGTGGACAGGAATAGAATTCTTCCACCAGAATATATTAGAGGCTGTGGTCAATGTTGACAAAATTGATATTTTGATATGTAAAGTGTGTGAGGGAGAGGAGGGGGTAGACAAAAGTGTTCCCCTCAAGCGTTTTTCTTTTCAATGCCTATTTCATGTGTTGCTTCTAGCAAATTTTCCCAATTATATGGTGACTTCATGGTATGATGATGCTATGACCCTAAGGCATCTAAAGTCATTATGAAAATGGCTAATATATAGATGTTTAATTAACAATTAAAAGCAATGATAACTTTATGTACTTAAATTGGATTATATCATTACAATATAAAACTTTAAAGGGTAGTATTATAATGCAAAACTTGGGTTGAAACTAAACATTAAGAAAACCAAGATCATGGCATCTGGCCCTCTCAATTCCTGGCAAATAGATGGGGAAGAAATGGAGGTAGTGACAGATTTTATTTTCCTGGGCTCCAAGATCACTGCAGATGGGGATTGTAGCCAAGAAATTAAAAGACGCTTGCTCCTTGGGAGGAAAGCCATGGCAAATATAGACAGCACACTAAAAAGCAGAGACATCACCCTGTCAACAAAAGTGCGTATAGTCAAGGCTATGGTCTTCCCAGTTGCAATGTATGGCAGTGAAAGCTGGACCATAAGAAAGGCTGAGCGCCAAAGAATTGAGGCCTTTGAACTATGGTGCTGGAGAAGACTCCTGCGAGTCCCTTGGACTGCAAGGCGATCAAACCGGTCGGTCCTAGAGGAGATCAACCCTGACTGCTCTTTAGAAGGCCAGATCCTGAAGCTAAAACTCAAATACTTTGGCCACCTAATGAGAAGGAAGGACTCACTGGAGAAGAGCCTAATGCTGGGAAAGATTGAGGGCAATAGAAGAAGGGGACAACAGAGAATGAGGTGGCTGGATGGAGTCACTGAAGCAGTAGGCATGAGCCTAGATGGACTCCAGAAGATGGTAGAGGACAGGAAGGCCTGGAGGAACATTGTCCATAGGGTCGCGATGGGTCGGACACGACTTCGCAACTAACAACAACATTATAATGCAAGGGTATTTCATTATATCATTTTGTTATTCTTGCATGCTTGCAAACATGCAGTTGTGAACTTTCCTGAACTTACAATTACCTGTATAAAACTAGGTATTTAAATAAATACTGAATGCCAAGAAAAATCATACCTTAATAATACATCTCATGTATTTTTCATGTGGAAAGCCTCAGGTTCAATCTCTGGTATATTTTGATAAAATATACTTCAGAAAGAAGGATTGGAAAAGGCCCTTGAATCCACGCTATAAGCTGAGCTGAAGTAAACAAAGATCATAAAGTTCCAATATCTACCTGCTGTAAAAAAGGCAAACTCCATGGTATGGATCATTAAGAAGAAAGATAAAACCAAAACTGCCAATATCATAATGTTGCTATAAAATTCCATAGTGAGGCTAAAATTGGCACACCATGCAGAATTCTGCTTTCTCTTCTTCAAAAACAATATTGAAGAGGCGGAAAGTTTAAAGAAAGGGTAACCCAAAATGATTAAGGAGCTTCTTAATGGGGTTGGGGGGAAATGAGCACGCAGTGAAGCTTGGTAAAGGCATATAAAATTATGCCTGGCATGGAGAAAGGAGAGAGAAAAAAATACTCAATCATTCATAGAAGATGAATGATAGAAGATTGTAAAGGAAGTGCTTTTTCACCCAGCATAAAGTTAACAATGGATTCAGTATCACAAGATGTAGTGACAGCTTCTAACTTTCATCATTCAAAAGAGACGTGGAATCATGGAGGAGAAAGTTATCAATGGCTCTTAATAATGCTGTGTTAACTTTTTCTTCCATTTTAAAGCCATTATACAGCAAGAAGTGAAATGCAACCATTCCTCGGAGAAAAAAAAGGTCTCCCTACCTTTCTGGTGACTTTTCAAAAAAAATTTGGTCAAAAGTAATGACCTTGCACACAGTCAGGTGCCATCTTCCTTTGTTTTTCTTCCTGTTACTTGAGCTAAGCTGTAGGCTCAGATGAAAGACTCAGATTTATTTATTTATTTATTTATTTTAATTCCATTTATATCCCGCCCTTCTCCGAAGACTCAGGGCGGCTTACAAGCTTAGCAGTAGCCTTCATTCTATGTATATGCCTGCTTATTAGGGCTTTCACACACACCCCAAGCGGCATTATTACAAAGTCAGCTTATTGCCCCCAACAATCTGGGTCCTCATTTTACCTACCTCGGAAGGATGGAAGGCTGAGTCAACCTTGAGCCTGGTGGGACTCGAACCTGCACTAATTGCAGGCAGCTGGTGTTACTTAAGGAGGCATTAGCCCACTGCTCCACCAAGGCTCTAGATGAAAGAAAGAAAGAAAGAAAGAAAGAAAGAAAGAAAGAAAGAAAGAAAGAAAGAAAGAAAGAAAGAAAGAAAGAAAGAAAGAAATTGCATTCATTCACCTGGTTTATGTGATGAGTTTGTTTTCACAGTGAACACCTAGGATGGTTTTCTATTTAAAATGCAAAACTGAAAAATAATAAATTAAGAAACTATCATCAAAGCATTGGCATATTAAATCTGGACTGAAGAAAGATATCTTTAGAGATTTTCTGAAGGCAAACGAAGTATAGTGGAAACAGAATTCATGAAGCTTGAGGAAAGCCTTTAATTACTTAACAGGTCTGAGATAGACCAGGTTAGAAACAGACACTGTAAGGGCAACTGGGGCCTTGATTTATTGTTGTGTGGTGCATGTTGTATGGTAATAACACAAACTTGAAAGTCTGCCAGATTCTCTCTCTGTCCTTCTTATACCATATACAGAATCAAATTGGAGTTATCTTAAGTCTTCCTCGTGCATCCTCATTTCCTAAGAGTGAGATATCATCTTTTGTCTCTTTTCTCTGCTAAGGGCTTTTTCATTTCTTCAAAAACTTTTATCTCATTTTCCCCTCTACATCATACATGCCTCCTTAACCAACCCAGTATCTTCAATATAAGTCCTACAACCATCTCCTTGAAACAGTGAGGATAAATACTCCCAACAAAGAAACATTGATCAGGTCCCTTAACTACTTGTCCAGTTTTGCCTGGTATCTTTGCTTAGCCAGGAGGGACAAAGGTTGAATAAGCAGCCTTCAACTTTACAAACACACATTCACACACACACACACACACACACAAACACACACACACACACAGAGAGAGAGAGAGAGAGAGAGAGAGAGAGAGAGAGAGAGAGAGAGAGAGAGAGAGAGAGAGAGAGAGAGAAGCAATACATCTTTTTAATTCTTTGCTGTCATCTAATGGTTGTTTGGGAATTTTGTCCATAGGTGTGAGAACAACAAGCTCCAAAATAGCCAGATAAGCAATTGTATTTATTTAAAACATTTATATAGCCAAGATCCACATGACCTGCTCTAACAGTAAGAGAATACATATTTGACTGACTCAATGCGCAAAGAAAAATGCAAATTATTTACAATGAACCACTGAAAAACAGTTGAAGACAAAGAGATAACTATTTATCTGTCACTGCCTCCATGCTTGTGAAAATTGATTCCCATTAGGTCTTAATTCACTCTCAATGTGATTTGCCCCAATATTTCCTCATTCACTCTCAATGTGATTTGCCCCAATATTTCCTCATTTATTGTCAACTGTGTTGCTTTCAGCTCTTTGGCATTTCATAGGGCTTATTTGGCTTCATGAGAACAAAAGGGCATTCAGAGCCATCAGGCTCTGGATTTGATGCTTACTCCACTCCTACAAAATTTACCAATAAGATGACCAGAATAACATCTGTCCATGACAACAGAATGAACAATTTCCTCCTCACCTTAAATCATGCAAACAGAGTGGACTCTACTTCATGCAGGGGGCCAGATATTAACTGAGGCATGTCTAGGGTTATATGGCTTCTTGGTTTTGCAACCTCATCATGGTTACTGAGCCAAGGAGCTCAGGAAATGTGTCTGTTAGGCAGCAGAGTAGATGGTATGCTGTTTCAGCCACCAACACATATGCAGTCAAAGCCTACAGAATATTGACTGGAACACCTGTTCAATAACATAGAATTCCAATTGACCATATAATCTTCCATAACACCATCTTTCGATACTGTTGCCTTCTAGTCAAGGCTAGTAGACCTGAACTGCACCTACTTGTCTCAGGTAAGTCTTTTTACTTTATGCAAGGTCATGATATTTACCCAGGATTTCCCCAAGCTCCATGCCATTTATACAGGTTTAACTCATAGGTATTTAATCAGCAGTTGACCTAGCACTAAAGAGCAGAAACTTTATTGAAGTGGTCATCTTCACTGACCCCATGATTTTCTTAATTAAACTGCACTGAAAAGTAGACAGGTTTTTTACCATCTTTTCCAAACATGAACTCTACATAATGCTTGTATTATGCTGAGGAATAATAATTTAATCTCTGGTGGGGAAAGGAAGTGTATTGTTTTTGTGCTGTTAAATGTACAAAAATAATTTCTTGGCTTCATTACAAGCTATTGATTATATTTTAAAAAGAGATTACCAGCAGACTGATAATATTCATATATGGCAAGCATTAGATCCAAGGAACAATGATATTCTGCTCCCAGCAGACATATTGAGTCTCCTGGGTTCAGCTGGAGACAAAATTGAATCTAACCGGATGATTGGAGTGAAGCATTTCTGGGAGTTTGCTAATGACATTCAGCAAAGAGAAGCGTCTGTGTTGGGAGCTGATATGGCTTATGATAAAGGCACAGCATTGCTTCAGAGCTACAAGCTAAATATTGAGGAGTCAGTCCAATGAAGAAGTGCCATGCCGGTCACACAATTGCTTGCACTGCACTTATTAGCCAAGTGAATAGTTAGACTTGGCACTTCTTGTTGCTAAGACACCAGATGCCAGCCAGCAAATGAGTACAAGGAATGGGTGCATTCATTCTACTAGCACAGAACAGCATCTCAAGCAACTTGGGCTCAACAATTGTGGTACCTCCAGAGGCATAGTATACCTAAACTCAGTTGTAATATCACTTGAGCAACAAACAACTCAGGCATTGGGCAATAAAGCAAGAATGCATACTGAAAATTTGCAATGGTAGGCACTATTTCCACTTGTTCTAGCAACACTTGCCAGCTATAATGGAATTTCAAAGCCCCACTTTCACTTACTGTTCCAATAGATCTGGAATCCATTAAGCTGGAGGAGATGGCTGTAGAGGCAAAGTAGCAACTCATACAAGTTGCACATTATGTGTGTGTGTGTGTGTGTGTGTGTACATATCATACCCAATAGTTTGATCATTAGGATGGAACACAAGACCATTGGAGATTCTCTATCAGATTTGTGATCTGAAAAATAGACTGTACACTGAGGTTGTTCAGGTAAAGAATACTCCAACAATCTTTGAAGGAAAAATGTCTCCTTTACCAATTATAGTGGCAACATTACTGGAAAAGTCCAGTAGAAAGAACTCTCTGTCTTCTCTTAAGATTGAATGAACATATCAAACACAAAGGCTGCAGACAACCAGAGAGTTTATTGTGAAAGAAAAAACAGCCCATTCACAGAATTGTTTTAGCCACCTCATATGTAAATAAGTGCAAAAATACCCACACACTATCTAGAAAATATCTGTAATGTATTGGGATTTTAACTTGAACTGTTCATGTGTCTGTCTGAATGCTGCTTATGGTTGCTCAATGGTGTGTCTGTGTAACGGTCACTGACTAAGCCAGACTTGCTGTCTCCAAGAAGATCATTGGATGATGTGGGGCAGGAATGGGTTCCTTTAAACCTATTGGCTGCCACCTAGTGGCCAACCATATAAGTAGCTGCACAGCAGCCTCTGTTTCAGTTCTGTTCCTGTTTGCCTCAATAAAGCAATGTTCCTGTTTGCAACCTCTCGTCTCACTTATTGCCTGCAAAGAACCGGCTACACAACAATATCTTTGAAATATTCTTTCTTGAAAGCATTTCTAAAGCAAATTTTCATTTATCAAAATGAAATACTTTTATGTGGTGAATTTAATTTGCCTCATTGCAGTGAAGAGGCAATGCAAGGAACACTTAAGTAAAGTGCTTTGTGTCATCTTGTAGCCTCCTTTTGGCATCTGCTGGTATTTGCAAAAGCTGGAGGAGATTTTTGCACAAAAATTACACTCACATAGAAGCCTGTGTGTATGAATGATATGTATCCAATATAAATGTGTTAACTAAAAATGGGAAATAGAGGGATAGTACCTGTGAGAAGCTAGGTTCTGTGTGATACATGTATACCTACATCCCAGAAGCAAGATGGCAAGGGAAAAAGGTATTTTCCTGGCCACAGATATGGACAAATCAACTAATTAAATGTTTGGGGTTTTTTTGCAGAATTTGCAAAGAGAATAGAAATCCTATTGGAATCTTGAAAAACCTTTCAATTAAGAAGAGAAAAATGACTGAAGATTCAACATCATTTTCTTGGCAGGGAGCCTTATGATCTCTCAGATATCTTACTGGCAAGCAATAAGATAGGTTAGGGACAATTTGGGGAAAAGCAGCATTGAAGGCTGGCCGCAAGCCATGTGTTATTTAAAATCTAGAAAGTGTGTGAAATTTACCAGCTGTGAATTATGGTTTACCATCTGCTTGATACTGTGGCAAAATCAATAGATATTGAGACAATGGTCTCCACTGTAGATTGGATTGGGCAATCACTTACTCTTTAAGACAACATATTGTGCTCGTATGCCATAAAGTTACTTACATTTGCTTTTTATTATCAGAAATTACATAATCATTAAAAACCTGCATACACCCAACCAGCAAAAAATATTAAAAAGAGGATTCACCAAGATGCACATCCCATGACCAGTTCCCTTCAAATAAAAATTTTACGGTAAACAAAGTTGTTGGAAGTATCAGAGAAAGAAAGGTTAATGAGATCTCGAGCAGTTTGCTACTTGCTCAATTCAAATTATTTGTGTAAGGGTTTTTGACAGGAATTTACGTTGGTGTGGTTGCTTGGTTTCCCTCTAACAAGAGAAGCTAAATTTAGCAGATAGGACAGAAATATATCCCACCAGGAGAATTTTCCATTTATTGCGGTGATACCAGCAAGAACTGTAGGAGCTAAGAGGAAGCCATAGTGATGACAGCAGTTCTAAATATTGCTCCTCAAGCTAAAAGGGTAGGTTAAGGGTACCAGCCAACAGGTAGTTCTTTTCCTTAATGCTCAACCCAAACAGAATTTTTGGAATGACATCAAAAGTGGAAGCCCAGACAAATTAATAATCCCAACAGAGCCCTGACAGAACTGAGTGTCTCCAGCCAAAGGCATGTCTGCAGAAGAAGAAAAACACTGCACAGAAAACAATACAATATCACTGCCAATGGTAATAATACAGAAAGGGTTATGTCTGGGGCTGAAAAGAGGGGTTATCAGTGGCTGGGCTGACTAAATGAAACTATTTCAGAAGCTCCCTGCCTCCAAGTACAAGTTACTGAGATATACAATGGGGATCTCACTGGATTCAGTGCCTGCTTGTGAGGGATCGAAAGCATTGTGAAAACTGTTGTACTAGATACAGTCAGTACAAGAAGGCAGTTCTTGAATAGAAGAAAGAAAAAGAAACACCAGCCTGGATAGCCCTCTTCTGAGGGTAAACAAAGCAATGTCATTTTGAATGGTAGTTGTGACAAATGTCACCTTGTGAAGCATTTAAGCAAGGCCAGTCCTCAATGGCTGACAGCCTTACCCAGTGGTGGGATTCAAATATGGGAACAACCAGTTCTCTGTGTGGAGGCTGCTTCCAGAAATCCATTCTGGGCCTGGGCAACAAAAAAAATATCTACGGTTTCTGCCGAAGTGGTGCGAACTGGCTGGATCCCACCACTGGCCTTACTCAGAGGACCAACTTCAGCCCACGATACCTGTGATTTGGCTTTGGCTGAGAGAGGGCTTCATCCAAGGTTTCACTAAGCAGATGAACTCCATTGAAGCTTTGGACACCAGTACAATTCTTTTTTTTTTCCTTTTGCTTTATTAGAATGTTAGAATGTTAAGTTAGGCTGAAGAGGGGAACTGCACAGGTGTGACTGCTTTTGATTATTAGCTGCACATAATGAATTTGACTGCCCCCACCTAGGAAATGGTGTGGTCCAGGCAGCACAATTCCACAGTCTTTCCTGATTTTAATGATTATTAGGGTTGTGGCAAAGCTGATGCTAGTTTGGGCCAGCTCCCTCTGTAGCTGATAATCTGGAATCAGAGGGAGATGTCTCTGAACTTTCTTAATTCAGAGCTCTAAATTATCCAACTAAGACTTGAAAAGTTTGTCATGGTTCTTTCTTTTATGAGGGATTCTTTGTGCTCTCTGAGCTTGCTTGTTTTCTTGCAGACATTCCATTACTCAAACTAGGCAACATCATATTTTATTTCCAATATTTTTTTAGAAAAACTTTGCTACAATTATTTTTTTCACAAGATCTGTATCTGTCCTTTGCAAACATGCTTAACTGTCACTGATAGTTACACATGGGTGTAGAGAGATTAGTATTTCAAAAAGAATTCTGGTTATGCATTATGAGTACTTTTTCTACCAGTAAGTCATTAGCCTGCAGGAATGGAACAAAATCAAAGCTACATCCAAGCAACATATTCTATGTAACTAAACACATTTTCACACTGTGGGTTGTTGTTTTTTCCTGAATTCTATATATAGGTTGCTTTTAAATGTAACTAAATTAAAGCAATTCTCCTAAATTTAGTTTTCGGTCTAATGAAGGGGAAGTAGATTTTGAAATTCCTTTTGAGATTGGAGAAATTTGGAAAATTTGAAAGGTTTTTTGATTGACAGAGTGGCCAAACTGCACAAGCAAAAGATTTATTTTTCATTATAGAATCAGTTCTTCAGTCATCAAAAACCTTCCTGGTTTCACAAGCTTTAATGAAAACAAAAAGGGAAGCATCACAAGAGAATCACTACATGATGCTTTTGGCTAGTGATGCTGCTATACATATTTCCTAAAAGAAAATGTTGGAGAAGTATTTCTGCTCCTGGGAAATCATCACCAACCCACTTTCTGAAGCCACAAATGTGGTTGAAACTTTTGAAAGAGTTGTGGTATATTTGTAGGAAAAAAACAAACATGTTGCCAAAAAAAGAAAGAAAGAAAAGAAAATGGGAGGGGAAGGGAAGGGATGCGAAGCGAAATTGTAACTCTTGCACGTGTCATTGCAGTAAATGATAACTTCTCCCTGAGGAATGTTCTGTTCTACCTGCTAAATTTAGCTTGTCTTATTAGAGAGAAACCAAACAACCATAAATACATAAATTCCTGTTAAAAGGAAGAAAAGAATGGGGTGCAAATAAAAACAAGATAAACAAACATTCCATGGGAACTTAAATGTTTTACAATAGACAATAAAATATTTTAAATGAAAATATTTTAAATTTTTTATATCTGCTGGTGGATGAATTAAAATAGATAGTTCATAGGGTTAATCATGAGAAATCCTGGTGAAGTTGCCTAATGGGTTGTCCCAGTGTAAAGAATTGGATAAGCATGTATATTTTTGATAAATGTGTAAAGAAAGAAATATACAACAATGCTTGTATAGTTATAGTTGATTAATAAAGTACAGGTAGTCCTCAACTTACATCACTTTATTTAGTGACCATTCAAAGTTACAGCAGCACTGGAAAGGTGATTTATGATCATTTTTCATAGTTATAGTCTTTGCAGCATCCCCATGATTGTGTGATCAAAACTCAGATGCTTGGCAAACTGGTTTATACTTATGACGGTTGCAGTGTCCCGGGGACATGTGATCACCTTTTATGACCTTCTGAAAAGCAAAGTTAATGGGGAAGCCAGACTCACTTAACAACCATGTTACTAACTTGTCAACTGCAATGATTCATTTAACAACTGTGGCAAGAAATGTTGTAAAATAGGGCAAAATTCGTGTAATAAATGTCTCAGTTTACAACAGAAATTTTGGGCTCAGTTGTGCTCATAGGTCGAGGACTACCTGTATGGACATTTCCTCACAGAGGAACACTACACATAAGAGGATTTCAAGGGAATATTTAGGGAAGGCCAGAACAGTTTTGGAATTCTTCAAGAATGTGAAAGAAAGCTTGATAGCTGATATTGAAATATACTAAGAAAATAAAATATTAATTTTGTGGTGATAGTGGTGGCATTTAGTTGAAGGACTCTTGAATGCAGGAGCCAGCGTAGTATAGCTATTAAGCTATTAAACCAAGGCTGGGAAATTCTAGATTCCAGCCTCAGCGACAGTTGTTCACTGTATGATTTTGGGCCAGTGATGCCCACTCAACTCAATTTGCCACAGAGTAGTTGTGGTGAAAACGTGGAATAGAGTATATATAATGTTGTCTTGAGTTCCTTAATGAATGGCAAGTCTAACAAAATCAAATGTACGTTTAGATTTGCTTCTCTTTCTTTTATCTGGAGATTTAAATGATGATGGACCTGTTAGGGGTTGTGGTGTTCCACCAACAGTCTCCAAAATTTGGGCAAATATCAAAACAGAAGAGGATGGAAAGATCTTTCTTCCAGCTGTGACTCGTGAAAATCTCCCACCAGTTTTTCAATGCCACAATAAGTATCTCAGAACTATGGAGATTCCAAACATCCAGCAGTCAAGAATGGATAAAATGACAGCAGAATCACATGATTAGATTTGTGTGGTTTGCTTTCCTCCTACAGACTAGAAGTAAACTGTATGATAATGATGAATATTGAAAAAATATTTGCTGGACTCAGATATAGTACTGATTAAATAGCAAGCTAGTTGATGTGAAATTTCATTGAAATTATTTAAAGTGGATTTGGCATGACTTGACCTAGTTCCTATTCATCGTAGTTCAAGCAAAGCTCAGTCTAAACATGTCGATCTAAACAAATAAATCAGCATCATTATTAGTTGCTGTTTTAGAATATTCTATATTCTCCATCTTTCAGATGAGGTTTAAGGTCAGGTACCTTAAAAGACAGACTGAACCAAGAAACAAGTGTGTGTCCCTCCAAATTCTCCACAAAATAAGCAACAATAATTCTGAATTAGGCAATAATTCTGAAAACAAAGCACATTTTAGATACACCACAGTGAATTTCTGCCTTTCTTGGATTGCAGTTGTTATCTTCCATTTGCATGTTTTAAAAATGGAGCATTGCAAGCTGCTACCCGATTATCAGTTGCCTTGTTTAATCCATCAAATATTAGAATAAATTAATTGAAATACATGGTTAACTACATATCACAACCCTAGGCATAAGTTAATCATAATTGTAATTAGCGTTCATCAACTCCTTTTTCCTCTGAATTCAATATTTGCTGTATATAATCTCAGTACTCCTTTCCAATAATGGTATCATTATCTTCCCCACGTGCAGCTCTAGGGCTGCAGTTGAATCCAAAGGAATAAAACCTATTCTGTCTGTTTCCCTTTGAGTGAGATACAAGCAGAAGAAGATGGTAACTTGGGGGTCTTGCTTTGTTTTTTTAGAGACTAGTAGGAATAGGAGAGCCATGTAGGGTTCAGAGTGGAAATATTTAAATTAATTTATATTATCTATGTCTGAATGTTTATTGTTTTAAACAGTGACATATAGTTGTTCTGCTTTTATACATTACAAATACGTTAAATTGTTTTAAAATTACTCAACTGCTGCATGTTTTCTACCAAAAATATCTGAATATAGCAAGTATTTTTCAGGTTCTCAATATTTTGTAGAAGGTTCCCAAAGCATCCATCTTTCCCAGAATCTTAAATTAGGAAAGGTTTTGCTTAAAAATTAGACATTTAATAATTATAACTTAATTTGGGCTGGAGAACTCAAATTGGAGAACCCAAATTGGTGCCTTTCCAATGGGCTGGGATTACAACTCCCATATACTCAAACCAATGTGGGCACTCCTAAATATAAGCCAAGATCCTTGGAAACTAAAGCTTAATAACACTGAATTACAGCTTATCCAGAAACAGCTGGGTCTCTCTGTGCCCTGGTTGTCCTGTAAACAACTATGAGCCATATGGTTCAGAACATTGTAAATGACAAGCTACAAAAACTGACCTTTGTGGATAGGCACAGAAATAAAACCAGTATCTTCTCCAGGCAGAAATTGTGCTTGTTATGTAGACCCGCAAAAAGGTGCCTTACCCCTCCCTTTGGGAAACTGAATGTTTGAGCTCTTTGGGTTGAAAAATAAAGGGAAGACTCGGAAGGCAGAACTGGGAATTTGAAGGGATAGGTTGGTATAGAAGTTGAGAAAATGGACTGGGTTTCTGCCCATTTCCCCCCGGTATTTTTTCCATCTCTTTGCTTCCATTCAGTTATCATCTGGACTTTGCATCACTGATGTGGCATAAAGAGCTCATATTATGTGATGTTTCTCATGCATCTAAAAATGGAGAGGACACGTGGACAAGAACATAAACCATTGCCTTGTCTTCCTCAGGGTTAAATTATAAATTTACACAGTGCTTTTTTTCTAAAAAAAAAAAAAAGATGCCGGAACTCAGAGGTCCTGTCACTGGGAGTGATGCTGGTGTCTTGCTACAGCATCGCTGCCCGTCCTTTGCACCACTGCCCCTGCGGCTCAGACCCACATGCCATGGGGATTCCCCTCCCCATAGTTGCCATGCCGCGGCCCCTGCTGAGCCCCCACCCGGAGCTGCTCCAAACCCCGACCCAGAGCTGTGTTCCTCGTGGCAGTGGTCTCCAGCACCAAACAGCCTCTTTCCAACCACATCCAGAAAAATTTGTAACAAACATTGGAATTCTCAAGGCCACATTTGGTATTTCCCAGCAATCTGTTACTGGAAGGAAAAAGCAATCCCTGCTGCATTACTGATCCCAGAGAAACATTTGCATGTATGCAGGTATCCTTAGGGTGCCATAGTTATGGATGAGAAATATTGGTTGCAAAGTTGGCATTTCTGGATGTAATACAGATATTTTGGACTTATTTTTGTTTCTTTGCATGTTTGATATTTTTAAAAAGGCATATGCTACTGACTACACTTATGCACATATGTAACATCTTTTGAAAGATTGTGACTAAACAAAATTTTAATGTACAGATAATACCACCAGAAATTATTTTAGCCTTTTTAATAAATGTTGTTATTGATGTTAAGCTCACCATGGAAAACATCATATATTGTTATGTATATACTAGGTTAATTATTTAAAGACTGAACTGCAACATAACTACATTCTAAATAATCTATTTTTCAAAACACACAACAGTCCAAACAGTAAAACTAAAGTCCAAATTAAGAATATTTCATTCTTAAGAATTGTTTAATTTAAAGTGGTTTAGTTGTAATAGATGGTTATAGATTCAAAATAGTTTTCAAGAGTGTACAAAAGATACTATTTTTTCTAGCATCAGCTAAATTAGACATATTACATTGAGAAAAATGTTTCTCATTTCTTTCCTGTTACCTTTATTGATTTCATTGCAGAGATGTTAACATAATAGATTATTTTGTTACCTAATTTTACCTTCCAAAAGACAGAAGCAGATGAAAAATGTGAGGTTCTTTCCTGTTGACTTTTTTGAATTAGCTGTCTTAGATTCTAAAAGTTTAGTTCCTAAAGAAGTAACCTTGTAAATAATTGTAATGTCCTCCTCTAGTGCAGGGTAGGCAACCTTGGCTCTTTTATGACTCAAGGACTTCAACTCCCAGAATTTCTGAGCCACTATGGCTCAGCTTGGAAACCTCTCTCTTTCCCCTCAGCGTGGCTGGCTCAGGATTTCTGGGAGTTGAAGTCCACGAGTCATAAAAAAGAGCCAAGATTGCCTACTCCTAAAGCCAATAGAGGGAGCTTTTTTTGCAAAAAAAAAAAGGTGTCAGAACACCATTCTGAGCGTTCTATGAGAAAAAAAGCCCTGAATTTACATAGCATGAAGCAGCCCCTTTACTCTTGCCTGATAGTACCATAAGATGGGAAAGTGGTGGAGGGAACAAGCTGAGATCATTGTATGTGGATGAGATTTTAAAACATATCTCTTCATTTTGCTTGCAGCATTTCTCTTTCACACTCACTAAACATTTATCTATATAAATCTATATAAGTAACATATAAATAACAAAGGCAGGGTTGGATAAATCAAAAGTTGGAATTAAGATTGCTGGGAGAAATATCAACAACCTATGATATGCAGATGATACCACTCTAATGGCAGAAAGTGAAGAGGAACTAAAGAGCCTCTTGATGTGAGTGAAGAAGGAGAGTGCAAAAGTTGGCTTGAAACTCAACATTAAGAAAACCAAGATCTTGGCATCTGGCCCTCTCAATTCCTGGCAAATAGATGGGGAAAAATGGAGGTAGTGACAGATTTTATTTTCCTGGGCTCCAAGATCACTGCAGATGGGGACTGCAGCCAAGAAATTAAAAGATGCTTGCTCCTGGGGAGGAAAGCCATGGCAAATCTAGACAGCACACTAAAAAGCAGAGATGTCACCCTGCCAATAAAAGTGCATATAGTCAAAGCTATGGTCTTCCCAGTTCCAATGTATGGCTGTGAAAGTTGGACCATAAGAAAGGCTGAGTGCCAAAGAATTGAGGCCTTTGAACTATGGTGCTGGAGAAGACTCCTGCGTGTCCCTTGGACTGCAAGGTGTTCAAACTGGTCAGTCCTAGAGGAGATCAACCCTGACTGCTCTTTAGAAGGCCAAATCCTGAAGTTGAAACTCAAATACTTTGGCCACCTAATGAGAAGAAAGGACTCACTGGAGAAGAGCCTAATGCTGGGAAAGATTGAGGGCAATAGAAGAAGAGGACGACAGAGAATGAGGTGGCTAGACAGAGTCACTGAAGCAGTAGGTGTGAGCTTAAATGGACTCCAGAAGATGGTAAAGGACAGGAAGGCCTGGAGAAATGTTGTCCATGGGGTCACGATGGGTCAGACATGACTTCACAACTAACAACAACAATATATACATATACACACTCTACATATATGTAATACAGCATACAGTATTCTCCAAAGGGGGTGTTGAGTCAGCGGTTAAAGATATTGAGCTCATCAGTTGGAAAGCTGACAGCCTGGGTTTGAGACCCAAGCACCGTGCAACAGGGTGAGCTCCCATTACTTGCCCCAGCTCCTGCCATCCTAGCAGTTTGAAAGCATGCATATGTGAGTAGATAAATAGGTACCACTTCAGTGGGATGGTAAAAGCACCACGCCCAGAGTCAGACATAAGTGGACAGGGGAAACCTTTCCCTTTATATTCTAACTGGCTGGAAAGGGTTAGGGAACAATTGAATCAATGTTTTTCAAACTTGGCAATTTATGTTCCCCCTTCTTAAAGTTACCAAGCTGGAAAAATACTGGAAGTGGAGGGGGGGAGAATACTTATGCTGAAGGTCTGAGCTCTGTCAAAATAATAACAGCTGCTTTCAATGTATTAATGTATCATATGGTTTAGCCTTCAGCAGCTCATCCTTCTGCATTGAGAAGGAAGGCTTTAAACTGGGAGTGGTGATAGGTTGGCATTCACGCGGCATTTACTTGAAAGCCAGTAATCAAACTGAAGGGAATAATAGATGAGAAACCCTTTTCAGACCTTTCTCCTTAAATCAGCAGTCTTGAGGAAATTCACTGAAAAAGGATGCCCAGGCAAACTTTAATCCCTTGACTAAACTCCATCCCTAATGTTGCCATCTCCTATTTTCTTGCATCACATTTTACAGATGGAATTTAAATATTCATGGTTTTAGAAAGCTAGAGCAGACATCAATGATTGGTATCATTACTGAAGTTTTATGTTTTCAAAAATGGAAAAAAATACTTTGTTATGACTTTGAAATGCATGCAGGGTTCGTGCAATCATGCCCAAGACCATTTCAGCTTCTTACAAATGGAGGGTTGTCAGAACTGATCACTGCAATAAGCCAAGTAACTCCTTGCTTTCTCTCTGGGAAGATATGCTAGAAGGGCAGTTAAAGCCAGCAAGCAGATGAATCACCTTCCCAGTGAGGAAAGATGAAAGCAATTTGAGGACACAAATCACTGTGAAGGAAAAATGTGGAGATTTGACAGAGGTCTACTATATAGAGAGAATAGACTCCAAACGGATATCACTAGATGAAATTTAGCAGCAGGATTGAATGAATGTGTAATGATGGGGCTCACCATCTTAAGACCTGGTGATGGGGAGTGGATTTGGTGGTTTTGTAAAGTAATTCACTGTGGGTAGATCTGCCACTATCTATTAACTCTAAGTTAAACTAAACCACAGCAGTGGGGATTTATTAGTAATGTACATCTCTGAAGTTCCTCTACCCTCAGCATAGAGTATTTAAGAACTATAGCAAAAATAGAATCAACAGAAGATAAAACTTTGCCAGTCTTCTAAAGCAGGGCTTTTCAACCTTTTCACCCATTCTACCACTTTAAGGATATGGCAATATCTGAGTACCACCAGTCGCCTAGCAAGGTGTCAAAAACTTGATGACCAAAAAAAAAGGAAAAAGTGATAAAGTACAGCTAGTCCTTGACTTACAACAGTTTGCTTAGTGACTGTTCAAAGTTACAAGAGAAAAAAGTGACATGACCATTTTGTCCATTGCAGCATTCCCAGGGTCTTATGATTGACATTTGGATGCTTGGCAACTGATTCATATTTATGATGGTCACATTGTCCCAGGGTCACATGATCCCCTTTTGCAGCCTTTGGACAAGCAAAATCAATGGGGAAACCAGATTCACTTAACAACCGTGTTACTAATTTAACAACTGCACTGATTCACTTAACAAATGTGGCAAGAAAAGTCATAAAATGGGGCAAAACTCATTTAACAAATTTCTCACCCCTTCTCCTTTTATATCCTCTCCTCTTCCCCCCTCCTCCTTGTATATCAGGGGTGTCAAACTTGATTTCATTGAGGGCCACATCAGCATTGTGGGGGGGGTGGCCAGCTCAACATCGCTCAGATCAAGGGGTGCCCATAGAGGGGGATCTGGGGAGTCTCCGGTGGAGGGACCTAGGACTGGGGTGAGTGCCAGGGCATGGTCCACCAGAGGAGCCCCTCTTGGGCCATGCAGGGGACTCCCAGACCATGGTATGGGCTGCCCAGAGTCCTCGGCAGTGGAGGCTGCTGTTTCTGCCGAAGTGTTGCGAACCGGCCGAATCCCACCACTGACCTTTTCTCTTTTGACTCTTTCTCCAGCATCTCTTTATTTTTTTCTCTCCCTCTCCAGCCAATACTGCCTCGTTTTATAGCCTCTCCTGTCTCTGCCCCACTCTTCCTTTCTCTTCTGGATGAGCTGGAAGTGCCGATCCTGGGCCCTTTGTCTCACTCCAGCAACTCTGCAGCTCCTGAGGACTCTCTCATGACAATTTCTGCACTGCGCCGCTTTGGCCCATTCCCTCCCTGCTACACTTGGCTAGGCTGGGCAGGGCCACATACCACCTGCCAGATGCCAATGTACCACCGGTGGCATACATACCACTGGTTGAAAAGCCCTGTTCTAAAGGTATCAGATGTTTTTAGTCCTCTGCTGAGGTAAGTCTCTTTACTGGTTCAAGTTCTGGCACCAGAAGTTGTCCATGGCACCAACCATGGTACCAGAGGAACACAAGAGACCCTCCAGATCATAGTCTTGCTCCTGCTGGGTGAATACAATCCTGTTTATAGCCAAAGGGAAAAATTCCAAGGAACCAAACAGTTTCTGGGCTAACAGGCACTCTAACTTGCTGGGATTTAGCCTGAGTCTATTTTGACCATACAGTCCTTGACAGCTTCCAGGTAGCAAGTGAGGGCATTCACTACTTTTCCTGTTTAGTCCAGGATTGAAATCTACAGCTGAATGTCATCAGCATACCATATAATGAATCACTTCTCCCCATGGTTTATATAGTTGGAGGGGACTGAACTGTAAGAAAAACCTCTCCACTATTGAGTGGGACTGCTTGTTTAGGAAGGAGCAGAACCATTGCAAAACAGTGCATCCATCCCCATCCCTTGTAGGCAGCCCAGCAGGATATCAGAGTTAATGATATAAAAAGCCACTGAGAGGTCTAACAGGACCAGAAGGGCTGCATTCCCTGCCATTCAGGTCCTAGTGCAGTTCTTATGGATAAAAGAGCAACCAGTAGAGTTTCTATTCTGTACCCAGAGTTGAACCCAGATTGACCAGGATCCAGACAATTCATTTCTTCCAAGGTTCTGTTTGAAAGTGGAAAAACAAATAGGGTATTCATAAGATGGCATGCCTATTTACATATGCCATCTTGTGTTTATTTTCATTTATTCTTCAACTGTAGTCTTGTTCTGTTTACCTCAGCTGATGGATTTGCAAATCTAAGCAGAGTCTTTTCAACTGTGAGCCACTGAAGATAGTCCAAGAAGCCCTGACACTACATTCCAGTATTTTCTATCCTGATATCTGCCCCACCCCCCACAATTAGATGTGATAGATTGCAGTGTCTATCATTATTAATTTGGATAACCATTACACTTTCTTTGGAGCCAAACATGTAAACTAACTAAAGGTTGATGTATCTAAGTTAGCCCCTGTAGTCATCAACTTTTGATTTGATACTTGGTGATTTTTTTAATAGTGTGTGTCTGGATGGCTTACTGGTAATCATGTAATTTGTTGCACATATTTAATATTTTCCCATCATTGTATCTATTAATGTAATATTTGAGCATCACATGAAAACTCTGGGAAGATAGAAAAGATGAGATTTATCAGTTTCGTGGGTATATGTCACCCCTTTCACTTGCAAAGAAGATCTACTTTGCGTCTAACAAAACAATGCAAAGCAAAAGCTAAGGAGAAGGGCATCACTAGAAATCAGAAATATGGAGTGTATCAACATGTACCTGTTATCTTCTACAGATTGGGTCATTTTCAAGTGAGATGGCTCCAAATGAAAGTGATATACATATATTAAGTTTTACATGGTGATAAAGAGGCCTTGTGACACAGAGCAATGCAAGCCTCTTGCTGTTTTCCTCTGAACTAGTTAAGCTTTTTTCCCGTATTCATCTTGGAAATGGGCTGGATAAGCAATGCTAATATTAATACTGCATCACCATTAAATTGCTGTCACCATGATGGGCCTCTAAGCGCATTCATCCATTCTAGACAGCATTCTAGCAGACAGCAACCTCACCATCAAAATAAATAGCCCTTAAAAGCAGAGACAGGAGACAAGCAGACTCCTGGGGCTCTGAGCCATGGCAGATACAGGGCTGTACGCTATACAAAGTCAAAGAGCACAGCACTTGGGAAAAATATGTTGCTTAACATGCCCATCAATTTACAAGTTTCCAAAGGCTCAAATATAACTTGCCACACTGCCCAGCTTCAAACTTGTTTTAAACCAGAATCAGGAACTGGCTGGGAACCTGGGCATATTAGGGAGTTCCCAAATGCATTAGTCCTTCAGATTAGGGTCCTTCAGATTAGTGAAGAACAAAGAGAAGCCCAGGACCCTAGAAGGTATACCTGTTAAAATAATGCCTCTGTGGTAAAAAGGTAAAGGTAAAGTTTCCCCCGCACATGTGTGCTAGTCGTTTCCAACTCTAGGGGCCAGTGGTCATCCCCATTTCAAAGCCGAAGAGCCAGTGCTTGTCCAAGGATGTCTCCGTGGTCATGTGGCTGGCATGACTAGATGCCAAAGGCGCACGGAACGCTGTTACCTTCCCACCGGAGTGGTCCCTATTTTTCTACTTGCATTTTTACGTGCTTTCGAACTGCTAGGTTGGCAGAAGCTGGGACGAGTAACAGGCACTCACTCTGTTACGCGGCACTCAGGATTCTACTCGCCAAACTGCCGACCTTCTGATCGACAAGCTCAGCGTCCTAACCCACTGAGCCACCACGTCCCTTTTGCCTCTGTGGTGGCAGGTGGCAATTTTTTTTGTGAATGAAAGCATATGAAGACCTGAATAATAAAATCTGAGGGCTTTCAGCCTCTGACCCTGATAGCCCATGCTAGGATCTCATAAACTGAGTGGGCATCCTTGGTCCAGTCATCCTGAGAACCTTGAGTCTGCCTATCAGACCATCCGACAGGGCATAGCTTGCCTCAGAAACTAGGTTAATTCTTGTTTCCGTTCCCATTTTGCCTCTCTCACTCAGCCCTGGATACAAAACACACAAAGGACTATAGATCCTTTCAATTCAGCCTGCTCAGAATGCAATCTTTTGGCTTTGAATATTTTGGTACTCTGGAAAGGAGAATTTATGCAAACCAGCAGTTTGCCTATATTGTTGTTCTCTCTCTGACTTATAGCCAGTTTCCCCAATTGATGATGCAGGAATAATTCCAGTTAGCATATATAACAGCTCTTCCCTCCTGAGAACAAAAGTGCTGTCTATTAATCATAAATACAGTGATTAATTTTAAGTTATTCTCTCATTAAACCCACAGTGTCACTGCTTTACTTTTCCTAATGGCAGGGAAGCCCAGTTTCCAGGTTTGTCTGTTTCTTACAATTCCCGATGGAGTCTGTGACCTGTCAAGGCTACTGACAAAACCTGAAGGAAGGTGGAAATCCTTTTTAAAACTCACAAGCCTCACCCTACTGATCTCCAGAGCAGAGCTGCTGCCTTCTTTCTCATGTATTTTCAAAATGGTTTTATTATGACTTTGGGTGCCCACTGTTAGATCCTAACTTTATGTGATGTTAAATGGATTGCCTGCGGCTTCATGTATCCTTTTTTTCCCCTTTGAAACTACATTACCCAGAGAGGGAAAGTATAAACCTTCTTTTCCTGCCATAATTCTACCAAAAAAACATCTCTCCTCTGCCATCACCATGCTACAATTACAACTCTATAATTGCAGAGTGAAGGGGAGACATTTTAAATCTGATCTTCAGGATTACAGACGAATAAAGAACATGACAGGCTCTGCCTTCTGGCTTCAAATCTAAATGATGTGAAAGCAGGAGGGAGGGAAGGGAAGGGAGGAGGAAAGAAATCAGATGCAGTCTGCTGATTTTTATACCATCAGGACTGCAGTGAGGGAAGGAAAAGTGAAGTCCATTTCACGTGCATCCATTTCAAAATGGGAATCATGCTGTAAGTGACTCATACAATTAGGCTCTCAGTCTGTCTGGCCCAAGTGGAAAGATACTATGGCTACAGCAGACCAGGTTAAGCATCTCTGTGATTCTACAAAGCATCATGTTTCTGATCCTCAATGTTTTCCCAGGATATCTCCCAGAAACCAGGCAGTTGGGAGACTCAAAGAAAGAAAAGATACTAAAGTAGAGTAAAATGAGGAATACACAAATGGATTTTTTTTTAGGGGATTAGAGGCATGTGCATTGCCAGGAGCAGAAGTGTAGGACAGGCAGAATCTGTTCTTCAAACAAAAGTAGAGTGACCGTGATGGAAGCCATGGGTCAAGGATGGGTTGAAGGATTATTTGAAAGCAATCTTACAGTGAAAGCTTCCTCTACTTATCCAATTGTTCAATGAAAGTCCAGTCTAACAATAAAGAAGGGAATGAAAGACTCCTACTGATAGTTAGCATGTTGACACTCATCAAGGAAGCAGATACTCACATGGCTGATCCTATCCTCCCTTTAATTATCATTTACTTCTAATAAAAGTATAGTAATTATTTATAAATATAAATATATAATAGTAGGCATATTGTCAGGCTTGTCCCGATTTGATCATTTAGGAAAGAAAGACCCTCGACTCCATTTCTGAAGTGAAAGGTTAATTTTTACCAAAGTCAAGTGCTTACAGCATAAGCAAAGCTGGATCTGAATATTCCCACTCAAAGTCTGCATTTTCCCCTCTTCCCTGTATTTGGAAAGGCTTTGAGATTTGGTGCCTCTTTGATGGAGTTTTGCATTCCATTCTCAGGGCTCCATTCTTGATCAGCCAATCTGTTCTGGATGGACATCTCTGATTCCTGTCACTCTGTCATTCCCCTCTCTACCTCTTACCTCTCCCTTTCCTACATTTTATGGCAGGATGCCAGTGAAGCATGTTGAAGATGGCAGACCTGACGCCTATAATATGAACTTGCACATGTTCATCTGCACTCTTTTTGGTGCTTATTTGGGAAGGGGGAGAGGGGGGAATAATAACCTCATTTTTAGCAGTCTATAAGTAGTAACCAATGAGGCCTGAGGGAATAAGTGCAGACCTTGAAAGACTGAGGCAAGAAAGTTCAGCAGAAGGAAAACTTTCTATAGAGTGCTGGAACTAATTAGGATTTTTGTGTACTTCTTGAAGAAGAAAAGGAAGGCTGAAGTTAAAAAAAACTAAGCAGAACAAAACAAGGAAGCCTCCATTAACCATCCAATTTGTTTTCACATATCAAAGCAATCATTACTATTACTGCATTTGTATCGCTTTTTCTTCCAAGAGATTTCAGAGTTGCATGCGTAGGTGGTAACAATATCATTATTTTTATACTACCAAGATAGATTTATTACATCTAGGCTGCAAAAATCAGTTGATTACAAGCTGGCAACAAACATGAAGTTTTCTGTGCCTCTTTGTTGCCTCTAGTGATCATCCAACATTCTGTAGTCCAGATACAATAACTTTATGCCAGGAATCCAGGGATGCCTGGCTAAAGGCATCTGGCAAACTCTGAGGCTAAGCAGGGAGCTTTAAATCAGATCTTTAAAGCTCAGCATTATCTATGACATTAATCTGGTTTTATGGTCATAAATCAGGAAACTGTGATAATTTCTTTTTGAGATTTACTATTCTTAACTATATCCTTCCCTGGTGAGATTTTCAGTTTGCTTGTTTCAAACAAGTAAAACCCATATAATACCAGATGCAAGAAAAAGGAATAGGGGAGAGCCATATAATCAAGAATGCCAAGTTGTAGAACAATATTTCTCAAACTTGGAAACCTTAAGATGTGTAGACTTAATTCCCAGAATTCCAAAGCCAGCCATAGAAAAACAAAAAATGCAGGATATTTGTTCCTTGGTTACTCTAGGAACAGTCAAGTTAGGACATATTGTCTGTGATAATGCCTGTTAATGTATTGGCCATTTTTCTGTGTAAAATCACTTGCTTAATGTCTGATCACTTGTTTAATGTCTAACCTACTTTGTGTTATATAACGGTTGCTGTACTGAGCCAGACTTGCTGTCTCCAGGCTGATAATGAGGTTTGGGGTGGGAAACTACTACTTTAAACCTATTGGTCACTGCTTAGAGGCCAACCACATAAAACATATAAATAGCTGTGCATCAGCTATTACGGTAGCTTGCTTCTGTTGTTTGCTGTTTAAACACCTCCTCTTGCTTAATGCCTAAAGAACTGAAGATCTAACAATGCCCATGAAGTAAGAGACGGGATCTGGAAATGAAAAATGTGCCCTTTGAGTTCCCTTACTTCTCATCATTCTTTCTTTTTTTTTTAATTCCATTTATATCCCGCCCTTCTCCGAAGACTCAGGGCGGCTTACAAGCTTAGCAGTAGCCTTCATTCCATGTATATGCCTGCTTATTAGGGCTTTTACACACACCCCAAGCGGCATTATTACAAAGTCAGCTTAATTGCCCCCAACAATCTGGGTCCTCATTTTACCTACCTCGGAAGGATGGAAGGCTGAGTCAACCTTGAGCCTGGTGGGACTCGAACCTGCACTAATTGCAGGCAGCTGGTGTTACTTAAGGAGGCATTAGCCCACTGCTCCACCAAGGTATTTTCAAAATACCCAATGGTTTGCCTCCTAACAATATTTTAGTTAATCTTCTACAGAGTATTGTTATATAGTTAATTTCATGTATTTTGCCTCTAACAGTGAATCAAGCCTTTCTGTTAAAGGTTAAAAAAATCCTCTTTAATTGTGGAGTCACATGGCTTTTGCAGTTATTCTATCCCTTCAGGGTTCCTAGGGAAAAAGTATTCTCATACAAGTAAGATTGGGTCCATGTAGAAGAATCTTTGGTATATTTACTTAGCCCTGAGTCCTATTAGTACAAAGGTTATACTTCTATGATTTTAACCTTAAAACAAACAAAACCCATGCAGATACATTCAACATTTAGCCAATTAAGTCTAATGGATTTTCCTCTGAAGTAAGTGGGTTTAGCATTGCAACATTATAATGTACCTTTCAAATCAATTTTGGGACAAAGTAATTTGTTTATTGTGGGGCAATTCAGACAGACCCTGCTGAGTTATTTTCCAAAGCACCAGAACACAAGACAAAAACAATGGATGGAAACTAATCAAAGAAAGATGCAAGCTGGAATTAAGGAGAAACTTTGTAACAGTGAGAACAATTAACTAGTGGAACCACTTACCCTCAGAAGTTATGAGTACTTCATTACTGGAGGTCTTTAAGAAGAGACTGGACAGCCACTTGCCTGAAATGGTATAGGGTCTCCTTCCTTAGCAGAGGATTGGACTAGAAGACCTCCAAGGTCCCTTCCAGCTTTATTCTGATTGATTGATTGATTTGCTCTGCAAAAATAAAAAGGCCTGGCCAACATCAGAAAGAGGGCCTGTTTATCCAAGTTGCTTGGTTGAGTAAGGTCAAGGACAAAGATGATTATGATGATGACCCAAGCTGCTTGGTTGAGTAGGGCCAAGCAGGGATTTGTAAGCAAGAAAGTTTCTCCAGCTTTAAATTCTTCATAATTTAAATTCTTTGTAATTTTAGAAAGGTAGGTAAGGTAATTTCAACAAGTGAAGACCTGGTCTACATTTTAATTAATGCCCTTCTCTTGTTGCAGTATAATTTGGCACTTTTGTACTTTTATTTTACCACTAAAATAAATGCGCCAATTATTATATTTGGGTTTTCTAAGTAGAATAATCTGATCTAGTGCTTTCTGGAATTTGATCTTTCATCAGCCAGTCCAATATTGTTCACTAAAAATATTGATGTCCTTTATAAAAAGAAGTGGCTTTTGAAGGAAATAAAGATTTTCAAGGATACAGTCTAGCAATATCTAGCTGAATTGAGCAAGAAGTTGGAATTGTGGAGTTTGTTTTGCAACATCTTGCTGCTTCCAAAACCATTTTTACACCAGATTCCCCCAAAATTAGTGGGAGAAATTGGGAAAATGTTTCAGGAGAAATTGTATATAGCAATTAGCCAAAGTGCTTCCATTAAATGATAATTCCAGATGAAGATTTGATTGCTGATAGACTACATTTTTTCCCTGCCTAATTTTTAATCAAAGGTATTTCTCTTAATAATGTTAACTTTTTACTATTTTCTCAAGCTGGAAGGAAAATTGAATGAGCTGTATTACCTGAAATACTGCTTCCAGTCTGGGTCACCATATTAAGAAGTGTTGAGACTGGAAAAGTGCAAAGAAGAGCAACTGAGATGATTAAAGGCCTGGAGACTAAAACATATAAAGAACGGTTGCAGCATTTGAGAATGGCTAGTCTAGAGATAAAAAGGACTAGGGGGCACATGAAAGCAGTATTTCAGTATTTTAAAGATTGCCACAAAGAGGAGGGGGTCAACTTATTTTCCAAAGCACCAGAGGGCAGGACAAGAAGCAATGGATGGAAAATAATCAAGGAGAGAAGCAACCTAGGACTAAGGAGAAACTTCCTGACAGTTAGAACAATTAATCAGTGGAACAGCTTGCCTCCCAAAGTTGTGAATGATCAAACACCAGAAGTTTTTAAAAAGAGATTGGACAACCATTTGTCTGAAATGGTAGAGGCTATAAAAAGGCAAAAAAATGGTAAGACTCCAGGTCCAGATGGATTACCTGCAGAGCTTTATAAATCATTACAAGATGTATTAAGTCCTACTTTGAAAGAACTGTGTAATGAAATAGTCCTGGAGGCTAAAATACCAAATACATGGACTGAAGCCAACATTAACATTAAGCCAAAGAAGACTCTGACCTAACACAAATAAAAAAAATATATAGACCAATATTGACTATAAAATTTTCACCTCAATAATAGCAGAAAGACTAAAGAAATCTTTGATTGCATTTATACATATAGACCAAAATGGTTTTCTACCTAAAAGACAGATAAAAAATAATTTAAGAATGATTAGAGTACTATGAAATTCATTCAGGGAGACAGATGGCTTTAATATTCCTTGATGCACAGAAAGTGTTTGACAATGTAAACTGGCAATTCAGGTTTCAGCAACTTGTGGAAATGGACTTTGGAGAAAACTTTATAAATGTAATTAAAACAATTTATCGTAAACCAACAGCCAAAATAATTGTAAATGGAGATTTCACAAAAAACTTTAACATTAAAAAAGGCACAAGACAGGGATGCCCACTATCTCCATTTCTATTTATTCTAACACTGGAAGTATTGAATAGAAACACCAGACAAGATATAGAAATTAAAGGACTGGAGATAAAAGATGAAAAATATAAACTACAAGCGTTTGCAGATGACTTGGGTTTTATATTGGAAGATCCATTGAAAACAATCACTAAAGTTATGGAGAAAGTAGAAAAAATTGGAACAGTGGCAGGGTTGAAAATAAACAGAGAAAAGACTAAAGTGCTAGCAAAGAATCTAACAGAAAAACAAAAAAACCATCTAACCAAAAAAACCCCAAATCTTCAAATAGTCAAAAAAGTCAAATATTTGGGAATTTATCTAACAGCAAGATGTATAACAATAAAAGAAGATAACTATGTAAGGCTGCTAAAACAAATGAAATTGGATCTGGAAGAGTGGAAAAACCTACAACTTTCAATGCTGGGGAGAATAGCAACAGTGAAAATGAAAGAACCCAGCTTGACTAAGGAATAAGAGAAATGATTTCACATACATTACAGTTGAGACAGGAGTCTTGGGAGAGACGACTCTTGTCCTGCTTTTTGTATGCCTTCCATTCTTCATTACCCCCTCCCACTTTCTTCCCTGGTCTTTATTTTTGCATTAACCAATAGATCCCATCCACTTACAAATGATCCAATCCTCTGCTGCTTCCCAACAACTTTCTTCCAGCAGCACCTTTACACCAAGCATAATTAAGGAGGACTGTACTCAGTTATATTTGTAATGGTTGCCCTTTCTTGACGTCGTTCCTTTTCTCTTTGGAATTTGTTGGTGTAAGCACATGATACAGTGCTGTAAAGCAACAGTCAGAGTAACACATGACGCCTATAAGTGCCATCAGAATAGTATATTTAAAAAGAGCCTCAGAAGTTTTAGAAGCACAGGATGCACAATTAACAGCAAAGCAATAAAAATGGTCAATATGTCACCGTTTCCGCCCCATATGTACTTCCATATGATGTCAAAAATACAAGTATACAAGAAGTGGATTGTGTGTCACAATATACATTTCATCTTTGTCTACTCTGTACGTACAAGACAATCTTGGGGCAGATGCTTTCTATGAGCAATTTCACAAGTTATCACTGTGTTACTTATCACATAGATAACATAGAGCTAACTCGCAGTTAAGTACACAGGCTGTGTATGTGCAACATACTAGGCTAAAATAGAGTTGGATCATTTATGCTTCAGCTGATCATGGGAACCAGGCCATCTCATTAAATCCTAGCATATTGGGGTACACATGTTATATGAATATTGCGCTTAACCCCACATTTCATTTTATCCTATTGTATGATCTAGCTATAGTGTTCCTATTTATACTTTCCTATACTCTGAGACTTAGAAAAAACATGGAAAATCAGCTTGTCCAACCTTCAGGCCAATATTAGAGACCTGTTTCTCATCATACCATAATGATTCCAAAATAAAGGCATGCATGCCACAGGGACATAAATCACGGCAATTTTGTAAATTTCCTTATTACATGTGTGACATCTTTTGTTGTTGCTGCTGCTTTCTCCCAAGTTTCCATTTTGTTTCATGGCTTTATGATAGGAAGAACCATCCTCAGCCAGGACAAAATGCTGGGAATTACATTCCGTTTCATGTCTTCTGTTCTCTCATTCAGAATGCTAAATACAGTCCACCTTCTCTTAAGTTCCAAGAGCAGAAAATATAAGATTATATCATGCCCTCATGTATCGGTTTTTGCATAACTTCCACTCCCACCTTGTGCATGGGGAAAATATGTTTGCACTGTGCATGTTCTGTGTAATTCAGATGCCTGGGCATATTAAATATCCACCAACGTTATCCATTCCTAAGATTGGAAAAGGATGCACCAGCAAAAGAGCATCCAGGGGCATCGGTGGGGAAGTAAAAAGTTCAAACTGGTGGCTATCACTGCATCACTGGAGCCTTGAACCATGAGACACATAAATAAGGAGCAAAGCTTCAATCCTGCAGTCCCAACTCCCATCTTGATTTTTTTTTTACTGGGCATCAGGAAAACCTGTGACATCCCTTGCCCATTCCTTGCAACAGAACAGAGATCTGACTAAGCTGAAAGTTCTCCAAGCTGTTAATTGATTAGCATATTCAGATGGTGCCTGAGAGAGAAAGAAATTCAAATAAAGCTTAGTTAAGCTAATGTCAATGTGCACACACACACACACCCCAAATATGAAACTGAGAAAGGAAATCAGGACTGCAAAGGCGCAGGAGGAAGAGCGGCAAGAGAAATGTCATGCTGTTCCATGGGAGAAGCTCCCGCTTTAATGACACACAAATGTAGCATCAGGGATAGGCAGTGATAATTTATGGAGAAGCAGCGAATGGCCAGCTTTGACACCCACAAAGAGGAGATGTCAGCTCAACATCTGTTCCTGGCTCTTCAACAACTAATTATTTCTCCACACGCGGCAGTCAGGTTGCTGGAAAAGCCCTGGGGTGGTCTCAGTCCTGTCAATAAATCCACATTGGACGAGCTAAGACAAAAATAATAAAAGCTTCAGGACTGGAATCAGATGATCAATTGAACTTTGCGAAGGTCACTTACAGCCAGAAGGAAAGGAGAGGGAGAAAGAGGGAGAGGGGACTTGGGGAAATTTGACCCACTTGTGCAAAAAAGCAGAATGAAAAAAAGTCCTCAGAGAAGTGACCCATGAAAGAAGGCTGACTCATGAGAGACTGATGCATGGGAGTGAGGAAATTCATTACAAGAAAAAAGGTCATTAGATCAGAAGAGATACAAAGATTAAAACTGCCCCCCCCATTTATCCTCAGAGTAAATGATATGATGGCCAGAGTCAGGGCCATAGAACCTCATTAGAGATTTTGGTCAAGTCACTCCTTCCCAACCCAACCTACTACCCAGAGTTATTTTTATGACAAAAATAGGACACTGTTGTGCAAAAATGTGAGATATAATTTTAGTAAACAAACAAACAAACAAACTCTAAAGTAGCTAAAAAAATGAACAACAGAATGCAGTTTAGGAACAAAGACTCAAGAGAGGGAAAATAAGCCAAGCGCAGGAAGCAATGGATTAGGGACCCCAGAAGAGCTTGAGGGAAAGTTTAAATGGAAGTAAAGAATGGGATCTTTTTAAAAAAAGAAGCTAGGCAGCATGAAGAACATGTGGATGGATGGTGTAGTAGTTAGAGTGATATGAACAAAGACTAAGATCTGCTTGCTGAGTGTTTTGGACTGTGGCCATATGGACACATGTTTATGAAATAAATAAATGAATACATTCTGAGAGTCACAAAGCTCACAGGGTGGCCTAGAGGGCAAATCCACACAGCTACCTAACTATGATATCCTGTACCATACAGGGAAATCATGATATCTTAAAAACCAGGCTGCCCCCAAAGCATACTCCTATAGTAGTCTGTATGGGTCTGCTGTGGGCCACTATCTCTTCAGATCTGCTGCACCCAAATCAAAGGTTCATGACTGCTAGTTAATTAAAATGAGTACATAAAAAGTCATCAATTAGGCCTGGTGTTTCCCCCCCCCCCTCCTTAGTGCCATTGACTGCACTATTGTCAAGCAGTCAATCCTATGATGCAGCACTAATGTCTATAGAGAGACCAATCAATTGGTTGATCACCTGGTTTATCAAAGAAAAAATAAAAATGTGACAGTGGGGCCTGGAGGTCTGGTTGCTTGTGCAGACTCTTAGGAGTAGAGACAAGGTCAGGAACCAAACAGATGCAGAACAAATTGTATTCACATTATTCGCCTCTTTTAAACACTCTTGCTTATGCACATCAGTTTGGCCTATATCATACACATGAAATGGAATAATGTACAAACCACAAATTCAGCCACAGAATAAAGTCATATTTGGGGCTGCTCTGGCTACTGGCTACCTTTGAGATAAAAGTGGAAGCAAGATACATGCTCTGAGACTAGGGAGTGAGGACTGTTTGCTGTGATTCAAGGAGATGATTTGGATACGGCCAAGACCAGTCATCATCCTTAACTCACATCTCACAGTTATTTAGAAGAAAACATCATGGCAGGAGAGGAGGGAAACTATGTACAACACCTCTGTGTGAATGTGAGGTATAACAGAAATAAACAAATAAACAGTTACTGTTTTTAAGCCAGGTCTCGCCTAATCTCTACTTGTACCTTTGATTTTTCCTGGCTAAATGTAAGACTTTGCTTTTCTCTACATTGAAATTCATTTTGTTGGATAGGGGCTATTGTTCAAGTTTGTTAAGATCCAAAAAGATCTTGACATACTTGAACAGTGGGCCCTATCCAACAAAATGAGTTTCAAAGTGGAGAAAAGCAGAGTCTTACATTTAGCCAGGAAAAATCAAAGGTACAAGTACAGATTAGGCAAGACCAGGCTTAAAAACAGTAACTGTGAGAGGGACTTTGGAGTCCTATTGGATAATCACTTGACCATGAGCCAGCAGTGTGCAGCAGCTGCCAAACAAGCTAATACAATCCTGGGTTTTATAAACAGAGGCATAGAATCAAGATCACTCAAAGTATTACTATTGCTTTATAAAACCCTAGTAAGACCACACCTGGTATACTGCAGTCAATTTTGAACACCATAACACAAAAAAAGATGTTGTGAGTCTGTAAAAAATTCAGAGAAGAGCAACTAAGATGATCAAAGGCCTGGAAACTAACACATACAAAGAACGGCTGCAGGACTTGGGTTTGGCTAATCTAAAGAAAAGAAGAAAAAGGGGAGACATGATAGCAGTATTCCAGTATTTGAGGGGCTGCCACCAAGAAGAGGTGGTCACGTTATTCACCAAAGCACCAGAGGGCAGGACAAGAAACAATGGTTGGAAACTGATCAAAGAGAGAAGCAACCTGGAATTAAGGAGAAACATCCGGAGAGTGAGGACAATTAACCAGTGGAACAGCTTACTCCCAGAAATCATGGGTGCTCCATAACTGGAGATTTTTAAGAAGAGGCTAGACAGTCACTTGTCTGAGATAGTATAGGTTTTCCTGCTTGAGCAGGGGGCTGGACTAGAAGACCTCCAAGGTTCCTTCCAGCTCTATTCTATTCTAAGGTTCTCCTATTTGAGCAGGGGGCTGGACTAGAAGACCTCCAAGGTCCCTTCCAGCTCTATTCTACTCTAAATATGAATTGCAAAGTAGACAGAGGCTGTCTAGAAAAGTGAAAGGGCAAAAGGGAAAACTCTGCTGTGAGAGTAAGGAGCAAGAAGGAAAAGAGAGCTCCACACAGGTTAGAGAAGATGAAATGGCAGAAGGCGAACCCAATATTAGAAATGAAGATGATGAGCAGTGGGGAATGAGAGTTGGAAAAACCTTATGTTCAGTGCCTGTGTTCATCTGTATGAGTGCTATTGAGCAATGAAGAGAAAATATTTCCACAAATAAAGACAAGTGGCTAATGTTATGTTGTGTAGTAGCAAATATTTCCCTTTCATTTCCACGTTCTTGATGTTTCTATCTATTGGTTTTAATGTTTGGAGCATCACTGTCAGAGATGTCCCACTGACTGGAATAAATCCTTCCTCTCAAGCTTGAATGTGAAATACTCAGCACTGTAGAGTTTCTCTGGCTTCATAAAAAAGATGAGTGAAAGGAGCAGGTTCAGACTGTAGTCAAACTCCCCACAGAGACATCAGTATTCAGCAGGGTGCAATACATTCATTTCCAAAAGTGCCAGCATACCCTTTTTAGTGCTGCTATCATCGTGTGCAATTCACTGAAATGTTACAGCATTATTAAAGGGCATATTAGCGCAATTAAAACCTATACTCAGATACAGAATTCAATATTGCCAAATGAAAATTTGACAGCCTTGGGTAGTTGGAAAAAATGAATATGCTTTCTGGGCATACAGATACAATAACACCACAGATCAGACAAGGTTGATAAAAGGGATAGCATTTTAGAGAAAGAAAAAGCTGTCACCAATGGTAGCACAGCCAGCTCTTTGCATTGGATTGGGACAGGCATTAGCCTTGCAGAAGTAATGCCAGCAACCCAAGGAGTCTAACACAGAGAGAGAACATTTGTGCAGCACTTTAAAGTGTCCACAAAATGCCACTATTGTTATATCAATAACTCTTGTAATAACTGGTGATAATAAAAAAGTGTCATTAGCACTTATTGCATGATGAGGACTGAAGGCCACCTAATGAAGCTGTTATCAAGGTTTCCATCCTGTGGTAAAATATACATATCTCTTGGTCAGTGGAACAGAAGTCTTTGAATTTCCAAAGTGAAAATAAACCAAGTTGACTCTATATAGCAAAGTCAATCAATGTCACAGTGGGAAATTCTATTAAATGATGAGAGAAAATTTACCTTCAAACAATAAAAGTCTCATCAGAGAGATTATATAATCTTTTCCTGTACAAAATCTCATTGTTCTCTCCTTGCCATTAGAATTTGCTTTCTGGAAAATGGGTACTTTTGACGGACATGTTCATGATGGCAGCCAATTTATGAACAAGCTACAAAATTGTCAGTGCGACCACCATTTTAAAAAAGTTAGGGAACCTTTGCTTATTGTTTAAAAAAAGGCATAAATCATCTTCCACAGTAATTTATTTTAAGAGTGAAAAAGATGTAGTAAATCAGGGATGTCAAACTCGCAACATCACGTGACGTGTCGCAACGTATCACAACTTTTTTGCCATTGTCGGCAATGGGGTGGGCGCGGTTTCACTACGATGCATCCAGCCCGCAGGCTGGCAGTTTGACACCCCTGTAGTAAATATTGGACACTTTTTTTTCTTACATTCCCTCTCTTCCTCTCCCTATCTATTGAATAACATTTTGGAGCACATCTAATGAATATAGGTGTCTAATGTTAGCCTCTTCCAGATATCAATACTGTGGTACCCTGAAAAGGTTTATACAGTCATTTAATGGTTGAACGTTAGCCAGAATATTATGACTGGGGATGTCTCCTTGTATAGCAACTTGTGCAGTCTTTGTTGACCTTTGACAGAGGGGATCCTCCCTGTAGGGGAAACAGAAAGGGGGGAGAGGTCTTCTGTCCTTGCCTTCTTAGTAGGGCTGAGAAGAGGGACTGGACCACGCATCATGCTTAAGGCAGGACCAGAACCCTCAGCCTCCTGGTTTCTAGCCTTGATATATAACCACTAATATCAAAGCTTTTATCCACTGCTCCACTTATAAAGAGAAAGTGACTGCCGTCAGATATGTCAGTATGAATATAAGCTTCAGTGGTAGTAAAAGAGCAGCAGATCTTTAGAATTGCCATCTGAGGGAAGCCCAACCGTGGGGCTGTCATGTGTGATGCAACAGGGCTCTCCTTACGTTAAAAGACTTATTGATTACTGGAAAAGGGTAATATATGGATTTAGTGCAGCTTCAGGCTCCTGGATTGGATGGAATGAATCTACATTTTAAGAGATTTTTCTGGGGCCAATTTTTCTACATTCCTGCCTATTCTGCCTATTTTTCAGGATTTGGGCAAGATATGGAGCCAATTCCGTCCTGCTTTCAAATTGTCAAAATAATTACAAACCATTTACTGTAGTTCTGTTAAGTGCTTCCTACAAGAAAGGGTCCACCCCAAGAGGTTAGGGGACAGTTACAACCCTTTCTCAAAGAATAATGGCCCAGTTTCAGGCACTTCCAATGAGAAGAGAAAAAATGGCCAGAGACAGCCACGATAGCGCCTTCTCCATCACTCCTTCCCTCTAGCTATATCTGAGCAGGCCAAATCTCTGAGTTTATATTGTGTTATGTGTATAATTTAAAGGGGGAAACTGAATTGTGGAATTCATAAACTACCGTCATATTGGAAGACAAAGTACTACCATTAATCTCTTAAGGAAGAAAGGGGAAGAGAGAAGAAGCCAGTTATAAAAATTCCTCTTCTCCCTTCCTTTGCTTCTGCAGGCTCCAGGGGCGCATTTATAAACGAGTCAAGCTGCAGCTCCAAATAAGTGTGCTTTGCATTGCAGATTTATCTTGCTACACCCCCCCCTCCCCTCCCCTTCTTCTGTGGCAAGCAATTGTGTAAATAATAGGCATTATTCTCCCAAGTTGTTTATACTAAGTAATCCTGCATATTTGTCATCCTGAAGTCCTTGCTAAGTCCACTATTGAGATGGTTAGTGGGAAAGAAACGCCCTTGGGAACTAGTTCCCCTGTAGGTTCTTACCCATTTAACTTTGATTTTTAAAGAAGTATTTTAATTACAAGGAAATGGGAAACTGTCATACTGCAAACTCTCAGCTTCTAGCATGATGGTTATTTACATGAATGACTTCAGGGTCCCACAGGCATTTTTAAAAAGTAGAAACAAAGGTCTTTTTATTAAAAATGTTAAAAAGCAATTGGGGATTGGGGAACAGGGTGGGGGCATAGAGGAGTGATGAAAACAGCCTTATTGAGTAGAGTTTCAGTACAGCTGAGAAATAATTAAAGGAATCAGAATCAGAATAACACAGCTGGAAGGGACCTTGTAGGTCATCTAGTCCAACCCTCCACCCAAACTAATTAATAGGAGTTGGTCAAGAACAGTGAGGGAATTAAGCATTGAAGCGCCAAGAATCTGATGCAAAGCTCTGCAATTAGGAAAAGTCACAGTAAAGAAATCAGAATAAAGGACCTCTGGCCAGAGAGATGTCCTTTGTCCCAAGGATTAGAGAGGCAGAAACCAAACAGATTAAGGAGGATATAGATAGAAGATAAAGGGGTGGAGCCATTCCATATGTAGAAGATAAAGGGGTGGAGCAGAAAAGTTCAGATGGCTCTGAACAATATTTTATTGGCCGCCCATCTTACCACTGGGTAACTCTGGGCAGTTTACAATCCTAAATATCTAGAATAAGGAACAAAAGGACAGGGTTAGCTAAGGGACAAAGCTTTAAGTTGAAGCAGAAAGGCTACCAAAGACTACAGAGCAAGCGAGAGAGAAAAGAGAAAATATCAGGCCTCTAAATGGAAGTTTCTCCCTGAAGTGCTAGAATCAGCTGAAATTCCATTCCCTGCAGCTAACAAGGGAGAGAAGAACTGCTCAAATGAGGGATGTTCAAGAATTAGAATTAGGAGAATCAGCTGTCTGTCATAAAGAGAGAGTGCCTGGTAGTTTCACCAGCAAGAAAACTGCCCATGAAATGACTGAAGAAGGATGAAGACTTAAAGTGGATTGTACCAGATGGGCCTGGATGGAGGGGAGCTGAAACAGAAGGAAGGATTAAACAGCCAAGCCTAGGAGAATGAGAAATATTTCTACATTTTTTTTCAGCTATTGCTTTGGCCATTCTGTAAGACAGATGGGAGAATTGGCTTGAGTAAATACACCTTAAGGAAATAGCACAGAGTGCTGTCTCTGTCTCTCTATATAAGAGGCATTTATTATGCATAGTATCTCAGCAAAAGAATCCCATTTAGTTAAACAGCTTTCCCTTGGTTAAAGTTATTTTTCTATCTATGTAATACTATCCATGTTGGTGGTTATTTTATTTTTTTAACACAAATACAGTAGGGAAGTTGTTCATGACTTCTCATAACAACCATTTGATTTTGTTCTTACTGAAATTACAAAGGAGGGAAATGGAGATGATTGTTAAAGCTGCCCTGTGGTCAAAGACCTAACAGCAAGCTTTTTAAAGCAACTACTGTAACACTGCTAGAGAGATCTTGCTTGGGGTATCTTAGGGACCTCCACAAGTCCAGGAAAGCTGCTGTGTAAAAGCAGGAGTTACTGTATGTATGCTTTGCCACAATTGCAAAAGCAACTTGTGAATAAGTAAGCTCTTTTTATGGCAGCTGTAATTTTCCAAAGTCAGAAGTACCCACCAGCTCAGAAAAAGATGTCCTATTTGTTCGTGGCTTCAATGACAAGACGAGGAGAGTGAGTTCAGCAAAGATCATTGTTTATTGCTTGCAGGAACTGAACTGAGAAACAGGGCTGCGAATGCAGCAATTTATACCCTGGCCTCTAGGTGGCGGCCAATAGGTTTAAAGTAACCTATTGCCGCCCTAGAGGCAGCCAATGGCGGCGCTGGAGACGGGTTATCTGAGGAGCTGGGAGCCGTTAGCCAGCTTCCCTGCTTAAACAACCTACCAGCAATTAACCCATGTGGTGTTCCCTTAACAAGACAAAGCCCAATACATTACACTATTCTTGGTAGTATTCTACTGTGGCTGAACTATATTGAATTCCACTTTGAATTCAATATGGTTCATTGCTTTGGTTAAAGACATGTTGGCTTCGATACTCTAATTATGCTTCTGAGCCAATAAAAGTTATTGTGTATTTTGCTTCCTTCTTCCTAATGCCCATCTTCCTTGTCCTTCGTAGTCTCTTAAGAGCAAGGATCACTGATGCCAAGGAAGTAAATAAAAGTAAAGCCACCTTCAAATTGAATTTGACTCTTATGACTTAAATGGATACATGCAAGTAGTTTATCATTGCATTATTCTCTATGGGGTTTTTTTGTTTTGTTTTCCTTTTTGATTTTACTAGCAAATAAACCCAAGTCACCATACAGTGACATACTAGGGGGGACTGCACAGTGGTAAGAGAAGAGGAAGGAAGCAGAAACAGCTGCCAAAGAGAAGTGAACTTAGCAAGTAGATGAGGAAGGAGACCTTAGTTCAGGGGTCAGCAACCTGAAACAGTGAAAGAGCCACTCGGAACTGGTTCCCTCACAAAAGGAAAAACTGGGAGCCGCAAAAAATGTGTGCGCATGTGCGTACATGTGCAGAACAGGGTTTGACTGAAGAGTAGAGCCAAGGTGAGATATGCACCTACCCTGCATATTTGAATTGATTGGTTGAACTTTTTTAGTCCCACTTTTTTTTCTTTTTGGACTGCACATGGCAGAGGACTGGGAGCCGCAGGAGACGGCTGAAAGAGCCGCATGCGGCTCCGGAGCCGCGGGTTGCAGACCTGTGCCTTAGTTGCTGAAAACTGTAGGATAAACTTGAGCAGCATGGAATAGGGAAAGAAAAAGAACAAACCTCATTTGAAAATCAACCATCTTAAGCCTAGAGTGAGAAGAAAAGACTACTTATTTTGGAAATGGTACTTTGTAAGAATCTGAACTTCATCTGAGAAAAGTGATCAATCTGCCCCTCTGAGACCTTTATCCTTTGCACAGGGAGGGAGAGGAATGAACGGTTGCACCAGAACTCTGGATGTCCCACCTAGACATGCTTGATAGATTTTTCTGACCAGTTGATCTATCAATCAGAATAGAATAGAGCTGGAAGGGACCTTGGAGGTCTTCTAGTACAGCTCCCTGCTCAAGCAGGCATTCTTATATCATTTCAAACAAGTGGTTGTCCAGTCTCTTAAAAACTTCAAGTGATGAAGCACCCACAATGTCTGAAGGCAAGATGTTCCACTGGTTAATAGTCCTCACTGTTAGGAAGTTTCTCCTTAATTCCAGGTTGCTTCTCTCTTTGATTAGTTTCCATCCATTGTTTCTTGTTTTGCTTTCTGGTGCTTTGGAAAATAAATTGATCCCCTCCTCCTTGTGGCAGCCTCTCAAATACTGGAATACTGCTATCATGTCCGCATTGCTTTATAAACTTTGTTTGCCAATGAAAATAAAAAACAACAGAGCCGTTACATCATAAGAAAGACATCAATCATTCCTGTACACTCCCTTATTCTCTCCTTCAGTATATCCCATCCATGTACATGTTTCCCAAGCTTGCATGAGATTTCTCTGGTGCAAAAGCTGATTACAAAAAGCAAGAAAGCAACAGTTAGACTAAACAATTTCCCTTTGTTCCAGAACCCTTCATAACAATCCCCAAAAGCTATAAGGTCCCTGCTGTTAATTTCCTGTAACAATGTGGATATTATTCCATACTATTTCTGTAACATGCAAACTTAAGCAGAACTTGTGGCTCCTGAATTTTTGAAGATTGTGGTTCAGAAGATTTGGAACTTGCATTGACTTTAAATCACATCTGTTTCAGCATACCAGTAGTATCCATTCCTTGACTCCTTTAAATTTTTAATCATGTTTTGGATTCTGTTTTCAAACTTTTATCTCTGCCTGTTTTGTTTATTGTAGCTCCTTTTGTTTGGTACCCTATGCCTGTTGAGATCCGATCTATTTAGTTACTCAATACAGCTTTTTTTCTCTGTCTCATCTCCACTTTTAATCTTTTCCCCTTTTCACTCTCTTTTTTATATTCTTAGATTGTAGGCCTTTGAGCAAAACCATTTTATAAAAGAATGATATTGCTTAATCATTATTATTACTATTAGATGGCTATGCAGATTCTGTACAGGTTGAACTGGTCCCTGGAAGCTACACATGCTTAATGCATCTCCTTTATTCCCATTAAAAGCAAAAAGCAAAAGCCTGTCCCTGCGGATACAAAGTTGGCAAGTCAGAGGGAAGGGTTAGGGCAAAACCTTCTGATGTGTTAATGTGTTTACTGGTATGCACTTTCTTTTAAATGCAAGGATGTATTCAAAATGTGATTATAATTAAAGGAGAGAGAAATAATTGCAAGACTAAACAGGCACTGTCTCCAAAGCATTTAGGAATGCTTTGTCAAAGTTAAGTAGGAAAGCAACCTATCAGGGACCCCCATGTCAATCTTATTCTGCCAACTGTCAACTAAGAAGAAACGAGATTTAACAATGGAGAATTGCTAAAGCCCTTTAAAAGGCCACAATTTGAAACCGGTCTTCTAATTGGCAGTTCAGCCTCTTAGGCATACTATGGGCACTTCCCACAGTCAGCTTAATGTGCGTTCTTTCAGAAATACACAAAAGTATATCCAGCATAATATGCCCTGCCTCAAGCCAATGTTTATTCTGCTGCAGCAACCAAGTTGGCACATGGTGTTATCCTAGAAGTGTTTAATGGGAAAAGTAAACATGCAGCAATTTTTGGTGGATTTTCTTCTGATGGTAAATCACTCTCCTTAACAATGGGTGCAGCTGGAAGAGGCAAAAGGGAATAGAATAGAATAGAATAGAATAGAATAGAATAGAATAGAATAGAATAGAATAGAATAGAATAGAATAGAATAGAATAGAATAGAATAGAATAGAATAGAATAGAATAGAATAGAATCCTTTCTTCCCTGGTACAGTTTCTCTTCATGGCAACAACAACAATAGGTCTCTGTTATAGAGTTGGAAGGTACCTTGGAGGTCTTCTGGAGTCCAAGCCCCTGCTCAGGCAGGAAACCCTATACCATTTCAGACAAACGATTGTCCAATCTCTTCTTAAAAACTTCCAATGTTTGAGCATTCACAACTTTGAGAGGCAAGTTGTTCCACTGATTAATTGTGTTAAGTGTCAGGAAATTTCTTCTTAGTTCTAGGTTGCTTCTCTCCTTGATTAGTTTCTATCCATTGCTCCTTGCCCTGCCTCTTTTTGTGGCAACCCCTGAGATATTGGAACACTGCTATCATGTGACCTCTGGTCCTTTTCATTAGACTGGACATACCCAATTCCAGCAACCTTATATGTTTTAGCCTCCAGTCTCCTAATCATCTTTGTTGCTCTTCTCTGTATTCTTTCTAGAGTCTCCACTTCTTTGTTACATCATGGCGACCAAAACTGTATGCAGTATTCCACGTGTGGCCTTACCAAGGCATTACAAAGTGGTATTAACACTGCACATGATCTTGATTCCATCCCTCTTTTAATGCAGCCCAGCACTGTGTTGGCTTTTTTGGCAGCTGCAGCACACTGCTGGCTCATATTTAAGTGATTGTCCACTAGGACTCCAAGACTCCCTCTCACAGTTACTACTATTGAGCAAGGTACCACCTATATACCTGTGCATTTGGTTTTTCTCACCTAAATGTTGAACCTTACTTTTTTCACCACTGAATTCCATTTTGTTAGATAGTGCCCAATGTTCAAGTCTGTCAAGATCCTTTTGTATCTTAAGCCTATCTTCTGGAGTGTTGGCTTGTTGCCAGCTTGATGTCATCTGCAAATTTGATGAGTTCCCTTATATCGCCTCATCCAAATAATTGATGAAGATGTTGAAGAGTACTGGGCCTAAAACAGAGCTTTGGGCCATCTGAGCTTGATCTGCAATGTGGGTGAAGATTTTCCATTCCTGCTTTACCAGCAACTCTGTACCCAACTTGTAAGGCAGCCTGATTCTGCTTTCCCTGGCAGCTCTGTTATTCTCTTCTTTGGACCAGGTGCATATAATCTCTGCAGTAGTTATGAATTGACAGACAAGCACTTTATATGGCAGGCAAACATTGCCCAACAGAGGAACCTATCTTTCATTTTGGATATATTTTTCAACAGGTATCAATGTTGGTTAAAAAAGACAGGTAGGTTATTTGATGGTGGAGGCTATCTGAATTACCCTTGTGGTACAACCTGCTAAAATGGTATACAGGAGATAGTCAGATCTTAGGTCTAGCAGTATCTCCGCCATTGCTGCTAAGGCACCTAGACTGTACATATAGCAACCTTCTTTGGGGAGAAAATGAAGGATGCCACTTTCACACCAAATCAGAAAACTTTGAAATTAGTTGACTGGTGGACATGAGAGGAACCATGTCAGGAGAACATGATATTCAACAATGTTTTGTGAGGCATCATAAAGCCAAAATTAGAGACATGTATGGACATGTCTAATGCTGTGATAACCCTAAAAACAATTTTTGAATTATTTTAGTGTGGAGTATATTAGTTCTAGAGGACTTCAGATCATTTGTTAAAGTTGAAATATGGATAATGCAATGTATATTAAGCCAGAAAATGCTGCAAGAAAGGTGCCATCAACATTTTTAGGAAATTTAGATTTTCCATGTTGAAGTGAGACTGCTGGACACCAAATTCATACCGTACACTTATAAACCTGTAAATCATTTCACATTTAAAGAGTTCCATTATACATCACCACCGTTGCAAAGATTTCATGGAGATCCATGCTTCTGATGTCCTCAGTATCCTGTAACATACTGGCAGTCTTCTTGTTAGCAATATTTTTGCTAGCTTTCATGCACAAATAGGTTCCCTTCAACCACCCCCCACCCCATCAAGATCAGCTTGATACTTCCCTGAACACTTAATTCCTCCCAATTCTGACACATCAAGGAAACCTGCTTTCCTGAGCTCACCATAGCACACATTTGCACAATTATGATGATGTGAGTCCATGAATAGATGTTTGCTTTGTTCACAGCAGTCTCTCAGACAGTACGCTGAATACATTCAAATCTGGGAATTTGGCTATTCATCTTATTTTCTATGTGCAAAGAGAGACTTTTATTTCTAGTGCTTAGATTTTTAGAATAGCACATGTTTTTCTCAGTACGAATACAAATTCTACAAACTTATCCTACTTATCATATCTAGGAGAAAATCTTTCCTGTTGGATTATCATACTTGCAATAGACATAGATCCAGGTTTACCATTCTTAATGGATCTTTAGCAGTGGTGGCATTCAAATATGTGAACAACCGGTTGTCTGTGTGGATGCCACTTCCGGAAGTCTATTCTGGGCTTGGGCAACAAAAAATTAGCTACCGGTTCTGCCAAAGTGATGAGAACTGGCTGAATCCCACCACTGATCTTTAGTGTTTATTAAAGTAATAGATCAATAACTTCATTGCAGTCAATAAACAATGAAAAGGAATTAATATTCAAATACCCAAAATTAAATTGACAGGATAGATAGAAAAAGTATATATGGACAAAAAAGACATTAAATCAAAATATGCTAAAGGCTTGCTTATATTTGCAACAAGAAGAAAAGATCAACATTTCAAAATGTACACACTAGCTAGCTTGCAAATTTTACCTTCTTGTGCTGGTTAAAGATAACAATAGGATTATCTATTGAATTGTGGATATAAAATTGCCTGGGCATGGCATTTTTGCAATGATAACCTTACACCCATCTCTCTTACCCAAGAATTCCCATTCTTTTGCTGTCTTGTCTAGAAAGACAATTATTTCTAGAACATGTTTTTCCATTTAAAAATGTTGTGTGGAATGTTTATTGTTTTGTTTAACTTTTAATGTTATTAATATTTCCCCATTTTTGGCAACGTATAAATTTTATTAAATATTGATTATATTTCTTTGATATTTCCATAGCATAAAAATAGAATGCTATAATAAATAAGCAACTAAAGGCAACAGCTGTGACACTAATCTTTGATCACATTTAATCATTTTGGGTACTGACTGGATATGTATCCATCATTTCAGTCCAATCCAGAATGAATAAAGAAAAACCAACTTTATTACCTACATATCTGGAAATTATGGATTGGAACCCTCTGATGTGGTGGTACATGCTTGTGGTAGGATAAGCTGCCCTAATGGGCCTGGAGTTGTAATTTGGGCCAAAGGTTGGTTTTTATGTCTGCTGTCCCACTCTGTGTAAAATGTTACATAGATATCTACTGTAGAAGCAGCTTGGATTGATTAAGGTTGCCTTTAGGGGAAACTATATGAAATGAAACTATTTTTAAAATGAGGTGGTTGGTGATATGTTTATGCTAGATCACAGGTGTCAAACCCGCCATGTCACGTGACGTGTCGCGACTCTTTTTGCATTGCCAGCAATGGGGTGGGCATGGCTTCGGTATGATGCATCTGGCCCGTGGCAGTTTGACACCCCTGTAGATGAATCAAAGAGCAAGGACTGAAATTGTTGAAGAAAGCAGGCACAGAATTGGAAAGAGGATCCTTGGAGAAAGTAGAAAGATGCTGGCAGCAGCAGAAAGGGAATCTGCAGAGCAGAATAGCTGTTGAAAGTTGCATTTGGAGAGATCAGTCCAGAAACCCCAAAGAAAAAGATGGTCCAGGAGCTGGCTTTCCCAAAAAATCTAAGGAAAGGAAAGCTAAAGCTAAGGAAAGATTTATTTTCTCCTCTTTCCTTTCTCTTTTAGGCTAACAGAAGCCTAAAAAGAAGGAATTAGCATAATACAACTCTTAGTATTATTTGTATATATAAGGGAAAGAGGCAATTAAGAATTTCAAAATTCTCTATAGATCATTATAAATCAAGTAGCTTATTAAACTAAGGCCAATGTATAATTGGAATAAGAACATTTATTTGAACATTTATGCAACCATAAACAGCATTTTACTTTTGAGAAGAAATTATGTCTATGTCTGCATGCCAGAATCACCTGCACTCTCTTCGGTTTCGCTCCTCCCACTGCTTCACTATAAGTAAGTTGGTGAGATGTAGTCATGGCTTTCTGGTGTTCTTGCTCTCGTCTCATTCGTCTGGATGCAGCCCGTGTCACTCTTTGATCTCTAACCTCTTCCATTGGTACTGGAATCTGATCCACTCCTGTAGTTTGCTGGGATTCTCCATCTTTCAGCTGAATAACTCCTTCAACTCCTTGTATACTCTCCCTTCGTGGCTGACACTCTCCTTCACCATTCCTCCTTTTAAATTCCGTGGATGGTGGGGAGCCTGCCTTCAAAATATTAGCATAAAAATCTTGTGCCTGTAAAACTGTGTTAAGACGATATCCTGTGCCTGTGTGCATCACCACCATGCCTACTGGGATCTCCCATCTGAACTGGATATCCCGTCTCCTTAATTCTTCTGCCAAAAAAGCAAATTCTTTCCTTTTCCTTAAAATTCTTGGAGGAATCTCTTTCAGAATTAAAACTTTTTGTTATAGAAGGCTTGAATAACCTCATTTCTAATTGCTCTCTTCGTGAAATAAACCACCACATCTCTTGGTAGCTTTCTTTGTCTTGCAATCCAAGAATTAACACAAAATATTTTATCTATATTCACCATAATATCTTCTGCAGAAAGCTCCAAAACCTGCTTAAGGTCTTGTGCCAATATTTCTTTCAAATTCTCCTTAGGATCTTCTTTCAAACCTCTAATTCTCACAGCAAGCTCCATTTCTCAATACTGTAGCAAAACCACATCATCATCAATCTTTTCCATCACAGTTTCTGCATCCATCATTTTAGCATCTAAACTCATATTATTTTGGCTAAGCTCTTCCACTCTCTCATCCAGACGCTCAATACAAACAGCAAGCCCTTGAAATGCAGCCAAAATGTCTGCTCTTATTTCTGTATTCTTCTCTTCAATAAGTTCAGCTATTTGTTGAGATTGTTTTTTCAAAGCCTCTTGCAAAGCATCCTGCAAATGTTTGTTAAAGCTGGTGCGGGTGCGGGTGCCACAGGAGGAGGCATCAGAGCCTGTAATGAAGACTGCTGAACTGGCAAAACACCAGCACTTCTAGAAACTTTAGTTGGTTTGGAAGCCATTTTAACACCACTTAATTCTATTGTGCACTTTCACTTTCCGCACCGATCGCAACTTTTTCCACAAAGTATTCTGAGTTAAAGTTCAAATACTTGCTTTACAGCATTCTCCTGCACAGCTCTGCCTGCATCCAAGTAATCCACAATTAACTATCGATAGCAGGGATGGTTGCAGCATCCTGCTCTGCTCCAAAGCCTTGGAGCAGAGGCGTCCCGGAGTCCAGAGCAAACTCAGGCTTCAGGGGGGGCTCACACCCTTCAACCACCAGAGTTTAACTCTGGCGATCTAGGGGATCTCTACCCCTGCCTAAGCACTCACCCCCTCCTCTTCTCCCAAGGAGCGGGTTTCCGAGCTGCCAAACAGCTGATCATTTCTGTTTTTGGTGGCTCTATGGAAAGCAACGGGGCTGATAGCCGAAACGGCTGCCATCAACGGAGCCTTGCCACCCGGAAGTCCAACAGCATTTTACTTTTGAGAAGAAATGTCTATGTCTGCATGCCATGGAGTGTGTACCACATAGCAGGGCTTTTCAACCAATGGTACAGGTACCACCTGTGGTACATTGGCACCTGGCAGGTGGTATGCAACCATCCTAGAAAAGTGGTAGTAGGGGAGGGGAATGAGCTGAACCAGTGGCAGCACCGCACAAGCCTGAGCAAGAGATGGCTGGAGCTGCAGGGCTGTCAGGGCTCAGCGGAAGTGCCAGGATCAGCACTTCTTTGGGGCTGTTGGGGCTCAGTGAAAGCACCAGGATTATCACCAGGCTCCAGCTGAAGCCTGGCGCTGATCCTGGTGCTTCTGAGCCCAGAAGAAGCACTGATCAGCTGAAATGTTGCAGCATCTCCAGGGTCTTGTGATTTACATCCAGATGCTTGGCAACTGATTCATATTTATGATGGTCACAGTGTCCCATGGTCATGTGAAGTGACCAAAACCTGCTGCAACCACCCAGCAGATTGGGGGAATAAAAACCAAACACCCCACCCCACCCCCACTGCCAATCCTCAACAGAAATGCTCACAACAATGAAAACCTTGGACAGGGAGTTTCCGCTGATGTCAGCTGAAGACAGACTCAGGGAATTATTTCTCTCCCCCACCTGGGTCTGAATTCTACCCACTGGTGGGTCCGAATGGACTGAATGCTGCCCTGTAGAGGTGGCCCCCAATGGGTGAACATCTGAGGACTGCGGCTAGGCAGCAGCCGGACCGCTGGTCCCAACAGAGCCCCTGGAACTAGCAGGAAGGAAGGCGGACCGCATCTTGCATTCCACCATTAACAGCTGTTTGGGGGAGACAGAGGACAGCAATTGAAAGAGCAATCAGCTGAGCTGGGTGAGAAATTTAGTTTTACTTTCCCTACAAGCCAAGATCTTTAGTGGAGAGCACTTTTCCAGCCCTTGAAAGCAAAGCCCTTACTATCAGGGAGGGGGTGGAAATTTTTCTTTTCATTCCCCCCCTCCCAAATTACAAGCAGTGGTTTAAGCTTCTGGCTAAGTGAAAACTTCACCTCATTACAAGGCTGTTGGTGACATAAAAGTTTGGGAAGCTTTTGTTTTTATAGACCTTGGCATTTTGCTGAAAGCCATTTATAACTTCTATTTTTCCTTTCTTTTACCTTTTTTATTTCTATTTTTACTTATATTTTCCAAACCTTTTAAAATCAAAAGTTATATACATATTTTTTTCTGTTTGTCTTCTTTCCTGACAAAAAGGGTGGGAATGGATAGTTAATGCCATCTACTGGCAAAACCTGAAAACTACATCCAACTCCCCCCCCCCCCCCCGAAAAGAGTTATCTATGCTTGAAACTTGGCTGTTTGCCCAGACATTCCTTTGAAGGTCCTCAGAAATTTTGTTTCAGAAAAAAAAATCCTTGTTGTCCTTTTGGCCTGCTTGGTGTGTTTCTACTTTTCTTAAGATAGACTATTGCCTAAACAAGTTTGTCTTTGAAGATATTTGATTCCTTTGGATTATAAATTTAGAAAGTCTTGGAATTCTTATTATTTGTTTTTTGAATATAATTTCCTGGATTACAATTTTGACAATTTTACTTATTTTTATTACATTTTATTTACTCCCACCACCTATTTCTATCATTTTAGCTTGGTTTTTTGTCTTTTATTTTTTCCTTTTACTCTTTTGTGTGCCTTCTTCATTTTTTTTCTTTTTGTTTTCTCATTTTTTATGCTTTTTGGGGTAACTTTTTTCTTTTGCCCTACTATTTTTCCAGATACCTCCTATTTTGCTCCTTTTGGTCTCTCCTTTTTTTTTAAACTCCCCTTCCATTTTGGGGGGAGGGGATCTTTATTTTTGTGGATTCCCATATTTTCTACTATTTTTTACTACTTTGATGGTTCTCCTCTCCTAATCACTAGGAGCCTATTGGATTACAAAATTTGGCCATTTGGCAGAGACACCATATAACTTGAAGACAAAGATGAGTACCTCTAACTTATCCAAACTTGGCAAAAATGGCTCTTCTGCCCCTGCTTCAACCTCTGCAAGCCCAGTCTACCAGAAACCAATTACTACAATGTTACAACAGGAGAAGAGCGATACCTAACAGAAGGACACCCAAGCAATTCTACAAGCCATCTATGACGCTAACACTGCCCAGTCTGCTACAGCAACTAAAAATCATGAAGAGTTGAAAAGTGACTTAGATAAAATGAACCAAAAAATTCATAATATAGACTCCCAATTGGAAAACTTCAAAAAGATGATTGCAGAAAATCAACAAAGAATCCAAAAAATGGAACATAAGTCAACAGAGGTTGACCAGAAACTGGAAGACCTGAAAGATGAAAACCAAAAACTGATGCAAATAAATGGAGAACTCAAAGATTCTTTGGTGATCATAGAAATGGAGCAGGCATCATACTTTTTAAGATTCCAAAACATACAAGAAGTCAAGGAAGAAGACCTCTAAAAATTGATAACAGAGTTGCTGGCAGACGTATTAGGATGGGGGCAGTCACAAATTGAAGGGGAGATTGATCAGGTGTTTTGCAATGACTCCAACTATGCTAGAAGAAACAAGGTGCCCAGAGAAGTGCATGTCAGATTATTAAAAAGAGCTACAAGGGATGAGATCCTGAGAAATTAAAGTCATATAATATTTTAAGAGAAGAAAAGATTGTACAAACTTGGTTTCAGTATGGGCAATTACAGGCCAGGTGGAAGGAAGACCAGAAAATTGGTTTTTCAATGATTGATGAAAATCTGGTAAAGCAAATTAGAGATCAAGGTCAAGCACATATTAAAAGGATATATCTTGCATTGATAGAAATTGATTCAGAGACAGAACTTGTTAAAGACTGTATGATAAAGTGGGCTCAGAATTTTCAAGAAGTCATTACAATGGATACTTGGGAAAAGATTTGGGTGAGAAATGTAAAATTTACGCAGGCTCAAAACTTAAGAGAGAGCTTTTATAAAATGTTTTATAGGTGGCACTTAGATCCTAAAAAATTAGCAAGTATGTATCCGAACTGTCAGCCCAAATGTTGGAGGTGTGGCAGTGAAGATGCAATGTATTTTCATATATGGTGGACCTGTAAAAAGGTTAAAGCTTTTTGGATTAAAATTTGGTGGAACATGCAAAAGATATTCAAGAAAAGGATAAAGTTTTGTCTGCAACTGTTTTTACTGGGCATTATTATTAATACTACTGTTGTGGACACTAAGCTGATGTTGAACTTAATTACGGCAGCGAGACTTTTAGTAGCGCAATATTGGAAGAAGGAAGAACTGCCGACTATAGAAGAATGGACTTTAAAAGTTTCCAACCTGGCGGAAATGGCAAAGATCTCTGCGTACTTGAAAGACCAGTCGCAACAGAGATATATTGTGGAGTGGAGAAGATGGATTGATTATATCCAGAATAAATATGGGACTAAAAAGTTTCATCTAACATTTGAATAAGTATTGATGTGATATTTAAATTGCTTGTAGTTATTTTATAAGAGTTAAAGTGCGATAGATTTAATATTTTATTGTTGTTGGCATAAGGTAGACTATGATTGCTTGTATTTTTATACCCTGTATTGAGCTCTGGGAAGTCGGGGTGGGGGGAGGGGGAAGGGAGGGAGATGTTGGGGAGGGTTGGGAAGAGGGGAGGGGGTTGGGAGGGGTTTTGTCTTATTAAAAAATGTATTGTAAAACTTTTCAATAAAAAAAAGAAGACAAGGAAGAAGACCTCTTAAAATTGATAACAGATTTGCTGGCAGACGTATTAGGATGGGGGCAGTTACAAATTGAAGGGGTTAGGTGATCAGGTGTTTTGCAATGACTCCAACTATGCCAGAAGAAACAAGGTGCCCAGAGAAGTGCATGTCAGATTATTAAAAAGAGCTACAAGGGATGAGATCCTGAGAAAAGTAAGAGATGAACCATTGAAATATAAAGAAAAATACATTGTGGTTCTTAAGCAAATCCCCAGAAGGATAAGAGAGGCTCGAAGAGACTACCAATTTCTAACTAAGAAACTTGTTGAAAAAGGAGTGAACTTTAGATGGTTGATTCCAGAAGGGATTTTAATCTACTGGGATACAAAAAGATACAGACTGGATACACCGCTTAAAGCATTGGAGTTCTTTGATAGCCACAGAGCTTTTCTGGAGAGAGATGATTCGCAACCCAAAAAACAAGATGAAGTGAAAGTGGAAGGTGAGACTGACCAAAGAGTAAGAGAAGAGACTAAAGAAACCAAAACTACATACTCCTATTCAGAAGAAGGCGCAAGACCAAGAGATCAGAGACAGATAAGATTAACTAGAAAATTAAGACCTAGACATAATTGAAAAAGATGGAGGAAATTGGGATCTTATCAATAAACATCAACGGCTTAAACTCCCCCTCAAAAAGGAGGAAAATTTTTACACACTTACAAAAATTAAAAATGGACATAATTTGTCTTCAAGAAACCCATATTAAGAGGCAACATATCAAAATTTCAGAACAACCAAAAATTGGCAAACTCTACTTTGCATAGTCATCTCAAAAGAAAAGAGGAGTAGCCTTTTATATTAAAGAAAAGATGATGCCTAAACAAATTTATGCAGATGACGAGGGGAGAATTCTAATAATTCAAATCCCCACGACGATAGGGAATGGCAGCAGGTGGTTGCACGGAGGGCCATATCAACATCTGGGATCGCGCCCCCGCTGTCTCCGAGCGGTGGCGCGCTCCAACCCTCCGGTTAGCACCCTTTTGCCCGGGGATGAGGGTGATCAGGTCCCTGAGCTTAGGCTGGTTTATTTTAACGCCAGATCTGTCGTTAACAAGGCTCCCCTCATTCATGACTTGATTGAGGAGGAATGTGCGGATCTGGCGTGCATTACGGAGACTTGGTTGGGCTCGGAGGGAGGGGTTCCAATTCCAAACCAAAATACCAAACACATGGACTGAAGCTAATATCACTTTAATACCTAAAGAAGATACAGATTTGACACATATAAAAAATTACAGACCAATTTCATTACTAAATGTAGACTATAAAATTTTTGCCTCGATAATGGCAGAAAGAATTGAGAATCTATCTGGAAGAGGTACAACAGATTTGGAGAAATTGACACATATCACCATTGTGCACACACAAGGGCCACCCAAGTCTTTGTATGTGATAGTATTATCAGGAGTTGAGCACAAAAAGAGAAATGCCTAAAATGATCCTGAAAATCCAGACATTTTCTGTAACAGGGACACTTGACATGTCATTATATATTCTTCAGTGTATTGGTTTAGAAGAGCAGTCTTTAAATGATTGCAAAGTCCCAGCACATCTTCCTGTATTCTATTCTGAAGTCTGAATACTCTGAAACTAAAGTAACTTGGGACAAAGTTTCATCAGATCTCTGAACATGACAGAACTCAGTCCTGAAGATGTGAAAATATCCCCATTCCACTTTCTATATTAAATAGTCCTAGCAATCACTCCCAACTGACTACAATTTTCTGCAGCTCTCTGATTGTTATTTTCTTCCTTGAACACCTGAATTGTTTTATGGGGATTTTGACAATTCACATTAGATACCATAATCAAGACAAACCACTTATTTAAACAAAGTCCTGGCAGACAAATTCATATTCTGGAACTTTCATTTGCTGCCTTTTCTCTCATCTCCCTTGTTGATTATATGTAATTTTTTCATTAGCTTCTCTCTCCTTTGTCACCTGCACAGCCTATTTAATTAGTTTTTGGTATCTCATTTGTCACCCTTATTACCTCCAGTGTCCACTCTGAAACATGCATCATAGCAACAGCAGGGCAGCAATAAAGAAAAAAAGTCTTTTGGAGGATTTCTTTAAAGGTGGCTTTTATATAAACTGATCACATGCTATTGGGTGGCCAATTCATCAAGGTGAGCTATGGTTGGTGGATCCCAGTTCAACTCCATTCACATTGCCTTTCCTGGTTCAAACAGAACTTTGCAGCTTCTGTATTTATTTATTTATTTATTTATTTATTTATTTATTTATTTATTTATTTATTTATTTATTTGACTTATATACCGCCCTATTCCCATAGGACTCAGGGCGGTTTACAGGGCAATTAAAACCATACAATACAAAAGTTAAAATAAATATAAATTTAAAACAATTAATTAAATTTAAGCCCCCCCAAAAAACCAGACAAGTATTCCCAACACTCATCATTTTTTCCTTGTGTTGTGTGACATTTGTTTCAGGTTATAAACCTAGGACACACATTATCTCTGCAATAGTGGCTAATACTCATTGGGTATAGGATGAGGGTGAAGATTCATTCTCCAAGCTTGTGGATTGGTCTCTGAACATTTTGTTACCAGGCTAGGTAACATCTTCAGCAGAATTGAAACTGAAGATGTTACCTAGCCTGGTAACAAAACGTTTGGAACCCAACCCACAAGCTTGGAGTATGAACCTTCAACCTCACACATTATCTCTCCACACACATTGACATGTTTTCTCTGGGACCCTTTTTTAAATGTGTTAAATTTGACACAATCTGCACTTGATATTGGTTGTGATCTCTTTAGAGCTCATTATGATATCACGGCTCTCATTACTAGATTAAAGGTAAGAGACATCATGATGGTGACTATAGACTCCCAGCATCCCTCAATGTTCAGGCCAGCTCAGCCTGCTGGTAGTAGTAATTCAGCATCATCTAGAAGGGTACACATTCTGCATCTAGAAGCTATCAACCATTACTGCAATAATGTAATCTGTGTTAACTGAGTCCCAAAATGAATTGTTTACCTGCCAGCTGACACCCAGATATAATTTGATATCAAATATTTGATTGATTATACAGCAAATAAGGGACATGGTGGCTCAGTGGGTTAGGCCGCTGAGCTTGTTGATGAGATGGTTGGCAGTTTGGCGGGTCGAATCCCGAGTGCCGCGTAACAGAGTGAACGCCTGTTACTCATCCCAGCTTCTGCCAACCTAGCAGTTCGAAAGCACGTAAAAATGCAAGTAGAAAAATAGGGACCACTATGGTGGGAAGGTAACAGCGTTCCATGCGCCTTTGGCGTCTAGTCATGCCGGCCACATGACCACAGAGACATCCTCGGACAAGCGCTGGCTCTTGGACTTTGAAACGGAGATGAGCACCAGCCCCTAGAGTTGGAAACGATTAGCATGCAAGTGTGGGGGAACCTTTACCTACAGCAAATATTCAAATATTTAGAAATAATAACTAGCATTTTTACTATTTAATACTTAAATATTTCAATATTTAAAGGGAATAATTTCAGGAAGTAGAATTGTTTCAGTTCTAACTAATTCAACTTATTTGATGTTGATGTTTGGACTCCACAAAACTTAGTATGTTGATGTATACTTTAATTCCCATACACTGATACATGTAAAATAGGTCATTGCAACTTCAAAGGATTTTAAATGCAAAACATTTAAACTATTAGGATGGATTGTAAACCAGTCAACTCTCTGGGGCATTTTCATATTTTCTTATCTTTGTTCTTTTGGAATAGCAAAATATTGCTTTCAAGTGGCAGCTCCCCCTCCCACTGAGGGACATTTATAGAAGCCCAAGAATGAGATGTCCTCCACATAAAAAGTAAATTGTGGAATCAACCACCTTCCTCCCAAATCCCCAGAAAATGACAACATAACCCCCCAAATACTTCTTTTTCTGTGCTTCCTTTCTGTATTGCAGTTACAAGGTTCCTTGTAGTTAAAGTAGTGCATGGTGGGGAAATCAGCTGCTCCTTCTTTGGCAAGGGCCAAGATCATTCATGAGGTTCTGCACAAGCCTACTGACTAATCTGCTTCTTATCAAGGCTGCAGAGCCAAGGTTTATTTTAGTCATTGAAGTTATCCAGATCATCTAGGTAGGTCAGAGGCAGCAGGGGGGAATGTTATTTTGTGTGTAACAGGCTGTGATATTCATGATGTCTTTGGAGACTGCTGTCAGAAGAGGAAATATCCACCCACTTTATCCTTAATATAAGAAGTAGGGCAAAAGCTACATCTGGCCCATAATGAACTTGGCATTTCCACATTCTCATCTATAGTTCATGGGATGATAAAAGGGTTAGAACTTCCTTCATAAAGTATATTTTCACTTCTGTCTTTCCTAGCACTACATAGCAAACTAGACTATTTGAATGTGACAATTGATAGGACATTACTTTGCGATATATTACCATCTTTATCAGAAGTCCAAAATTCCTCAATTGACTAGTTTATATTTTTAGATAGTGCCAGTAGTTGAAGGATGTAGACATTTAGTAAGAACCACACCATGCTGAAATCCAACTTTGACAGAGTACAACAAAAAGGTAGAAATGTATTTTATTTCTCCTATTTTAATCTAAGTTCAGTCATGCAGTTTAATTGAGTTTCTTGTTTCAGCAAAAAGAGGTAAGCACTATACACAAATAGAAATTGCACAGGAATTAGCAGAACACTCCACTTGGCACTTGGAATAATACCTTGTGTCTATCTGAGCTGTGGGGATACATAATTTTCTAAGATGAGTGTGTAGCTCCACCAGGCATGTTATAAAAGAAACAAACTAAGTAAGATTAAATATGCAATTTAAGAAAATGTGTATTATTGATCTTATACTACATATGGTAACTTGTTTTTAAAAAGCCAAAATGATTCCCCCCATTACTTCCATTTATGCCAGCTAGAATGAGGATCAGGGAAGTGCTAAATACACAACTTGAAATCCTGCCCCAAATGATCAACTTGCAATCAGTAAAAGTTCCTATCATTTAGGAAAAGGAGAAGGGAGAATTCAGGGGTGATTATTTGAAGAGTGCTGGTATGAACAAAGTGTAGGAACAGCAACATCTACACATCTAAGATGGATTATCATATTTTATAATAGTGATGAAAGAAGCATGGTGCTGGCTCCTACAATCTTAGTAAGCTAATCAAATCCATTGGACCAAAACTGAAGACCAGGCGTAACAAATTCCTTTGCAATGTTCGCCTGAGTCTCACTTGCAAATGAAGAAGGACACATTTTTTATAAGATCTACTTCTTTCTCTCTTATTGAAATATCTGTAGTCCTGGAATTTTTTACACTGGGTAGGAATTCCTTGCAGCACTACACATTCATTCCTCTTTGTTAAGTATACAACAGAGAGTGAAAGGACCATTTAAGGCATGTTGCATTTAGCTCATTTCCTTTCCCCTGCTTGTTACAATGTGTCATCATCAGCTGCTTTCACCAAGATCAAATGAAACTACAATGATCATTACTGGGAACACAGTGACATATTTGCGGTAGAGGAAGTTTCATACCATCTCCTGCTTTTTCTAATGTTCAGCCAAGTGTTTTACAATCACCTTGCAGTTCAACGACATCTGGACATTCATGAGCATCCATAGCCATTTTGGCTTCAGATATGAGAAAGCCAATGAACCAGAAATGCCAATAAACCTTGCTTGGCTGTACAAATTTAGTATCTGTCTGTGCAACTTTATGTGTATTTACAAATGTATGTTTGTAGAAATAAGTGCCGGTTGAGTACAAGAATATCTAAATTAATTACTCTACAGCTAGCAGAGTAAAAAGGAAAAGGAAGGTTAATCCCATTCACCTAGCAGGCCTGTTTATGAATGCACAGGGGAAAAACACCCAGAATTGGATTGAATGGAAGAAGAAAAAAAATGAGTGCAAGTTTCTTTACTGGAAATACAGTCTGGCTAAATGACTGAGTCATGGCAGAAGAAACACATTTCAAGTGCAAAGTAAATATGTCTGAAAGAAGGGCAATTGAAAATGGTACAAATGTATTGAAAAATAAGACATATAATAGTACATAGATTTTCTGAGGAAATAAAGGGAAGGGAGCATGGTTTCCAGTAATGCAACACACAAATAAAAACAAAACTGAGTCTTTCAAGCATGTAGGTCACTTCCAAGACCACCTTCCAAAAGGTCATTTCAGATGTCAGCTCATGTTAAGATAGATGTCATTATTTTTGGAGATATGTTACAATGCTGATCTAAGCTAGTACAGTTTTGCTAAGGAAATGTGAAATCAATGTAGATAGAAGTTAAGAGCTCCAATGATCAATATTCCATCCTCATAAAAAAATGCCATGTTAAACCTATTCAGCTCTGTATCTTCAAAAGTAATGAAGTGAATGACTAGAAACATACCTTCAACTCAAAAAGCCTAACAGATTTAAAGCTGCGTATTGTTTACTGATGGCTCTAACCTTTGCTCAGGTTTGGTGAAATCCCAAATGTCCTGCATCTTATCTCCTTCTGATCTTGTTTGCCTTCTTGAACTAGGATAGGAAAATTTCCAAATTTTAGAATAGATTTCCTCTGCAGAAAGTCAATCACATTTAGTGCCTTTTCTGTCTATCACAGACCACTGCTATAACTAGTCCATCCTGTAAAACCTATTGTACAAGGATGAGCAATTGAATGAGGTTTCCTTTCTGAAAAGCTTTTCTCAATCCTAGATGGCCAGGTTGACCAAGTTCAGGAATGTGAATAGATGCCACTAGGCATTTCTGTTCATTACCCTGTGATCCTCCTACTCATAATTGGCAATGGGGCAAAGATTAAACATGCAGTTTGCTGCTGCGAGGTTTGAGGCTGCTTCATGCATGTGAGATAGATAATAGTTGTTTCATATGAACTGTGCAAGATTTTTCTTACCTAATAAACAGTCTAATTGGATGTCCAATATGAGGGAAATATATCTAGAAATTTGAATATGGTGCACTCACTGAATCCTAGATGAATATTCAGCTTAACAAATCTCTCACAAGTTGATTTACTGTACTTGTTTAGCTCTGATATGTTTTTCTACCAAGGCTTGCTGATTAGCCTTATTATTTATGTATGTATGAATGTTCTGAATGTATGTCTTATCTGTAAATGGTTGCCTTGTATCCTTTCCTGGAACTCTGTAAAGTGTAAACACTAGTTGGTTAATTTTAAATAGCTTCCTTAAAACTCCACAACTGCTTGTTTTGCAAAAGCCACACAATATCTCAATCTCTCTCTCTCTTTTTCGGATAGAGAGATGTATCATCAACACTCTCTTGGAGATCAAGTCAAAGTAAAGTTCTGCAGATATTTCAGGCACTGTTAGCACCAAGAAACTCTTATGGATGTTAACAATGAAGTTGGGTATGTTGAGACATTCAAGTGTGAACTGGGAGGTAAATGTTCTATATGTGAACTTAGAGACAAGTATTATTTTGTGAGCAAAATCTGTCAAAGTCTTTTCCAGGGTGCTTTCCTTCAGAATAGAGCTGGGTAGTAATCTTCTGTTAAGCTATCAAAAATATTTTATGTAGTGATTTTGTAACCCCCTCCCCATTTAGGATACTTCTCTTGGATACTGCAGAATAGGATATGAAATCTCTTGAACAATTTTGTGGATATTTCCATTTGAATAAAACAAGATGAATGTCAATATCCAGCTCAAGAATCCAAATAAACTCCAGATTCCTTTTCGAAAAGCTTACCGTTTATTGAATACACAGCTTGGTTATGTCAAAGAAAAACTAACTCTGAGCTTCCACCACCAATTCACAGACTTAAACAATAGTTTTCCCAGCCAAACTCCTAATGTCTTATGTAATCCATATCAACAAGTCCACTTTGTTATGAGAACCGTCTGTTTCAAATCCACATCTCTTCTAGTGTCCTTGACAAGGCTGCAAGCTCTCATGGTCTGCAGCTGAATCAAATAAGTTTTGTTTCTACATCTACCTACTTGAAAGTAACACCTCCCCCCCCAATTTAAAGGCAAGTTGAAACACAGAGGCACATAGCTGACAAAGTTTCATCCTTGAAAATGAAGAGCATGGTAAAAAATTGATGTCCATGTGTTATTTGAAGTTGTACAACCACCAGCTTCAAGGAGTTCCTCTGCTGTCACTTTTGGGGTCCCTGGCATACTGAAAGGGTGGGAATTGGAATGTCTTTCTGTGTTAATTTTCTTAATACTCAGTAAAATCCTTTTTTGCCTTCAAATCCTAGTAGCATCTTTTAGCTCCTGAATGGCGCCAGGGTGCCAATACATAATTTGGCAACAAGGATGGAATTTGTAGCAATGGCTTTCATGGGGGAAAAAAAAGCCAGAGAACAGAGGGTGCCCACCACTTGGGCCCCAATGAATCAATTTTGAGTGCCTCTCCCTCAGGGTCATAGGAATGTGTCAGCCCTTTAAGGCAGGTCAGGCCAGGAAATGAACTCTCTAAGTTTGAGTGGCACTATACTATGTTGATATATAGACTATAATAACAGAATCTTGAAAGCCTGACTGCATTTTCTCCTTTCTTCTTGTACCCCAAGAGTTAGGATGGTGTTTATTCTCAATATTTTGTTTCTCAGACTTAGAGCACATTTGGGTATACATTGTTGAAACCAGTGCTTTTTTTGTAAAAGAAAAAGGTGCCGGAACTCACACATGTCATACAACCCACCTACAAGGTTCCATCCAAAAAAGGTGCTGGAACTCCGTTCTGAGCGTTCTATGAGGAAAAAAAGCCCTGGTTGAAACTGTCTGTGCATAGTTTTCCCAGGTCACCTCTATGGCTCAGTACAGAATCTGAGTTGTTTGAGTGTGCTACAGTGAAGTGCTTGCAGGATTTGAGTGAAGCAGAAAAAAGAGAGCAAAAGTCAGGGAAGGGAGTGAGATGGATCCTCCTAACTGTGCTGTGAGATATGTGGGAACGTCTAGTAGCCACGCAGAAGGTGGGCAGCAGGCTCCATTGAGGGAAGATTCTCAGAAGAGATGGGAGGCAGTGGAATAATGCACTATTGTCCTAGCAGTGTCAGAACACATTCCTTTCCTTGGGGAGAGAGAGATATCTATTTCAATTCTTTCCATTTCTTTCTGCGGGTTCTGCCATTCTCCTGAGGGGGAGGGGGGAAGGCTCTCTGGTATGTTTTCTGCTTTGTAACAATGTATCCCTTCTGCTGTTTCTACATACTTACTCTTTGAACTGACTTTCCCTTGATGTCAACCTGGGGTGAGAAAGGAATTTGCCTCCAGCTATCTGGCTTATCTCTTGCTACAGAAGGGAAAGTGTGAAGACCTAACAACATCTTCACAAGCATGGGAACGGACCCATTATCAGCTCCATTCCCACAGCGGACATAACACCGGCAGATTGGCTCATTTAAACTGACCGGATGAACTATTGGGGTGGGATTTGCTTGGGACTCTTTTAACCTATTGATCTGAGCAGGAAACGCTCAGATCCTGCCTTCTATGCCTGCTATCAGCTTCTCCTAATAAAAGTTCCTTTCGGAATGAAACTGTTCCAAGAGTCCTGGTTTCCTGGGATGAGGTTTTGAAGTGTGTCCTGATAAACTGTTAAATTAAAAATAAGCCAAGAGAAAATGTGTGTCTAACCCTGGAAAGGTTATGTCAAGGCTTTGTTGGATCCTGGTTCGGAGGAGGAAGAGTTGTTACCAGGACCATCCAATGGGGAGGAAAAGGTCCCCTCTGAATGAGTGGAGTGTCTAGGAACTGAGGAAAAGGAAGTCCCAGAGTTGTCTGGCAGTGTAGTGGGGTGACTGGATGGAGAGCCACCTGTAGAAGCGGAGCAGCTGCAGATGGCCAGCAGTGATGACAGGCTCTAGATCACATCTGACAAGGAACAGCTGCCTCTCCCACCCCGTCCCCAGGTGAGGTGAGCAGAGAGTAGGGAGGCACAGAGGAGGTTGGTGAGGCTGCTTGCAAGGAAGATAGCTTATAGCTAAAAATTGAGAAAAATCATGATCCACCTCTAAAAAGAGCTTAGAGCACTGGAAATCAATTAGCTCCAAGGGCCATGAATATTATGAGAACAATGCTTGAAAAAATATCTGGTAATTTGTTCATCAACTATATTGACTTTGATTTTAATTTTGCAGTAAACAATAGCTGTAATCAATATCTCTGCATATTTGTACAGTAGTTTGCATGTTGTCATTGAAAAATAGGGCAAATTTAGAATCAATGTTCATAGAGCTAATACATGGAGAAAGAAACAGATGTTATTCAGGCAAGGATGGACAAAACAAGCTACTGAAAGAATCTTAAACTCAGCACCTGGAATACTGTATACATAGAAGACTTTTCCTAAAAGAAAATGAATTAAGTGGCTGTGAATACAGAACTAGCTAGTTCTAATTTGTTTTGCTGCTTTGTTCAAGGAATTCTAAATTCTAATTAAAGCTAGGCACTGAAATTTGAATTAGCTTGGCAGAGAAATGAAATATTTGAAAATATAGTCACTTTCCTTTAATTTGAGGATCTGCCTCAGAACACTTTGCAACTTTATCATTCTTTATTTCTTTTTCCGTTTTGTTAGAAACGGAAATTGTTTGCTAAGCCCTTCAAGAAGAAAGTGAATCACAGTTTAGGGGCATCTACAAAGATTTCTGGGACATTATATGGTCATATTTAATTTTATTCATTTATGCTTTCACTCATTCAATTTGGTCACTCATCTCACACGTCAGACCTGCCCCAGTCTGGTCCCTTAGGAAAGAAAAGCCTTTGACTCCATTTGATGGGAGTCAAAGGGTTGTTTTTACTAAGGATATTGATTACAGTAAAGTTAAGCCAGCTCTGAGATTTACTGTACTCGCTAGTTACAAAAATAAGGTGTAGGCTTGCCCCCAGCCCATCTCTCCTGTGACCAGTCCATTTTCAGCCAACTGGAGCTTGCCAAGATCTTTTGAGTTCTCTTGAGATATTTGGGGGTAATCTGCATATTTCTCAGGGTGCCTAGCCACGAGATGCTGGTACAAACAGGATCCGGCTACCCTGATGCTTATCACCTGTCATCCCCCGCTCCCGATTTCCTATCACGTATACACAAAGCTATATTGCTCTTTCATCCTTCCCTTCTTTTGATGGCAGGATGCCTGTGAGGCTCCAAGCTAAGCCAGGTAGAGCTGACATCAAATGCATGACAATTAAAAAAATAAATAAAACCACATATAACATAAAGTAACAATGTATAGCAAACATGCACAATCAATGCAGGCTCACCCACATTACTAAGACCCCAAAGAAAATGAACACCAATGAAACTCTTCATGACACAGGGCTGGGTTATTTGTGGAATCACCTGTTTCGATTTCCTTTGATCATCCCATGAAATCCAGCAGGGTAGCCATGCTTTGGGTCTTCTCTGTAAAAGAATGTTATCCATTGGAACCTAGGAAGTATGCCTGCCCCATGAAGCATCATTCCCCCAAGGTTTGGTGGCCTCAACCCTGCTGGTCTTCTGAAGATATTGGTGCAGAACATTAGATAAACTCAACAAGAATGTTTTTTTGAAATGGATAATGTAGTATCTGGCCTTCATTATTCTATTATTTTGTTACTCTGGTGGGTTGGCTTTTTTTTTTTTGGAATCTGGGTATTTGTTCCATTTTGTTTTTAGTTCGTTTTTCTGCTTCTGTCCAATTGTAAGCTGCTAAGAGGTTCTTTTTGTGAGTTGAGTGCCTATTTAAATCAGATGATACAGGTAGTCCTCAACTTATTTATTTATTTTATTTTATTTTAATCCCATTTATATCCCGCCCTTCTCCGAAGACTCAGGGCGGCTTACAATTTAAGCACAAACCAATGTGCTTATGACCACACCTGTGTTCAAAAATTATGTTGCCAAGCAAGATGATAGTTAGCTTTTGCCCCATTTTCTGACCTTTCTTGCCTCAGTTGTTAAGTGAATCACTGAAGTTGTTAAGCTTGTAACATGGTTGTTAAGTGAATCTGGCTTCCCCATTGACTTTGTCAGGTCAGAAAAGGTGATCATGTGGCCTTGGGATACTGCAATAAATACATGCAACTTGCTAAGTGTCTGAATTTTGATCATGTGATCATGGGGATGCTGCAACAGTTGTAAGCATGAAAAACAGCCATCACTCACTTTTTTCCAGTGTATTGTAACTTAGAATAGTCACTAATGTTTGTAAGTCAAGGACTACTTGCAAATAAATTCATACATACCTGTATCTATATTTTATGTTTAAGGTAAGGAAGTGTTTGAATCAAGTACATGGGAAATATATTCATTAAATATTAATATTTTAAAACCTGTATCAAGCTTTAAAAAAGAAATTAACTGTGTATTAATATGCAGATAGACTTATTTTAAGTAAGCCAACCTTTTTCCTACTTCCCAAATATTATTTTTTATAAACATTTATGATGAATTGGAATTTAAAAATTATTTCCAATGTAATTGGGATAGTTGTAATTTCTAAAATATAAAGTATTAATCTAAATGGCTAAAAGACTATTGAATACCAGTCTAATGTGGGCAAATTCTTTTTTAACAGTAATTTTATTAAAAATTATGATTGTTTTTTCCATATTCCATTTCTTATCTATAAACAAATCCTTAAAACCTCTTTATTTTAGTCCTGATCAGCAAAAATCATTTGCTGAGGGGGTGGCTATAGAAATCAAATAGTGAGGGTTAAAATATTTGAACCCCTGCTGATTTTGTACATTTGCCCACTGACAAAGAAATGATCAGTCTATAATTTTAATGGTAGCTAGAATTAGACTGAAAATGTTACAAGAATCAAAAGAAAATGGAGGCTTTGGTCTACCAGACTGGGTCTTGTACAATCAAGCAGCCATACTAACATGGTTAGAAGAATGGATTATTCTTTGAAATAAAAGACTACTATACCTAGAAGGGCATGACCTAAAACTTGGATGGGATGGTTTCCTATGGTATGGGAAGAACAAAATTCAAATACTTTCCAAACACTATGTAAGAAATGCACTGCTTTTGTCATGGGAATAGGTAAAATCAAGAACTTACATGAAAATACCAGGATAGATTTCAACAATGGAGACGTTTGTACACCCAAACTTACATCAATTACAGGTAATCCCTGAGTTACAAGCATTCACTTAACACTCGTTCAAAGTTACGTGATGAGCACCCGCTAGTGCTTACGAGCAAGTCACGAAGTCACAAATATTACAGCACCACAGCAGTTGCTCGCCCTTGCGAGCGACTTCAGTGGCACTGCAACATTAACCCTATTCCCCTCCCACTCTTTACAACTCCTTCCCCCTCCCTTCCTGCTGCACCCGACTCTTACCTTGCAAAAATCCTCTCCTTTGAGGTAGAGGAGTTGGCTTGGAAATGTTTTTCGTGCCGAGAATGGAAGTTTCTGGAGTCTGTAATCTCACGCGAGTGTTTGAAGTTGGGCCAAATCACAGACCTCAGAAACGTTCACTCTATGCGAAAGGTGCCTGTCTCCTGTTCCTGCCCCCAACTCCTTTTTGACAGAAAACCTGAAGCCTTCAACTGAGGGAGGCCAGATCACTCGCACCTGTGTCCAGCCCGCCCTAGCTTGTTGCGCTGGGGGAGAAAGTGATCCTGTTGTCCCCGGAGCCTTCCTCCATGCAGTCCGGAATGGAGACCGGGAAAGGCTTCTGTATGTCTCTGGAGGTTGGATCCAGCTCTTGGAGGAGTGCTCCAAGCTGCCGCCGCCTGGAATGGAACTTCCAATGGCCTGATCCAAGCCATGGAGGCATTTTCCTAGCCGTTTGTGCCAGGAACGGACTTTGGGGGGGGGACTTCTGCATGCCTCCAGAGGTTTTCCAGGTGAGTCCGGCACAGCAGGAAGGGAGGGGGAAGCAAGTGATATCTTAGTGGGTCGTGGAGGCCTTGGGGTCCTGTTCTAGCACTAGGCCCTCCATGGCCTTCCCCATCCTGAGATACCTCATGTTCCTTAACGAGCCACGTGTGTTTTAATGAGCAAGGGAGTAATCTCGTACCTCGAACGAGATTTACTCTACTCTTTTTCAAGTTATGAGTGGAATGGGCAGGCTCCATTACACTTGTAACTCGAGCACTACCTGTATGAGAAACTTGTGACTTATAAAGGTATTTTGAATATTGTTGGTAAACTACAAACTAAACAAGAATTGGAAGAACAGGGCATTGAGCTATCATGGTGGCCACACCTGCAAATGCAAATGTGATATGAAAAAGATGCAAAAATATATGGTTTTTACAAAGACCAGACAATGTTAGATCAGATACTATTGTCATTAGATGACAAATTGATTAAGAAACTGTACAGCTTTCGGTTAAATTTAAAGATGAAAGATGAACAAGTTAAAGAAACAATGATAACTTGGTCAAAAAACTTTGGGCACAATGTAGAGCTAGAAAAGTGGCAAAACGTATGGGAAAGAAACTACAAAAATAACGAGAGCAGCTACTTATAAAGAAAATTTATATAAAATGTTCTATATAAAATGTTCTATTTATATAAAATGTTCTACCACCTGCAAGATTAGCAAAAATGTTTAAAAACATGTTTAACTATTGTTGGTAAATGCAGACAAAATCCAGGCGTGTATTATCATCTTTGGTGGACATGTTCTAAAGCAAAGAACTATTAGTCAAAAACACATACGTGGCTAGAAAAGATGATAGGAACATATGTAGACTATATGTAGCCTTGGTGGAGCAGTGGGCTAATGCCTCCTTAAGTAACACCAGCTGCCTGCAATCAGTGCAGGTTAGCATCCCACCAGGCTCAAGGTTGACTCAGCCTTCCATCCTTCCGAGGTAGGTAAAATGAGGACCCAGATTGTTGGGGGCAATTAAGCTGACTTTGTAATAATGCCGCTTGGGGTGTGTGTGAAAGCCCTAATAAGCAGGCATATACATAGAATGAAGGCTACTGCTAAGCTTGTAAGCCGCCCTGAGTCTTCGGAGAAGGGCGGGATATAAATGGAATTAAAATAAATAAAATAAACCGGAATTATTTCTTTTAGGCATAATTTCAGAAAATTATGATAAGAAATGTGTATACTTAATACTACATATATTAACAGCAGTGAGAATTATATTTGCTCAATACTGGAAAAATAAAGAAGTACCATCTGAAGAAGACATAATTAAGAAAATTTTGGACTGTGCAGAAATGGATAAGCTTACACCGAAAATGAAGGGGAAGCACGATTGATTCAGAATACTTTCAAACATGGGAATTTTTTAAATAAATGGTTAGAAAAATGGAATAAAGGGCAAGAATGGAAATTGTATCACTGTTAAAACACATAACCCAGACAATGTGTTGCTTATTAAATACTAGACTGTTACTGTAAAAAAAATAATTAAATATACATTAAAAAAAGAACTTAGAAGCCCACCAAATAAGTCTTATTTGGGGACAACAAACAACAGTGTGAAATATTTGGAATCATTTTATTTCCCCATTCACTTGTACAATTAAGAATATGCATGTTTATTCAAAAAATAAGGCTACCAAAGCCTGTCCCAAAATATATTACAACATTCAAAATGCTTGGCTTTTACAAATGACACAAATAGTGAGATGATTGGAATGAACAAATTGGGGACAGTAATGTGTGGATAGGCACTGCTGCCTTTCGTGAAGCAATTTCAATAGCCACTCAAATCAGAAGAGACAGAAAGCCATTAGTTACTGACATTTAGTGGCTTGTACAGGGATAACTATATCATGTCACATCTGCTCTCATTCAACCCATGTCTACATCACAGATGAGATCCTTATATAGCTGGCAGGCATGAGAGCTGGTGATGGAGCAGATGGACCTGGAAATAAAATTACTTATATGCCCTCTCTCAGACGAGAGTCTGCACTAGTTAGTTGTACAGAGAGCTTCAATAACTGAATAGTAGAAAATGACCTGAACGTATCATTCCAAAAAATAAAATAAAAAATACTAAATGAAATTTTACTTGAGGGTCTCAAGTCAGATGCATGCTCACAATGTTCCAGTCAGGATTAGACAGTTTACCAGACTTTTTGGAGTAAACACAGAAAGAAGTCCAGTAGAAATAATCCAGAACATGGTTCAAAGCATAGCTCTCACAGAAATCGTTCAACAAGGCAAATCTGTTACCATGCCTATCAACAAAGGGACATCCTGTTTCTATGTCTGATTCAATGAACATTCACCATTCCTTTTCTGCATCAGCATCTGCTTTTATTTAAAAGAATCCCTCCCCCCCTCCCACCCCATCATAAAAATCAGATAAGCAATAGAATCAGCAGCAGCGAGTCTGTGCAGTTGACGTTGATGGTTCTGAATTCTGAATCCACTGGTACTTCCCAGAGTTCCAACTTGCCCTAAGAGTATCCATAAAAGAAAAGAACTCCCACCCCCAAAACATGACCACTTTGAGAAGGAAAAGCAAATTGTCTTCACTTTTGTGTCCCACTGCAAACTTCAGACGAAAGCTTTATCAAGTATTCCACTCCTTGAGAGAGAGAAAACCTTTCATACCAGTTCCAGTACCTGGTGGAAAAAAGAGAGGGGAAAAATTAACCCTAGAGACACAAAACAACCCCCTCTTTTTTTGTCCACCCATAAGCAGCTAACCAAGGTTAGATGCGCTACAGGCAGCTGGAATTTTTCTTTACTTGCCTGAAAATATAAAGCAGGATGATAATTATATTTTATCAAAGGAGCATATGTGAAGTTGGTGAGCAGAACACATCTCCCTTGTGTATTGTAAATGTTGCTTAATTGCTCTTCCCTCTTGCTCAGTTACCAAGTATTACAAACAAAGTAGCAGAGAAGCACTGTATTTAATAATAAAATTACTTATAATACAACACTTAGCTTTATGTGAAAACTGAAAACAAACCAAACTGGCTGACTAGTTTTGTTTTAACAGCAAAATGTGCCTTTTTCACCACCATTGGCTCCAGTTCAATAGAATAGGGAGCTCTGTTATGAGCCAGTGTCAAAGGACTCTTACCAAATCATTTCACAGCTAATTCTTCTACTTGTAACTTGTAACTTCAGGCTTAATGGGATAATTTTAATGCCAAAAGCTTTAAGTTAATAACCATCATTCCAGCATCGATATGGGAAGCAACTCAGAATATATCACCTCTGAACATGAAATCCCTCAACAACTAGAGATGGGGACAGCTTCACTTTGAAAACAGCTTTATTTGAAGCTGATTTGCAGCAAGTTAGGAGAAATGGCAGATGATCAGAAGGTTCATTCAGTTTCACACGAGCTTCATAATTTATCCTAGCTAATATAAAATATAGATCTTTTTGTTTTCCAACTCAAGACTTAATTCTTTTCAGAGCAAATATAGATAGAAAATAGATATAATTGACTCGGAATGAGTGATTTGAAATGTAGTATTGAGATGGAGGCAACAATTGCAGGATCAAAGGTCTATTACCAGTCTTTCTGATAAGGACAACAAAGAAATATTCCTCCATATTATCCAAGGCTTGGGTATAGTCAAAGACATGCAGTTACCTAGATGTAATATGCATAGCAAACAGTATCTTGAATTTACTGTGTGTTCTGTACCCAGGCTCACACAGCTGGGTCTCCGTGGTGACCAAGTGGGAGGGGCCTGGCTGAGGGCTCTCATCAGCAAGATCTTCAACCCCCTCAGCAAGGTCTTCAACACCCCCCTCCTCCTCCTCTGAGTCGTCCGACCCAACTGCTGAACCCACAGGCTGACCCTGAATCACAACACTGTGAATATGTATTACCACAGGAGAGATTGGCATTTTATAATAGGTATATCCCTCACACTCTCTTGGAAGCAAGCCTTAGAAATGGTCAGATGATTCTTCCTCTGGAAGAGACAACTCCTTTCCCAAATTTAAATTAACAAGCCAGAAGGAGCTCTGAAAAAACTAAGCAAACAAGCAACCCCCCCTGCCACAGGAAACATAGGCATAAGGTACTTTTGTTGGTAATACCTGGGTGGGCTGGAGAAAACAAATCCTTATGATAAACCCAAGATACCATTTTCTACAACAGACAGATGTATTCATCATCTATGCTAACAATCACGGTGAGAACTGGACACCATTCAAGCTTGGATCCGCCATGAAGGCAACAGCCTGGGCCGCCTACTTTCTGCTGAGTTCTCTCTACTCTTGGATTGTTAGATGATGATGATGATGATAATAATAATAATAATAATAGTTGGAAGGGACCTTGGAGGTCTTCTAGTCCAACCCCCTTCTGAGGCAGGAAACCCTATACCATTTCTTCTTAAAAAACTTCCAGTGTTGGAGCATTCGCAACTTCTGAAGTTGGGATAGTTGTCCTAAGGCCTTGGCCATCTTTCTTGTCATTATAAAAAGAACAACCTCTGAGATGCTGCCAAAGGGTTGTCTATTGAGGAGATGTTATGAAGATCTAATACTGACTGCAAGAAAGTACAACAGCTACCCTAGGAACTTATATGTTCAGGAAAAGGAAAGTATATGGTAGAACTGTTAGATACCAGGACCATATCTACTGCCAGTAGATCGAACAGGGGATCAATGGCAAAGAACAGTTAAGGTTCCTTTAGGCCAGAAGTCGCCAACCGTTTGGGCACCAGGGACTGGTTCCTAGAGAGAGGTTTTTCTGTGGACCGGACAGTGCGTGGTTTTGTGTGCTGCCTGCATCCTACGGATGGGGCTTTGCTTGTTTGTGCGGACCAGTTGCTGGCATGCCGCGGCCCAGTACTGGTCCATGGATCAGGGATTGGTGACCCTGCTTTAGGCCTAAAATGTTGCAGATTTTCCTGGGTATTTGTGGGAAATCTTCAGGATTTCCTTCTCATCTAGGGAAAGTCCTATCCTTGTGATTGGTCCTGAAGGAGGTGTCTATTAGCATGCCATATAAAGGAGAGTCTGGGCATTTCTCCCTCATTCAATGCCATTTTCCAGTCTCTTTCCTTGTTTTCCCCAACAGGTCATTACAGTGGAGAACTTGACAGCAGTACTGGTTATCTTTGACTTACAACCATTTCAACTACCTATAACCTTCATCTTTCATATCCCTCATGGGTGTGATATTGAAAAGATGCTGCTCAGCTATCCTATGATCACCTCTGGAGGTCTGCCAGATGGATGAGGATTCACTTGCGATCAGTTGTTTTTCACAGTGAAGAGCATGGCAGGGATGTGGGGCTATGCTGCTTCACTACTGGGGATCAAGCCTCTTGCTCAGCCTCAGCTATCAGAGAAATCACCCAGTCTGTACAAATCAGCACATATATGTTCAGTAATTTGCTAGCCCTGGAGTCTGAATTCCATTTTATTAATTTATAACAACTTTTAAAGAAAAATACACAAGCATAAAGATACAAAAACTAAAAACCAACAACCAATAATAAAACATAAGTAAAAGCTTTTGTGGAAAACATTAAAGATATATTATCCCCTTCCCTCACAATTACACCCCTAACTTCTAGGTAAAGGTAAAGGTTCCCCCGCACATGCGTGCTAGTCGTTTCCAACTCTAGAGGTTCATCTCTGTTTCAAAGCCGAAGAGACAGCGCTTGTCCAAGGACATCTCTGTGGTCATGTGGCCGGCATGACTAGACACCAAAGGCGCACAAAACACTGTTACCTTCCCACCGTAGTGGTCCCTATTTTTCTACTTGCATTTTTACATGCTTTCGAACTGCTAGGTTGGCAGAAGCTGGGACGACTAACAGGCGCTCACTCTGTTACGTGGCACTCGGGATTTGACCCGCCAAACTGCCGACCATCTGATCGACAAGCTCAGCATCCTAACTCACTGAGCCACCGCATCCCTTCTAACTTCTAACCACAACCTAAATATATGCACTTTACATTAAATGTGTTACATTCAAAATTATTGCTACATTTGTTGAAGTGATTTTTTTATTGCTTTTAAATGGTCTCCAATGTCTGGATTTGTCTTGCTGTGCAATATGTACTACCTGTTTCCCTGAAAGTAAGGCTTACCCCAAAAATAAGCCCTGGCTTTGGGCAAGGCACGCACCTATAAATCAAGCTAAAGTGGTGGTGGTGGGTGGATCTACCCCACATGCTCCGCACCCACTTACCTTACAACCAGGCCTCTCCTCACCAGCCCAATTCTTCTATGGCATGTTCTGCAGCCAGGCCTGCATTTCTCAGTCACAGCCCTTTCCGGAAGGCCTGTGCAGCCAAGAACTGAGCTATGGATTCAATCCATAGCTCTGTTCTGCAAGACCTCTGCAGCTGAGCTCTGAATCCATAGTTTAGTACTCGGCTGCATAGGCCTTCCGGAAAGGCCTGACTGCAAATTCAGGCCAGAATGCAGCTGCTCCTTCAGCCTCAGAAGAAGTGGACCTGCTGTCAGAGCCGGAGCTGAGTAAGACATCCCCCGAAAATAAGACCTGGTCTTATTTTTGGGAAAAGATGGTACTGTATTTTTCCATCTATAAGACGCGCCCTTGTATAAGATACTCTGGCAGGCGAGTTTCTCCCCAATCAGCTGTTTGGTGGAGCGCTGAACAGCCGAGCCGGAAAATCCGAAAGTTCAGCCAGCCAACGACCTTGCCCCCTCCCCCCGTTAGTGTCAAGCCCACAGGGTGGCATGGCAACCCACACAGGCATGCCTTGGGCTGCGGAAGTTACCATTATTTTTCCGTGTATAAGCCAACGACCTTGCCCCCTCCCCCCGTTAGTGTCAAGCCCACAGGGTGGCATGGCAACCCACACAGGCATGCCTTGGGCTGCGGAAGTTACCATTATTTTTCCGTGTATAAGACGCACCTGATTTTTGAACAGGGTGTTTGCATGAAAAAATAGTGTCTTATACATGGAAAAAAACGGTATATAGGGGGTCATTCCTGCTTAGTTAAACTTCTATCTTAACTACTATCACTTGCCATTGCTACATACAGATAATCCTAGTGAACGTTCGAAGTTATGCGATAAGTGCCCCCTAATGTTTATGAACAAGTCTTGAAATTACGAATGTTGCAGCACCACGGCAGTCGTTCACCCTTACGAATGACCAAAGAGGCTTTGCAACATTCACCCTGGCTATTCTCCCCCCCCCCCGCTGCTGGGTCCCCATAGGCACTAGGCTTGTGTATATTCACCTCGCGAAGATCCAGAGAGCCTTCGTTTCTTGGCCTGTTTCACTGCTTCAGGCCTTTGGGGTGTTTGCAGAAAATGGAGGCCTAAAGGACCGCAAGATCATGCAAGATCAGTAGTATGAGATCTTGCATGATTTCATGGTACTTTAGGCCTCTGTTCTCTGCAAATAGAGGCCTGGACGAGATCTGTGGCAAAAGGCTTTGTAAATGGAGGGAAGGCCTGAAACATTAAAGCCTTTCCCTCTGTCTGCAAAGCTTTTTGCCATCTACGTAAAAAGCCTTTGCTGCATTGCTCTCATAGTTAAGATAGAGGTTTAACTAAATGGCTCCCTATATACGACGTATTACACAGTAAGGCAAATCTAATCTTTTGAAACATGGGGTCTAGGAAAAGAGTCTTGGGACCATTTAAAAGCAATAGAAAAATCAATTCAACGAACGTACCAATAATTTTGAATGTAACACATTTAATTTAAAGTGCAAATATTTAGGTTGTGTTTAGCAGTTAGGGAAATAAATGTAAGGGAAGGAAAAATAATATATCATTAAATTTTTCCACAAAAGTTTTTTTTACTTATGTTTTATTATTGGTTGGTTTTTTTAGTTTTTGTATCTTTATGCTTGTGTATTTTTCTTTAAAAGTTGTTATAAATGAAAAAAATGGAATTCAGACTCCAGCGCTAGCAAATTACTGAACCTGTATTTGCTGATTGTACAGACTGGGTGATTTCTCTGATAGCTGAGGCTGAGCACGAGTCTTTCCTCAAAGACATTTTGTGCAGAGACTGGAAACCTGAAGTTCCGCGACATCACAGTGCCCAGAAGCTTCCAGTCTCAGAGCCCAAAGTTTTTGCAAGCTGGCTGGATGCTTTGAGGTAGCAATTGTTGCATGGACACTGGAAGCTTCTGGGGGCTGTGATCTTGTGTGGCAGAGAGGCTGGAGAGGAGACAGTTGGAGAGGAGACATCTCGCTAGATCTTCACAAGGTAAGTGACCCTGTGTGGCAGGATTGGGGGAGAAGCAATTGTGGGGAGTATGACGTATCTCAGTGGGTCTGGGGAAGCCTTGGGTGGTCTGAAGCAGGGGGCCTGTTCCATCACTACCCCCCCCATGGCCTTCCCACCCTGATACCTCATGTGCACTTAACGAACCACACATTCGATTAGCGAATGGCTGTGGAAAAGCAGGGAGTGATTGCGTTCAAGGTACGCCATTCACTCCTACAAATCCTCAAGTTACGAATGGAATGGGCAGGCTCCATTGAATTCGTAACTCGAGGACTATCTGTATTCTCCTGTTTTATTCACCCAATCTTGTATTGTGAACAAAATTTAATTTTTCCAAGGTTGTGCCAAATTTATTCTTGAAGTTATCAACATGTACAGTATCAAATTATATTTTTTCATCTATTGTGGGATATTATAATTAAAAAAATATTTGTGATTTTCATTCAAATTTTATTTGTAGAATTTTATGAATATTTTGATGTATTTCTTTCTAGTACTTCTGAGATTTTTTACAAGACTAACATACATGATAGAATATTCCTTATTTATTCTCACATTTCCAACATTTATTGTTATATGATTTGTCTATCTTGGTAATTACTGATGGAGTTATATACCATTGGGTCATTGGTGCTCTCTGAACTTGACTGTTTTGTTGCAGATATTTCACTATCAAACTAGGTAACATCATCAGTTTGCCTATAAATACTTTATCCCAATTTTCCCTTAAACTGTATCAGGAAGTAAATTACATTGATTTGTTTCCGTAGTGTACTGTGACTACTTTTTTAAAATTTTGCATCCACTTTAACATAATTTTTATTTGTTCCTTTTCCATACTGTAATTCAGTAACAATTTATACATTGTATATATCCTAACAGGTGACCTTGATTTTGTATAAATGTTTTAATTCTATCATTTTTCTCAAGGTCCCTCCTTCTTTCTTAAGATCTCTTTTTATTCTTCCAACAATTTGTAACTACACCATGCTGGATTTCTACTTTAATTGAGCAGTTCTTGCTGTCTTCAGTTAACTTTCTGAGTCTGGCCACAGAGCTTCTGACTCTTAACAACTGAACTAAATAATGTAGTGGAAAAAGAAAAAAGAAAAGAAAAAAAATAATTAGATTGATGGAGCTGACCAGCTGGGTGCACTTTGAAATTATTTCCTCCAAAGGAAGTAATGTCAATAATTTCTAAACCCTGCTTCTTGTACAAATGGGAGGATTATACCCACAATAGGATATTCACTATTTTTTTTGTACTTTTAAACTCGTGGTGTATTGTTTTGGGTTGTTAGAAGGCTGTCAAGAGTCCTACAGTATTTGCATTATATATGAATTCCTCCAATTCATTAAGACTCTGGGCAATGTAGAATAGATGGAACAGATCTCCTTAGAGAGATTAAAAAACTTTTAAAATAAAGTTTTAAATAGGCATTTAATTGCTAATTGCTTTAGATTAATTTTTAACACCTAATTTAGAAATGACAACTGTGACTTTGTTTTTATTGTAAATCGTCATATTTTGATAGTTGATGTAATAAAAAATTGATGGATAAATTAGTAAAACAAAGTAACTTCAATGTTCAGAGTGCTGCTGTTGAGGTGTACATCAGAAAGGTTTAAAGAGAGAAGATAACAAATTTAATTCTCACTCATTTAATGACCAGAGGGAGATATCTAAACATTCACAGTCCTTCTTCATGAAGGCCAGGAAATTTGAGCTATTTATGAGTACTACCTGGAGAGACAATAAAGAACATCTCATATGAAACCAAACAGATAGTGATGCTTAAAAGTTTGTGAAACTTTTTGAATTTTCAATATTTCTGCAGAAGTATGACTTGAAATGTGATGTGTTCTCAGAACTAGATAAACAAGCCAAGCCAATTAAAAAAATGTGTGAAAACATTATATTTATTCACTGAAGTATTAAGGCAAATGATCCAAAGCTACATATTTGTGTGCAACAAATACCGGCATGTTGTGAAAGATAGTGGTGGCTGTACCATTGTTTGGGCCTGTTTTGCTGTCTCTGGATCAAGACAGTTTTTTAGTTGTTTTTTAGTTGTTTTTTTATTATATTTGTATATCATTGATGGAACTCTGAATTTTGAATTGCACCAGTATTTTACAGGAAAACATCAGGCTATTCTCTCAAGAGAATCTGGGTCACACAGCAAGACACACACACACCCCAAATACGAGTCATATGATCAAAGAATAGTTAAAGCAGAAGAAAGTTAATGTTTTGGAACCGTCAAGTTATAGTCCTGACTTTAATCCTACAGAAATGTTGTGGAAGGACCTGAAGTAGGCGGTTCATGCAAGGAAGTACACCAACATCCCGGAGTTAAACGTAAGGGAGAAGGGGCTAAATGTTCCTCCAAGTCGATGTATAGGACTGATCCAACAGTTTTAAGGAATGTTTAGCTGCGGTTATTGCTGCCCAAGGGGGACACAACAGTTGTTGCAAGCAAAGGTTCACATACTTTTGCCATACACAAATGTGTAGCTTTGGATAAATTTTCTTAATAAATAGATGAACAAGTAGAATGTTTTGACTGATTTGTTTTAATTGAATTATTTTGATCTACTTTTGGGACTTGTGTGGAGAACAGATCACATTTTAGGTTATACTTTACACTGAAATACTGAACATTTAAAAAGGTTCACAAACTTCAGCATCACTTCCATTCTTTTGACTACGGAGTGTACAATATTTTAGTTGCAGCTTATTGTTTTCTATAAATGTCTTTAAAACTAGTGCCTGCTAGATACCATTACATTCCAATTTTTTTTCTAACTGGACAGCACCAATTTGCAGCTGACATTACTCCCATCTCCTCGGCCTGCAGTAGATGCAAATAAGTCATTTTAACTTATAAACAGTTGTACAAAAATGGAAGTCCTGAAAAAGTCTCTTCTAATTTTCTGTAACTTTGTTGCTATCCCTGGTCAACATTTTAAAACTCACCTTAATTGTACCCTGACTGTTAGCAGCAATCAACACGTTGGACTCCTGCAAAAGAAGAAAAAATATTAGGCATTATGCTGCAGGCAATAAACCAAGTAAATTGGGTACTGTTTTCCTTAACAATCAGATATGGTTAATTCCAGCATTCAAGAGACGTGTAGAATGTGACATAATGTTTGAGAAGCTGTGCCTGTAACAGTTTGGGAACACTACCAATCGGGGACATGATACTTCAAACCATCTGTCAAACATGATCTGTGAACGTGGGAAATAAGTGAGAAATTCAAATTCAAAGATGCTTCAATTGAACTCCATCACTGACTATTGGAACAAATTAAACAGGCAACTTTTATTACATAACAGAATGGAAAATGATTGAATTTAACCATAATTTTGTAATCTATGTACTAATAAAACTGGCTGTAATCTTTAACTGGTGTATCATAGGATAAAACTTTGTCAACAAAGGTACCTCAAACAAGCAAACTTTCAGAATGCCAATAGCCCAGAGACACTAAGGTGAAATGGGCAGTATAAAAATTTGATGAACAAACAAACAAATTACTCCCTTGGGGAAATTGTGCTGTTTCTGTGCTGCCAGGCTGCTACCAAAAATCCTCATTTTCACCATTCTGTGACAGTTTACCAACCACTCATGCAATCCCTCTGTTCTCTGCTTCCCCCACGCAACAGTATGCTTGCAGGGAAGGGAGGGAGGGAAAGGAGGGAGAACAGGGAAGAATCCCCTTGCACTGTTCCTGTCCCACCTCATCCTGCCTTACACCCTCCCTGTGCATCTTCCTCTGCTGATATGGCACTTCTTGCACATCCCCACAAACCTATCCATGCGCACCTTCTCTGACTCATGTAGCCTCTCAGGGCACCCACATACACCTTTCCCAACCCATGCCACCACCACCCCCAAACGTATGTGCTACCTCTCATACACCCTTCCTGACCTGCATGGCATTCTTCGCAAATTCTGACACACCCTTCCTGGTCCCAACCTTCATGCACCTCTCACTTCCTGCCTCACATGCCTGCTGGCCTTGAACTTGCAACTTCTTGCTGTCAGGAAGTTGAAGTTGCCTCATTCGCACTGCTGTTTGTTTTTTTTTGCCCGCCTGTGATCATTTTATTTCTGTTTAGGTGAAGAAATATTTCTGAAAGGAATTAGAATTAATAGACTTGGAAGGTATCTCGTAGATTATCTAGTCCAACCCACCACCCAAAACAAAACAGAGACCCAATAAAGACCCTGGATTGTGTAGTGGTTCCAATATGCTAACTGATCCCTTATTATCTTTGTCAGTTTGTCTATGCTCAGCACAGCAATTCAACTTGCTATGTTGAAGCTCTCCAAAAGTTAAAAAACCTAGTTTATAGCATACCTAAATTCTCTATCACTGGAAGGCAGAAAATATTTGGATGGAAAAGCATAAATTACACCAAATATAAAACAATTAGCAAGAAGCAATAAAAGTGTTCAAGTATTTAAAGCAAATCCTTTAATAGGATAGGTACCCTAAACAAGGAAATTACAAGTTAAAATAATAATTGCAATACCTATAACAGTGCATGGTGGCCTGATTATATTAATACTGACAATTATGATTTTTATTTTTGTGTGTATGTATGTATTGTGTTTGTATTTGGTTTTAATTCATTTTATGATTGTTTGCCACTCAGTCATTTATTTGAGATGGGCAACTGTAGAAATTGAATGAATGATGAATGATCACGGCACATCTATTAAATCAAAGACAAATGTGAAATCAATCAATTGCTACATAAAGTTGTTTTCTGAATCCATTGATGTACTGTTGAATTAAGACCTTCAGAATGACAGTGATTTATGTGCTCTGGCTTTTATGAAATCCTACCTGCTCCAGATGTATAAAAAGCTTGTTGCTTCTCCCTAATCCTCCAGTTTATTCAGAAGACAATAGGCTAAAGTTTGGAGTATGTCCAAAAAGGCTAGAAGGTATTGCCTGCCATCTTTTTAAAAATTAGGACATATAATCCTTTCAGTTTTCAATTATTAGCTCTACATGTTTTGTCTATTTCTTCAAGTGTTTAGCCAGAATAGGTACTCACCAATGGAAATTCTGCTTATATACCTCTGGCGATATCATATATTCTCCAGGGACTTTTCAAGAGCCAATGCTATCATTACTTGCATTCTAAAGACAGGTGACCACTCTGGTAATGTATTGAGTTCTATGTGAACTGTTGGTAAAGTGTTATATAGTACATATGCATGCTATTAGTCACCAATTTCTGGAATTTTTCCTCTCATTTATTTATTTATTTATTTGCAGGGGGGAATATACTGAGGTCAAGATCCACTTTACTGAGGTACATAAGAAATCTATTGCATTTTAATAATTATTTATATTGGAATTAAAATTGGACCAATGGCTGAATTAGAGGGTTATATTTACCATTCCTAACTCTACTCTGAATCTTTCTTGAAGTTTGTCACGGAAAGCTATAGTCATGATCAAGCCATCCTTTTTTTATATTGATCTTTTTGAGATGTCATACAATGGTCACCTGAGCATAGTACACGATTATGCTGAAAATTATATACATATTTCAGTTGAGTTGCAATTTGACGTCTCTTTGATTCAGCATCTGCTAGCTTTTTAATAAAGCAGTAATTTTCTCACTGAAGTTAGAACTTCATCTAAAGTGATGTTTAAGTTTAACCAACCTTAGGAAACCGTGTAGGTGTGGAATGTCAAAAGAACTAGCCTGAGGAAAATGTGTAGATGTGATCTAGAGTAAGCAACACTGCTGCTTTAGAAATGTATAGTGCCTGTCTGAGTGACCCAGATCAGTATCATGCAGATTATGCAGACCAAATCTAAAGGACAAATTCAATAACAAAAACCCATGATTGTGTTTAATACTTTATTCATAGAGGATCAAGGGAGCTACCACTTGTCTTCTTGTGTCTGTCATCCTGATGTAACTATTAACATCTTTATCAATTCTGCCAGGCAATAAAATGTCTGTGTTTGGTAGTGATTGTTCAATATTCTCAAAAAGCGTTTGCAGAGAAGACCAAAACTTAAACCACAGATTTAGATTCCTGCCAGCAAGGAAATAAACATTAAAAGAAAGAATTGACCCAAAAGATTTAATATCTACCTGGATTAGCTGGATATGATTGTAATAAGACTAGATTTCTCTGGTATAATGTTAACTGAAATCAAAATTGATAGTCTATCACTTCTTTCATTGAAAACCAGTTTCACTACTGGAAAGTAACATGAGGAGAAACCTGACAAGTAAGGGCAAGAAATATCCTGGCACCATGTCTTATGCAGAAAAATAGTATCATTTTTTTCCAAGCAGTATTCAACTTAAGATTTGTAAATTCCTTTCTTCCTTCATCGTGTGAATGAGTGATATTGAACAAGGGCAGATCATATACACATCAGAGGTGGGAAAGACTGGAAACCAAGAGGGCATTCCTAGAGACTCATCAGGGAATGTGATAATTTTCAGAGATTTCCAGAGTTTTTCCCTCCCACCCCCAAATTTTCTGGTGTTGGGAGATGTGCTAAAAGTGAAAAATGGGCACATTAAGCCCGAATATTAACACATCTGTTTTGGATATTCTTACTCCCTTTGCTCCTACAAAAGCCACAAACTCATACTATCATGTTTGCAGAGTTTCTTGCAGAATTTCAGCAACGCTCTCTTGGAATGCTCTAAAGATGACAAAATGGGAGCTAAGGGAAGAATATATGACTTTAAAGTATAATGTATTATAATACCAAGTCCAAGAAGAGCAATTAACAGTGGCTAAAAATAAAATTAATTGGCAAATGAAAGCTATTAATTTCCTCCTTACAATATGCCAGAGAATGGAGGAAGAAGAGCACATGAGGCAGAAACAGTAAAGGAGGACAAGTCAACGTTTGGCTTAAGACTGAACAAGAACACTGATGATCAAAACATATATAGCAGCTTTGCCAAATGAATTTTATTTGATTCATTCAATTTATTTAGCTGCCGGTCTCATATATGTGGCTCTGGCAGTCCGCAGTTAAAACAACAAAAATCAAAACACATGTAATAAATAACCCTAACCAAAGCCAATAAAAAAATTAAATTTAAGTCATAAAATTTTTCTAAATAAATAACATTAAAAACAAGTTAAAAGAAACCTAAAACAGAATCAGTAAGAGTATCAAGCAGCAGATTACAAACATCTCACAGGCTCCATATCTCCATGGGATCCCCAAACCTGATGGCAAAATCATGACTTTGGGATCTTCTAAAAGGCCAGTTGGGGCAGGGACAATCTGACCTCAGGGAGATGACCCAGAAGGCAAGTGCCATGGCACAAAAAGGGTCTTGGGTCCTAAAACTCTTCATTAGATGGGACCTATTACATGCTCCCTCTGTTGGATTTGATGGAATGGGCGGATGTAATCAAGAATTGGTACTCTCTGGCCCCATGCCATTGTCAGCAATCATAGCAGACCAGAAGTCTTATAAAAATTTGAAAGTCATGAGTCCAAATAATATATATAGAAGTGAGCCATTTATTTCATCTTTGTTTTAGATACAATCAAGAGATGGAACTCTAGTTATCTAGTTATATGTATCAAAAAAGTAAATTAAGGTTCTTAGAATTAAGAGTTAGCTTTAGCAGGGTGCAATATTTGATTGTTTCTTGACACTAGTGATGCTCCTTACTTTCTCAACCATAGATTTTAACTTTTCTGTACTGAATCCCAATCTCTTTAAAAAGTGATATGACTAAACTTTAAAAGTACAAGTTACTTTAATTGAAGTGAGTAGTTAAAAGTAACCAAGCAACTGAAAACTTTTTAATTGCTTGACAAGCCTATTTACCTATATACTATCATCAGACAGGCTATCCCCCTTTCTCTATAATATTTTGTTCAATCTTTTTTTAATTCACACTGTTATCCACACCATGATTAATATCCTACTTTTCTAATTCCGAGAATATTTGCCCAGGAAAAATTATCAATTTTCAATTTTTAAAATGTTCTTATATTTGCAACTACTTAAAATGAAATCGAGTCCCAGGTTTCTTCAGATTATTGCACTGATCTTCCTCAAAACAACTTATAACACAGTACAGTAATCCTCTAAATTATCTTTATAAATGCTTAGCATTTCAACTTTCTCATTCATGTTCCTGTGCTACAAGTGGAAATCCAGTCAAAAGCACTTCTGAAGAGAGAATGAACTTTTAGCACAACAGAACTCCAACCCATCATATATTTTAACCTTGAAACTTGTTGACAAGCAATAAATTGTCAAAGTTTCCAAAACAGAACCAACAAGAACACCAATATATTCCACGTAAGTGGAGTGATTTTTGCTTTTTGAAATCTATTTAATGACATTCACTGAATAAAAGTACTTTATACAATAAATTTCATATATTTATTACTGTCCAAAAAGTCCTGATATTCCTAATGAAGTTGACAATACTATCTTACAACTATTAAATAGAGTATTATCGCTGAAGGACATAAGGAAGTGATTTTTGTTAAAATAGTTTGGAGACTTTTTTTAATCCTAATATGAATTCTGTGGGTCACATTACATTGTTGAAAAAATAATCATTCAAAAAAGGTTTATTTTTCTGTTTTGTGGAATTACCACATAAAGAATATGAGACAAGTCATTTTTAAATAAAATAAGTGTAAGGTTTCAGATAGTTAGATATAATCTGATAAAGTTCCTTTAGCATCCCTTGAATGTATTTTTTGATTCAAGAAGTAACAGTTCATTATATAAAAAGATTATCATTATCAAACTCAATCACTGTATTCCGTTTTGCAAACATAAGGTTGAAGTCCATCCCCAGTACATTTCTGGTCAGTTGCATATTTTAATAACTAATTTTAATTAAAATATGCTTTATTATAGAACAAACTTAAAGAGATGAAAAATAAATTGAAGAAAGAAAAGGAGAAATGTGGGGAACAGATTCAGGGGGAATATTAAGATCAACAAATGTAGAACAATTTTGATTGTAAAAAGTAAGAATTATGCATCTTCAAAAGATAATTCACTAGTTTATGAATTTTACTCTTCAAGTTTCTGAAAAATAATCTATGCATTTAGACACTGAGGCTATATTAACACTCTCATATTAATAATTCTGTGACTAAGTAACATATGCAGACACTTTATTGCATGGAATGTCTTTTTATTACCAGTTTGATATGTCTATCTGCACTGAAAATTTTAAAAGGAGTTATCTCTTATATCTGTACTGATTTAGTTTCACAAGGCTTTTTTGCCTTAATTTATCAGTGCCTATAAAACAGTTACTGAAGGAGCCTATTTTGGACTTGAATCTTTGAAAATATAATTGCATTCATCATTTACAATATTTTCTCCTGTGCATGTCTCTTCTAACGTTTGATAGATAATATAAACCAAACTTATTTTAAGTCTCTAACATAGTTAAATTCAGTTAATTTATTAGTAGATTAGAAATTAAAAAAAAAACATCTATATAAATTTAATGAAAAATAAATAAATAAAATGGAAGGAAGGAAGGAAGGAAGGAAGGAAGGAAGGAAGGAAGGAAGGAAGGAAGGAAGGAAGGAAGGAAGGAAGGAAGGAAGGAAGAAAGACTGAAAGAAGAAAAAGTAGAAATCCTCTAGGAAAAATATTAAGAGACAGATTTATCTCCCAACACAACAAAAGGAGTGTAGATGTGGAAGCTGCTTGGGACATAGTAAAAAAGATAATGTTACAGAATGCCAGAGTAGCATGTGGAGTTATAATAACAAGAAATATTTAAAAGCATGTTTGGTGCAGTGATGACATGAGAAAAGCTGTGGGTGAGAAAATAAAATAAGAAAATGCTGCAAAAATGAAGATGAAAAGAACACTAATGCTGAATACCATTTCTGGAGGCAGAGAAGGTATAGAGGACTGCAATGATGCAGGGATTTCCATGCCCTATAAAGGAAAGTGGGATGTTTGGTAGGGAGAGAAGACGACTTGGGAAAATATAACTATGTTCAGATAAAGAGAAGCTTTAAGGAAGATAGTCAAGAACTAATTTCAGAATAGAACAGATACTAGAACAAGGTATAAGAGGTAGAAGTTGCAACTACGTCACTTTCATTTAAAAGGAACAATGAACAATTTCTGTTGGGAAGGAAGATCTGTACAACCCTAAAACAACCTATCTATAGAGGTTGTGGGCTGTCTATCTCTAGAGATTTTAAGAAAAGTGTTGAAAGTCACGTCTGGAGAATCATTTAATTAGTTTCCTGCATACTGCAGAGTTGGGCTAGATGATTTTTATGGATCCTTCGAACTGTACAATTCGATGATTTTATAAATTATAGTTTGAGTAAAAAAAGTTACAAAGAATGTACCGGTATCCAAAGAGAGCAAAGAATGATTAAGAGTTAAAAGACATAAAATGTACAGTGATTTTTATAGAAATGAAAAGGGGAAAGAAAAATAGAAACAAAAGAAAAAAGATACAAAGAAGTAGCTTCAGATCTTCTTTACAGCAGTTATATGTACAATCATAAATTTAGCCCTTACAACAGAACTTTCTTCTATACTGTCTCATCATCAAAACCATAAATCATAAGTTCATTTTTCTGTTTTATTAATAAGTCCATAAGAGAATTCCAGTCAGCAATACATGAAGATATTGTCCTTTCTTTGATCAAAGAGTTTAACAGAAATCAATTTAGCCATCTTAGCAAGTGCCATCATCTTTAGCAACCATTCCAGCAACCATGCTGGCTCAGGAATTCTGGGAGTTGAAGTCCACGAGTCATAAAAGAGCCAAGGTTGCCTACCCCTGACCTATACCATCTCAGACAAATGGCTCTCTAGTCTCTTCTTGAAAATCCCCATTGATGGAGCGCCCACAATTTCTGGAGGCAAGCTGTTCCACTGGTTAATTGTCCTCACTGTCAGGAAGTTTCTCCTTAATTCCAGGTTGCTTCTCTCTTTGATCAGTTTCCAACCACTGTTTCTCGTCCTTCCCTCTGGTGCTCTGGTGAATAACGTGACCCCCTCTTCTTTGTGGCAGCCTCTCAAGTACTGGAATACTATCATGTCTCTCCTATTTCTTCTTTTCTTTAGACTAGACAAACCCAAGTCCTGCAGCTGTTCTTTGTATGTTTTAGTCTCCAGGCCTTTGATCATCTTAGTTGCTCTTCTCTGAATTTTTTCCAAACTCTCAGCATCTTTTTTGTGATATGGTGACCAAAATTGGCTCCAGTATTCCAGGTGTGGTCTTACTAGGGTTTTATAAAGTGGTACTAATACTTCACATGATCTTGATTCTATGCCTCTGTTTATACAACCCAGGATTGTATTAGCTATTTTGGTTGCTGCTGCACACTGCTGGCTCATAGTCAAGTGATTGTTTACTAGGACTCCAAGGTCTATGTCACAGTTACTGTTTTTGAGCCAGGTCTCGCCCAATCTGTACTTATACCTTTGATTTTTCCTGCCTAAATGTAAGACTTTGCTTTTCTCCACACTGAAACTCATTTTGTTGGATAGGGCCCATTGTTCAAGTTGGTCAAGGTCTTTTTGGATCCTGAGTTTGTCTTCTGGGGTGGTGTCAGTTTGGTGTCATCTGTAAATTTGATGAATTCCCCTTCAATTCCCTCATCTAAGTCATTTATGAAGATAGTGCTAAATGTTTCATTTTTATGTATACAACAATCTCACTACAGTTATTGGGTAGAAAAACAAAGTATTTATCCATTAATCCCAAAGGAAAAACCACTGGTCTCAATTGTATATGAATGTTTAAAATCGTTTGTATCAGTGTAGGTATTTGAATCCAAAACTTTCTAGCTTTTTGACTTAGAAATGTTCTTCTAAATAAAATAACCAGCTGGAACCCTGTTCTTTATCGGAAAGTCCGCCTGATTAAAAAAATCAAATAAAAGTAGAAAGCATACTGGGTACACATTTCTATTGTCTGAAAATGGGTATTTTGCGACTGGCCATGGTCAATAATGAACGCTCATAATTCCAAATGCAACCAAAGATTTACTCCAACTAAGACTTTGAGTTAATTAATTGGACCCAATATAAAAAAACCCTATTATTTTAATTGAAATTGCACTCTCTCCTTCTGAAGTACATTAAGGCCAATTACTTAACAGTTTACAGTATCCTTGGGAGAGGAAATGGCACACATTTTCCAACCTTAATTTTCCCTCCCACTATGCAATGAACCATTAAGGTACTACTCTACCTACTTCTAAGCTTAATGCACAGGCCAAATTATAAGCAAGCACAAAATCTGAAATTGTAGAAATGCTTTATGTTTACACTGCACTGAAGTTGAGATTTGGCAATCTGACTTGCATTTTCTTTTAATTAAGTTGCCCCCACGTCCCTCCCTAATATGGTAGCAAATACTTGCATGATTTTTGTACCAGTACATATTATACCAAAAGACTGAGCCCTTTTGTTAGTTTACAACAATGAAATCCATATGTAATTCATCAGTAATTGTTACCAGGAGCCAAACTCCCATGACCGAGAATGTTCGCTATGTCCCCCCTTGAAATGGAGAAGATGCAGCAGTATGTGGACAAAAACTTAGCGAGGGGATTTATCGAATGGGCCAAGTCTGCTGTGGGAGCCCCGGTGTTATTTAAAGAAAAAAAAAAAGACGGGTCGCTTCATCTCTGCATAGATTATAAAGGTCTGAATGCGGTAAGCATGGAAAACAAATACCCCCTCCCCCTCCAGAAGGACTTACTAACCCACCTGGCAAAGGAGAGGGTCTTCATTAAATTGCACCTGAGAGAGGCATATTACCGAATGAGGATAAAAAAGGGAGATGAGTGGAAGCCTGCATTTGACTGTCCCATGGGGAGCTACCAATTTAAAATCATGCCATTTGGACTACAGGGGGCTCCAGCTGTCTTCATGCAGCTGATCAGTCAGGTATTACATGACCATTTATACAAAGGGGTTTTGGTGTACCTTGATGACATCCTGATATAGAGCACGAATATGGCTGACCATGTAAAACTAGCAAGAGACGTACTAAAGAAACTGAATGCCAGACTTTATGTTATCAAAGTGTGAGTTTCACCAGACCCGAATAGATTATCTTGGCTACAGAATTTCCAGTGAGGGCATTGAAGTACACTTGGCTAAAGTGAAAGCCGTAATCGAATAGCAACCCCCAAAGACTCACAAACAGCTTCAGAGCTTTCCAGGATTCTTTTACAGCCAGTTAACTTTTACAGCCAGTTAATCCCCTCCTTTGTTGGAATTGCTTTACCCCTTACGGACTTACTGAAAACAGGCCAGGAGGGAGGGAAACCGTGACTGGGCCAGACACTAGCATGGACTATGAACTGTCAAACTGCTTTTGAGAATCTGAAAAGGCTATTTGCAATCAAGCCGGTCTTAAAACATCCTTGCCCAGGAAAACCCTTAGTGATCCAAGCCAATGACAGCGACGTGGCCGTCGGAGCTGTACTGTTGCAAAAGAACCAGGATGGGATCCTACAACCCTGCATCTACACCTCAAAAAAAAAAATTCACTGACTGCAAGAGGTGGTGGGCTGTGTGGGAAAAGGAAGCTTTCGCAATCCGCTGGGCTCTACTAAACTGGTGACACTGTGTAGAGGGGAGTAAGGTGCCATTCGAGGTATGGACTAATCACAAAAATGTAGAAGCACTAAAGACTCCCTGCAAATTGTCCCCCCCAAAAGTACAATGGGCACAGTACTTTAACCATTTTAACTTCACCCTAAAGTACATACCGGGAGGAAAAAATCTCTTAGCTGATGCTCTATCCAGATTGCCCCAGTACAAAAGCCAGGTGAAGAGGTTAATGAGGCAATTATCTCCAATCCACAAACTGCTTCTCAATTTACAATGTGCAGAGTCCCACCTCCAAAAGCCCCTAATCCCAATGACCTTGGGGCAAAGAAAATAAAACAAGAGCTCCTCACCGCCCAATGGTTCAAGGACAATCAAATCTCCCTAACATGCAGGGTTAGTTTGGCTTACAAAGGTGGAAAACTATATTAATTAAGAAAAGAGTACTGCAGGTATCAAAACTGGGTGACACTGACTTAACACTATGTGGCATACCCAAGTTGTAAAAGATAACTTTATTTTTTCCTCCCAGAATACAAGACTAATAACAATCTTCATTCATGATTTTTCATAGTAGGAATAGCAAGCAAAACTCATATTGTTCTTAGAAAATCTGACTTTGAAGGAGCTATAAAACCTTCATGTACAATGTTTTGATGAACATCCATGGTTCTCTCACAAGATTTGCTGTCTTTATAATTCTTGACTTTGGGATGTAAAATACAAATAGAGCCTCAGTGTGCTGATCACTAAAGCCCAATATTGCTTAACTACTTAACTACCTACCTGGCTTTAGATCCACTGATGAAATGCAATGTAATAGTTTCAAGTATTATTTTTACTGGGTGAATATTTAATTAGATGTGCACATATAACTGATTTATTGACATGATGGGATGAAAATTTAATAATGTACATTATTAATGTCAAGGTTAAGTCAATCTAAAGCTTGCACCAAGATCTTCATTATAGGATGGAAGTGTAATTAACAAAGCTAAGAAGAAATTAGAGGAGACAGGAAAGGGCAAACTGTGAAAACCTTTGACTGCTATTTTCCACAGTGTTATGACACTATTTCAATTATTCTGATTGGGATTAATTCAAGAACATAAGGTTAAAAATACCATGTCCCATTTCCTCCAGAATAGCTAGAACTTTTAAAATAAAAACATCATCTATGTTAACATAATCATGAAATCAAATAATTAAGTACCAATCAACCAGCCAAAATATGGAAATCTCTTTATGGAGGGATCAGAAGTGGTTTATGCCAACTATAAAGTTAAAAAGCTTTTTTTTTTTGCTCTACATCAGAGGTCCCCAACTTTGGGGCACCAGGGACCAGTTCCATGGAGAGAGGGTTTTCAATGGAATGGAGAATGTGTGGTTTTGTGTGCTACCTGCATCTCGCGGATGGGGCTTTGCTTGTTTGTGCGGACCAGTTGCTGGCATGTCGCGGCCCCGGTACTGGTCCATGGATCAAGGGTTGGGGACACCTGCTCTACATAATGGCATGCCAAGAAGAAAATGATATATTCTTCACTACACAATATTTTCTGCAGGTACTAAGATTATTTGATGAGCAGGCATAAAAACTGCCAGGGAAGTGATTGAAGCCTGAGAATCAGGCCCCTTGTCAATCGACAGGAGTTCTGATCTACCACCAGCTTACCAAGTACTTAGATAAGGTGAGGACTGGGCAGGACAAGCAAATGATTTAATAGCCAACCATCAACACACTCCAATCAGTATCTAAAAAGCCACATACAAGAGACAGCATATACAAAATAGTGCACTCTCTCCTAGAGAGAAGTTGGCTGAAGATGGGCTCCCAACACAAATATAAAAGCTTGGAAAACTAAAACTCTGGTTCCGGTGACCAACACACACTGGATCCTGTAATAAAAAAACAGTGCATGGTTTTGTGTGCTGCCTACATCCCCGGATGGCTTTGTTTGTTTGTGCGGACTGTTTGCTGGTATGCTGTGGTCCAGTACCGGTCCATGGACCGATGAGTGGGGACCCTGATTTATACCACGTATTTATAAAACAGGTAATTTGAGGGGAACGGCTAGAAAAATGGCAAGAAAAGCAGTTATTTTGGGTAGGTTTATTTGTAAATCTTACTGCAACTAAGTTTTCTTTCCCTTCTAAGGCAAAGCTCAGTAACTTTTAACTGATCTGAAGTGGCCAATTATCTAAAATTTTAGCTGAATTGATTTCTAAAATAGAGAAATGTTTTTTTCATATTTGTCTCCGCAGACTCTGAGGCCATTTCCCACACTGCTTTTTAAGTCATGTTTAAGACGGGTTCAAATCACCAGGACCAGATGGATTACACCCCAAGGTTCTTAAGGAACTGGCAGACGTGATCTCAGAACCACTGAACTATATTTTTCAAAGATCCTGGAGCACTGGGGAACTAACAGAGGACTGGAAAAGAGCTGATATAGTTCCCATCTTCAAAAAAGGAAAAAAAAATGGATCCAGGAAATTACAGACCTATCAGCCTGACCTCAATACCTGGGAAGATTTTGGAAAAGATAATCAAACAACAAATCAGCGAACACCTAGAGGCAAACAAAGTCATTAATAAAAGCCAACATGGGTTTGTCAAAAACAGATCATGCCAGACAAATCTTATTGCATTCTTTGACCAAGTGATAAAATTAGTGGATCAGAGGAATGCTGTGGATATAATTTACTTGGACTTCAGTAAGGCATTTGATAAAGTAGATCACAACCTACTACTTGATAAGATAGGAAAATGTGGGTTAGACAGCATCACCACCAGATGGATTCGTAGCTGGCTGACCAGCCGTACTCAGCGTGTGGTCCTCAATGGAACCGCATTTACATGGAGGGAAGTGTGTAATGGGGTGCCCCAGGGCTCTGTTCTGGGCCCAGTGCTCTTCAACATCTTCATCAACGATTTGGAAGAGGGGATATATGGGGAACTCATCAAATTTGCAGATGACACCAAGCTGGCAGAAATAGCCAGGACTCCAGAAGACAGGCTTAAGATACAGGAGGATCTGGACAGACTTGAACACTGGGTGCTATCTAACAAAATGAAATTCAATGGTGAAAAAAGTAAGGTTCTACATTTAGGCAAGAAAAACCAAATGTACAGGTATACTGTAGTATAGGGCAGGGCTTTTCAAACTTTTCACCCATTGTACCACTTTTGGGATATGGCAACATCCAAGTACCACCAGTCACCTAGCAATGTGTCAAAAACTTGATGACCCCCCAAAAAAGGAAAAAAGTGATGAAGTACAAGTAGTTCTCAACTTACAACAGTTCGCTTAGTGACTGTTCAAAGTTACAATGGCACTGGAAAAAGTGCCCCACAAGCCACAGCCGAGCAAGACACCTGCCTGCCTGGCCGGTGGCACTCTTCCTCCTGTCCGAGGTTTTCATTGTTGTGAGCATTTCTGTTGAGGATTGGCAACGGGGGTGGAGTGTGTGTGTGTGTGTGTGGGTGTTTGGTTTTTATTCCCATCTGCTGGGTGGTTGCAGCAGGTTTTGGTCACTTCATCTGACCCTGGGACACTGTGACCATCATAAATATGAATCAGTTGCCAGGCATCTGAATGTAAATCAAAAGACCCTGGAGATGTTGCAACATTCCAGCTGATCGGCGCTGGAGACTGGCGCTGATCCTGGCACTTTCGCTGAGCCCTGACAGCCCTGCAGATCCAGCCATCTCTCGCTCAGGCTTGTGCAGTGCTGCCACCGGTTCAGCTCATTCCCCTCCCCTGCTACCAATTTTCTAGGATGGTCGCATACCACCTGCCAGGTGCCAATGTACCACAGTTGGTACCCATACCACTGGTTGAAAACCCTGGTATAGGGGATACCTTGCTCAATAGTAGTAACTGTGAGAGGGATCTCGGAGTCCTAGTGGACAATCACTTAAATATGAGCCAGCAGTGTGCTGCAGCTGCCAAAAACGTCAACACACACAGTGCTGGGCTGCATTAACAGAGGGATAGAATCAAGATCACGTGAAGTATTAATACCACATTACAATGCCTTGGTAAGGCCACACCTGGAATACTGCATCCAGTTTTGGTCACCACGATGTAAAAAAGATGTTGAGACTCTAGAAAGAGTACAGAGAAGAGCAACAAAGATGATTAGGGGACTGGAGGCTAAAACATATAAGGAACGGTTGCTGGAATTAGGTATGTCTAGTTTAACGAAGAGAAGGACCAGGGGGGACATGATGGCTTTATTCCAATATCTCAGGGGCTGCCACAAAGAGGAGGGAGTCAAGCTATTTTCAAAAGCGCCTGAAGGCAGGACAAGAAGCAACGGATGGAAACTAATCAAGGAGAAAAGCAACCTAGAACTAAGGAGAAACTTCCTGACAGTTAGAACAATTAACCAGTGGAACAACCTGCCTCCAGAAGCTGTGAATGCTCCAACACTGGAAGTTTTTAAGAAGAGACTGGCAGCCATTTGTCCAAAATGGTATAGGGTTTTCTGCCTGAGCAGGGGATTGGACTAGATGACCTCTAAGGTCCCTTCCAACTGCATTATTATTATCATGTACTTATGGAAGCTAAGAGTGCAATACTAGAATGTATGTTCCAGTGATAGTCTATTTATATCCTGCCTTTATTATTTATACATATAACAAGGTGGCGAACATATCCAATACACCTTCCTCCTTCTAATTTCCCCACAACCGCCCTGTGAGGTGGGTTGGGCTGAGAGAGTGTGCCCAGCTGGCTTTCATGCTTAAGGTGTGACTACCACCCGGTTTCTGGCTTTGTACCTTAACCACTATATATATTTATTCAGGAAAATGGGACTGTGCAAGGGATAGAAAGTGGAATTTAGTAAAATGTGTTACTAGAAAAAAAGCCCACTTCCTTGAAACAGTAAAGTAGACAAATCCTTTGGAAGAAGCATGGAATTCCTTCAATGATTGTTCCCAGTCTTTTATATGTGTATATGAATATGTAGATAACATTTCTGCTGGAACCATCAGTGATTAAAAAGAGATGTGCATGCACAGATACTTATAGCCACAGCCTTTGAGGCAAAAATTTGAGCCTTCCAGAGAAAATGGCTGCTTATATTGTTTTGACTGGCTGCTTATATTACTTTGCTGGGACATGCTTTTTACATCCCTATTAGAAAAGATTCTTTATTACAAAAGGAAAACAGAATTCTCTAATATAGCTTGTTAAAATTCTGGAAGCACACAGATGTCAGAGAAACTTTAAGTGAGAAAGTCTACTATTATACTCACTAATAAAATGTTAATTACTTGAACATTCCCCAGCATACTTGGAGAATGCTATTTCTTTGTAACCTCACAAGTTTTAAATTCATAGGTACTGAATTAAGTATTCTATTATGAAGCAGAGCAGATGGGAAAGAAATGAAGTTTTAAAAATAGTATTAGCAGTCGAAAGGTTTAGAAAAAACCGCTTATGTGAAATAGCTGGGTTTTAGTAGAATCATTTTAATTAATTAATTTAAATTATATGGACGCCCATCTCAATCAAATTACTCTGAGGCTTATGATAAAACAGCTAAAAGCAATAAAAACAATCCAAAACAACTGCACTGGTTTTGAGATGGGAGCAAATTCTCTTTAAGGCAAATACTCTCAGTCCCACCTCCAATCTCATTCATCTGCAATCCAAATAAAATATGTGTTCCAGATTTTTGATCCATCTCCTTTTGGTGATGGACGGTTTAGAAACTTTTGTGCAGTCTACTATAAATAGAGGCACTAGATTGCAGCCTCTGTCTCTGTCCAAAATTTGTCTAATTATACTGTAAAATTTAGAAATACCTCCTTTAGTTATTGGAATTATGTGCTATAGTTCCAACGGTTTTAAGAACTTTTAAAGCAGGATTTACTTTTATTTCTTTTTTAAAATCCATGCACCAATAAAGGCTAGAAACCACCTTTTTCATTTTCCATTTTAGCTTTAGAAACTTTGTTCAAAATTAGAGTAAATGTCCTTGCCTCATAAATTCCGAACTATTTTGCAGATGTAATGACATTATGTCCAGCATAACATATTTGTACTTTTTATCTATCAAACCTTTTCATAGAATATTTTCTACTGAGATTATTTTTGCTTTTATTGACATGTCATTTATTTTGCTTGCTGTGTCACAATAGATTGATATCAATACTGATAATATAACATTTAATTCTCTTTTTCCCTCCATCAATAGATAAACAGAATAAGACATCATTTCCTGAGGCAGCTCAGTAGGACATATGCCATATGGAAAAGCAAATACCGTAATAGAGTTTAGAGTACTAAGTGTCACAATTTTGCCCCCCTCCCAGCGCTAATTAAAAAAAATGGTGGCTTTAATAATGAATGAAAGTATGTTCTTTATATAATCCTTACGCTAAAAATTTTTACAATGAATTTGTAGAGCAAGTGAAACTGTTGTTCCTTAATGGAATTGGGCAGAGATTCATTTGTGTAACTATAAAAACTACAGTACAGGTAGAAAGTATGTTTTCTTATAAGGAACATTATATAGAAAGCTCAGTTTCAATGTATCACAATTTTACACATATAATTTTTTTACAACCCTGTAATCCCTTAATTCAGCATAAAACTCAGGGTGACTGAATGGATCTGAGGGTTTACTGGCTGGATGCCCTTCCTGATGCCTATAGGGAGTTGGCAGCAATTATTTTCTCTTTGTGCTCTGAGAGAAAAACATCTGTTATGACCTAGGATTCAATCCTCAACCTTCCAAGTTGGAAGCAAGTGTCTTCACTATTAGGCCACAACACCGCTCTTATTTTATACATACAATATCCTCTCAATTAGTAGAATTTGTTGTCAAGGATACAGTCACAACATGTATAATCAGAATCCTGATGTGGGTGGGTAAAAGGCAACAAAGCAGTTACCGGTAGTTTATTTGAATTGTCCCAGGCTAGATACTTTTATAAATCTTACTTGAACAAGAAAGGCAAATGTAAGTCAAATAAATTAGCTCATTAATCAAATAAATCATCAATATCTCAATGTAGGGGTTTTTATTAATTCTGCAAACTCCAATTTTAGAGAAGATATTTAACTACCCAAAAACTAGTAAACTATATTTTCAAGTTTTGGAGGTTTTTTTGGGGGGGAGGGGGGAATGATTTAAAACTGGTTATTTTTAAAATCTTTTCAATACACTGCAGAGTATTTTAAGAATTCTTCAAAAATCACACTTCCTTTTAAACAGCCTGGCATGTTAATTCTTGTCATCAATCCCAAGTGAACTGAGAATATAACCACATCTAGATGCTTTTGTAACTGTGCATTCCGAAAACTTAGTGTAATGAGGATTCTGTTGCCTTGTATGTCTTTTCTTAAGAAAGTAGAGAGAAAAAGAAAAAAAATATATTCAGAAAAGCAGTTGATATCAGAACTGATGCGTGTAATCTGTTGTGAATCACACCATCTCTTCTCTGCCTTCCTGAGCATAATACCTCTTTTTAATTTTCAAGGGGGGCATTTTATTTGAAATCTATAAAAAGAGGCATGCAAAAAAGGTTTCAATAATAATAATAATAATAATAATAATAATAATAATAAGAAGAAGAAGAAGAAGAAGAAGAAGAAGAAGAAGAAGAAGAAGAAGAAGAAGAAGAAGAAGAAGAAGAAGAAGAAGAAGAAGAAGAAGAAGAAGAAGTTGGAAGGGACCTTGGAGGTCATCTAGTCCAACCCCCTGCTAAGGCAGAAAACCCTATACCATTTCAGACAAATGGCTGTCCAGTCTCTTCTTAAAAACTTCCAGTGTTGGAGCATTCACCACTTCTGGAGGCAGGTTGTTCCACTGATTGATTGATTAATTAATTAATTGAAAGTTGATATAGATGAATTTATTATTCATCTCTAGTCTGAGATAACAATTCCACATACATACCCAATGAAAATTCTGAATTCAAAGTTTGAAGAAGCTTCATGCATGCTTCTTCAAACTTACGGTAACTCAATCTAGAATATACTGCCTTATCTCTTTTTATTCATATTTTTTAAAAAGAGAAAAAAACAAGTGAAAGAAAAAAGACTATTAAAAACATTATGAGTAAATGTTTAGTTTCTAAGTTCCCTTTTATTGTGCTCCGATATACAATATTTCTAAACATATAACATTTCCATATATTTCTGATTTCAGTTTTTTGGTCAAGACTTTTGCCCTTTAGAAACCATATTCTGTTTAAATCTGCCTTGCTATATAAAATATATTTGGAAACCATTTTTGCTTGTGTTTGCTCAAACATCTATAGTGAATAAATGTTATTTTTTTCATTACTGCATATTGTCCAAGTTTATATTCCTAATCTGATATCATTAGTACAAGTAGCCTAGAAAATTATGATTTTTTTTAGTTGATATGTCTAGGAATTATACCCAGTTTTTTAAAAAAAATTGGTTTGAATTTAAATCTTGCTTGTCAGTTCTTTAGACTGTCTCACCAAGCAATGTATGTATATGGACGTTACATGTATATGTTGGCACCTGTGTACAAATAATCTCTCTCTATATATCTCTATGTACATATGTATTATACACATATGCTTACATACACATACAGAGAGCGGTTAATATAGGTCAGAATCCACAGGATATAATAAAGATTTTCCAACACTGTCTTCTAAGATCAATTTACAAAGAATGAATGGAACCACAGGTCAAACAATATTCTGAATGAGCACCTCTACTAGATAGAACAGAATGAAAACAGACTTGATGTCTCTGAAAATTAAACAGGTCCAAGAAAATCAATAGCTCCAGGAAATCCATCAAGCATGACTAAGGATCAACAGCTATAGTAAAAAAAGGTCTAGGACTCTAAGATTAGAAGAGTTTGAAGGTTTATATGCAGAGCCTATACCTCTTTCTGGTTCTCTGTTAGTTCAGTTACATTTCCTTCCTCTCAAACATATATGCCTGATCAATTGTACCCCAAACTATGATTTTTCTGGGTGATCAAAGTATCATGCATGTATTAATGTAAGTTATTTTTCTTTCAATTTGCCAAGTAGAAAACTAGAATATTCCAAAATTTTTGAATCACACACCTGTAATTCCAACAATACAAGACAAGGTTAAAATCAAAGTATTTTATTAAGCTAGATCAGGGGTGTCAAACTGCAGGCCCAAGGGCCGGATGAGTCATGGCAAAACCGTGCCCACCCCATTGCCGGCAATGGAAAAAAAGTCACGATACATTGCAACTCATCAGGTGACATTGCAACTTTGACACCCCTGAGCTAGATTCTTGAAATGGAGTAAGATTGATAAATAATGAAGAATCAAAAACAAAACTATTTTAATTTTATTATTGAAGATTACAGTTACTCATGCAATTTGTGGTCTATTGTGATATTTCAGAACCAATATTTAAGTTAATTTTCAAATTCAACTATCAACCAACCTCATTTAACATCTATCTACATATCAAATGTAAAGTGTATAAAACAAGTAAAAAAATAAATAATTAGAAGTGAGACATACGTTTGCAGGATAGCTTTTCTTGAGCTTGTTATGAGAATACAATAGATAATGTAACATTACATTAAGATATGCTGCAATAGACAGCAAAAACACAATTATTTTCACTCTGAAAATTCTGACACCATTCATTTGTAGGGTGTTCTTTTACCAATTTTACACATAAGAAAGATATAATGAAATGCTGTTTGGTGCTGCAGATACCATATAATGTAGAGCTGCATGGGAGAACACTCTTCAAAAGTAGACTATTAAACCTCAGAAACACAAGGGTAATAAGTACAATGAACCCATAATGAATAATGAATGGGATCTAGGAATGCTGACATTGTAATAGTCTTTCATGAAGTGAAGAAGTTTCTGGATAAGAAATAGGAAGGAAGGAAGGAAGGAAGGAAGGAAGGAAGGAAGGAAGGAAGGAAGGAAGGAAGGAAGGAAGGAAGGAAAGCAAATTCCAAATTCCCTTTTTTGTATTATTGTATTATCTCTAAAAACTTCCAAACGAAAGTAAGTGTCAAAACACCAAGGTTTTGAGTTGGCAAGTGTGCCACTAATAATAACAGCTTGGCAGACTAATGTTGATCTCAAGAGTGTTACTGTTGAGGTGATAATAATGAGTAAAGGAGTTGCTAAACTGGCCACCTTTTTTAATTATTCACGTAAAATGATATTTACTATGGTAGCCTAGAATATAGCAGAAGTTGTAATGCATATGCTCTATATGCAAATGTAAATATATTTTATAATTCCTTTACAAAACTTCTGTTTAAAAACTACTTAATACAGAACATTTTCAGTTCATGCTAAATAAATGATAGCATTTCTGATATTACACATTTCAAACTAAGGTGGACTCTTGTACAATTGGGAATATTAGAGCTCAAACTAAGGAGGAGATAACCTTCTAGCCCTTTAGTTAAAAAAATAAAGGTTGTGTTCATAGATAGCAGATTGTATAGAAACTGAGCAAAAGAAAGTAAAAGATGTAAAAATTAATGATTATAGATTAGAAATGTGTATTTTTAAAATGTTTGAATTTAATTAAATAGTATTTTATTCATAGTAAGTCTAATATTTATTGCCACAGTCATGCCTTTCACGTCATTGATTATTCCAAATTATTATTTAGCATATGATGAGAACATAAAAGAGAATACACACACACACACACACACACACAGAGAGAGAGAGAGAGAGAGAGAGAGAGAGAGAGAGAGAGAGAGAGAGAGAGAGAGAGAGAGAGAGAACATAATTATATATGAAACATTAATGGGGGTAAGGCATTCCTTGAACTACATGTGCTCCCTGGTTGGTGCTAAATAGGTGACAACAACCAGATGCAGCCATACTGCTCTTTTGGGCCTCACAGCCATGACAAATTCAAATTCTAAATAATCCAAAGATGACATTGAAGTACTTGCTAAAATTATTCTAGGAATTATTTTAGTTAATATAATTATAAAGATGAATGGACATTCCCTATATTTAAAGAAAAAGTCTATTAGTTCCTACTGTTGTATACAATGTGCCTTTATGTTGTCAAAATTCAGAATAGGTGAAATGGCTCTTTATTAGCTGAAAGAAATCAAAGAATGTTCCAAAATTCTTTCCTCTGTATGGAGCTTGAGGTCATATATCAGGGCTTTTCAACCTTTTCACAGATTGTACCACTTTTAGGACATGGCAATATTTGAGTACCACCAGTGCTTAGCAAGGCGTCAAAAACTTGATGTCTAAAAAAAGGGGGTGGATTTTGGGTTTTACTGATTAGATTCATTTCTTGTTATAAAAATGGCTAGTTTATAATTGTATGGAAAAGTAAAAAGTTGAGGTTCAATGTTAATGCTTCCTTCCACTGCAACAGAGGAAGTCTGTTCTTTTTCCCTTCTCCCCCTCCCTTTCCCCCCCTTTTTCCTCACCACTGTGTCCTACTATTTGCTTTTGTATTTTTGTATTTTATTCTATAATCTAATAAAATATTATAAACTGTAGAAATAAAGGAAAAAAGTACCAGTTTTAATTTCTTCGGTGGCTGTTCCTTTGCTGAATCACTTTCCCTTTGCACTGACAAATGTATGATGAATTTATCCATGTTTATTAATATGCACCACTACCAGCTAGCTCAGGGGTCTTTAAACTTGGCACTTTTAAGACTTGTGGACTTCAACTCCCATAATTCCTCAGCCATCATGGCTGATTGAGGAATTCTGGGAGTTGAAGTCCACAGGTCTTAAAGTTGCTAAGTTTGTAGACCCCTGAGCTAGCTGGTCGGCCCTTCTTCCTCTCTCCTTTCTGAGTGTAGTAAGAATGCACACACACCCCCACTGACAATCCCTTCCCTGTACCCTTAAAGACACAGGAATCAAGTGCAAAGCAAGAAAGGCTCACAAAATAAAGAAACACAAACTCTAGGTTTTGTCTTCTTCTTTAAACTGCCTTACATGTGTCACGTTTCACAGTGTTGCAATCCGAGACTGAAAGGCTCCAGCAATTGCAAAAAGCTTTAGCCTTAAATTAAGTCTGTTTACCTTCAAAGAAAACTTTCTAAAAGCCATATGCAGACTCAAGAGAAGTGGGTAAAACTAATTACATTTGTTTGAAGGGATTAAACCTATGAAAGTCAACACTTTGGACTCATTGCTAGTCTAAAATACAGACTAAAATAACCAAAGCACACAAACCGAGCCGCTGAATTACAAAACACTGTAAAAACTGTACAAAAATCCTTATGGTAACCCAATCAAGCTGCCAGCTGATCCAGAACTAAATAAACCCACCTCCTTTCTGACATGCTCATCTGCCGGCTTTTCATTTCATCAGAGCTGATTGCATTTTCCTGGCTGGAGAAAATGAACCAGGGGACCTTTTCTTCCAGCAACACCTACTGTTTCTTCCTTGTTTCCTCACTGCCTACTGAGCTCTCCTTCTCTTTCCCTGTTGTCTTTTTTTCCCCTTTCCACCTCCTTTTATAGCCTCTTCTCCCCCCCCCATTTTTCTTCAGTTCACCTCCAGCTCCGCACTGCTTCCGGAAGTACCAATCAGCTGGAGCTCTGGTGGCTCCTGGGGCTTCTGCCCAGCCCAGACAGTCCTGCAGCTGCAGTTGCCTCTCCCTCAGGCTTGGGTCGCTTCGGCTCATTCCCCTCCTCTGCTACACATCTCTAGGACAGTCACATACCACCTGCCACGTGGCAAAATACCACAGGTGGTACGCATACCACCAGTTGAAAAGCCCTCTCATATATTACTAAAGGGATCATTTGAGTCCAGTATTTCATTATGGCTAATGTAGATGAAATGCAGGTGGCCTTTAGAATGTGACTCAACAGAAGTCAATAATCAGAACAGAGATATTTTCCCCCCCTTGCATTTACAATGTCTAATCTTGATTTAAATCAGTTTAAAATTACTACCATGGTGAATTTAGAATTTATAAAAAACAGAAATATATCAATTGCAGATAGGCAGTGTTCTTCCATTTCATCTGCTTCTCATGTCTGTTTCATCTGATTTCTATACTGTCTCTCTGTCTCTATCTATCTATCTATCTATCTATCTATCTATCTATCTATCTATCTATCTATCTATCTATCTATTTCTATCTCTCTACACACACCTATATTATTTGTCCAAGAGATGAGGATCAGATCACTTCGTACTGATAATTTCAAAGTGTGTTCCTCAAATGTCAACAAATTCAAATCAGCCCCTTTCTCAATCAAATGCGAAAAAGGGCAAATGAATACACACACACACACACACACACACACTAGTAGTACTATTTTATATTCTCTTGAATATTCAAAAACATGGAACAGGATAGTTTTTCAGCTTTAGCTTTCTTAGCTTGCTTTTTAACAGAATACTTTTCAGTGATGCAGAATAACTATTCAATTAACAGAACTTGATTTAAGTAAGCCAATAATTCTGGCCCCTTCGGCAGAACTGAAATTTATGAGTTTTCCACAATTCTCTATTACCATTACTTCAGAGCTTCTCTCTGGAAGGATTCTAGATATTTTTATGACTAATTTGCATTCCATTTTCTCTTATCTTTATTTCCAGATAGTTTTCCAAAACACTTAAATTCTACTTTCTTTCCAAGCTAATCTATTTAAAATATTACAATGAACATACTGATTAAATGACTTATTTTATAATGATGCTAATAAATTGAAGCTATGCATAATCTATGTAATCATAGGGCTTATATATAATACTTTTACTCTGAACAGCAAGAGCTCAAATAAGATTTCTTACAATACACTTAGTTAATATTACAATATATTTTTAAGCAACATCAGCAGAAGCCTAACAGGACCTTTGCTCAAATGTAATCAAATCTAATGCATTTGGAAACCCATATCGCAGCTCCAAGATGTACCATGATTAGGGGTGTCCTTTGAGTCAGTCTTTAGTCAGACTCCTCCTGGTGACTGCTTGGATTTGACTCTTCAATTTTCTTGGCAAGATTTTTGGAAATGTTTTGCCAATGTTTTCTTAGTTTATTCCTGAGACAGATTGACTAGGCCAAGATCACCCAACATGGCTTTGTGTGTAAAGCGGAACTAGAACTCATAGTCTCCTTGCCTCTAGTCTGGTGCCCCCATCACTACACCAAACTGGCTCTCTCACAATGATATTGCTAAGCTTCATATTCTGTTTTCATTGTTGGTTTATGATTAAAGTAATACAGGTAGTCCTTGGTATGCAACCATTGGGCCAACAAGCACTCCAAGTTACAGTGGGGCTAACTGAATCAGGGTTACGATTGGCCCTCAAAGTTCTACTCATCCCAGCAACCCCACAGTCAGGCAATTGCAATCTAAGCATTTAACCAGTTTTCCCTTAGAACTGGTTGCAGCACTTTTCGATCATGTGAATGCCATTTGCAACCTTCTTTGCCGGCTTCCTCAGAAAGTCAATGGGGAAGCCAGCAGAGAAGGTCACAAGTCACTGGGATAAGTATCCCCCACCCACACACTCTTCCCCATGCCCTGTGTGCTTATGCCAGCCATTTGGACCCATCTGTACATCCTTCCCAAACCTCTTGCACCCTTGTACACACCACACAAACCCTCCCTAACCTGCACCATGCCTCTATCACACCCTTGTGCACTTTCCTGGATCCATATCATGTCTCTTGCACACTACCTCTCATCCTCAAGGCATACTTTATGCACCCCCTCTCTGACCCTTTCTAGCACACCCCCTCTTACTATCCCTGACTATGCACCTTGCATACAGCCTCAGCAACCCTCTCTCACATCCTCTCTGGTCATTCCCCACCCAGCAGCAGCCACTTATATGTCTACAGCCCTGGGACTTGAACTTCCTACAAGCTTCCCCAATGTCTTTGGTTATGAGAAGTTGGCAATAAGCTTCCTTATCTAATCACCATGGGAGTTGATTAATGATGGCAACTAGGACCAGGGATTGCTGTTGCCACGTTAGTGGTAGCATGAATACATCAGTTAGAGATAGAAATTCTGGTCCCAATTGCTGTCATAAGTTGAGGACTTAACTGCCCAAAAGGTGCTTTAAGATCTATGTTGTTGGCATCCCTAGGTTGTGTGTTAAAATAGTCAAGATGATGTTTGTGACATGTGATTGAAGTCTTAAAGTTTGTCCCTGCATACAAAAATTAATGCAAAGGGTGATTTTTCTAGCTTCTTTTGACCTCCCCAGTCTCTCTGGAACTTTCTCCCCAAAACAGTGTATGAGGAGTGCTAATCTTCTCAATATTAATTGTTAGTTTTTCCAACAGACTGCATGTCCTAGTTTATTTAATTATTTCCATATTTCTAATTATGAAAGGCTCTATATAGGCTCTAGAAACATTCTTAATTTTCCCCCAAAAATAGTGAATAATTGAACCCTTTGTTTGGAAAGTGGAAAGGCTGAGAGAGTGTAACTAGCCCAAAGTCACCCAATAAGCTTCCATGCCTGAGGAGAAACTTGAATCCAAGTTTTCGAAGACCTAGACCAACATCTTCACTATTATGGATCACTAATAGACCCTTTCTAGACACTTCTTGCAATCTCTTTATTTGCAGCAGACTGAAAATTACATTTGGTTTGGGGTACTTTTCTTTCATTTCTAATTTGAAAGTTGTTGTATTACCATGATCTGGGCAACAGAATGTTTGTGGGTTTTTGTTGTTTTTTTTTTTGAAGAGTGGGAATTAGGAAATTACATTTTTTAAAAATGATTTGGTAATTTCTATTACTCCCTGGGGGAAGAAAGGATGAAATCTCTAGCTAACATACCTCTATAATACATGATATGGAGGTGATACTATAAAAGTGATTTCAACTTTTGCATTTTAACCTTTAATTGCTAGAAAGGCAGCAAAGAATGTGAAACCTCTGTTTCTCTCACATACCAGGTGAAACATTCCAAAGGACTGACAGTGGCAGTAGGAACTACCAAGCCACTTTCCAAAGCAGGAGGTCAGGTCAATATATGGAAACTTGGAGGGGAGAGGTTTTCACCTCCAGCTTCCTGAACAACATAAACCTGCAAAGACTGTTTTCTAGCACAACCAGAAAGAAGATGCATTCAGAGCACAAGGCAAAATTGGTACTTACATAGAATTCTAAATTTTCACTAACTCAAATAAGCTCTGAGGAATAATGGTCGTCAATTGTTACAGTCATAAGTCAGGCATCAAGATGAGTAATTTTCTGTCCTTTTTCATGATGGTTGTTAAGCGAATATGATAATCTTTAAGTGAACCCATTAATTTGAATGGGCATTTTTTTTTTGCTGGATACTGGCAAGAAATGCTGGAAACCAGCAAAAAGTACTGTGAATCAAGGTTATGTGACCACACAATACAACCAGTCATAAAGCTGACCTGCTAGACATGCAGCCATGTGATGGGGGGGAACCATTTATGATAGCTAGGGATGCTTGCTCCTTCATGGATTACTGTGTTGTTGTGGCGAAGGGGCTTGCGTAACTCAATGAAGCTATGAGCTATGCTGTGTAGGGCCACCCAAGACGGACAGGTCATAGCAGAGAGTTCTGACAAAATGTGATCCACTGGAGAAGGAAATGGCAACCCACTCCAGTATCTTTGCCATGAAAACCCTATGGACAGTACCAAAAGGCAAAACGATATGATGCTGGAAGATGAGCCCCTCAGGTCGGAAGGCGTCCAATATGCTACTGGGGAAGAGCAGAGGGCTAGTACTAGTAGCGCCAGAAAGAATGAAGCGACTGGGCCAAAGCCGAAAGGACGCTCAGCTGTGGATGTGTCTGGTGGTGAAAGGAAAGTCCGATGCTGTAAAGATTTTTTTCTCCATAGGAACCTGGAATGTAAGATCCATGAATCAAGGAAAGCTGGACCTGGTCAAACAAGAGATGACAAGACTGAACATCGACATCTTAGGAATCAGCGAACTAAAATGGATAGGAATGGGTGAATTTAATTCGGATGACCATCAGGTATACTACTGCGGGCAAGAGTCCCTCAGAAGAAATGGAGTAGCCTTCATAGTAATAAAAGAGGAGGAAAAGCAATACTAGGATACAATCCCCAAAATGACAAAATGATCTCAGTGCGAACCCAAGGCAAATCACTCAATATCACAGTAGTCCAAGTCTATGCCCCAACCACTGGTGCTGAAGAGGATGAAATTGACCGGTTCTATGAAGCCCTACAGCACCTTACAGAACTAACACCAAAAAATGATGTCATTATCATCATGGGGGATTGGAATGCTAAAGTAGGAAGCCAAAAGATAACCGGAATAACAGGCAAGTTTGGCCTTGGAGCACAAAATGAAACAGGGCACAGACTGATAGAATTTTGTCAAGAGAATACAATGGTCATAGCAAACACTCTTTTCCAACAACCCAAGAGACGGCTTTACACATGGACATCACCAGACGGTCAACACAGAAATTAGATTGACTATGTGCTCTGCAGCCAAAGATGGATACAGTCAATAAAAACAAGACCAGGAGCTGACTGTGGCTCAGATCATGAACTTCTCGTTGCAAAATTTAGGCTTAAATTGAAGAAAGTAGGGAAAAACATTAGGCCACTCAGGTATGAACTAAATCATATCCCTGATGAATATACAGTAGAGGTGACAAATATATTTAAGGAATTAGATCTGATAGACAGAGTGCCTGAAGAACAATGAACGGAGGTTCTCAACATTGTAGAAGAGGTAGCAACTAAAACCATCACAAGAAGGGAACGTTTCATGCAAAGATGGGCATGATAAAGGACCAAAATGGCAGGGACCTAACAGAAGCAGAAGAGATTAAGAAGAGGTGGTAAAATTACACAGAAGAACTATAAAAGAACGAGCTTAGTGTCTCTGATAATCATGATGGGGTGGTCACTGACCTCAAGCCAAACATCCTAGAATGTGAAGTGAAATAGGCCTTAGGAAATCTGAGCAACAACAAAGATACTGGAGGTGACAGTATTCCAGCTGAGCTATTCAAAATCTTAAAAGACGATGCAGTAAAAGTGCTACACTCAATTTTCCAGCAAATTTGGAAAACTCAACAGTAGCCACAGGATTGGAAAAGGTCAGTTTACATTCCAATTCCAAAGAAAGGCAATGCCAAAGAATGTTCAAACTATCTCACCATTGCACTCATTTCAAGTTATGCTTAAAATCCTACAAACTAGATTCCAGCAGTATGTGGACTGAGAACTTCCAGAAGTACAGGCAGAATTTCGAAGAGGCAGAGGAACTAGAGATCAAATTGCCAACATACGCTGGATCATGGAGAAAGCTAGGGAGTTCCAGAAAAACATCTACTTCTGCTTCGTTGACTATGCTAAAGCCTTTGATTGTGTGGATCACAACAAATTGTGGCAAGTTCTTAAAGAAATGAGAGTATCAGACCATCTCATTTGTCTCGAGAAACCTATATGTGAGTCAAGAAGCAACAGTGAGAACTGGACACGGAACCACTGATTGGTTCAAAATTGGGAAAGGAGTCCGTCAAGGCTGTATACTGTCGCCCTGCCTATTTAACTTATATGCAGAGCATGAGAAAGGCAGGGCTAGATGAATCAAAAATTGGAATTAAGTTTCCTGGGAGAAATATCAACAACCTAAGATATGCAGATGATACCACCATGGCAGAAAGCGAAGAGGAACTAAAGAGCCTCTTGTTGCAGGTGAAGAAGGAGAGTGCAAACGTTGGCTTGAAACTCAACATTAAGAAAACCAAAATCATGGCATCTAGCCCTCTCAATTCCTGGCAAATAGATGAGGAAGAAATGGAGGTAGTGACAGATTTTGCTTTCCTGGGCTCCAAGATCACCGCAGATGGGGACTGCAGCCAAGAAATTAAAAGATGCTTGCTCCTGGGGAGGAAAGCTATGGCAATCTAGATAGCACACTAAAAAGCAGAGACATCACCCTGCCAACAAAAGTCCGTATAGTCAAGGCTATGGTTTTCCCAGTTGCAATGTATGGCTCTGAAAGTTGGACCATAAGAAAGGCTGAGCGCCAAAGAATTGAGGCCTTTGAACTATGCTGCTGGAGAAGACTCCTGCGAGTCCCTTGGACTGCAAGGCGATCAAACCGATCAGTCTTAGAGGAGATCAACCCTGACTGATCTTTAGAAGGCCAGATCCTGAAGTTGAAACTCAAATACTTTGGCCACCCAATGAGAAGGAAGGACTCACTGGAGAAGAGCCTAATGCTGGGAAAAGTTGAGGGAAAGAGAAGAAGGGGACAACAGAGAATGAGGTGGATGGATGGAGTCACTGAAGCAGTAGGCGTGAGCTTAAATGGGCTCCAGAAGATGGTAGAGGACAAGAAGGCCTGGTGGAACATTGTCCATGGGCTTGCGATGGGTCAGACACGACTTCACAACTAACAACAACAAAAGGGATGCTTGGTAGGCATCTATTTGGGCTGAGAAAGCAGGAACAGGCTTCAAGTTTGTTAGAAGTAAAAGACTCACAGGTTGTAGCTAAGAAGTTATCTATACACTAAAACAACTATACATAGAAAAAAATAAATATAATCTTTGTCCAAAGATACAAGCTACTGAAAAGCAAATCTTGATATAGGTCAAAGGTAAGATTTGTTGCATGATAGTCCAGTGATATCTGTTTTGATAATCCATTAACATCTGCTTATATTCCTTTATCTGTAATTCTAAGTAGTGGTAGTTGTTATTACTCTTGAGAAAGCCAAATTTGGTCATTTAAGGATCCAAAAGGAAAACTTCCATTAATCTGACATGTTCACAACTAGACTGAGTTTGATCCAAATAAATGGCCTGCAAAACTCTCATTATTTTGCTCCTTGGCAAGAAGAAAAAAATAACAAAATATTTACCCCATCTGGTAATGCTCTCCAGCATACAGCACTGACAAATTCGTTTGTGTCATCCTCCTTCCGATCTTTGTCCAGGACACTTTTTACAGTATCAAATTTGAAGGTTAGCAGTGTCTTTGAGAGACCTTTATAGTACAGGTAAAGCGAATTATTTTCACTTCCTACAACCAAAAACAAAAAGACAGGTTGATTTGCAATATTTATTTCTGTCAGTTCCAGCCCAATCTAAACTTTCCACTAAAACTGTTCTGGTTACAGCAGAAAACTCTAATATAGGAGCTAGATTAATTATAAGATGTATAATTTGATATAACCAACTCATTCCAAGTATCCAATACTCAGAAAGTGAATGGAAGATGGCAACTACCAAGGTTAACACAATTTAAGAAGCGTATATTTGAAGATGTAACATTTGCAACTTTTCTCTGCAATAGCATGACTCCAGATGCCAGAAGATATTTTCTATGACCTACTTCAGATGTTAAGAGTTCAAGGAGAATGCTGAAACACCAAAAAGGATTTAGAACCTAAGAAGTAATAAAAAGTTCAGCGTACAGACCAAAGGAGATTACGCTGAAGAACTGGGGATATTTTTCACTACTGAAAAGTACAGTAAGCTATAACAATAGGTTACTTTATGTAACCAACTGGAAAACTGAATAATAGTTCTTTCCCTTGCCTTTATAAATTTGGGATTACTCAGTTTTTCCAGTTGGTTTGAACTATAATGATTTGGGATAAACAAGTAAGTATGTTCTCAAAGTTTTGAACCTCTTTCTTTTACATTTCTTGAAAACAGGTGGGCAGGCAGCTGTTAGGGATATTTTTAAACATAAGAATCTCTTTTTTTATCAAGAAAAGGGATGGATCCATTCAATGATTTTGTTTATATTTCATAGTGTATTCAGTTTTATTGTAATGTATTGTCATAAACTTGACATTGATAAATGCTTAAACTTGACAGTAGATTTAAATTTCTTTGTTCAAACAGCTGTTTACTCACCACAGGCAATATAGTCTCCATTAGATGCCAAGCCTACAAAATTCTTCTCATTGATGTGACCCTTAAAAGAACGCAAACAATGTGGCTTCCCTACATTCCATAGCTTTAGCTGGCTATCTGTTGACCTAAGGACAGAGATACAAACGTACAAATAAATTGGAAATTAGGAGAGACTCCCAAGAAGGCAAAATCAGCAGTGTGTAAAATTTAAGTTAGGCGGAAAACAGATTTCTGGTACCATCCGTGCCTGGGACAATGCAGGCAAAGAGGGAAGCTGCATTCAACACGCCCTGGGTTCTGCAAAGGTTTGTTTTCCAAGCAAAAATACTTTAAGTCTTTGGGAAGGGGTACAGAAAACTTGTTTCAAGTAAAGAAGTCAGCTTTAGTATCAATAGCCTTGCAATTATTAGACAATACATATTCATAGAAAAATGAAAAGCTATGAAGAATCCCAAGGCATATTTTTCGGTAGAATCTTGTTAAATTTACTGAAATTTACATAACATTACTTTTACATTTAATTCATTGAGGCTTCCACCAGTGCAGGCATGTCAAACTCACGACATCATGTGATGTCCCACAACTTATCGGAGCTTTTTCGCCATTGCTGGCAATGGGGTGGGCGTGGCTTCCCAATGATGCATCCGGCCCACAGGCTGGCAGTTTGACACCCCTGCACCAGTGGAATGAATCCTAAAGGATACCTGTTATACAGAATCATAGAACTGTAGAATTGGAAGGGATGATAAAGATCATCTACTCCAACCTTCTTTGAGTAAAACCAATTAAACCATCCACGACAGCTGACCAGGTTTTTTTAAAAAATCTGTAGAGATGGTGAACCCAAATGTATATTACATTCCACTATTACACAGGTAATCCCCAATGTATGACCATTGGGATTGGAATTGCCATCGCTATGCATAAAATACAATGTCATGTGACCGCATCACTTAGCGACAGCAAACAGCAGTCTTAGTTGCCTTTTGTAACTCCATACACGTGGAGTTGTTAAGCAAGAGAGAACATGGAGGCTACTACAGGGGTGAAGAGGAAGCCTTCACAGGTCCAATGCAAGCCGTGTACAAGTTGGAGTCCTCATGCACTGCAGCATGAGTTCAGGGAGGCCAAGGAAGGAGTAGGCTGTGACTCTGATATTCTTGGCACACCACAGCTCTGGAGTTCTATGAAGCCTCCAAGTTGTAATGTAGGCTGAAGCCATAGCTGTCATAACTTTGGGGACTGATCTTAAGTCCCTTCTTTCAGTGCTGCCAAACTTTGAACAGTTGCTAAACAAATCAAGGACTAGCAATAGCAGTAGCAAAACTCCTTCACAGTGCTTTACAAACCTCTCTAAGCAGTTTACTGAGTTACCATATTGCCCCCAACAATTTGAGTCCACATTATACCGACCCTGGAAGAGTGGAAGGCTGTCAACCTTGAGCCGATGAGACTTGAACTGCCAAACTGCTTGCAATCAGAGTCAGCAGAATTAACCTGCAATACTGCATTCTAACTATGTGCCACCATGACTACCTGTACAAACCTTAACATCGAGCATTTTGTAAGAATGTAATGCAAACATAAGAAACAAAATTTAGATAGCTGCAACTTGTATCCATTATTTCTAGTTTAGTTCCTAACTATTACTCCTATGAGCCAATTTAGTGTAGTGGTTAAAGCCTCAAGCTAGAAACTGAGAAGCCATGAGTTCTAGTCCTGCGATAGGCACAAATCATCTGGGTGACCTTTGACCTGTCACTCAGTCCTAGAAAGCAGGCAATGGCAAAACATTTCTGAGATCTTGCAAAAAAAATTACAGATAGTCCTTGACTTACAACCATTCATTTAACAACAGTTCAGTTACAACAGCCTCGGAAAAAGTGACTTACAACCTGTAGTTACACCTCCCCATGGTTATGTAATTGCAATTCAGTCACTTGGCAAGCAGCTCACATTTACAACCTGTTGAAGGCATCCTGTGTTCGTCTGATAGCAATTTATGAGCCCTTTTGCTTATTTCTGGGAAAACATTGTAAAAAAGCCCATTGGGAACCTGGATTTGTTCAATAACCATGTAATTAATGATCATAGTGATCCACTTAACAACCACCATAAAAATTGTTGTAAAATTGGGTCCCATTTGACTTACAACATACATGGTTTTGAAGACTACCTGGTACAGAAACTTGTCTAGGCAGTTGACAAAAATCAACACTGACTCGAAGGCACACACACAGAAAAATAATTCCCTATCGCATCCATTCATGTACATAAAAACTGATATGCCTCTCTTCAGTCTTCTAAACTAATACTAAGATTTTGCCTAGAGTGTTTTTAAATTCCAAATGTAGTTTAATCATTACATAAATTGCCTTCTGCTAATTCTTTACTCCTTAATTTGATCAGATGATTGCTGCCTTAGTCTCCAAAGTTCAACTCTTCAAATGCAGCAAATCTCAGGTTATATATTACCACATGAGGGCACTCCTGCAATTCTTAGAACATCTGCAGTTAAAAAAAATCTACTTTTCAGAAAAATAATGGAATCAGATATTACCTCTTCTTCAGTGTTTATTATACTAAAGAGAAACATGAGATTAAGTCTTCACAGAATTAAGCATTTGTTTCAGTATGTTGTCAGCAACTCCTAAAAGCGTGTCTGAACAGACAAGAACTAAACAAAACAAAAAACTACTAGTCACATAGTTATAACTTTCTCAGTTTCTTCAGCACTAATGAGACACTCTGGATCCAAAGGAAGTGAGAAACCATTTTCTATTTTTGTTCTAATAAAAGTACTAGAATCTGCTGTGCAAATTGACAGTTCACACAAACACTGTAGTATGTGCTTACAATCTCACTCGTAAGCTGTGCAAAATACTGATTTTCTGAAATTCACCAAGAATCAGAAAGTATAGAAGCTTTTTACAATACTCACGCAGAGACTATTTCTTCTCCACTAACAAACTTTGCATATGAAACAGCTTTGCGATGCCCTTTGAAGACCATAATGGGCTGTTTAGTGTTCCGAAGATCGTAGTAGTGGACACAGTGATCTTTGGAGAAATGTGGGGAAAAAACGAAGATATTAGTCAGTCAATAGAGAATAAGACAGACTGAACCTGAGGCTACATAGATTGGGGTAAGAGGTTCTCCCTAGGTATTTATTTCCCATTTATTCTAATTATCAAGCAAGACAGGTTTCTAATTTTTTTCTCCTAATTAAAACAAACATGATTTCCTTCCTGTAAAAAGAAAAAAGTAAATCGTTTCAGAATTATTATACCATTTTTTTTGAAGTGCCATCACCTGTTGTCATAACACCAGGGCTGCATGGGTCATTAAGTGAGGACTTTATGTGATTGCAATGTGGGAAAAGATGGAGACGGGCTGGCTGGGTAGAGTGACGGGCAGGCAGGCAGGTGCCATCAGCAGGCACTTCAGAGCTTGAGAGGGTGGGTGGACAAGTGCCATGAGCAGATGATACAGAACATGGCTGGGCAGGGAGGTGGGTTCCACGAGCACCTGTTATATAGTCTAAGCAAGTAGACAAGTTCAATGGACAGGTACTATAGTTGGCAAGTGGGTGCTGAGGGCAGGGTCTACGGAGCCATGGGCAGAGCATGGGTGAGTGAAAAAGTAGCAGGAACACGAGTGATTTGTGACCTCCTGTTGGCTCACCCATTGACTTTGCTTGGGGGAAGCTGAAAAGGAATGTCGCAAATGGCAGATGCTGCAATTGTCATAATTGTGAGCCAGTTGTCAAATGTCCAATTACATGACTACGCAGATGCACCACTGAGAACCAGTAAGTCTCCCTCATTCAGCACCACTGTAACCTTGAATGGTCACTGAATGAATGGTCATAACCTGTGAAGTACCTGTAATGTGGAGAATTTCTGTTTGGAAAGAGAAAGATCTATTTAGGTATACGACCAGCCTTTTTTAGAGATGAGCAACTAAATTGTGAAGAGAACTATTACAGGGAGAAAATAAATAGTAACTAGCTAAGACTAAACCTCTAATTAAGTTCTCAAAATATTGCTGCTGCCAGCATTTTTTTTAATCACTGCTAGTCTTGCAAGGCAATCCAGATAGAAAGCATGCCCAGAGGAACTAATTCTACTTTATTGTAAGGTGACGTTAATAGAATCTTGCAAGTCTTAAAGTAAATTTTTCCACCGTCACAAAGTCCTCCGTTCAATTCCATGGATTAAATTCCATAAATTTCAATCCTAATCTGGATTCTGACATGTACAAATGACTATTTCCATTCAGAAACTGTGCTTCACTATTCAGAATGCCCTGAAGAGACTCATCCTGTGGCACTGCTACAGATAAGTAGGTCAACTGGGTCAACTGGGTATTTCCACTAGAGTGCAAAGAGGAAGAGATACTAGACCAGTTTGATCAAGCTTAGCTTATCTAAGACACCTAATTTCTCAGGTCAGGATCTTCCATGTAATAAATTCTATCTACTATGCTAGTTGTTCAAATAAATACTTAACCAGCAGTAATACAGTACATTCTTAAGTTATGACCAAAATGGAACCTATTACAGCTAAAAGGCAAAACGATCATAAAATGGGTTGATCATGTGACCAACCTGATTTTACATTAAGCAAAACCATTGTTTGCTGTGGTACAGTTTTGCTGAAAACCGAAAGTGCTGGTTTTCAGCAAAAGCATTGTAAGAAAACAGTTATATCACCAACTTAAATGCAGCAATGTTGCTCAGTGTCCAAAATGTGGTCATGTGACCACTGGGGAGTGGGACTGCTGGAACTTCTTTTCTGGGTCCTAAGTGCCCTTTTTCAGGTAAGTCGGAACTTCAAACAGTAGCTAAGTTACCTGTCATAAGTTTAGAACTACCTTCATTACACAACATAGCACAGCATAATGAAATGGGTCTCCTCAATCAGCAAGAGTATTCTAAAACTATTCCATCAATATGTAACTGACCTACAGACTTAGACAAAAGCATTGATAAAAGAGCCTAGGAGTTTTTGTGGCAGTGCTCAATGTTTCTTTACATAGATGGCTAAAGTGGACTCTAAATCATTTCAACCTCAACAAATCTATTTGTCTAATATTTATTTAACTCACTCTTCTTACATTGTAGTTACAAGAGAATAAAATGAATGTTTCTCTGGAAAAAAGATTTTAATAACATCTGAATGCAAAATAATAAAATATTTGTCAACTGGTGCTTTTCTTTTAGCTAAAAAGCTAGAATCTATATTAACAGACACATTTTAAATGATACGGACAGTATATTGCTCTATGGCAGGAAGAATGACAAGTATGGGGAATAAATGAAGCAAGCCAAAACATCTGCTTGCAGCTTTGAATTCTTCTTTCAAATATTGCAATAAATAACTGTAATCTTGATGGCATATGGCTTCAGCCCAGCATATGTAGCATATGCCATCAATCAACTCCTGTTGTGATTACTATCTGAATGGCTATTGTGCTCTTAAATTAGTCACTCAATAATTTATTATTTTAGAATGTCCATGCCCAATTGAGATGTCATTATTTTTATCCATCCAAAGCTGAAATTTTTGAGTAGTTACATCAGGATTAATGTCTATCACATTAATTAGTGCTTGAACAGTGTGCCATGTTTCCTAGTTAAACATTTTATCTGACTCATTATATTTGTTGTATTTCTATCCTGCCCTTTTCTCCAAGTGCTATAAACAACAGATATGCAGTTCTCCCCTCACAATTTTTCCCCATAAGCACCACCTACTAAAATAGGTTGGACAGAGAAACTATGTGTTCATGACTGGCTCAAAGTTATCTAATGAATTTGTACGGTTGAGAGAAGGAATCAGAAGTTGGGTCTCCCTGGTGACAGTCAGATATTTAAACACAACATCCACACTAACTCACAACAGATCATATGAACCTTCTGATGAACAAGATAAAAGTGGGATCTGTTAAAGAAACATAAGTTATTCCTTTTACTGTAAGTGAGAAATATAAAAATCTTAGGTACTGTTATGATCCAGATCAGGGGTGTCAAACTCAATTTCATTGAGGGCCGCATCAGCACTGCAGTTGCCCTCAAGGGGCCAGGTGGGTATGGCAAGGGTGGGCGTGGCCTACTGGGTGGGCGTGGCTAGTGCATATGGCCTACTAGGTGGGCATGGCCAGCTCTACATCGTTCGCATCAAGGGTGCCTATGGGGGCCTGGGCAGGAGTGGGACAGATCTGAGGGTCTCTGGCAGAAGGAAGGTCTCTGGGCCAGGGCCAAGGCAGTGGGGGCTGGTCCCTCACTGTTTCCAGGATGGCTTCACGGGCCACATGAAACCACTTCGCGGGCCAGATCCGGCCCCCGGGCCTTGTGTTTGACATGTCTGATCCAGATGATCAAGGCAAGGCAGGCCTCTAGGGAGTTCTTTATATCTCTTAACCAATGCTCCAGCCAATGGCCCTCTAACAACCGGTAAGGCTTCACCCTCACGCTACCCTAAAGGCAGACACCCTCAGTCCCCCAAACAACAGACTCTATAGTACAAAGAAAACCCACAAAATAGGAGCATGCTCACAAGGCAAGGTCCAGGGTTCCAACTCCAGTCCACCAGGCAGGGTCCAGGCCCAATACAAGGGCAGAACAAGAAACAGGACCAAGAAAAGAAGCAGTTCCAAGGGCACAGAGAAGCAAAGGCCAAAAGCAGTCCACAAAACAAGAGCAAGGTCCAAAACACAAGGCAAAGAGCAATCTTCCAAGCGAGGCAAGACAAATAGCAACAGGCATGTGTAAAAGCCAGGGGAGTGTAAGCCAAAGCAAACAAGTGTTCCTGACAAAGACTTCTCCTTAAGTTACTCTCCTCCAGATGTTCCTTGTGGGGTGCAACCACCTCCCAAGTAGCCTTGCAGCTCTTCTCTGGGCTTGCCTATGCTCAGCTCTCCTTGCCCTTGGATTGAGTGGAGTAGGCAGCTGTTTCCTCATCAGAGGAGATTGGCTGTCTATCAGCATCACTGTTGGTCAGCAGCCGATCCTCCCATGTCTATGCAGGCAGGCAGCTCTCTATCTGATTAACCACCTCCCCCCAATGCCTGAGGTGCCTGGGACAGCATTGTCCTCAGCCCGTGACGTGCCTTCCCTGTTGGATGGACCCAGTTCCAACTCTTTCTCCTCCTTCGAACTGGCTTGAGGGGGCCACAACAGGTACTCTAGTCACTGCAGAAGCTTCTCAAAATGATTTATGATGGACTGAAATTGTCACAGCTAATAATGTTTAGGGCAGGGGTAGGCAACCTCGGCTCTCTTATGACTCATGGACTTCAACTCCCAGAATTCCTGAGCCAGCCATGCTGGCTCAGGAATTCTGGGAGTTGAAGTCCATGAGTCATAAAAGAGCCGAGGTTGCCTACCCCTGGTTTAGGGCCTTTCTGTTCCTTTTGGACTAAAGATTTAAGATGCTCTAAAAATTGAGATAATTCCAGTAATATCAAAAATCAAGAGCATACCAAGGAAACAGTGATAAATGCCTTTTAATCTTAATCCATTAGTTTCTTGCCACACTAACACAGAACAATGGCTCAAACCACATTCAAACCAGTCAATATTCTCTTTAATCTAGATCACAGGCAGCAAATACTTTCAGGGTGGGAAACAGCAAAAATATTTGGAGGGATATTAAATCAATGTTTATATTTGCCTATGCTAGTCTAGGAACATAACAAAGATTGATATAATTTCATGTATATTTTAATTTCAGATTTTAAAGATTTGAATGGTTAAGCTTTTAGAAGTTTATGAGAAAAGTTTAAAAAGACAAGTCAGACATTATAGAATTTGAAAGCATGGAAGACAACAAAAGTGAGTATCACAATAGGACTACAAAAGTCAAACCAAGTAAACTGGACAGGGAATACACTGCAAGAAGAAATCCTGAATGAAGCCAAACATCTTTATGGGATTTACAAAGTAGGCTGGTGAAACCTTTGAAGATTTCTTCTGAATGCCGAAAACTGAGGAAATATCAAATCCTGTGATGCCACTGGAATGTTCAAAGGTCAAGATTGTGAAGAGTAAAAAGAGGAATATAAAGCTAGATTATTTCCTATTTGTTTGACATTTCTGGAAACCCTTAATCAGGACAGAAAAGGTGACAATTTGTGGATTGCACATAAGTAAGTTAGCTACGGGAAGAATTTTTTTCATTTGTAATTTTAAAAGAGAACAAAAAACTTACTATAATACTTTATGCTCGATGTGATGAAGATTGGAAGCCACTTCTTTATTATTGCCTTTCTCTTTTTTCTTCTCCCTTTTTTTCTCGTTTTTTCCCTGCACCTTCTAAACTCTTTAACTTTTCTTTTCCCATGTAGTTTAATTTATAGTAGTTTTTACTACATTTACTAAAAACATCAATATTATTTTTTATAATATTTTATTAGTTTTCTAATTTTACAATTAGGTATTTAAAAAGCAACGTGGTACCTGGGTTAATCAATGGTTTAATAACATACATAAATCTCTTTAGTATAAATTCTAAATACACATCTATTTGAATATAGTCTTGTTCTGTTTTCTAAAGATTATCTATTTTCCACCATATTAAACCATCTAATTAATAATACAGTATCCCCTCTAATAAATCAAAACCATTATATGTATTGTCTGGGTTAACCAATAAATCAGTAATATACATACATTTTTTTCATTTAGGTCTAATTTTTAAAAGCTCAAATACTCCCTCTCTGTTTCTGGTAGTATCTATTATCTCATAATGGGCATACAGAATTCTTATTTTCAACTGATTTTCAAATATTTTACATTAGATGATCCAATATTTTCCTTATCTCAACTTCTCCTTTTTTCCCTTTTTATACCAAACTCTGTTAGTCTTCTTACACATCTTAACTATTCAATTATAATGTTACTTTATTTTCTAAAAATTATCTATTTTCCACCATGTTCAACCCTCCAATTAGTAATATGAAATCCCCTCTAATAAATCAAAGCCCTTATTTTCTTCAGCCTTACTCTGGCTTTCTTCCTTTGCCAACTAACCTTCCATGTCAATGCTTTTAAATAATCAAATAGTTCTCCTATCTATCTATCTATCTATCTATCTATCTATCTATCATCTATCTATTAATTATTTGGAATAAGAAAGACCATTTGGTTGCAGTTTTTTTGGAACTAGCTCATTTGTATTCATCAGATTGCCTCCCTATTACTCCAATTTCCCACAATTGTCCTGATAGATTTATCTTCCCTTCAATTTGTTCTTTTTCCTTTTCCTCAAATTTCTTCTGATTTTTATAAAAAGTCTTTTCCATTTTCAGTGTTGTCACTCCCTGTTCTGATTTTTCCGTTCGCTGGATCTGTTGGTCAATTGAGTCCTCTTAGTATTTAGTTGTTCCACTTCTCCTGTTATTTTCTGCATTGTTAGTTCTTTGGTTGTAGTCAAGATCTGGTTTTGTATAATTAAGCTGACATTTTGTTCCTTTATGTTGCATCTTATTTTGTCACAAGCTGAAAGAATAGTTTCGTATATTGATTTCAACATGGAAAGGATTTTTCCTGATCTTCATCCATATTCTCTTGATAGTTTAAGTTGAAAACTTTAGAATCAAATGTTAAAAATAGTTGTTTTTATAGCTAGATATGGGACATCTATTTTACGTGTTATAGGTGTTCATTATAGTAAAAATTGTTTGTCAAATAAGAGTTTATAGTACAAGGTATTCCATCATCTTGTATAATAAAATATGCTTCTCATGTAAAGAAATAGGAAAGCAATTCCCCATGTATAGCTCTGAAAGTCAGTAAAAGTTTACATTCATAGTTCAAACAGGACAGATACGCCGCCCAGAGGTTCCTTCTTTGCAGCTGAGTTTTTCACAGGTGGCAGCTGTCAAGGTCAAAGAAGTTTTTTCTGGAGTCTGAGCTTCAAGCCAAGTCTATTTTAGGCAATAACAAGTTGTAATACCATACTTTGCCACAAGATGTCACCGATGCCATTTAAATCTTTTTAAGTCTAAAGTTTTTATGATAAGTTTTTCAAGTCTTATTTCTTTTTTTAGATAAAAACAAACATCTCCAGTAAGAATAGGAACACTTTTAGTCCCCAAGTTTCAAAAGCCTATACATACAATTAGATTAAAATTGTTCTTATAGTTGCTTTGTTTCCCCTCGGTAGATAGTCACCGCTTTTCTTAGAGAGTGGGGTAGAAATTCCCTTCCCTCTCTCCTCACAGGGGTAAAAATACTTTGTGCAGCTTTTACAGGAAAAAATATTTAAAGTCTTAAATAGAAGATCAGATCTCACCCAGTTTCATCTGCGTTGCGTTAAAGGTGCTTGGTGGTGATTTTGACTTTGGTTGTTGGCAGCTTAGTGACAAGCCATATTGCTATGGCCCGTTTTTCCCTCGCCAGTTTGGAGGGGCTTCCCTGGATCAAACGGAAGGGCCGCCGTCCTTCCGTGATCAAGTGGGGGTTGCCTCCTTGCTTGGCGCCCCTACAGGGTGTCTTTCGACCCTTTCCAGGATACCCTCAGCAGGACAAAATCGGATGCAAAAGACGGAGCTTGTCTTCTAGCGTCCATGGCACTGCGATGGCAAATCAGAAGTCCAAAACATCAATAACATTATTTTTAAAAGTAGGAAAAGATTTGTGAAAGTGCAAGGAGGGGAAACTAAAGGGGAACAAATGCTTTTTCACAGCTTCAGGCCTGCTTTAGATCCTCTCCAAGAACTGTATAATCTACAGATTTAGTTGATTAGTATTAAAACTATTATCTATTTTAGATGGATAATTTTTCTACTTATCTTACGTGAGACAAAGATCTGACTATAAAATTAATACCACACCCTATCAGCACTTTCCTGTATTATTTTTAAATAGATGTCTAATAATACCATTTATCTATAAGGTAGACCAAAAGGAAGAGTAGACTAAAAGAGAACATCAGACAAGTTTTAAATAGCTTCCATACAGCTTGAGGTTACAGATGACATTCATCAAGTGATGGAAATCAGATTTCACACATTAGGGATTTTTTATTGATCTAATATCTTTTGTCATGGAATGACATGTAGAAGCTCTATTAAATACATTTCTACCAAAAACATAAAACTAATCCCACTCAAAATTTAATTGGCCAAGATGAAAAGGTTAATGCAAGGTGGTTTTAAAATGGTTTTAAGCCATTCATGATTAGAAAAAGCTGATATTTGAATTTGTAAACAAAAACCAACACACTGTAATTTCTGTAACTGAGAATTAAAAATTATCTGCTTGTGAAACAGCACAGTTTTTTTTAATATTATGAGAGCTGCTGAACACAGCTGCAGTCATTAATTTCACTATGAATTTTTGCGAAACAAATAGAAATTATTTACCATATATATTGGTGTTCCTGACCAGTACTGGAATTTATGCATGTCAGGGCTCAATATCCTCAATTTTATCCTCCAGGAAAAAAAATGTTGCAATCATCATTGCTATGAGAAGACAAATAATAAGACAACTGATGTAGTAACTCCTCTGAAGGAACAGGGTGTGCTGCCTAGATGGAATTCTGTGGACCAAAAGGATGCAGTCTCCCAGTTGAAATGACTGACCTGGGGATGTTTTGTTAGTTGATATACAAAGACAGTGCAGCAAGAGGAGCACAGCCATATGCAGCCTCAGAAATGTGAATGTCTGGCTTGTAACAATACAATTTCTCTTGTAAATGCCAAGCCCCAACAGACTAAAGAAATTGAAGATTTATATACAACTAACTTGGAAGTAAATAAAAAAGTGAAGCATGTAAAATCATTCTAACAGGGTCACAAGGGTAAAGTTTGATTAGAACAGGGGACTGACTTCTGTGCCCATTTTCAAGCTGAGACATCTGTAACTTGGAAAAGTTTTAAAGTGCATTTTGAAAGAAATAGTCTATAAATTTAGAGATAGTGTCCTTAAAAGCTATGAAAACTGAGTTCAGATTTCAAACAGCAGGCAGGAGAAAGGAGGTTCAAAATGGGATGACCATTCAGGAATCCATGTACTTATGGAACATATAACACATCGATTCTTTCAAAATGTACTTTAAAACTCTTTAATGACTTTATAATGGCAGAGTAGAATTCAATGTAAGCAACTGCAAAGTGATGCATGTTGAAGCAAAAATAATCAATCAATCAACTATTATTTATACACACACTAATGTCAAAGGGGACCTGGGGTAACTTACTGAAAGGGATCTCAGAATGATGGATGATTGCACAATTAAAATTTCAATCTAATTTGTGATGGATATTTATTTATTTATTGATGGGATTTATATCCCGCCCTATCTCCCGAAGGACTCAGGGCGGCTAACAACAAAACATATAATAAGTACAGAAATTAAGATAAAAATAAAATTAAAATCATCTGTGCAATAAATTAAAATTAAAAACTAAGAATAAATTAAAAATTGTAAATATAATTAATTAAAATGCCTGTCAGTCCAGGTCAGCCTGGTGGAATAGGAGTGTTTTGAGGCCGCGGCGAAAGGATTGGAGATTTTGGGCCATCCGTAGCTCAGGGGGGAGCTGATTCCATAGGGCTGGCGTACCCACAGAAAAGGCCCTCCCCCTGGGGGTCGCCAGCCGACATAAATTTTATTTTATGTTATGAAATATTTGGAAACAGGTAAAAGGATAAGTATACAGTAAATGTAGGCAAAATAACATCCTGAATTTATTTATTTATTTATTTATTTATTTTATTATATTTATATACCGCCCTTTCCCTGAGGACTCAGGGCGGCTAACAACAAAACATATAATAAGTACAGAAATTAAGATAAAAATAAAATTAAAATCATCTGTGCAATAAATTAAAATTAAAAACTAAGAATAAATTAAAAATTGTAAATATAATTAATTAAAATGCCTGTCAGTCCAGGTCAGCCTGGTGGAATAGGAGTGTTTTGAGGCCGCGGCGAAAGGATTGGAGATTTTGGGCCATCCGTAGCTCAGGGGGGAGCTGATTCCATAGGGCTGGCGTACCCACAGAAAAGGCCCTCCCCCTGGGGGTCGCCAGCCGACATAAATTTTATTTTATGTTATGAAATATTTGGAAACAGGTAAAAGGATAAGTATACAGTAAATGTAGGCAAAATAACATCCTGAATTTAGTAAAATGCAAAAAGATAAATAATGTTCAATTTTGAGAACTGTGAAAGTGATTCCAAAATCTATCTTTCCCTCCCCCACAATAAATGCTTCGCAACTAATCTGAAGATATGTTTGCCTTGTTATCCAAGACATCATATCCAAGGAGACTTAAGAACATTTCTGAGCTAGAAAAGTTCTGCAAAGAAGAAGGGTGGGTAGGGGGGATCCAAAAGCAAGAATATAAAGATGTGATTTACGGAAACATCTTACAAAACAAAACTTTAAAGACAGCATCCATAAAAACTAATATTTTATTTCTGAAATCCTGTAACATGTTTATATATTCCAATGTAACACACACTCTGTAGTCCCTGAGTATATTTTTGGCTGTCAATTTCATTGTGTTTCTTGCCCGATTTTGTCTCTTTTATGTCTCCTCTAAACAACACAAAAAAAGAAGTAGCTATTTATACAGATCAACATCAAGATCCAAAGCACTAAAAGACAGTAAATACAAGGTGATCACTCTGTCTAGATTATAGCAGCTGTTCAAATAAAGTTTATATGAAGAAAAGGTACAGTACATTCCAGATACATCACATTTTCTCTTGACAAAATGATGTTACCTGCTTATCTTTAATTTTCTCTCCCACTGTGTCTAAACCAACATAAGTAGAGTGTATGTTCTGGACTTGACAAAACACAGATTTCTATGAATCCTAACTAACTGAATAAAATATCAGGTAGCAATTTAAGTGTTTAGAAAGAAGTCAATCAAAGAATTAATCCTGAATGACTGTGAAGACCCTATGAGAGTTGTAACGCAGCGACTATTGAATCAACTGAAAATAAAAACTGTGACACAATTTCCTTGTGTGTCTATTACACTGATTCAATAAAGCTATTCTATTCTATTCTATTCTATACCCCACTCCACTCCACTCCATTTCATTCTCTATTCCAATGATACTGAAATATTTTTAAATAGAAAAAAGAAATTTGGCCTGATACATAAGAATTGATATGTAGAAAGTGTTGAAGTAAACGAGAGAGAGAGAGAGAGAGAGAGAGAGAGAGAGAGAGAGAGAGAGAGAGAGAGAGAGAGAGAGAGAAGGATTTTGATAAATATCACTAATAACAGGAGACCAGTTGAATGAAAGAAAAATTATGAAGTCAGAATTAATATGGTATAGTACAGTGGTTTGAGACATTAGCTTACAAACCAGGAGACTGGCTGGTGATTTTGGCCAGTCACTCACTCTCTCATGGCGGAGTACAGATGGTTAAATGGGCAGAAATGGGGGGAAGAGAAGAGTTGAAGCATAAAGCAAGCATGACAAGGCATGAGGTTGTCACAGGACTACCAAAACTGCCATCTCTAAGCAGTGTAGCATGTGAGATTTTGCCTAAAGACCACTTTGTTTAGTGACAGAAATTCTAGTCCCAATTAAGGTCTTTATATGAGAACTACCGAATGACAGAAATGACAGATTATGAAAAAGCTACTTCTATAACAAGTTCCAGCAGGTTATTTAGTAACATTTATGTTTAAAATAGGAAGCTAGCCAGTTCTCAGCTTTAATTCAAGAATATAACTATCAGTTTGTGCATGCATTTCTAAAATAATTTTACCTCAAAATATTGAAACTCAATTACAATGGAATAAATAAATACAAAACTAGGTACAGTATTTTAAAACCTCAACATTAAATATAATTTTGCTTTTAAAGGAAATTACATTGAACATATATTTGTTATCATTTATCTCACACTACTATTTCTTTACAATCATGTAACAAAAATAGTCTTTGAATTACAACAGATTAATGATTTTCTGCAATTACAACCTCAAAAAGGGGTGCTTTATGCTGCATAAAGCACTTCTGGACATGGGAACATATGATCCTGGTTGCATAATCACATTTTGGGCACTTGGCCCCCGGCTCACATTTATGACCAGCCACAATATCTTGTGGTTATATATCCATAGTTTTCAACCATTTTTGTCAGTTTCCAGGCCCCCCCCCCCCAAAAAAAAACCCCATTCATGTTAAGTGGTCAAAAAATTGGTTCCTGTGGGTGCCTCATTTTATGACTGCAATGACTTATAAAATTCAGGTCCCAATTATTTTTGTTTCTTATAGTGACTAAATTTTTAATACTTCTCAAGAATCACTATTTAAAACTTGATATTAATTATTTAAAAGTATATTCAAGTGTTCCTTAGCATCAATATTCAGTGGTGATTACTATTTCCTTAAAATGTTATTTCTCATATAATTTTTGCTATTAATTTCTGTGCCAAGAGTATGTTTCATTTTGCTTTTATGGTAGAATCTTTTCTTTTATCAACACAATCTGTATCTCATTTTTTGGTATAAAAGTAACTTAATTGGCCAAGGAATACTTTAGTTTCTAAACTATGTAACTAAGAAAGACTTAAAATAATAGAGGGTTTTGCATGTAATTTCTTCCTCTTGTAGTTTTCTGGTGTTTTATTATCCAATGTCCAGAGTTCTTTGGAGTTAGGCATTTGTAAACCCTGTAACTAAACAGAAAACTTCATCTTAAGTGAAAGGGTTATTGGCCCTGTGATCCTAAACAGCAGTCTTCTGGACAGAAAGCAATTACTTCAGCTTTTGAGGATTCAATGAGTTATATTTTCAGAATCCTATCTATCTAAAATGTCTCCTAAAAAAGAAAGCAAAATATAACATTTGCAGATATCTCTCAGGTCTTCTAAGAATGAATAGTTCCTACAAGTTCTTGCTGTTTTCGCTCACAACAATTTAACTTATTACATATGGATTGCGCCTGTAGCTTCCTTGGCTATAAACATCTTGGTCTACTGCCCAATTCATGTCTTAACAATACTGGAAAGCTTCTAAAACTCTTGTCTGAAAGATAGCAAAGGAGAACTGAAATTTTCATTCCTCCAGCATTTACTTGAAGCAACAGAAAGCAGAATAATTCCCTGAGGCCAGGATATTCAGTGGCATCCTGTTTCAAAAATGACTAATTCCAGATATGTGACTAGCCATAACTTGACCTTATATTATTATAAACCATTGTTTAAATGGCTAGACACCCAAAACATTTACACATGTACATATAAAGAATTTTACCCTATTTTTCATGTTATTCATTTTGTCCCACACAAAAAGAGCAAACTGTTACACCTACCTGCACAGCCAAAAGCAAGATGGTACCTGGATGAGGGACTGAATTTTACACAACACACATTTGCCTTGGCCTCAATGCTTGCTACTGAATTGTCCAGGTTTGTTGACCACAGCTTCACTAAGGAAAGATAAAAGAAATGCAAGCAAAATAGGTAGATTAAGCTGCAATTGCTTTTCTGCGATTTTCATATGAAATATTTTTCCTTTTATTATTTCTATTGCTACATAGAAATATAGCAACAGGAAGCAATGTTTACATGTGGATCACATGCAACCTTCACAATGGATGCCTCCGCAAGACCTCTTGCAAAAAAACAACAACATGGTGACATCACCAGCCACACACCCTGCAATCCAGACAGGGAGGAAAGACAGCACTCAAACACAAGAGATTCTAAACTATCTTGGGACCTAATGTAATAAACCAACGTTGTCTTAATATAAAACCAAGGCACAAGAGACTTATTTCTCATGTCTGCTGAATTTCATTCAATGGTTTTGAGTTTTATTCTTCTAGAAAATATTACACACTAGCAACATTTTTTTGAATTAAGTCATTTTTGTTCAGACTTCAAACTTGTTTAGTTTAATGTTTACTTGTAACTTATAGTTACCTTTCCTATTAACTGATCCAAATTGATAAAAAAACCTTTACATTAGGCTATGATTAAAGCATGGAACAAAAAGAGGAACTCATTGGGACTAAAGAAGACAAGAAAGTGAACTCATATTTTCATGTGGCTTGAAAGTATGTAACTTTATTATGTCATGAATCTTGCACACCTATTTCAGTTATCGTCAGGTTTCACAGATGATATTTTTGCATAGAGAGCTAGTGTTGTGTAGTTATTAAAGTACTAGATCAGGAGTAGAGAGACTTGATTTCTAATACTTCTATAGACACAGAAACCGGTTGAGTGACCTAGAGTCACTGACTTCTTATCAGCCTAAATCAGCATCAGAGTCTGCAATAAGCTAACTAATAAACAAAAAAACCTATAGAATTGAAACCCACTGAGATGTAGTAGATACGGTACTGAAACAGGAGTGGTAAGATCTGAGCTTTCCCTTATATCTAAAACCCAGATGGGTGACCTTGTCACTCTCTTTCAGAGTCAGGCTCTACAACAAGCCAGCTGGTAAATAAAACTCCTCCTCACTAAATGATAATAGCTTTGCTTTAAGAACTAGATACATAAGGTAAAAAAAAAGACAAGTGGACCCTGCAGCTATTAATTCAGCTGTGGCAGAGTGATTGGGGAGGGGGGGGAAGCAATACCTTTTGCATCATCAGAACCTGAAGCCAAGAGTTTAGGATCCATCAAATTAAAGTCCACACTCCAGCATCTTTTCTCATGCTCCTGTTTTGTCATGAGGGAACAGAAATAGAACGATAGAAAATTACTTCTTCAATAGAACCAAGGTCATGATGAAATACATACTACTTTTGTTAAATTATTATTGATAAAACTTTACTATTTTTCATTTACCCAGTATAATTAATTGTACTGTTTGACAGCAGCCTCAGCAAGGACATAAAGAGAGCTATCTTGATGCCTAGTTAATTTTTTAAAAAATTACATTTTGAAGATCTTACATTACTCTTGTTAAAACAGTATGAGTTTCGACTTGCTAGTAATCCCTTATGGAATTTTTGAAGAGGCAACTGCTAAATTTCACCTCTAAAAACAAATTAGCCACTTAGTAGGATATACAAGCAATATGTTCCTCTATAGACTCAGTTCTCTGAAAAACTTTACTTAATTAGCACATCCGTTTCAGCATCTCTAGCCTCCTTAAACATGATTCCACATATGCTGGAGTTTCTAATTTAGGATTGGGCATTTTAAAGTAAATTTTTTAAAATAGTTCAGTTTGATAACTCCTATTACTCAGTTTTCAACTGGAAGCAAATTAAAACTTTTGAGAAAAGAAGAGTCTGAATGTTGCCTGCAAATTAGAATTCTTCTCAGTCTGCAGATGGAGAAGCAAGCGTATTGGCTTGTACAAGGTCCCATCTTTTACTCATTAAGGGTTCCTACATTTTTATTTGGATAATCTACTACCAATTGATTTAATGAATCAAATATTTCAAACTCTGGACAGGCCAACTAGGACAGAAATTATTTCAATAATTTATTTGAATAATCAATTAAAAAATTCTACTGAAACATTAATACATTAATTTCCTCACAATCCTAAACAACATCCAATTCTATACTGGTGAGCATCCTTTTACATCAACTAATTCCTAATTCTAAATGCTTTATCCACTGCAATGTTTTCATTTTCAGTACTTCAGTAGCAACTGCTCTATCAATATCAGAACCACTGAAAACTCGTGTTTTCTTTAAGCCATTAAAAAAAAAAGACACGAAAGTGTTTCTGAGTCCAAAGGACTAGCTGCTAGATTTACTTTCAAGGAACAGAAATAACAATACAAGAGGTCATTTATTGAAAGCACATGGTGATTTATAAGCTGTATTTGTGAATGCTAAAAAGTCATGACTCATGAGATTTCTTTTTAACAAGAAGTTTTAAACAAGAAGTTTAGTAAGTTTTCATTTTATCCATGGGGAAACAGTTAAAAAGGACATCAACTGAAGGCAACATATCACTTGACAGATTTATCACATGTAAATATCAATGGTCCTGGCATCTACCATGCGAAACCATAAAGCAAATGATTAATGATACCCATCTTCAATGGTAACAGAAGAGCCATGTCTTTTGGCTTAAGAAATGAAACTGGGAGGCAGCAAGTATGACTCTCCAGATTTTAGGGCCATATTATTAAAGTGAACACCATACATGTTGCCCAATATCATAATACTCTTTGGAACACATTGACACAAATACATATATAACACTATTTTCTTCATTTCCTATACGCACAAGAACACATTTACCCATTTTTTTTGTTTTACACCCAACTTGTCCCTCTGTTTTGCACACATGTACATACACATACTGTATGTACATGCACACCACACATAAATATTCATTTATTTCTTACAGAAGCCAAATTGTCTCATCTGCAATCATTTTCTCTTTTAACTTTATTTCTTGGTAATATTTTTCCCCATATCAAAACCAGCATTTCTTTACCTGATAGACTTTTGAACGTTGCCCTGTAAATCCATCCCATAAGATCACTGTTCCTTCATAGTCACTGCTGGCCAAAAGGTTCTTGTGGTAACTACTCCAGCTGATACAGCTGAAAAAGATGTAATCCAAATTTTAAAACATTTTATTCTACAATTACAGTATGGGCACCATAAATTAAATAATTTTATGCATCAACTGAAGATTTGTTTTCTTTTGCTAATTTTATAACCCTGATTATTATTTACGGTAGGTCAAAATTCTGTCTAAATCCATATGGGACAAAGCTAAAATTATTGGTGTCACTAGACTTTATTATATCTAAAAACATATATTTAAGAAGTTTAAGTTGAAAGTATTCTTTCTTTGTTAGAGAGAGCCTTATTCAACAGATTGGAAGAGGTCATCTGTCTTCCAAGAAAAACAAAAAAGAAGACTTAACAGAGTGGGCAAACTATTGTACAATATCCTTAATTTCACATATTAGCAAAATAATGTTTAGGGCCAGATGTTCAAACTGGCTTAGGAAAAGGCTAAGGAATCTTATGCTGATACATGCTGAATAACTGAAAATGAAAAAAAAAATACTCCATTGATTATAAAAAGGCCTTTGATTGTTTCCATTACATCAAGATGTGTAATGTGTTCAGAAAATAGGAATCCTAAAACATTTCATTGCCTTCATGAGAAACTTATATATAGGTCAGAAACCATGGTGTTGACACATCATGGCAAAACAGACTTGTTCCAGGTTGGCAAAGGAATGTGAGAAATTTGCATACTCTCCCTTTATTTATTCAACATAAATGCTGAATATATTATATTAAGGGAGGCTTGACTGGAAGAAGAACATTGCTTTAAAGTTGGGGGAAGAAACATCAGTAATCTATGTTATGCTGATGATATTACCTTGATAGCCAAAACTGCAAAGGATCTGCAAACTCTAATAATAAAAGCCAAAAAGTACAGTGAAAAAAGCAACTAGAATTAAGTGTAAATAAGACCAAACCAATGACAATAGGTAGAACAACCAGCCTTAGAATTTACAAATGAAGATTCTGAAGTGGAGAAAGCTTCTCCCTTTTCAAATCAAGCATCAACAGTAAAAGAACAAGCCATCAAAAATGCATTTCAAACTATCAATTGGTAGAAGAGCTGCAAAAGCCCAGGAAAAGATATTTGAGTAGCATCCTATAGAAGCAACTTGGTTGTTCGAGAAGGCTCTTGACAATACCATGGATGGTACCGTGGATCATCAAGCAAATTAACTCAGAGCTCTTACTTAAGAAACAAATGATCAGACTTAAATCATCCTACTTTGACACATTAAGAGAAATCCCAGTTCTAATACTGAGATAGGCAGAGGAAAGAGAAGAAGAGAATAACCAGCAAAAAGGTGGCTGGACTCAGTTTCAATGACACTGAAAGACCATGCTAGTGACAGATTATCATGGAGAAAATCTAATTATATGTTTCTGCTCAGTCCCCCCACATTTTTCACACGTACCAGTACAAAATGCCAGGAGGTTCCACAAATTATGTATAATTCTGGTCACAAGTAATGCAACTTCATCCAAAATTAATGTTGGTAAACCACTGTCCACTAGAGATTCTTGTTTTCACAGCCACTCAATCCTGATTGAGCCTGAGCATGTTCTACTCTATCTATGATTCAATATGTTCCAGGCACCAGAGCCGTGGGTCACGATATACAGCTGGGTATCATCTAAGTATGGGTGATATGTGACATTGCCCGGAAGGCTTATATAGCAGTTGGGTGCTGCTATATGCTGCTGATATTGAATAATAGCCTAACAGCTGCAATGTAATCCTAAAAAAAAGCTCACTAGCTATTTTGCACCTACATAAAATAACCAAACAAAAAGATTAAAAAAAGAATCCAAAATCCAAAATGAAAAACTTTACTATCAATACCGAAATCTGGCTTTTTAAAATTAACAAGATAAATGAAACAAGGCATAAGGGAACAGCAGGGAAGAAGGGCCACCTGTACTTTGCACTCATAAAATATCCAATTAATGCCTCTTTAAACTTCTTCACACATCATAAATTTTAATTCTATTTTAATTTCAAAATGAATTATCACATAATGTATTGAATTTTCTTCATTTTCTAAGTTAAAAATTAGAGGATACATTTTCCATTCAGCATGCTGAGAAGCTTGTGTTATTAATGGAAAGATTAATGAATATGTTATACATTCCATCTGTTGAAATAATTTTGTTTATATAACATGTCATTGTCTACTTATGCTTGTAAATATGTCATGACAGAAACCCAACTTTTAAAAAATGAACTACTCTTAATAAATAAAAAGTTGGGTGAAATAAAGCAAAAGTCCTATGTCAGATCTTATAGGGAAAAAAAACTTCCTTCAAACTTTAATTTAGCAATATATAGGTCAAAGTGAAAATAATAAGTCAAAGTGAAAATAATAACCAATCTTGCATTATACAAGAAGTCATTCATATACTTCCTTGGCATTCATTTTTCTTGCTTTTATTTCCATTGATATTGTAAGACAAATGACACCTTGGTACCTTAGTAGCAAAATACATCTACCCTTACTACAATGCTAGTCTCCAAGAATAAGTAAATCATCAGCTCTGTCCTAAAGATAATTAAACAAATTATTTACCAAAACAATTAAACAATAAATTCTATCATTTTGTCACTGATTAATATTGCTGCAGAACCATTTAATGTTTTTTTAAAGAAGAGAACCATTGTAGATTGAGAAAATCAGTATCATAAAAAAATCAAACTTATTAAGAAAGAAATGAACTATCATTTCCCAAATACTGTATATTCTCATACAAGCTGAGAGTTTTAGGTTCCCAAATACACCCCAAACCTGGGTTCAACTTATAAACGTATGGGCTTATCAGTGAGTATACATGGCAAAATACTTTTTAAAAGTACCAGTATACACTTGTGGATAAGCTTATCTACAAATAAACTGACCCTCAAATTTTTAACCAAATACTATGAAAAACGTGTCATCGGTGGATAAACCAATGATGAAAATTAAAACACGAAAATTGCAAGGATCAACTTATCTGAGGATGGCACATTTTTCATAGTATTTTTGCTAGAAATATAAAATATTATGCTAGTTATGATAGCATATCAAAATAGGATCAAATCTCTTCCACATTATTCAGTCAATAAAGAACACTCTGACCGAATTCAGGCAGTCCCTGACTTACGACCACTATTGAGCCCAAAATTTCTGTTGCTCCGCAAGACAGCTAAGTGAGTTTTGCCCCATTTTATGACCTTTGTTGCCAAGTAAATCACTGCAGTTGTTAAGTTATAACATGGTTCTTAAGTAAATATGGCTTCCCCATTGACTTCGCTTGTCAGCGGGTTACTAAAGGTGATCACGACCCTGGGACACTGCAACCATCATAAATACGAACCAGTTGCTAAGCATCCAAATTTTGATCATGTGACATGGAGATGCTGCAATGGTACTAAGTGTGAAAAATAATCATAAGACACTTGTTTCAATGCCACTGTAATTTTGAACAGTCACTACACAAATGGTTGTAAGTCAAGAAAAGAGGTACAGGAAACAAGACACTATTCTTACTTTTTAAAATTGAAGAAGAGAAGCAACACATACCTGATTTTGGAATTACATGTCATTTCATTTTCTGGATAATGAATATCAACTGCATCCTGAATGACTGTGCCATATTCATAGACTTTAATCTTCTTTGTGACTCCCGCAATAGCAAAATAGTCACAGTCTCGATCAAATTCAATACTAAAAAAACAAAAATACAAACACAAAAGACACAAACTTATGAATAGAACACATATCTAGTTTTATTATGATGATGCATATTATTTTTCAGGAGAACACCATCTCTGACTTTCATTTCTATCTCCTAGGTTTGCAAAAGTCTACCTTCTCACTAAATTTTCTGTCCTGTTGAATCATTTCTACTGGAAAGAATTACGGTAAATTAACATGAGAAAGGAATTTTAACCCAGAGTAATAAAACAGGGGAAAAGGGAAATTAAAAGTGTGGGGACATAAATATTATTGTTGTTTAAAATGCAAAAGATGAACTTGCTGTATTTTTCAGCATTGTATAAAACAATACACCTGAGCCAGCTATATCACATTAATCAGAAATTATAAAAATAATTTTTGAAAATATCAAAGAAGCTCCAAATTGAGATCCAAACCAAATTCTGGTTAAAAAGTATTAACACGATTTAGAACTTTACAGATGATTAATTAGCTGAATTTAATGCTGGAAAATTGCACTGAGTCACTATATCAATCGTTATAATGCCAGAAGTTGCTCTGAAACCAAAAAAAATGAGTAAGTTCTAAAACTTGGCAAATTTGGAGTAGCTTCAGGTTTTGAAGCCATTTTGTATATTATGTCAGAGGAATAGTGATCACAACATTATATTAGATGTTGTACAAGAATCTTTCCTCTCATTAAATTATCATTTGATCTATTTTCTCTAAAGTTCTGGAAATCCCTCAGGTTCTGATTTTCCATCATACTTTTTATATTTTCCAGAAGAGAAAGCCTTTATCCTCTTATGAGAAGTTAAATTATTTTTAAATAGAGCAGCGGGGAAAAAAAGATAATGATAGCTAACTATTTGTGCTTCATAAATCTATAATTTTAATAAATTAAAAACAATGGGACCATCCATTTTCTAATTTAAATTCATTACAGTTTATCGTTAATGTCCAAAACAGAATGAACAGTGATTATTTTTAACAATCATGAATAGAAACACAAATCAAGCTTGAACTAAGTATATCCAAAGGGAAAGGAAGTTTCACCCAAAAACTAGTTCATATCGTGAAATGTAACATTACTAAGTCCTATGTCTTTCCACGTTTTGCACAATACCCAGGGATGAGTATCATAAGATGATACTGATGAGAGCAGGACACACATACCCCCTTCACTCCAAAGAGAAAATACCTTGGCAAATACAGAACGAACCCAATACTATCTGAGATTCAAGGTGCTGGTGATGACCTATAAAGCCCTAAATGGCTTGGGTCCGGGATAATTGAGGGAACACCTGCTGCTGGCATCAAGTTCCCACAGGGAGGGTCTTCTCAGGGTGCCGCCGGTAAAAGACTGCTGGCGGATAACACCCAGGGGGAGGGCCTTCTCAGTGGGTGCACCTGCCCTTTGGAACCAGCTGCTCGTGGAGCTTAGGACTGCCCCTGGCCTTCGGTCATTCCGCCGGGACTTGAAGACCTGGCTCTTTGAGCTTTCCGGCCCAGGCTTTTTAATTGGGGTTTTATATTTTTCAGGGATCAAATTTAATTATTTTTAACTGTTTTTAACTTTTGTATTGTATTGATGTTTTTAAATACTTTGTAAACCGCCCTGAGTCCTACGGGAAAAGGGCGGTATATAAATCCAATAAACTTAAACTTAAATTTAGTATAGTCTGACTTGGTGGCAGCCTGAGGCTAAATAAACAAACACTTAACACACACTGGCTACAAAGTATCAAGTCTAAACCACAGGAATGCAGAACCCGCTAACAGCAATTAGGATTGATAGGATTAAAATAGAAACACTAAAAGGTACATAATAAATCGCACTGGATCCCTCCTGGGGCAAAGATTAACATTTTTCTAGACAAAATTGATAAAGAAATTAACCCATCAATAGACACTGACCAACGACAATTTTAAACTCACGAATCCGAAATGACAATTTTGAAAACCATGAAAGGGTATAAGAACTCACATTTGGGGACCGTTCTGTCTAAACTAGTCGGGGTTTCATACTGAATTCTCACTCAACTTTAATCTCTGTGATTAAATCTCTCTTTCCTGTAGCTGGCTTCATGTTCTATTTGTTCTTCTCTGCGCTGCTAGTGAAAATCCTGGCTAGAAGAGCCTGAACGGGGGAGTTCCTCCCAACGATACCCTGCAAACACTGCTAAATAACTAGAAATAAATTTGGAGAATCATGCTTCTCCAGCTTGTGAAAGTAACTAAAATAATAAACCAGTTCCATCCCATAGGTTTTTCAAAAATTAAACTTTTTAGTGTTCTATCTGAACGCTAAACAAATGAATAAAGGGAAAACAACAGTCTGCACAGTTGAATGAACTAATTGGGCTGAGCTGTATTTAGGGTGATAAGCTTGTACTGTTTTTGTTAGCTATACCGCTCAAGGCATTTGCATACTCCAATGAAATTAGTCGCCTTGCCTATTTAACTTATATGCAGAGCACATCATGAAAAAGGCAGGGCTAGATGAATCAAGAGCTGTAATTAAGATTGCCGGGAGAAATATCAACAACCTAAGATATGCAGATGATACTACTCTAATGGCAGAAAGTGAAGAGGAACTAAAGAGCCTCTTGTTGTGGGTGACTGGAAGCGTTGGCTTGAAACTCAACATTAAGAAAACCAAGATCATGGCATCCGGTCCTCTCAATTCCTGGCAAATAGATGGGGAAGAAATGGAGGTAGTGACAGATTTTATTTTCCTGGGCTCCAAGATCACTGCAGATGGGGACTGCAGCCAAGAAATTAAGACGCTTGCTCCTGGGGAGGAAAGCCATGGCAAATCTAGACAGCATACTAAAAAGCAGAGATGTCACCCTGCAAACAAAAGTGCGTTTAGTCAAAGCTATGGTTTTCCCAGTGGCAATATATGGCTGTGAAAGCTGGATCATAAGAAAGGCTGAGTGCCAAAGAATTGAGGCCTTTGAACTATGGTGCTGGAGAAGACTCCTGCGAGGCCCCTGGACTGCAAGGCAATCAAACCGGTCAGTCCTAGAGATCAACCCTGACTGTTCTTTAGAAGGCCAGATCCTGAAGTTGAAACTCAAATACTTTGGCCACCTAATGAGAAGGAAGGACTCACTGGAGAAGGGCCTAATGCTGGGAAAGATTTAGGGCAATAGAAGAAAGGGACGACAGAGAATGAGGTGGATGGATGGAGTCACTGAAGCAGTAGGCGTGAGCTTAAATGGACTCCAGAAGATGGTAGAGGACAGGAAGGCCTGGAGGAACGCTGTCCATGGGGTCGCGATGGGTCGGACATGACTTCGCAACTAACAACAACAATGAGGACGACAGATACAAATCACAATGGATTTAAACTGCAAGATTAAACATAATTTTGATAAAATAAATGAATACACGTCTAACTTAAATTTACGATAAAAAAACATCCTAAGAATGATAGTAAAGAATAAACAAACAAATCAGATAACAGAATGTGAACTAGAAAAAAATGACTTAATTGGTGATGTCACAAATGAAGGGAATTTGCTAAGCACATTGGTTTGTGCTTAAATTGTAAGCCACCCTGAGTCTTCAGAGAAGGGCGGGATATAAATGGGATTAAAAAAAATTAAAAAAAATTATAACTTAATACAAACAACAAAAAATTCACAAGATTTGGATACAACCATAAATATGGAAAAGTTATCTTATGCATTAGAACATCAAAATAAACCTGAGAAGAAAGAAGACTTAACAAAATGGACACTGCTAGGAGAATCACTGTTTGGGAGACAAAAAGCATACATCTTACATACTATGTATTCTCTGCTCCTAACAACTACCAAAATATAAGAACTGTTTGACAAGTCGGAAATACTAATTTGGAAAACAATTTGGCAAAAGAAGAAGATTAGAGATGGGCTTAAGAGACTTGACCCACCCTACCAGATGGAATATTATATGAGCAAACATTTGTTTGAATATGGGTAAATAAACAAATAACTTTGGCTATAAAGGGGATTTAGAATAAGTGGGATAAGAGATATAAGTAATATAGTATTTTTTGATAAGATACAAAATGTAAAAATATTGGAATGATGTAAATGAAACAAAAGTTTGAATTTTAAAGACAAATTAAGTTTGAAAAAATTTAGGATTAAGGAATGATTGAAATACTGAGGGGAAATTAGGCTTAATAAGAATTTGAAAAAAAGGATATATAGTGACTCAGTCATTTTTTATAAATAGAACAAATATAAATTAATTAGAAAGGATGTTATGTGTAGATGTTAAGTATAGAATTTTTATAATATATGAAATATGAAAATATTGGGATATATTTAAGTGGAAAATTTGGATATTTAGATGTTAATTACTGAGAAAATTATTATTGATAAGAATTGTTTCAATATTATGGAGAAATTGAGCTTAAACAAGATTTATGAAAATAAAATACATAGTGAATCAATGACTTTTATGAAAATAAAGAAAAAATAGGATAATGATAAGAAAAAAATGATATATATGGACACTATTATTGGTATAAATACAGAAGAAAATGTTTTTATTTAATCATTTATATATATGGAAAATATCAAATATTATATTTGTTTAAGAAGGAGAATACTACTGGGAGAAGAGAAGATCAAGAAAATATATTATTGATATACTAATTTTGGAAATATAAAAATTATTATTGAGTGTTAATTAACCATTATTGATTGTATATTTTTTTAAAAAAAATTATGAACCAAGACAACACACTGTACACCAGGCACTAAGGTTGTTATTGTAAAAAATCAATAAAACTTTTACAAAAAAAATGCAATTTGGGCAGCTTCATTTAATTACAATTTTTGAAACTTAAAGGGAAGATCAAGAACAGACTTTAGGCAAAATACCCATGCAACTTAAATGTAAGGAATTCTGTACCTCAAAACCATATTAGATCATTCATTTGAAGTACAACTGACACTACTTACTTCCTATATTTATCTATATTCCAATCTTCTTCCACAGTGCTACAATATAATTTATTTATTTCTGGAGTTCCTGCTGAATTCTACCTTGGCATTCTCCAGGCTCTGTGCCTGTCCTGACTTAAGATTTGTCCCTCCATGGCATCAGCACAGCCACTTTATGAATGGGCAAACTATGACCCTCTATAGCAGCACCACCACAAAAACCTTGTAAAATTAGATTCCTATATATTCTAGCCTCTGGGGAAGAAAGGAGATAGGCTAGTGCAGGGGTCAGCAACCTGAAACAGTGAAAGAGCCACTCGGGACCGGTTCCCTCACAAAAGATAAAACTGGGAGCCGCAAAAAATGTGTGTGCATGTGTGTACATGCGCACATGCGCAGAACAGGGTTTGACTGAAGAGTGGAGCCAAGGCGAGATATGCACCTACCCTGCATATTTGAATTGATTGGTTGAACTTTTTTAGTCCCACTTTTTTTTTTTTTTGGACTGCACAGGGCAGAGGACTGGGAGCCACAGGAGACGGCTGAAAGAGCCGTATGCGGGTTGCAGACCTGTGGGCTAGTGCATGTGTCGGCAACCCACTGCATGCGGCTCTTTCAGCCTTCTCCTGCGGCTCCCGGTTTGCAGAGACAGCACTTGCGCTTCTCTCTCTCTCTCTCTCTCTCTCTCTCTCTCTCTCTCTCTCTCTCTCTCTCTCTCTCTCTCTCTCTCTCTCTCCCTCTGTGTGTGTGTGTGTGTGTGTGTGTAACTCACGCTGTTCTCTGAGAAGCTGACAAGCTTATTGGGAGGGGCTCCTGCCTTTGCTGCGTCTCCACAGGAAGCAGCAGAAAGCAGGGCAGGAGAGCCAGCCCAATAAGAATGTGTGTCAGCTAGTCTGAGAACAGTGTGAAGCCATCTTGCCAAGTGAACAGAAGATCGGAGAAAGGGGGGGGAGAGAAAGAGAGGGAGAGAGAGAGAACTCATGCACAGCAGCCTTTATTTCTTTTTAATTAAACTCTTCAATCAAGTTTACCCCCTCACACATGCATTTTGTGGCTCCCAGTGTTTTTTTTTCTCTGGGAAACAGGTACAAGTGGCTCTTTGAGTGTTTAAGGTTGCCGACCCCTGGGCTAGTGATATAGTTCATTTTTTTGGAAGGATGTTCAAAACAAGTGTGAAGCCTACTTAGAGGCATAACAAACTTATTTAGAGCTATTCATTTGATAAAACAACAAAAGAAAATGCATTGCATTGTTGTAAATATTATTATTTTGGTACCGTAATCCCAGGGAATTTTGTATCACAAAAATGATTTTAAGGACCATGTACAAGCCAGTGTTCCTGTTCAATCTTGACATAAAAGTGAATATATGATTGACTACGATGACCTTAATGTGTCTGAAGTCCAAGGCTACAGCCTTCAGTTAGTAAGTACATCAACGATGTTCTCATTATTCTGTTACTAATAATCTTAAAGAACCAAACTTGAAAAAGTTTATCCCAATGTGCATCAGGGATGTTAATGTTGTTTGAGATGTTGTGAATGTATGTACCTGAGATATATATGGGGACTAATAATGGTTATGCATAATTATTATGAATTTGAATTGTGGATATTTAATTTTTATATGGCTAGTTTATGTTTACTGCTTTTACAATCCACTTAGATTTACTTTTCTCCATCAAACTGTTTATTATTTTTAGCAGAGTACAGTATGTACAACTGCTATAAACAGTAATAGTTACTGCTTTATTTCTGGGACAGCACAGTAATAGCCTGCCATGCCTCAGAGATGAACCGTGACTGCAAAAAACACTTGATAATCATTTTAAACAAGATTCCTGTTTATAAGCATAGCAGTTAATATGACTCCTTTTAATAACTACTTTTCCAAAATATTTGTGACCAATTGCAATTGCTTGAATAGCCACCTATGTGTGCAACATAGCTCTACTGAAGGATATCTGCCAAATAACTATTTATGAATATTGCCATGTGCTCCCGCATGGATTTTTCTTTTGCATATTGCATATTCAGTTATTGCAAGAAGCATCTGAATTGCCTAAAATAAATGGCAATATATTTACTGCAATGAGCTTTACATGGGGCCACCCTTGACAAGCATTTGGAAACTTCACCTGGTAATTTGTAAACGGTGCTGGCTATTTGGCACATGTAATGCCACTGTTTCAAAGGCTATATTAGCTGCCACTGTTTCTGGGTGCAATTCTAAGTGCTGGTTGTCAACATTAAATACCTTCATGGCTTGGGACGGGGTTACCCAAGGGACTGTCCCAGTTGTTTCTACCCAACCAATCCAGTCTGGCAGGAGGGGCATGCTTCAAGTCCTCTCAGCCACAGAATGTTAGTTGGTGGGGATCAGGAGATGTTCCTTTTCTGCCCTAGTGCCTAACCTCTGGAACACCCTGCCTCCTGAGATTAGGATGGCCCCAACCCTGCTGGCCTTTCAGAAGGCCTTGAAGACATGGCTAAGTGCCTGGGCTTGGGGTCCCAAGTGTGTGAAGGGACTAATTTCCTGGTTATGTTGCTATCAACAGATTATAATACTATTTGGCTGCTATTTCTGTTTTGTGCTCTGCTTTAACTATTTTAATTATTATGACTGTTCTCTGCCCAAGTAATTGGTGTGAGATGGAATCTATCTATCTATCTATCTATCTATCTATCTATCTATCTATCTATCTATCTATCTATCAATCATCTATCTATCTATCTATCTAAAATACTGTTAATCATCTTAATTTCACATTTGATTCAGTAGCATCTAAAATATCTGAGATATTATCAGTTTTGAAATGTATTTTGCATGATTCTATGATTCGATATTAGTTGTTTGGAAGAATACTTTAAATGAAGAACTAGAATAATCTATATTAACAAATCAGTGACTAAGGTCTTAAAGAATATTAAGTATGTTTATTATGAGGTGAAACTAACTCAACTTCTTTTTCATTTTTACTGGACCTCACAGATAATGTGAGGATGAGATGACATGATAGGGCCCCACTATCTATTACACTAACTAGAAATGCCCTGATTTTGAACATATGAACTTAATAAATATATCCAAAAATAAAATGGATCTAATTATGTTTCATATGTTATAAGTCAAATTAAAATAAAAATTAAAATTAAATCAAAATTAAAATTTGGTTATAAAATTCTAGGACTACATGTCCATGAGTCCCCAGTTAAAATATTTGCTCTAAAATTGTGAGCTAAATAAGTCTAGTATTATTTTTGAAGTAAAAAGTATTGCCTTACTAAAATAACTACAATTTATAGAAAGTTAAACAGGAGAATTGGTCCATAGAAGCTTCCAAACAGAACTATACTTTGCACTATATTTGATTGCCTTGTAATATGGTTTCTGATCTGTCTCAAGAATGGTTTTACAATCAAGAATTTATTCCATCATAACCTTAACCGAACTGCTGTATCAGCTTTTGTTTCATTGTAATGGGAAAGGCAAAAAGCTACTAAAAGAAATAACTTTTATCTATGTAAAATAAAATTTTACCTATATAAAAATATTTTAGTAGTTTTTTGCCTTTCCCCTTACACCTAAAACATTACATTACCACATTGTTACTACATTGACAAGTATTAATTTTTTAAATTCCTCACCTGTTTGGTTAATCCGGCATTACACAGAAATAGAACTTTGAAATTGGAATGTATCATTAGGATTTATCCCTATCAGTAACCTATTTTATGAGTATGCAAAAGCTACTTAGGACAAAACAAATCTCTGCAGAAGCATAAATCAATGAGCGCACTGAGTTATGTAGTTTATTACAGCAAGAATGAGGATACTCTGTCCACATCCAGGTTCAGTAGATGTACATGGTTTCCTCAGGCAACAGTTTTTTATTTCATTCTAAAAAGATTCTTGATTGGATCTGAATTTACATTCCCAAACAATTAAATGAAATCAAGTAATAGTTTCCCTTTTGAGATAAAACAAAAACAAAACAAGATATAATGATACAATGCTGATTTCTATTTTATTAAGCTAAGATATTTATCTCCAAACTAGTCTTTTTTGATACATTTTATTTCAATAACCTAATTTGTTCCTGAAAGATATTTTGCTTCAGCTTGATCAAATATACGTAGCATTTCATTAGGAAACAGCCACACTTAATAAGCACCAAAGCAATTTGGGCTACTTTTGTCTTGCTATTTACTTTGGTAACACTTTTCCACATCTGTCTTCAAATACTCAGACATTATAAACTCTCTTTTCTGTACGCATATTAACATATTAAAACCTCCATTTTCCATCTGATATGGAATAAACTAATTATATCAAGTTACTGAACCCCTGTTGATCAACTAGCATCAACTGCCATGTATAGCACAATCATTTCCAAACTATGCAAATAATGTATGCCAAAAAGCCTATAGCATGTTAGAACACAAAGGTTAATATCATATACATTTTTTAAAATAACATATAATTGTACTAGTAACATAATAATTCATTGTGTATGAAATATATGTTCAGTGGTTAGAATGCAGTACTGCAGGCTAATTCACTGCTCACTGCAGGAATTTGATTCTCATTGCCTCAGCCTTCCAAGGTCAGTAAAATGAGGACTCAGATAGTTGGGGGCAATATGCTGACTCTGTAAACCACTTAGAGAGGGCTGTAAAGCACCGTGAAGTGGTATATAAATCTAAGTGCTACTGCTATTGCTATTTTATCATTATTATCACATGAACTAGAAGTATATAAAAATACACTTGGGCTGAATTCTTCTCAAGATACACATAGACATACACACACACATAATTTATTTGTATGAGCATAAAGTTTTCACACTAGTTTCATATTAGTTCACACTTCTAGCACAGAATGTTTTCTTAGAGAAAAATTTGCAACTATAGAGCAAAAAACTTGAGAATTTGCTATTTCTTCTGTTTTTAACAGATATACTGTATGCCTACAGCCTTGTTTGTTATATAGATAAAAATAACTATATTTATTAACTGAAGAGATGTTTAATGTGTTTGTATGATATAACACCAAACAGAGAGCATTCACAATAACATCTCCAAAATATCAGGAATTTAACATTATTTTTGTTGTTAATAGGGAAGTCGTGTCCAACCCATCACGACCCCATGGACAATGTTCCTCCAGGCCTTTCTGTCCTCTACCATCTTCTGGAGTCCATTTAAGCTCACGCCTACTGCTTCAGTGACTCCATCCATCCACCTCATTCTCTGTTCTCCCTTTCTTCTCTTGCCCTCCACCTTTCCCAGCATTAGCCTCTTCTCCAATGAGTCCTTCCTTCTCATTAGGTTATTTATTTATTATTTATTAATAAATAAAATAAAATAAACCTTTTATTGTCAAAGTACATGTGTACATTGAGATTAGCTGAGCCTCCCCCCATGCTCCCTCCCCCCAACTCACAGTGACAACAAACCCTCCATCCTACCACACCATGTGAACCAACTACACCACACACCGGCCTCCCAAGTCAATTCTGCATAAATTCACAGAGATTATATCCCATTCAAAAGCCTAACAGCCCACGGATAAAAGCTATTTTTCAGCCTGTTGGTATGGCTGGCTATACTCCTATATCTCCTACCCGATGGTAGGAGAATAAAGAGATACCGTCCAGGGTGTGAGTCATCCCTGAGAATTTTCCTCACTCTTCCAAGGCAACGAGCCCTGGTGATGTCATCCAGTGGTGTCAGGGGACAGCCCACAATGTCTTGTGCTGTGCTCACCACCCTCTGTAATACTTTCCTATCTGTGGCTGTCAGACCAGCATACCAAACCACAATACCATACGAGAGGACGCTCTCTATAGTTGACCGGTAAAAGAGGGTCATTAGCTGTTGTTCTACCCTGTTCTTCCGCAAGACCCTAAGAAAGTGAAGCCTCTGTTGGGCCTTTCTAGCCACCTGGGTTGTGTTAACTTTCCAGGTCAGATCTTCACAGAGGTAGACTCCCAGAAATTTAAAGGAGGAAACTCTCTCCACACAGTCCTCCCCGATGTAAAGTGGGGCAGGTTCCTCCTTTTTTCTCCGGAAGTCTAACATTATCTCTTTCGTCTTGCCGATGTTTAGGTGCAAGTTGTAGTTACTACACCATATGGATAGTTTTTGTACCTCCGCCCTGTATGCTGTCTACTAAATTTTACAAAATGTTCCACTGGTAACTCAAAAACCTCCACTGATTAGTTTCACAAATTCAGAATATGCAAATTTCCATATTCAGAATATGGAAATATCCCTAAAATTAAAACTCAGCAATGAACAATGAACGATGTAAGCATTTGCAGTGAGATTCCACAACCATTCAAAAGCTCAGACAAAATGGGGATATTCATCCCTGGCCAAAAGATATCAGGGGGCTGAGCAATCCACAGAGAATGTTTCATACCTGGGTGCAAGAAACGGGGAGAGCAGCTTGCAGTGATTCTGGCAAAAAAGCAAAGATGCTCAACATATACATAGTCCTCAATTTATGGCTGGTGATTTACTGAAAGGTCTTCAATATTGCAATCCTTACTATTATTTGAACTTGATATATAAAATTATTTGGAGGATTGCCAAATTTTCTGTTTGTTTGCCATAAGAAAACTCAGGTTTAATTCCAGTAATGTTGGCTGATAAGATTGTCAATCTGTACCATTCATTTTTTGGTTTTCTATTTCAGCCCCATTTTTCTCACACTTGATTGTACTGCATTTGGTATTCTAGGTATTTGACAGTAAGCATCAGCACGATCCACCTCCTGCACCCTAGTAGCAAACACACACAATCACAACATGGATCTTATTTAGGCAATTAAAAAAAGCACCGCTCATTTGTATAAGGGAAAGATTTTCAGAAATGCTCAAACAGAAGAACGAACAGAATACTCTGGCTGACTGAAATTCTAATAGCAATATTTTGATGCAATATTTTTTGTAGCACACATGTATACATATTCAAAATCCAGAACAAGCTGGAGTATCGGGATATTTTTCACATCCTTTTTGCTTACAGAGTTGAGCCATTTTTTTCAAAATATAACAGAAAACCAAAGCATCCCATATGCCAGCAGTGTGCATGTTTAAACTGACAGGGAGAGATGCCAATGCTGCAGAAATGTTGGTCCCCATTGGATAGCCTTAGAACCCTCATGCTGGTGACATAATTCTCTACAGGAAGAACGGCAACGTAGGACCACTGCAATTCTCTTAGTTTGCAATGTCCTCAAGACAGAGACAGCAACTCTGAACCTCTGTTTGATGGGAGAATGCTAGAGAAGTAAGGAGGAAATTCTAGGGGGACAGAATAGCCAACCCTCCTCTAGGACACCCTTGCTGTCCTTGGAATAGCTATAAGTCAAGATATGAGATCTGTTCAGTTACCAAAGCTGAACCAACTTGATACAAATAATCAATGCAATCCATCCCCATATACTGATAAATTTATTCCTTATACGAAGAGCTTTCACTGATTTTGTCAAAACAAAGTGTATTCAAACTAATTATTTCATTTTGTGGAATTTCTTGTACATGGGAAATATAATCTGGTTTTCCTTGTTCACCTAGTTTTCTGAGAAAAGAAATCCATTACTTATACTTGATTAGCAACTACTGAATTTATAGGGTCCAGTTATTTTTAAATGGGAATGGTTTTAACTTACAGGATGTATTAGTCTTTGACTTTTCATGCATATTGCATGAACAGCTGTTGTTTCTTGACAGCCATTCAGGTTTTTCCAATATCCTATTTTATGGTCAGATCTCTCAGAATTCCAAATGTGCCTTGTAACACCAAAAGGTTGCCACTTCCTTCATTAAACAAACCTGATGGGGAATACCAATATCAGTTTCTCTGAAACAGAAGTATTCCATGCCTTCAGAAATTACCTGATCCTTTGTACATGTATCTAATTCACAAATTCCAAAAATAGGGGCAGAGAAATTTTGTTTACTACTGCTATACACCTTTTCATAATATAAACTATATTTTCTGTGCACCAAAATGTGCATCAAAACTTAAGATTATAAACAGCATGGAAGCCATTCCATCAACAATTTTATAATTCTCTGAAATTAAACTCTATTTTTTCCTTTACAATAAAAATCTATCACTACCTTTTTTAAATGATATGCTTTCACTAATGTTTAACTATTGTGGTACTTAAAAAGTTTGTGTACCTTTTGAATTTTCAATATTTCTTTATAAATATGACCTAAAACGTGATCTATTCTCCACACAACTCCTAAAATGAGGAAAAGGGAATCCAGCTAAACAAAAGAGTCAATAACATTATACTTATTCATTGTTTTATTGAGTAAAGTAACCCAAAACTATCTATTTCTGTGGGATAAAAGTATGTGAACCTCTAGGATCATCAGTTCATCTGAAGCAGAATTTAAGGTCAGGTGCTTGAATCAATGTGGTACTTGGTTGTAAGTACTGGAGGTCCTGCCTTATATAAAGATCAGAATTCTGGAGATCGACTATCAAAGTCTATTCTTCACAACTCAAGGATGTGGAAGCGTTTCATAGGTTCAACAAAGGAGATTTCTGAGCACCTCCATTACTACTGTTCCCAGGATGACCAACTGAGATCATCCCAAGAGCAAGGTATGTTAAAACTCAGGGAAATATACACTGATCAACAATGATGTACATGGCAGGGTTGCAAGCAGAAAGTTACTATTCTCAAAAAGAACAATGCTATTTACAGATTGCAAAAGATGACACAGATAAGCTATCGAAAGATATTGATATCGAAAGATATAAGGATATAGAAAGAATGAGACCAAAACAGAACATTTTGGCATGAATAAAAAGTGTTATATTTCTTGAAAGGAATGCATTGCATTCCAGCACAAGAACTTTATTTTATCTGTGAAACATGGTGGTGAAAGTACAGTTTGGATCTGCCTTGCTGCCTCTGGGCCAAGAGAGCTTTACACAATAGATTGAACTATGAATTCTGAATTGTACCAGCAAATTTTAGAAACAGCAAAGGTTAGGCTATCTGTCCATGAATTGAAGCTCAAGAGAAAGTCAGTCATGCAACAACCCAAAGCACACAAGTTATATGACCAGAGACTGGTTAAAGCAGAATAAAGTTGATATTTTTGAATGGCCAAGTTCAAATCCTGACCTTAATGCTACGAAAATATTATGGAAAGACCTGAAGTGGGCAGTTCATGTGAGGAAGTCTGCCATGGTCCCTGAATTGAAGCTATTCTGTAAGGAGCAATAGGGTACATTCCTCCAAGCTGATTTGCAGGACTGATCAACAATTATCAGGAATGTTTAGTTGCAATTATTGCTACCCAGTGGGAGGGGGAGGAGGGATCACTTTTGCCACACACAAATATGTAGCGTTGGATTAGAGGTAAAACAAATGAACACAGACCAAATTATTTCTTTTCCAGTATATTAAAATTATTTCAGCCCATGCAGAAATAAAATGATGCTGCAAGCCAAATACACCACAGTGAGCTTTTAAAAAGAAGTCTGCTTCAATTCCTTGATGACGTGGAATAAGACACAATGGTTAAAACTACATGAATACAAGAAGAATGAGAAAAAATGTATGTGATAGATAATGGGATCAAGGAATACATCATACAATGTATCTGAGAGGTTGATGCAAACCATTATGACATGAGGCTGCCACATTTGTTGATGAAACTCTTCTAAAGTCCCATGGAAATTGTAAGGAAAACTAAGGAATCTGCAATTAATCTATTCTACGATGGTAGTCAAGGTGATCATCTTGATACCAATGTCCAAGTCCTGGGAATTGGATTCCCAAATGATGTAAGCGCTCCTCCTAACTCCATCTTCTAAATGAGTCTAGTAGTACAGATAAGTGAAGGGGTGCCATCACATTGCTGAAACTGAAAAGCTGAACACCTCTGAAGGATTTTTCTCCATAATGACTAAACAGAGTTACATATTACTGAAGTGTTAAGGGATAATTTATCATTGTGCCTTTACTGAGCAACTCAAAAAATGATTGAACAGGAACCTTCAGAAGAAATCAAATTGTTCTTCAAGATTAGTTTCATTAATTGGGAATCCAATCACAAAAAAATGCTGCTGTCTTCTTAGTAGACCAATACATAACTATTTCCTTCTTAAAAGGAAAAAAGGAGGACAGAAAAAACTGGAAAATGGCAGCATTGCTGTAAACCAACAAACATAATAATGTTTTAATTTGATTTTTATTTTTACCATTTAATTAAAAATCTAGAATCCATCAATTTCTTCATAAATAGAGGAAAGCTTTAACAATGCAAATATCAAGAGCACAAAACATAGTATACAAGTATAGAGGTTTGTACATATAATTCTTACAAGTCTACATTTGAAATTTATATATTCAACCACGTTTAGTATGCTAAATTAGTCTTAAGTTATACTGTCTGGTGCTTCCAACTGAAAATACTTTTTTTAAATAAAGGACTTGGCAACATTTGAGAACAGAAAAGAAAGTATTAAATTTTAAAAAAGAAAAATATGGGAAGTATCTGTTTTCCCACAATTCTCAGAAAGGGAACAATTAACTTATCAGGTTTTCTGGTCAGTTTGCTACATAATCCTAATGCTATGTAACACACACACACACACACACACACACACACACACCACACATACACATTAAATTAACAGCAGTTCTACTTTTTGAAATGTCAATATTGGCTCATATGTTCTGAGAAATTTCACTCATTTAGAAATAAAAAAAATGCTTCATATATTCCTTTGGTGAATACAGATGGTATGAGATCTTGCCAAGCTACTATTTCTATCAAACAACTACAATTCTTGTTATTATCAACATTACCTGCAAAGTAAACTAAGGTTGCCACCTTGTGGTTTGGTAAATTACTATTACTATATTTACTTGCCTGGGAAAGTGACTCTTCCCCCCCATACACACACCAATTCACCTTTTAAATGAGAATATTTTACTAAATTTATTGAGAATGCAGAATGGAGACAAAATGTTTGTTTTCAAAATTTCCTTGAAATTGGACTGGACACTGCTTAAATTCAGCCCAGCTGCTTTTGAGATAAAAACTGATTAAACGCTGACCAAAATAAATTACCCATATATTTAAATAAATATGGATATGAATCTATATTCAAATAATGATTAATATTGTAACAAGTCAAAAATTATGGATGCATTATTTTGATAGTAAAATGTCTTAATTATTTCAAAATTAGTATAATGGCTTAGGCTAATTGTAAAGAATGAAAATAATAAGCTTTAAAAAGCATTGTTAAAATAATATAAGCAACATCTAACTTCACAAAGTCTTGTGAATAAAACTGCAAATAAATGAGGTTTTGTCAGACTATAAATTCTCAGTATTTATAGCTCTCAAACAAGTATTTATTACCTTGAGACTATGCTAGATCCGTTGTAGAGATCACTTGCATAAGACAGTGTTGCTAAAGGTCGAACAGAATTGTAGCGAGTAAACTTCGACAGGCACTCTTGAAATTCATCCAGCTGGTTTGAGGTTCTACTATCATCTAGATGGGAAAAGCAGGGAGGAAAGAATGCAATTTAAAGGTTTAGAAGGGAAAAATGGTAAACATAGTTTCAGGAACTGCCGCTACACGTTTATAGATCAATTAAATACTATTTTTTTTCCTAATCTGCAGGACTAGCATAGAAATGGTTACAGATGCAGTCCATTAAGATCTGAAAATATGTTCTGCAGTACACAGCAAATAATTTAAGTCAGAATACCTGAAAGTCATATACAATCTTTCATCATCCTTTCCCAGCCTGACGCCTATCAGATGATATAGTAGGTACACACAGATGTCATCCCCCACAAGCATGATTTGGGCATAACCAAGTACTTCTGTGGAAAATACATACAATGTAAAAGTAGTCTTCTATTAGTTTGCCTAATTCTAATTCTCTTAGTAAAACTAGCAAATATTGTTTGAGAGGGAAAATAACTTTTTTCAAATACTTAAGACATGAGAAAAGCATCCCCACTGTCAAACTTGCTGCAACATAATTCCAGACCCATTTATATAATATGAATACAAATCCCAATGGATGTTATAAAATAGGCTATGATCGAGATTTAAATAAGCCACTTTCTTATTACAAAGCTGGGATGTAATCAGTGTAAAACTCTTTGTTATTTCGTACATGGGATTAGATCAAGGGAGTGAAAGACGAGGATATGTCATGAAAAATATCTGTGTTGGATGTGAGAAAAACAGGTAGTCTAGACGTCCAGTGGTTTGAGGAGGAATGTTCCATGATGTGAACTACAGAAGAATTGAATTACATTGTAGTGGAAATCCAACCATACGGAAGGCGACTGAGATGTGACAGGTCTCCAGGATAATACATATAAGACCTATGAATAAGAGTGCCAGCATTCAAGAAGAAAAAAAAACAAAATCCTGAGATTTATAGAAAAAAATGGAAGGAACAGCAAGAAAAAAAAAGAAACAAGGTTCAGAATCCAATTTGGGTCTATCACCAGGATCAGAGGTTTAGTCTTCTGAGCTTTCAGACTTGTGCTGGAGCTCATCCTCGGGGAACTTCTCTCTCACCAGAATGTGTCGCCGCTTAGAGATAAGAAACATTATTTTGAAGTAAACAATATTAGGAAAGGGATGAATCATACAAATATAACATTTTGTGTTGAAAAGGAGATGAAGAGAATAGGGGAAAAATATCAGGCAGATGACTACATCAATTAAAAATCACAAAACAGAAAAGAGTTATATTATGCCTGCAGATGTCTATTATCCTTTCCTATCCTATCCTATCCTATCCTATCCTGTCCTATCCTAACCACAGCAAATTACTATGCAGAATAGAAGGAGGATATTGGGAGGCACGATAAACCACTTTATTCAGAAGCTAACAAGCATTCTACCTGATAGACGAGTCATCCTGGTAGAAAAGTAGCATTGTTCCAAATCTTCAAAATGAGCTGTAAGTCTTTTCCTCCTTGAAGCTAAGGTACTATTATACCATGGCTGTTTCTTAGTCTGAATGAAGGAAAAGTAAAAACTATGTTCATAAATCAAACTCACTCCAACTATTTTGGATTAGAATACACTCTTCATTTTACAAATTGCACTTCACACAGATATTCATTTCATTTTTTTAAGTTATGTAATGTACAGGTGAAGGGAGAAGTTCAACAGATTTACACTTACGTATCTAAGTTTCACAAAAGAATAACAAAATCAAATGTCACAGTATTAAAAAAGAACCCTTTCTTAAGTTATTCTCACACCAATATTGTTTTGACCCTATAAATTTTAAAAAAAGGGTGACCCTAGATCTTCTGGAAGGTTAAGAAAAAGGCAAGATTATGAAAACAAACATTAGCATCACCAATGTATCTTGTTCCAAAGATTTACAATCTGCTGTCAAGAAAAATACTCCCATTTAACTCAGTATATAAAATATAAAATGGGTGGCCAAATACAATAATTAAAACCAAGAGGGTTCTCCATTCAACTGGACCTCGGAAAAAGGCCAATCTTAACATTTCTAAAGGCAAGGGAAGTTGAATATATTGTGGGGAGAATATTCCAAAGAACTGGAGCAACCACCAAGAAGGCATGCATTCAGACATGTTTATCTTTAAAAGAGAGCTCCTCCTCCAACTGTGTGGGGCAGGCAGATGCTCTTGAGAGATGGCAATTGCACAGGTCACCCAATTCTATGCCACTGTTAAGCTTTAAAGAAAGTAACTGGGTCCTTTAATCACGCCCAGGAGTCTACTGGGAGTTAATGCACAACTCTGCAGAGTTGTAGTGCCACACGGGCATAACAAATAGCAAATATTCTGAACATCCCAGATTCAAAAAGGTATCTGCAACATTTGTCAGCATATCTGGGTATATGAAGATTACTCTACCTGAGAACTGCCACTAAATCCAGGTTGGCTATATTCTGTAGAATCAATAATGCTACTGTAAAAATAAAAAACAGAATATGCATGAACAATAGTTAATAACAATAAAAAAATTCTGAGTTTTAATTTATCTAATAGTACGACTAAGAAAAAGGGTTTTATTGGAAGTTCTTAAGAGGAAAATTTCCTAGTCTTTTTGGAGATGAGATTGGAATAGGTAGTCCTCAACTTACAACAATAATTGAGCCCAAAATTTCTGTTGCTAAGCAAGGCAGTTGTTAAGTGAGTTTTGTCCTATTTTATGATGTTTTTGCCACAGTTGTCAAGAAAATCACTGCAGTTGTAGACGTTATCATGTAAAACGTTAAGTGAATCTGGGTTCCCCCACTGACTTTGCTCATCAGAAACCAGCTGAGGTGGTTACAAATGCTGATCACCTGAACCCGCGACAATGCAATTGTCGTAAATACATGATAGTTGTCAAGTATGTATATTTTGATCATGTGATCATGGGGATGCTGCAAGGATCATAGGTGTGAAAACCGGTCATAAGTCACTTTTTCTGGTGCTGTTGTAACTTCAAACAGTAACTAAATGAATGTTTGTAAACCAAGGACTACCTATACCTGTACAGCAATTCTATACTGAGGTACTAGAATAGATAATCAAGTTGCTATTAAATATGATTGTGAGCAATACAGCCACCTGTAATTTTGTAGAGGCAGAATTTGGCTACTGAAATGAATGGAGTCTTCTCGCTAGTGGAGGCTCCATTCACCTTACTCTCTGGTATGCACTCTCAATCCATTTGCAAATACTAGCTGATAATTCATAATACTATCATTTTCTCAGTGTAGGTAAAAATAATTGTGTGTGTGTGTATGTATAATAACATTAAAAATACTCCAACAAAGGTAGGCTTGAGAAATGGCTGACACAGTATTATTACAAAGCCCTACTTTATTAGTTGTCCATTCATAGCAATAATTAAGTTTTCTTGATCATGTTGTATACTACTAATTAAAACTAATCTTAGTCTTAGTTATGATCTTTAAGTCCCTACATGGCATGGGTCCGGGGTACCTCGGGGACCACCTGCTGCCGGCTTCAACTCCCCTCCGCCCTGTGCGTTCCCACAGAGAGGGCCTCCTCAGGGTGCCTCCGGTCAGGGAATGCCGACTGGCGGCCCCCAGGGGGAGAGCCTTCTCTGTGGGTGCCCCGGCTTTGTGGAACCAACTGCCGGTGGAGCTCCGGACGGCATCGGACCTCCGAACTTTCCGTCGTGGTCTGAAGACCCATTTGTTTGAATTGGCCGGTCTGGCCTGATGGGGGAGTTGGGTTTTAAATTGTCTTTTTAGATTGTATTATTGTTTTTAATTGGGCACTGATTTAATCTTTGTTTTAACTTTTGTATAGTATTGTATTTTTATTTATATGCCCTGTGAACCGCCCTGAGTCCCCAGGGAGAAGGGCGGTATATAAATTAAATAAAACATAAAACAAACAAACAAACAAACATAATCAATTTGTTGCTGCAGAGGTGGACATATCTTCTACTCATTTTTTTTATTTTCTACTTTATTTTTACATTCCTAGAGTCTCTAGAAGTTGATGCTTTGTTTTATCACGAACAAAATTCCTTTTCTGTTGTTTAAAATTTGGAAAAAAATGGAATAATAGAATAGGGACAAAATTTGTTTCCTAAAAACTATTTTTAAAAATCTGCTCTGTACTGATCCAATTTGCCTTCTTCTAGTCCTTCTGTGCTATTAGCCCCTGAATATTTATTTATCCAAATATTTGGCATTTTTATTTATTACTGTCTTAAAACAACAAGCTGTATTTCATGACTATTAAAACAACATGATCTTCATATTAATGTCCCAGAGACCTAGACTATACTCCCTTATTTAGGTCTTTTCTCTTTAACAGGAATACATAATGTATTTTATTCTTCTTAAAGTTACCAATCTACAAATAGAACTCCACAGTGCTACAGATTTAGAGACAGAAAGATGCTTCAGAGTGCTCATGTAGCATTTTTCTGCAATTTCTTAAAGCAAATATTCCCCACCCCCACCCCCAGGACTATTGGAGCTGTAGACATTTTTTTAACCACACCCGCTAGGCTAATTTATAAGGATACCTTTTAACAGAGTTGATCTCTTATTTGTGAAGAAAACATATTAAGGAGGACATTAAAGCACTCACTCAAGCAAAAACTCCTGCTTTCTAGCTTTTGCATACAGAATAGCCTATGGTGAAACATTCCAGACTTTACTGATTTACAACATCCACAGTGTTGTAGATTTATCCCTTTGTATTATGTAATTTCTATCAATGTTTGCTTCTATACAAACTATGCTTCAAGACAGGTTAATAAGGAGTACAAGAAAGATGGAAAGGGAGAAAAAGTTATAAAGTGGTTTTCACTATATTTGTTATGGATTCTGTACAAACTTCAAAAATGGCTTAAAAGATTACTTCAGATTTGGACTGAGTACTAGCACACCACGTTTCACCATTAAAGCAGACAATTTGTCAGGTATCCTCAGAAATCATTAAAAGAACATATAAAGCAAGAGGATCTTTTTTTCAGGTTTACATGCCTGCTTTAATAAAAAGCAGAGAGATGCAGACATTCTTTTAAAAAATCATCTGGAAAACATTTGCACATCTAATTTAACTTGTATTTGGTTACCTATGTGAAGGAGATGGAGCTTCAAACTGGGGCACAGTGCTGTCTTCACTGACTGGTGAATACAAGCCACTCATTTCCTGGAACACAGAGCCACACCATAAGTAAACAATATGATATTTATACCCATCCATTAATTTTAATTTTTTATCAAAGTATTTGTTATGACTTGCCATCAATTCATTTTTACCCCTAGTAACTACACATAGTATTATGTATTGCCCTGTTCACCGCCCTGAGCCCTTTGGGAGAAGGGCGGTATACAAATTAAAATTAATAATAATAATAATAATAATAATAATAATAATAATAATAATAATAATAATAATAGAAGATTTTCCTCATGATATACTGGTCTTTCAAGTCTTCTAATAGCACACCACTCACCACTATAATTGAATCCCTCCACCGTGCTATTCTTTTTCTTTCCACCCTTCCCATCATTAAAGCTTTTTCAGAGGTCTTTGCATAATATCTCTAAAATCAAAGCATTCCATTCATTGTTATTGTAGTTATTTTCTCCTTTCATATTTAACAGAGCTTCCTTCAGGATTTACTGAAAAGGAGGCCAGAATTAAGTTTCCACCTGAGCCGTTTAAAACCAGTAAAATAATCCATGTCAGTTATTACTATTTCAAATGCAGAAATGTTAATCCATGAATATGTTTATAATTAACGTTAATGCAAAAATTCTATTTAAATGTTATCAGAAAATAAACAGATTTGTTTTGTTTGCTGAAATTTTTTAGGGTGGACTAACAGAATGAGCATTTAGCATTCTTACATTGGAAGAGACAGAAACTGAATTCACACCAATGACACTATTTCCTCTTCTTTCTCAGTATACCTTTCAAATAAATCTAAAAATATCCGATACACAAGTCCAGATTTTGGCCCAAAGGAAGAGTAGAGATGGAAGAGAAAAGCTCATTTGGCTATTGAACCACACTGTAGTCATCAAACAAGAATTTCCAAATAAAATCTGAATTAGAACTATTGCTCTTATTTTTATTGCTTTTTCCACAGAAGGTAAAATACTTCGCAAACTTTAGAAAACATAATTAGATATGTTACATCTCTGTCACTGGAAAAAATGTTCCTTAATTTATATGCCTCTTTAGCGTGTGCCTATAATTGTAACTTTTCTGTGATGTAATCTTATATGGCTGTGTTTTGTATGGAGGTATCTTGTATGCAAGACTGATCACAAAGGTCTTTCCAACTAAGATCCTATGACTTTTTGATGTTTCAATCATATGGGATCATGTAATGTTGATGGAGTAATCACACCATTGCAGATGCATAGAAAAGACTGAGGTACTCCTTGACTTAAAACTATAATGGAGCCTGCCCATCCCAGTCCCAAATTGTGACAGTTGTAAAACTGGTTAGTCACGTGACCAACCCAAACTTACAAAGCTTTTTGTGGTGATTGTTAAATGAACCAATGGTTTGCTATGTTTTGCCAAAACCTGAAAATTTCAATCTTGGACAAAAACATTGTAAAACACGATCACACAACTGTGATACCCTGCTGTAAATACAGGCACTCTGCTGAGCACATGAAGTTTGGTTGTGAGGATGCAGGGGTGTGGAAAACCACTAGAACTCTGCATCTGGATTGCAAAGGATCCAAAGGTGGGTCTGTCATAACTTCAACCAGTCATATATCAATGACTACCTGTACAAAAGGTATTTGTGCTATCATTTTTAAAGCTTTCAAATAATCTACTGGGACTACAGGTAGTCCTCAGCTAATGATTATTTAATGCATTCATTTTACAGCCATCGCAGCGTCCCCACGGTCATATAATTAAAATCCAGGTGCATGGCAAACTGGTATGCATTCACAACTGCAGTGTCTCAGGGTCACATGGTTGCTATTTGCAACCTTCCCAGTGGCCTTCAGACAAGCAAAGCCAGTGGGGGAGTCAGATTTGTTTAATGACATTTCACTTAATGACCACAATTCACTTAATGAGGATAACAATAATGGTAATCCAAAAGGACATGACTTATTTAGCCACTGTATCACTTAAACTACAGAAGTTCAAGTCCCAATTGTGGTCATAAGTTTAGAACTAGTCCTTGACACATGACCAGTTGGGACCGGAATTTCAGTTGCTAAACAACGCAGGTTTAAGTGAGTCATCACATGCCGGACTTGATTTTACAACCATTTTTACTGCAGTAGTTAAGTGAATCACATGTTTGCTAAGCGAATTATATGATTGTTAAACTTCTACAATTGACCAGCTGGAAACATTGCAAATTATAATCATGGACCGCAAGATGCTGCAACTGTCATAAATACGAGCTGGTTATCAAGCACTCAAATTCCAATCACTTTACTGCGGAGGTAAAGCTTTATAATTAGCAGCATTATTTGTGGTTTTATGGTAAACTCATAAAAGGTTAATCCCCCACCTTTACACTTGCCATCAAACATGATGCATTCAAAACAGTTTAATATACATTAAAACAAAAACCTGCTTATTGCAATGAGTGTGAAGAGCCTCACCTCTACTCGTTTAATATCTTCTTCCAAAACACTCAACTCCTTCTGGATTTGCTCCAACTGCTATAGATTTAAAAAAAATGATTTTAAAAGCATTAGTTATACTGGCAGGATTATCATAAATTACTTGTGACCGAAAAAGAGGTCATTGGCACAATAAGTGGTAAAAAAAACAAAATGCAGTCATGTATTTTTAGATATGCATTCTACCAGTAAATTAATGTATCAAAATGATGAAATACTACCAAAATTATGTTCCTCACCATCAGTATACAAGCATGCTCAGTGTTAATAAATAGAATTTGCTTTTCTTAACAGCCAGTTAAAAAAAAGTAATATGGAAGTCCTTCGGATCTGAAGAAATCATATTGTTGTGTAGTTCATGTCAGGACATGGTTCTGCAGATCACTCTAGAAGCACAGAGCAGTGGAATTCCACTGTTGCAATATCTGTGGAGGTCACTTTGTGACACAGCTCATGGTTTTCTAACACGCTTCGTAGCATAGGGCTTTCCAGCAGGTTGTCAGCAGCTGCAGTTTCTAGCTACTTTGGCTGGATATCAGAATTGCTTTGGGTTTCTTTCAGAGTCTTTATAGCGCTTGTTGGTCGACCTCAAGGTCTCTTTCCAGACTCCAATGCACTGTAGAGCAACTGATGAGGTACATCTGTTCTGATTATCTGTCCCACCCATCTCATCTGAGATCTGATAATCAGGGATTCAATGCTGGTGGACTCTGCACAATCCAAGACCCTCCAAATTGGAGACATGATTTTGCAAGTGAATGACAAGGAGTGGAGAGCATGCATCTAAAATTTATCTTGTTGTTTAATGTGCCTTCAGTACAGAGTCCAGGACGTACATCCATATAGAAGGGAAGGGATAACCACAGATCTGTAGAATTTGTTGACTGAGCACTCTAGTACGCAACCACCTCAGTGCCTTTGTCCAAAGATCCATCACTCAAGATGATGCTTCCCAAGTATTTGGCTGGATGTTTGGCTGTTTACATTTGTCAACTGGGTGTTGTCAACAGTGATTTTGGGTTCCATGGGCTTGGTATTTGGCACAGATTAGTGAAGTACTTCAGTCTTGTTCAGGCTGACAATTAGGTCAAGAAGCCTAGCACCTTTTAAGAATCTGTTCAGTGTCAACTCTAGATCACTGTCTTTGTGTACCAGGAGCGCAGAGTCATCAGCAAAGAGGGTTTCTTGAATGATTGTGTAGAGGCACTTCGTATTATCATCTTTTATTGCTTTATTGTATATATAAAAATATTTCCTCTTCAGCAGTACAAGTATGGTCAATGTTAATAAACAGATTTTGCCTTTCTTAAAAGTAATTTTTAAAAAACCAACTATACTTCAAGTAATAGGAAGTCACTGATTCTAGCAACAACTGGTATTGAGACACTTCAATGCTCATTTATTTTAGGACATTTAGTAAGATAACTGAACTCAACTGAAATTGTGTTTGTCTAGCAATACACAGTATGCTGATACTTTACAATTAGCAAAGATGATAGTGTTAACGTGCCCCAAAACCTTTGAAAAAATATGCTGAGTCAGAACTCTGTAATATCATAATTTCAATTATTCACAATTAGCATATTGCCTAGTAAACAAGAAAAAACAGCTAGCTGCTGATCAGCTGAATTATCTCCTCAGTGTGATTCTCCACATCTTTAAACTGCTTCTCAAGAATTTAGATTTCTCATTCTCTATTTTTAAAGTAGTATCGAATATTTATTGCTATGCTTGGAAGAATGTAATAACAGCTGCTGAAAACTCAGAGGCAGAAAAATATACTGTATGACTATTTATTTAAATATCAGACAAACTTATATTTTAAGCATCACAAATCCAAAAAAAGAAATGCACACTATTTATCTGCTTGGATTTAAATATATATGGATGTTCAAATCTACATTGAATTCTTCATTGCTTTTATCATCTCTCTGTGGTGTCCTATAATTCTTTCAGCAAAGCGATAAAATTTAGCTAAAATACTACATTGAGTGATATATGTGTGTGTGGCAGGGGGTGTTATCTAGCCAAATTCATTAACATAAGCTAAAATTAAAGAATGGCTTGGTAAAGGGAGGAATAGATTAAAGCATTTTGCTGTAATGCAAAAATTACTCCCGGTTATATCAGGTTAAAGTGATGATAAAATAAATTATTTCTAATATGCAACCACAATAGATTAGTTTATGGTTTAATTAGTTTTCTTAAAAGCAATCTACATCTCTAATAACTTGCATTACAGAGTTCAAAGTCAGAGCCTAATAGTCGGATTCTGAAATATAAACAATAAGAGATAGACTGAATTGGCAAGCCAGAAGAATTGAAAATTATTGCTTAATACAAAGTATAATGCACGAGGCAACTACTTCTAATCCAGGATTAACTTCTCTGTACTTTAGAATATACAACTGTAAATTTAAAACATCTAGCATTATGAAGAGTTTGCTACTCCACATGTAATACTGTATAAAATATATTTGTAATTAGTATAATTGTTCTTCCTTAGAACAGACCTAGTGGCAGTATAGTCATGCCTAATTATGCCTAGAAAAAGGTGGAATAGACATCACCACCAGATGGATTTGTAGGTAACAAATTACACTCAATGAGTAGTCCTAATGGTATTACATCTACATGGAGGGAAATAAGCAGTGAGGTACCACAAGGTTCCATCTTAGGCCCAATACAATATCTTCAGAAATGACTTAGATGAGGGAATAGGAGGGGAAGTCATCAAATTTGCAGATGACACTAAGCTGGCAGGTATAGCCAACACCCCAGAAGACAAGCTCAGGATCCAAAAAGATCTTAATAGACTTGAACAATGGGTCCTATCCAACAACATGAATTTTAATGTAGAGAAAAGCAAAGTTTTACATTTAGGCAGGAAAAACCAAAGGTATAAGTATAGATTATGCAAGATCTGGCTCAAAAACAGTAACTGTAAGAGGGACTTTACAGTCCCTAGTGGATGATCACTAGGAGTGTGCGGTAGCAGCCAAAAAAGCTAATACAATCCCAGGTTCTATAAACAGAGGCATAGAATCAAAATCACATGAAATATTAGTACCACTTTATAAAACCTTAGTAAGACCATATCTGGAATACTGCAACCAATTTTGCTCACCACACTAAAAAAAAAGATGATGAGACTTTGGAAAAAGTTCAGAGAAGAGCAACTAAGATGATCAAAGGCCTGAAGACAAAACATATGAAGAATGGTTGCAGAATTTGGGTTGGTTAGTCTAGAGAAAAGAAGGTGGTGAAGTGAAGAAAGCTAAGGCTCAAAATGAACTAAGGTTTGTGACAAAAGTAAAAAACAACAACAAAAGCTTCTTTCAACATGTAAAAAACAAGAAAAAAGTTAAGGAAATGATTGGTCCATTAATGGGAGAAAGTGGCAAGAAGGTGACAAGCAACAGAGAGAAAGCAGAACTATTTAACTCGTTTTTTGCATCTGTCTTTACACAAAGGAAAAAAAAAACCGACCTACCAAAACCAGTGCCATAAAAAACAGAATAGAAACACAACTTAAGATAGGCAAGAAAATGGTAAGTGAGCACCTGTCCAGCCTAGACAAGTTCAAATCACCAGGACCAGATGGATTACACTGCAAAGTTCTCAAGGAACTGGCAGACGTGATCTCAGAACCACTGAACTATATCTTTCAAAGATCCTGGAGCACTGGGGAACTATCAGAGGACTGGAAAAGAGCTGATGTAGTTCCCATCTTCAAAAAAGGGAAAAAAATAGATCCAGGAAACTACAGACCTATCAGCCTGAACTCAATACCTGGGAAGATTCTGGAAAAGATAAACAACGAATCAGTGAGCACCAAGTCATTACCAAAAGCCAACATGGGCTTTTCAAAAACAGATCATGCCAGACAAATCTTATTGTATTCGTTGACAAGGTGACAAAATTAGTGGACCACAGGAATGCTGTGGTTATACTTTACTTGGACTTCAATAAGGCATTTAATAAAGTAGATCACAACGTACTACTTGATAAGATAGAAAATTGTGGGTTAGACAGCATTACCACCAGATGGATTCGTAGCTGGCTGACCGGCCATAGTCAGCATGTGGTCCTCAATGGAACTGAATCTATATGGAGGGAAGTGTGTAGTGGGGTGCTCCAGGGCTCTGTTCTAGGCCCAGTGCTCTTCAACATCTTCATCAATGATTTGGATGAAGGGATAGATGGGGAACTCAACTAATTTGCAGATGACACCAAGCTGGCAAGAATAGCCAACACTCCAGAAGACAGGCTTGAATATTGGGTGCTATCTAACAAAATGAAATTCAATGGTGAAAAAAGTAAGGTTCTACATTTAGGCAAGAAAAACCAAATGCACAGCTATAGTATAGGTGGTACCTTGCTCAATAGTAGTAACTGTAAGAGGGATCTTGGAGACCTAGTGGACAATCACTTAAATATGAGCCAGTAGTGAGCTGCAGCTGCCAAAAAAGCCAACACAGGGCTAGGCTGCATTAACAGAGGGATAGAATCAAGATCACATGAAGTATTAATACCACATTAAAATGCCTTGGTAAGGCCACACCTGGAATACTGCATCCAGTTTTGGTCACCACGTTGTAAAAAAGATGTTGAGGCTCTAGAAAGAGTACAGAGAACAGCAACAGAGATGATTAGGGGACTGGAAACTAAAACATATAAGGAATGGATGCTGGATTGGATATGTCTACTTTAATGAAGAGAAGGACTAGGGGTGACATGATAGCAGTGTTCCAATATCTCAGGGGCTGCCACAAAGAAGAGGGGACTAAGCTATTCTCCAAAGCACCTGAAGGCAGGACAAGAAGCAATGGATGGAAACTAATCAAGGAGAGAAACAACCTAGAACTAAGGAGAAACTTCCTGACAGTTAGAACAATTAATCAGTGGAGCAACCTGCCTCCAGAAGCTGAGAATGCTCCAACACTGGAAGTTTTTAAGAAGAGACTGGACAGCCATTTGTCTGAAATGGTATAGGGTTTCCTGCCTGAGCAGGACTACATGACCTCCAATAACTTTTTATTATTATTATTATTATTATTATTATTATTATTATTATTATTATTATTATTAAATTATTGACATGATAGCAGTATTCCAATATCTGAGGGGCTGCCACAAAAATGGGGCCTACGTATCCTCCAAAGCACCAGAGGGCAAGACGAGAAACAATGAATGGAAACTAACCAAGGAGCGAACCAACCTGGAATTAAGGAGAAACTTCCTAACACTGAGAGCAATTAACCAGTGAAACAGCTTGCCTTCAGTGATTGTGGGCGCTTTATCGCTGGACGTTTTTAAGAAGAGGCTGGATAGCCACTTGTCTGAGATGGTATAGAGCAGGGGTAGGCAACCTTGGCTCTTTTATAACTTGTGGACTTCAACTCCCAGAATTCCTGAACCAGCATGGCTGGCTCAGGAATTCTGGGAGTTGAAGTCCACGAGTCATGAAGAACCAAGGTTGCCTACCCCTGGTATAGTTTCCTGCTCTATTCTATTCTATTCTATTCTATTCTATTCTATTCTATTCTAAAGTCCATTTATTTCAGTGAGATTTTTCTTCAGTATAGTCACGTGTGGATACAAGTGTAATCATTCTTCTTTTGTCTTAGCTACTCCTATTTTCCAAAGAAACCAATAAGATTTCTTTAACATTATGTCTGAACCTGAATTCTAGAATAGTAAACTAAAATACTGCACATGGCCCAGATTTGTGGTTTGCAAGGAAAATAATCAACCAGGGATCCTATACTGAACATAATTTCAAACAAAAGCATACATACTGGTTTATTCAACAAAAGCAATCCAGCAAGATTCATCAGACAACATGCATTAGCATACTTGCTTATGTTTAAATTGAGCCACTGATTAGCCATTTGTAAAAAAACAGTAAGATCATATATAAGGTACATAATATATATAATTCTAGACATGTATAGTGCATTATATAGTAAGATGACGTTATGCAGCAAGCATAAAAGGTATTTGCAGAAATGTTGGTAAGGAAATGTAAGCTATACCTAATTTATATTTGTTTCAGAATCACCAATATAAATGCTTGAGAAGATTTACATAATTATAGAAGCACAATTTGCTTGCCTCTTGTTTGAAATATACCGAATATCAACTCCCTTTTCATTTATTCTTTTAAAAATTCCAAGCAGCCCATCATGGCAATTATTCTGAGCTACAATTATAGTACTAAAATATAAATATAAAAATATCAAGGTGAACACTATGTTTAACCCCCATTTTATATTAGAACCACAAGAGTTTATTCTATTCTAAATGTTCAAATCTAAGTTTGATGGAACAATGTTGGAAAGGTATCTCATGAGATTACACATAATTTTTCCAAGCAGCAAAGTTTTAGGGACATTTTAAAAATAACTTCAAAACTTTCAATGCTCTGTATGCATTTAAGAATAAAATTGATTTTGTTTAAATATAAGGCTATGATACTCACATGTAATTCCAATATAGAAAACATAAGGAAGGAATCTGTAACAGTATGTGTTACAAATCCATGTACAGCTATTTCCTTAAGTCATGTTCAATTATTAAGTTTGAAAAAGGTCAAATATTCACACTGGTCTTTCCAGATTGGTTCTCTTTTGGCATTTATACAAATAGATAAAATTTGCAATTTGTAAGATATATCCCTTCTCCCATATTAAATCAATTATGGGAAAATTCTTCATGCTCTGCAATTAATGAATTATTTCATTTTGTAAGGAGGAGTTTGAAATGAGCACTAATTCAAAATGAAGTACTAAAAAAATCACCAAAAGCTACAGAAACATTTACTTGCAATGTAATAGGCCTTTGAAATTAAAATAAAAAAAGCCTTTATCAGAGACACAAAGCTACATAAAGTTCATGCCAGGTAAAATTTATTTCAAGAATTTGTTACAACTGCCAACAAATAACTTTCCTTAATAAACAACTCTTCTCAAAGTTACGAAAAGTAAAGCAAAACAATCCACTACCCACACTTTTTAAAAAGTAATGAGCCAACCTGTATTATTTAAGAGAGTAATGGAAAGATGTTTTTAATAGTAGTAAATCAAAGAAGGTCATGTTACCTCTCTCTTATTTCTCCTGGCAACCTTCAGGAATTCCATCAAAATCTGTAGCTGGGCAGCATGGGACTCCTGTAACAAAAAGTTGTATTAAACAGGAAGAGGTGGAAAAAGGTAATTGGTAAGCAAAGAGGCATTTAAGACACTGGCGCTCTCTCTCTCTCTCTCTCTCTCTCTCTCTCTCTCTCTCTCTCTCTCTCTCTCTCTCTCTCTGTGTGTGTGTGTGTGTGTGTGTGTGTATCACAAACTGCTAACTGTAGTGACATTGAGAAAACAAATGATTTATCCACAATTTAAAATCCACTTTAAATCATAGTTTCAGATCTTGTATTATGAAATAATCACGTTTGTGGACAATCTGCTCTAAGGAATTCAAAACACTAGTGATGAAGCTCACATTCCCCTAACTCAGGGGTGTCAAACTGCCGGCTCACAGGCAGGATGCGTCATACCGAAACCACGCCCACCCCATAGCCAAGGCAAAAAAAGTTGCGATACGTTGCAACACGTCACGTGACCTTCAGTTTGATACCCCTGCACTAACTTGAGGCAATAAGGAAAAACACCAAACGAAACAGAAAATAATATACTGTAACGAGGCAAAAACTGCCAATATATTTTGAGAGAATACCATTCCCTCAAAATGTTGCAAGGAAACTTATGGCATATTTTTCTCACACCATTTTTTTCATCTCTAGAACAAGGGAAAGAGCCTTGGTGGAGCAGTGGGCTAATGCCTCCTTAAGTAACACCAGCTGCCTGCAATTAGTGCAGGTTCGCATCCCACCAGGCTCAAGGTTGACTCAGCCTTCCATCCTTCCGAGGTAGGTAAAATGAGGACCCAGATTGTTGGGGGCAATTAAGCTGACTTTGTAATAATGCCGCTTGGGGTGTGTGTGTGAAAGCCCTAATAAGCAGGCATATACATAGAATGAAGGCTACTGCTAAGCTTGTAAGCCGCCCTGAGTCTTCAGAGAAGGGCGGGATATAAATGGAAATAAAATAAATAAATAAATAAATAAAATAAACAGAAGCTGTATACAGACAAATAAAAATTCATTCGGATTTTGTGAAGGAATCTGTTCCAGGAGCTGCTAAAGTACAAACACACTACAATGCAGAGAGCATGGGAAAGCTGGGGCTGCCCTCAGCAATTTATGGAGAGCTCTAGATAATGGAGCCCTTCTGCTCAGGATGTTGATAATACTATATACGCATGAAATTATTCGTTCAAATGTTTTTATCTTCATCTGAAACCTAGTGAAATAATGCATTTTCTACATGTCTAAAATAACTTATGAACCCCAACAGATTATGCCTTCATTTAAAACTGAATTATGAAGGGAATGTTTTTTTTTTTAATTCCATTTATATCCCGCCCTTCTCCGAAGACTCAGGGCGGCTTACAAGCTTAGCAGTAGCCTTCATTCTATGTATATGCCTGCTTATTAGGGCTTTCACACACACACACACACCCCAAGCGGCATTATTACAAAGTCAGCTTAATTGCCCCCAACAATCTGGGTCCTCATTTTACCTACCTCGGAAGGATGGAAGGCTGAGTCAACCTTGAGCCTGGTGGGATGCGAACCTGCACTAATTGCAGGCAGCTGGTGTTACTTAAGGAGGCATTAACCCACTGCTCCACCAAGGCTCCACCATGTTAACTTCTCAGCCATGTCACAATCTTGTATTATGTTGGACAAGAGAAAACAATGCTACTTTAAAAGATCTCACATAAAGCCATCAAAACCCCATCATGCATTTTTTTTAAAAAAGTAAAACATTTTATGCTGATGCTGGTAGGAACATCCACTGGGTATTCAACCATACTCTAGAAAAAGGGGAATCAGTTTCGTTAAATGAAATATATTATTTCATAATATATATCTACTAAGACAGAGGTCTCCAACCTTTCCGGGCTCACAGACCAGAGGGAAGGAGAGCAGCTTCAAAACTGGTGTGTGCGTGCACACACAGGGCCATGCACACTGGCATGGCACTAGTGGCCCTGTTCATGCATGTAGTATGTGCATGCACTGTGCGCATGTGCGAACAGCTGCGCAACCCAGCTGGGCTAGCGACCCCATTCATGGTTCAAATGAGCTGCGGAGACCCGCCCCGCGCTAGCATCCCCATTCACACCCATGAGCAAATGGGGCCATGGCCACTAGCACAAGTGGGAGGGACGTGCACGCCCGCGCGTGCGCACACCCACCAGCCATTTCTATGGCTCACTGGCCAAGAGTCTGCGGCCTTGTCCCAGGCCATGGCCCATAGATTGGAGACCCCCTGTACTAAGAGACTAGAAAAAATCTTACTGCCTCCAGTTGTTTTTTCTTCTGCACAAGAAGTTCCAACATTAAGTTAACATTCGCCAGATCAAGGTTATCTTGTTCTGTTCCCAACAAACCTTGAAGTATTTGCCACCTGTGTCCATTCTAAAGAGAAAAAAGCAAAGAAATGATCAAGACATGTTTCAGAGACTTAAGTCAATATAGCTTAGAGCAGTGGTGGCGAACCTATGGCACAGGTGCCAGAGGCGGCACTCAGAGCTCTCTCTGTGGGCACCTGTGCCATGCCCCGGAGGTGGCAACTCTCCCTCTTCAACCAGCTGCCTGCTAATTCGCTGAGGTCCCACGTGGCTGAATGCTTCCCGGCACGGCTGGTTTTCCTCTCCCCATCCCGTTCCTCATGGCCTCGCATGCTGTCCTTTTCCCAGGCACGACCCACTGCATCACCTCATCAGCTGTTGGCCGACCATCCATCTTGGAGGTGGCTTCTTTGAACTGCTGGCGATGGGCTGTGGAGCCCCAGAGTGTGCCTGTCGAGGGGCCGGCAGGGTGTGGCTACTGATGGACACCGTTGACCCCCATGCGCTTGCTGGCCTCTGTGTGCGGGGGCCAATGGTGTCAGGCAGCAGCTGCCCCAGCCCTTGCCTTGCCCCATGGCAATGGCACCCCCACCCTGCCTCGCCTCACCCCACAGGATGAGTCTCCTGCCTACCATCCCACCTGCCAGAGACCTCCTGGAGGTCCCCCAACCCTGCCCACCCCCCACAGGTGTCCCTCCCCACGAGCAACATTGAGGTGACCACACCCACCTTGGCCACACCCACCCAATCTTCCATGACCACCACAGCCACACCCACCCAGTGGGCCACGCCCACCTGGCACCCAGTGTTAAATAAGTGGGTTTTGGGTTGCAGTTTGGGCACTCAGTCTCTAAAAGGTTCGCCACCACTGGCTTAGTCTTAGACCTTGCACAATAACATAAAAATGTCACAGTAATCCAATGGAAGCATATTATCCTGAGAAAAATTGTAAGAAAAGGATAAAGGTACATCAAGCTACTTTTTTCTTTTTCAGTATTTACAGAAGCAGTGTCTAGTTTCCTTGAGGCAAGTCAGGACATGCATTACTACAGTTATGCAGAATCCCAGACATTGCTATAGAAATGAACCTTAATAATATAATCTCAAACTTATACCATCTCCTTCCTTCATTCCCATGTCCTCAAAATATTCTTTAGAACACTCACTGAACTGTTATTAAAGGTTCAATTATCTAATTCAGATCCACTCCAAGGTCATACATATCTGACAGATTCTCTCATGTCTCCACTCTCACTTGCCATCCCACACAAAATACTGTGCTTAAACTCCCAGATGCAACTAGATTGATGAATAGGCATGAACAGCTACATGGTGAAGAAGGGGGGAAAGTCCAGTGGCAGAATACTTGATAGGTTATTTAGGTAACTTTGGATATATGTAGTGGAAATTGTGATCATATTGCAGATGAAATGTTAATATATCTATTTGTTTCAACATGTAGGGAAACAAAAGAATGTGGCCTCTTGTTCCAAAGAAAAGTTTAACAGAAACTGTATTATTTGTTTACTTTAATATGAAAGTGAAACCTGGAAACCTTTCAGCCAAACCAATTTCTTGTGTAAAGACAATGTTAGTAGTCCAAATATAATAACATTAGCAATTATATTTAGAATCTGCTTATGTTTATCACCTGAATTTCAACAAAAATTATTAATGTTTACATTTGTGAATTAACTATTTCAATAAAATACCTGATGTGCTTAAAAGCTATGATCTCATAATATTCAGTATGGCCCCAACTTGCTGATTTTTTGTACGTCCTTAAAGATTTATCTCTGTGCCAAGGCTTGGGACTCCGAGTGTGTGCAGACCCATTTTATGGTTTAGTTATTATGATGAGTGATTTATTCTTGGCTCCTACATATTTTTTATATTATTAGTCACTTGGTGAAATAGGTGGCCAAATTAAATAAATATACAAATAAATGTTTCTTGGAAGAACCTTAGAATCTTATCAGAATGGCATATACATACCACCTTCCCTTAAGTTCTCGAGAAGATATAGATGCTGTGTTATGATATGTCCCTATGTATGATTCACGTGATTTCCAATGACAAACCCCTCTCCTTGCTAGGGAGTTTTTGTTTTTATACATGTATATCATGACTGTGTGCAGTTACGCTTGCCACCATGATGCCGCATGTAACAGACATATACCGTTAGATATTTCCTATGTGTATCAAAGCTTAATTATGAATTGAATTCATGGACCACTGCATTATATAAGGATCTGAACTTGAATGGTCCATGACTTCTGGTTTGCCACTGAAACAATCTTATTTGTTCTGTAGAGAATTTGAACTTCACAGAAAAAAGACCTGGCTATGTGAATCAGAAGTGCACTATCAGTTTTAATATCATTGATATTCTTACCTAAGTCTTATAAAGCATAACTTTCACTATTATCTCATTGTCATAATTTGTGATAATTACAAACTGCGCTGCAAAATACAGAACATTTTGAATCTATATTCATAAATCTATCAAAAACCATTATATTAAATAGTAAAGTTACACTGTATAATGAAAATCCCAAATAACACTTTGCTTACACAGATTAACTGAGCTGTCTGCCAAAGAAACAGACATTCTCAAATGCTTAGAACATAGGAATACCATGCAATCCATCCCTTAAGCCCAGAAATAAACAAATGAAAGAAAGAAGATTGGGACATACGGTGCTACTCACTGAATGGTCCAATTTGAATCTCTTTTCCTCAAATCTTTGCTTCTGTTTAAGGATGAGCTCATTCACTACAGGGGGAAAAAAGATCTAAGTAGTACATTTTAAAATGACAGAGAAAAGACAAACTGTCTTACAAATAAATGCATACTAAGAAGATCAAATGAGTAAACTTCAACACTGCACTTTTATTAATTCAGTAAGATCAAACACAGTAGAGCAACAAATATTATTACTCCCTTGCCAATCAGAATAAAAAGAATTCCAATATTATCCTGGAAAATGTATACTGTATATAGAGTATTTTTAATTTATATAGCAGTATTGATGAATACAGTCACTCATTAAATTTCAGCAAACCATATACACTACATCAAATTAAGATGCATCTTCATCATTCTGTAACTCAGACATGACATGTCAAACACAAGGCCCGCAACATGGTTTCATGTGGCCTGCGCAGCCATCCTGGAAACAGTGAAGGAATGGCCCCCACTGTCTTGGCCCTGGCCCAGAGACCCTCCTTCTGCCAGAGACCCTCAGTTCTCTCCCACTCTTGCCCAGGCACCCTTGATGCGAACGATGTAGAGCTGGCCACGCCCACCCAGTAGGCCATACGCACTCTAGCCACGCCCACCCTGGCCATACCCACCCGGCCCCCTGAGGGCAATTGCGATGCTGATGCGGCCCTCAATGAAATTGAGTTTGACACCCCTGCTGTAACTGGTTCATCAAATGTGACCATTAAATACATTCACATTTGTGGGCAGCCAGCCTCCTCTAACATATTAATAACCTAGACATCATAGTGGTAGCACATTAAATCAGAAATATTTGGTGAAAATAAAGCATGCCATTCTTACCACACCTTTGTGTTACTGTAACCATTCTACATGGATTTCACTGAAACACAATCTAAAGCTACCATTGGTAAAGAATTGTAGCAGCCATTATGCAAGTGTAACTCTTGTGCTTCATTCACTAAACTGGTGGTCAGTGACTGAGTGGCTTGATTCCAAAGAGCCATCTCCCCCCCAGGCATAATCTGCTCAAATAGTATAATACAGACAGGGAGAGGATGCTTAGAATCTCATCCCTACAAATATTCAAAGGACAGGGGCCCTAAGGCAGCCCTCTTCCTTGATGGCCTCCACCATATTTGATACTCCTGTTATTAACCTTTCAAGAAAGCCACTGAAGCAATGTTGTTTTAATAGGTACTTGAAGGTTGTTTGATAATTTGGTAGCCATGTATATTATATAATTTGGATTTTGTTGAAGTTACTGTGATTTGATGCTTTTTGATGTTACTTTCTGCAAACAACCAGGAGTCATTTTTAGCTGGGTAATAGAAAATAAAAATAGCTAAATTTTTAATGGGATATATCCCTAATGATCTAGGCAATGAGCATTTAAGTACAAATATGAGTAAAGCAAGGAGATTGAAGCTCATCTAATATGTAGGAATATTAAAAGTTACGTTTTTATTGTACACAATAGTCTACTTACAGCAGATGTTAACTCGATTGTATTTTAACAACTTCAGTTGTTCAGTTTCACTTATTCATTATGTTACTAATTAATTTTATGAAACTAAGCATTTGAAAATGAATCACATTTTCTTGAATATGTCCTAGTTCACATTACCTATAGTAAAATATACGCCATAGGTACAGAAAGTCCTTAAAATTGCTCTTCTATAACTTTAGCTAGATTGTCAAATGTACAAAACAGACTTATTCGCATGATATACAACCAAATTACATACTTGCACACTTTTTTCTACCCTCCATATTAGTTTCATGTATGTTTCTCTCCTACTCACACAAAACTAAAGGGAAGAATAAACTCTAATTCAGTTTTATTTTTCCTATTTCTAACTTATCATTTACATGAAACATAAATGTTTAAAAAAAATTGTTGATCAGCAATCTGAGGGCTGATCACTAGGAAAAAGTCCAAGATCAGAAAAGACTATTATCAAAACACCATACAAATGCCACCATTTCCGAAAAAAAGAGCAGAAAAAAGATTATAAACCCATCTTGGCAGGAGAATTAAGACATAGGCACTATGACTTAAGAAGATTTTATTCCGAGTATACATTTAGCATAAGGCCTATTTTGATCTTCCCCTCCTCTATTCACATCTCAAAATCAAATATGGCTAAGCATTATTAAATTATTTGGTTACTAATCGTTTTCAATTTGTTGCTTTCACAATCATGGTCCATCACAGATTCTCTCAACTTCATCACTTGGTTTGCAAAGCTAGACTGATTTTTATATCACTGAATACCTGAAAGATATTCAGATATTAGATGTCCAGGAATACAGCCTATGTTCTACAAAATTAACAGAAGCATGTCAAGCATAATAAAGAAATAAACACCCAGCAATAAAGGTTCAGCTAATGAGAAAGTTAACAAAATATGATTGAAGGCTATATCAGTGAACATTAAAACTTACCTAAAAAGTTGGGATATAGATGATCAATGTTATCCACAACATAATTACATTTGGGACATCTGTTGTTATCTTCCAGGCTTTGATGAATGCACTTGTAACTGTTCAAGAAAAATAACAGAACAGTGAGAAATACTGCACAAATTTATTAAGATGTGTTTCTGAATATGATACATCACATTGTTAGTTGAGGAATTGGAGCTATGGTACCAGGTGGTTGGGTACTAAAGACAGATCAAATAAATGAAGCATCTTCAAGTTCTGGGCAATTATTTTTATAACTAATATTACCTTGTTGCCAACAGCAACAATATATTGGATATAAATAGGCAGTTTTAAAATATTATTGCCTACAACAGATTTATCATCTTCAAAGACATTTCATAACATACAAAAGTGCAGAAAGAATTGTATGCATCCAGACTTTTGATGAGACCAGGGCCTTTTTTGTCATAGAACGCTCAGAACGGAGTTCCAGCACCTTTTTTGTATGGAACCTTGTAGGGTAGGCAAGGTGGGTTGTATGACACATGTGAGTTCCGGCACCTTTTTCTTTTACAAAAAAAGCACTGGATGAGACACATCAGTTAAAAAAAAATCACCTTTTAAGAGTTAGAATATTAAAAACCATTGACGGCTTTGAAGAATTCAGAGTCACTTACAAGAATCTGATGCATGTGTCCTGCCTTGCTTTATCCACCAAATTGTTTTGATATGTTTTAATAGTTATTTATTTGTTTACAGTAAAGCTATGTCAGTGCTACCATTGAGATAGAAAATATTTTAAGTTATCCCAGGATATCTCCAATGAAGATAGTGGGTTTGAAATGTCCATTTAACAAATTAATTTTAGTTCATACTTTTTCATTTTATAAATAAATCTCTCTTGCTAAACAGTTTTATCAAGCAACCTTACCAGAAACTGTGTCCACATTTTGTCATGTAAGCTTCTTCAATCATATCAAAGCAGATGGGGCTTGAAAAGGAAAGAAAAGCATATAAATACTGATGAAGGTTTATAAACAAACATCCTTTCTTTTAATGGAAGAGGCAGAGAGAAAGGAATGAACCCAAGAGTTGATTAAACATTTGTTACACACCACCAGCATTGAGAAGCCTCTACGAATCTCTTAACAGAAAGCCCAGAGACCAAACGCTAATCATTTATATGACTTAAAATCTAAAGAAAAATCTAGAAAAATATGCGGACACTTAAAAGATATGATACAGAAGACATTTAAATACACATCCAAGTAACAAATTATTTCTTCATGTATGTACCTGGAAAAAGTGATTGATAGAAGTTATCTCAGGTACCACACTTTTAATTTAAATAGGGACCCGAGTCCTTGCTGCGACTGCACCCCCAGCCTCACCCCACGACCACCCCGCAGCCCTGCTCTCCCGCCACCCCCAAAAAACACAACGGGAGTAGCAGCACCTCCCCCACCCGTCCCGCGCCACTCACCATACGAAATCGTTGCTTTTGTCCTCGTAGGAATTCAGAAGGCCGTTGCAAAGCGGAGTCAGTAGCGGCCTCTTCCTGGCGCCACTGCCGCTGCTGGCTGTGCTACTGCCGCTCCCGACTCGGGTCCCCGCCAGGCGAGAAAGGCCCCCGCCGCAGGAGGAGGAGGAGGATCCAGACACAGCGGCCGCCACCAACACGGGTCGCGAAGGCACCGCTGATGTGCCCGTCGCCATCGCCATCGCGGTGCCCAAGCAGGCCGAGGTGGTGACCGAGGAGGTCGAGGAGGAGCCCGGAGGGGCCGCAGCACCCGGCCCGGCCGGAGGGTGCTGCGGCGATGGCCTGCTTCCGGACATTGCCGAGGCCTGCCTGGGCCAGCTACGGCGGCGAAAACGAGCCTTTCCTCCTCGCGAATCAACGCATCGCTTCCCCACCACCGCCACACACGCAAACACGCAAACACACACGCACACACACAGACAGACCAAGTGCGGGCAGAGAGGAACAATAAGGCTTCTACAGAGAAAATACAAACTCTCACCGTCGTCCCGCCTCAGGAAGCCAGTTCGCCGAATCTGATTGGTTCCCAGACTCCCGCTGGCTGTCCTCCTCCCTATCCGAAAGCAAAAGGGGCGGGGAAATACCTCCCGCTTGTCGAAATTTACCAAGACGCATCCTGCACTTCGGAGGCGGGACTAACAACGACGCATGCGCCGCTGAAGAACCTCCTTGCTCCCTCTATGGCAGGGGTAGGCAACCTTGGCTCTTTTATGGACTTCAACTCCCAGAATTCCTGAGTCCGTGAGTCATAACCGATTGTGGGGTTCGCCTTCCTTACCGACAACGTCGTGCGAGGAAGCGATTGAACTGTCGTCGGCAAACTCCTCAATTTCCAAAACCCTAGTCCTACGTAGGTTCAGTTTGCGCGGCTGCAGCCTTCAGACACCTAAAATTTCCGATTATGACTTGGGTTTGGCCTTCGTTCTGTGGTCCCGCTCAACTATTGCCTTCATTAGATGGAGAAGGACATCAATTTCTGGGGGAAGGGGTGGTGGTTGTTGTTTTCATAAAATGCCTTTGGGGGCTACTAAACAAGTTGGCACTTTTTCCCTTTGGAGATCAGTTAGATTTCTGCATATTTATTGGCAAACCACCTGTTTTAACAAAACTCAATTATTATCAAATTGGCCAGGTTTTACAGTTTTAGTGTGCAATAGCCATTGACATTGCATTGTCTGCTGATTATGTCTGTCTTTTCTTGCAACAGCTGAAACCTTTGGTTTTAGCAAGAGAGAAACGTAACTGAGATGGAATACCAGGATATAGCCCAAATCTGCAAAGATAAGGTCAGGAAAGATAAGGCTAAGAACGAACCCAAACTTGCAACAAACGTCAAAGATAATTTTTAAAAAAGTTATTTCAACATATAAATAACAAGAAAATAGTCAAGGAAACAGTCCACTAAAGAGAAAAGATGGCAAGAAAGTTAATATGCAGTAGAGAGAAGGCAGAGCTGCTTAACTCATTCTTTGCATCAGTCTTCACACAAAAAGAAACTATATGTAAAGTCCTGCCTCAACCAAGAAAGCAGAACTCTTGAAGCAGGCAGTTTGAAAAGGACCTTTCATTGAGAGATAGTGATAGCAAGAGAGCAAAGCAAGATCTAAAGTTTTCCTGCACAAATTGCTACATTAAAACTTTTCACAAAACCCCACCCCATAGCCCAACTGTCCAGTTTGTGTTTGTCCAATCCACAGTGCAAAGTTGTTATGGGAACTGGAGCTGATAAGGGACGGTTACCAGGCGCTTCACCAGATCTCACAATTGACTGGAGATAAGACAGATGGCCCCTGGGACATTCCATTCTCCTTCTCACACCAAAGTTGAAGAAGAACAATACAGAGGAAGTATAGCCCGAAGCCCCCTCCCAGTGGCTACAAACTTCCTCCCTCCCACCATAATTACAGAGCCCCAAAAAAGAAAGATTGAAGGAGTTTCTGACACTATAGTCCAACCTACCGAAAACTAACCATAAAAGACAGACTAGGAAAAAAATTAAGCAAGAAAATGGTTAGAGAATACCTATCTCATCTTGACAAATATAAATCACTGGGACCTGATGGTTTACATCCCAGAGTTCTTAAGGAGCTGGCAGATGTTATTGCAGATGCAATATGTGATATCTTTCAAAAATCCTAGTTGGAAACTGATCAAAGAGAGAAGCAACCTGGAACTAAGAAGAAATTTCCTAACAGTGAGAACAATTAACAAGTGGAACAGCTTGCCTCCAGTAGTTGTGGGTACTTCGTCAGTGAAGTTTTTTAAGAAGAGACTGGACAGTTACTTGTCTGAAATTGTATAGGGTCTCTTGCTTGAGCAGGGGGTTGAAGACCTTCAAGGTCCCTTCCAACTCTTCTGGTAGATTGATAGTACTGTCTTCCTCAACTGGGACTGAGTCATCTTTGCTTTCAGAGTCATCAGCTTCTTACAGCCGGATATGTTTGGAATAATTCAGAGGCTATGAGCATCCATAGTGAAGGTGTATTTTTTTACCCCTTCTATGAAAAGCTATGTATATGTGACTCTAAACTCAAAATAAAATCTGCAGGCCCTACTGGTGGAGGATAAGAGATGGACAAACTTTTCAGAAGGAAGGGTTCTCACAGTGTCAAAACTTGTTCCGTCTGTCACATTCCTGAGAAGAACAGCCTTGTGGTCCAAAGATTAGGGGGTTGTGATATTGAAACAGCAACTGTTCGTCCACAACATGGGTATCAAACTTGATCATATCATGTGTTGTATACTGACTTTTTTTTTGCATTTGCGGAGCCGGGTCAGTGTGGCCTGTGTGGGACACATCTGTTCTGTACCAGCCTGCTACCGGCCCTGCAGAAAAGACAGGGACAACCCCTTTTACAAGAGGCTGGAACTAAGCCTGCCAAATTTATTAACATAAAAACATAAACAGAGCAAAGAGAGCAAACACGAACCATGAAACAGGAGCTATTCAAACGGTTGCCTTCAGCAAACCAGCCCTCCCACACATTCCCCTTTTAAACGGTTCAGGGCGTGGCTTCTCTCTGCCTTCTTCCAAGGTGCCCCATTGCCTTCCTCTGTTTACTTCTGATTGACTGCCTCCTGCGTCAGGCATCCTTGAACAGGGCCAGCTGTGGGTCATCTTCATCCACGCTGTCAGGCTCACACAGTTGGGTCTGTGTCGTGACCAGATGGGAGGGGCCTGGCTGAGGGCTCTGTGGAGCCTCAATATTATTCTCAGCAAGCTCTTCAACACCCCTCTCCTCCTCCTCTGAATCGTCCGACCCAACTGCCAAACCCACAGGCTGACCCTGAATCACAACAACATCCAACCCACAGGCTGCCAGTTTGATACCCCTGCTCCACAACAATATTCACACTGTTGAGGTATTTTAATTGAAAGATCCAGTGATTGGCAGTTGATAGCCAATTGTGTTCAGCTTGATTTCAGCTGCTCAAATGTATCATGTCTATCCACTAGTGTTCTTAGTAAAAGGAGATTTCCATGGCAGATGACATTGTTACTTTCTATTACCATTCTCTGGATTATGATTTAGTGCACCATCTTTTTTTAAGTTATGACTCCTCAGCTTTCTTAGTCTCAAAAATAAAGCACCCTCAAGTTTCTCTCGCACCACTCTTGAAATTGCTTTTCCTTTTCTCTTTTTCCTTTTTTTTGGGGGGGGGGTGTATCTTTTTTGTTGTTTTAGTTCATTTAGTTCATTTCCCAGAAACTTCCTTAGTCTCTGCTTCCTGGCTGTTGTTACCATTAAAACTTTTTATTCCTAATATTTCTGTCATTATGCCATGTCCTATACTCTGAAACAATAGAGAATAGGTCTTGATTTTTTCAGCTATTTGAAAAGTGTTAATTGTGTCTCCATCATTTTTAAAAATCTCAATTATATTCAACTCTTTAAATTCTAAGAATTTAGAACCATCGTTTGGAAACAGTGCTGATGTAGGCTAAAATTACATTTTGTCTTATTTGGTAGCACATCATCTGCACAGTCCTTCCCAACAGCCTTGTGGCGGGGAATCTCCCTGAAAGATCTAACTCAGGTCACACCACAGGCAAGGAAAGGCTGTCTGAATTCAGTGAGGTCCCAGGAGTTCCCAACTACCTTCAGACTATGGCCCATAACTGTTGGGCATGGAAGTCTGAGCACTTTCCTAATAAGGCATCCCTTCCCTTCCACATAGGCCTTGTTATGCTAGCAATGCTGCAGTCAATCAATCAATTAATCAGAATAGACCTTGAAGGGATATTGGAGGTCTTCTAGTCCAACCCCCTGCTCAGACAGAAGACCATATACCATTTCAGACAAGTGATGAGCAGTCTTTTCTTTAAAACCTCCAAAAACTTCTGACAGCAAGTTGTTCCACTGGTTAATTGTCCTGTCTCTTAAGAAGTTTCTCCTGAATTCCAGGTTTTACTCTATTGTAAAATAAAGTGATGTATAGTGTTGTGACAATTGTACCACTACCTACAGAAATTGAGGCATTTTTAAACTGCCTGTACTGCTTGTAAGCATGTTCATGAGACATTGTTTAATCTCATTGTAGTCCTTACTGCATTGGCAAGCCGTTTAGCCATTGTTTAATCTTATTGTAGTCCCTACTACAATGGCACGTCTGTAAAGGTCGATTAATGTCATTCTAGCCACCTTGAATTTATAGCATTATTATTTATTATTTTTTGTTATTATTTTATTATGGTTGTTGGGAGTGACTCATAAGTCTTGACTGCTGTTAAGCTTATTAAGGGGTATTATAGTCTGATCCTAGGAGGAAGGGGTGTTATGTATTGGGCTGGGGGGATTACACCACGTGCGTTGCTGGAGAGCTAACGGCTCTCCAGCAACCCAGGCAGGCTGTCTCCGGTCCTGCAGTTGGTCAGCCCCAGGCAGCAAACATGGGTTCAAACCTATTGGCTGCCACCTTAGGGCTAGGCTATATGTTGTGGCTGGGTGCAGCCCAAGCTCAAGTACAGTTCCAGCAAGAATAAAAGAATGACTTTCTCTGTACTCAGCCTTGTGTCTTCATTCCTGTTCTTTGCCTTGTGATTCTCGTGTCTTTCTATTATATTTCTCTGTGTTGTTCTCTTCTCCTAACTCTCTTTCTTCTAATTCATCTTCATTGCCTAGGGTGCTGCTAGAAAAACTCTTCTGCTTTGTCAATCGTATCTAGCCTGTATCTTTTTCTTGCCAGGTCACCAGAATCGCTTCTGGCATCAGCCACCTAAAATTGATGTTCTGTTTTATTAATTTCGATGTGATATGTTGGTAGGGCCTTCTCAGGCCTCTTACCCTTCTGGGAACTTGTTTGAGAACAGTTAGTTGTTTGCCTCCCATGGCATCACCTCTTCTATGGATCTTTGCCCTGCTGGGCTTAATTCCACCGATGAGGCTTGGATTATCTGCCTTCTTCCAGTCCCAACTGTTGTTAGATTTGGGATGCTTGTCATCTTTCGAAATGACGTCAACCAACCCTCCCACTTATGCACAATCTTTGTCTTTCCCTCCACCACACCTGGAGAATTTATTATTCTTCCAAGGTTATAGTCACTAGTGCCTTATATCTTAACAATGATATATTTTCTAATTTTATGGGAATAGTTTGAAATACAAAGAGTATTTTCGGTAAGATGTTCATTTTAATTGTAGCTATTCTTCCCAGCATTGAAAGTTGAAGATTTTTCCAATTTTCTAAGTCTAGTTTTATTTGTTTTAGTAACTTTACATAGTTATCCTCTTTTATTGTTGGACATCTTGCTATTAAATAAATTCCCAAATACTTAACTTTTTTAACTATTTGAAGGTTTGTTTTTTTTTCAAGTTGCATTTTCTGTTTTTCTTTTAAGTTCTTTATCAAAACTTTGGTTTTTTCTCTATTTATTAGCAAACCTGCATTTGTATTCATTTACAAATAGAATATGTTCTTAAAATTTAATTTGAAATGTATTGGTGTTGAAATAATTAGTGCACACATATACCTAAAACCAGTTTATTACATTTGGCAATTGTACTAAAAAAATTGTCAACCAATATAATTCATTTAATTTGAAATCAAGTAAAAATTGATTTAAATTATTTTATTAAAACAATGGTAATTCTTTTATAAGAAGTTGGCTCAAACAAAATGAAATTTAATGACATTGTGCATTGTGCATGTTTCCTCAAAAAAATCTTAATTAGGGTTTTCTGACAAAAATAATATTTTCTACATAATCTGGAAAGATATATATTTGATAGAAGATGAATAGTGAAAAAAATAGGTTTCTCAGATGAAAAGCCAGCAGTGTTAAGTTACTGTTAACCCCAAATTATACACTCACACATACTTACACACACAGACACACACAGACACACACACACACACACACATACAAACACAGGACAGTTATACAAAGAAAATATAGCTAAATGTTACTGATTATTGCTGTTTTTAAAAATATGGGAAGTGGGTCAGAGAAGTTTAGTTAAAAAATAGTGGACATGGTATATTATGTGTAACTATTTTACACCACACTGAAGAAGCTTCTTGAATGAGAAGCAAAATGTTTTCAAGGAAAAAAAATTATTTTTATTTATTTATTTATTTTAATTCCATTTATATCCCGCCCTTTCCGAAGACTCAGGGCGGCTTACAAGCTTAGCAGTAGCCTTCATTCTATGTATATGCCTGCTTATTAGGACTCCCCCCCCCAAGCGGCATTATTACAAAGTCAGCTTATTGCCCCCAACAATCTGGGTCCTCATTTTACCTACCTCGGAAGGATGGAAGGCTGAGTCAACCTTGAGCCTGGTGGGATGCGAACCTGCAATAATTGCAGGCAGCTGGTGTTACTTAAGGAGGCATTAGCCCACTGCTCCACCAAGGCTCTGACAAAAGTGATGATTTGGCAAAGGAAAAAAGCTAGAATAAGACTCAAGAAGAATGGAGTTTAGACCATCTTATTGAAATCTGAAACAGAATGTACTTAAATAGATAAGATGTGTATGTTGAACACAATCTTTTTTAAACTTGGTTTTTTAACTTTTGTATTTTTGGTTTTTAATTACCCTGTAAACCCCCCTGAGTCCTCCGGGAAAGGGCGGTATATAAATGTAACAAAATAAATAAATAAATAAATTGTGAATGCTTTCTATTGCATTCCTTAAATACCATATTTATTCTATCTTATCCGAAGAGACCTTGAGTATTTTTATGGTTATCAATGTAACAGGAAGATAAGGAAGAATGCTTTGGAAGCATAAGAACATAATTGCATTTCTAAATGTTCTACGGTAATTAATAATAATAATAATAATAATAATAATAATAATAATAATAATAATAATAATAATAATAATAATATAAAGTTGGAAGGGACCTTGGAGGTCATCTAGTCCAACCCCCTGGTCAGGCAGGAAACCCTATACCATTTCAGTCAAATGGCTGTCCAGTCTCTTCTTAAAAACCTCCAGTGTTGGAGCATTCACCACCTCTAGAGGCAGGTTGTTCCACTGGTTAATTGTTCTAACTGTCAGGAAGTTTCTCCTTAGTTCTAGGTTGCTTCTCTCCTTGACTAGTTTCCATCCGTTGCTTCTTGTCCTGCTTTCAGGTGCTTTGGAGAATAGCTTGACTCCCTCTTCTTTGTGGTAGCCCCTGAGATGCAAAGGAATAGTGCATTGCAGAGGAATCTGATTTGTGATGTGTGCCATGTGTTCAAGTAATGTAGCTTGAAAAATAATGGCAGTTGCATATATACATATGGTATGGTGATTTCTTCAGTCAACAAATTATGAAGCCCACCACACCTCATAGAACTACAATATGCCACTGAGGTGCTCATCTGGATATTATATAGTATGAATAATATTTACCTTAGAACATTAGCATACTTGAACAAAACAACTGGAGTCATTTGAGATTTTATAGGCTCTTCAACTCAAGCTATCAGACTTCACAGCAGGACATGACTCAATTAATTTAGAATCCTTTTTGCACACAAAAATAAAACTATATATACAACAGATGAAAGGCCCTTTGCAATGTAAAAAATTGTTGATGACAAGTGTTCATTGGTTATGAAGCTCATGTTGTAATGCCATAGTCCATTAGGAAAACAGTATGTCACTCGGTCCAAAAAAGCCCAAGTGGTTCTGGAAAACCAAAATTGTAAAGACTTGGTGACATATTTCCAGTTTGTTCATTTGGTCATTTTGATGTTAGTAACATGAGGAGCAGCAGAAATGAGAGAAAGGTGTACACCAAGATGGGATGGGATGGGATGTTTCAGGCCCTTCTTTAAGGCTATCTCAAGCTATTCATTTACATATTGCTGCGATTCTTCTATGGATTCCTAGAGCCATTCCTCCAAGGATGCTCATCTGAGGTTTTTTTCAGAAATGTTTGTAGCCATGCTTGCATATCTTCTGGGTGCAATAAAACTATGCTTTCTCAAACTTGCTAAAGATATTTGAAGCCATCCATCCATCCTTTCTTTCAGAGGAAGCAGATCCTATCCAAATCACTCTCCTTCCTCTTTTCCTCTACTTTTCTTCTTTCTTAGTTTTCCTCGAGACTCGAACTTTTGTAGATGTTGAATGGCTGTAATAGATGCTTCAATCCATTCTTTCACATCTAAATCACATGTTTCTGGTCCTTCCTCTTGAAGGTGATTTATGGATACTTCCAACCAGCCATTCACATCCTCCGCGGATGACTCAGCACATCCCTCTTGAAGGTTGATCAGGGATGCTTTTAGCCATTCTGCCAAGGTCTCTCCTGACAGTTTAGCAGAATCTTCTTTCAGCTTTTCCAGAGTTTGCTGAAGCCATGTCAGTACATTTTGCCTGGCTTCTTTGGATTTTTTGATTTTGAGGCTGTCTACTGAAGCTTTAAGCCATTGCTCCTTTAGTTGATATCCCACCATTTGAGGCTTCATTTTTTGAAGAGCTTCTGAGTCATCTTCCATAATGACTGCACTTGTTTGGCAGGCACTCACAGAGCCACTTTTGTATTCGCTGCTATTAGGTGATACCATCTGGGAGTTGTCCATCGATGACATGCAGCAGCCCTTCCTCAGTTGCTTCTCTCTAGAAAAATCAGAAGGTTAAATGTGAATGTGCACCACCAACAAAGCATTCTTAGTTAAAAATAATTGGAACTGATTTATAACTGATGATTTCCTGATTTATCAGGAAACTCACTGTAGTATATAAATATTGTTGGGCAGCGGGGGGTTGGGGGTTGAAAGATCTCTCCTATAGATACCTTCCCGACTCTTAGATTTGTATATGTAAAAGTGTAATGAATCCTAATTCGTTTCCCCCCCCCCTAAGTTAAGGGGAATTTAAGGTCTTTCCAAGATTTCTAAGTTAAGGAGAATTTATTATGAAATTCTGGAACAGGAATTCATGGTGGCTATCTAACAAATTCCTCACCTGCACAGTTTTTCCTCATACGCTCTGCAGAGCATCTCTTTCTCATCGGTTAGTTCAATATTTTTGAACACGAGCATCTCAGCCTTCATTCGGAGCTCTTCATTCTCTGATGACATTTTTGAAATCAATGTTATCTTTCTGTAAGTTACAAGGACCACAGAGAAATTAGCCCACGTGATTTTTTCCTTGAATTATTAAGTGTAACTACATTCTTAATTATTTTTACATTCCATTATATCTGTTGCTCTTCTCTTATTCACTAATACATAGATATAAAAGAATGGAATATTTCTTTTATCCATTATATCTGGGCTCAGGGCTCCAACAAATAAATCTGAATTTGAAAGAAAACGTCAGGATTGCTATGTAAATACGTATTTCTTACCTACAAAGTTCATCGTTAAGGTCATTAATTTCTCTTAGGAGATCTTTTCTTTCTTCACTGTATTTCAGACACTTGCGGTTGACACTCTGATACTCTTGTCGGAGGTTCTCTAGTTGTACAGACTCATCTGAACTACTATTTCTGTAAAATATCAAGAGCAGAGGGAAATTAGCCCACTTAGGGTTTTTTATTTGAGTCATAAAACTTGTTTAAAATTAAAACTAATTGAAATAACTGATATTTTGTTTACAATACAATTTTTATAATTTTAATTAATGTAGTTTTTGCTATTTGTATTAAAACAGCTACCAAGCTCTTCTTACAGGAACAAATGCTGCAATTATTTACTGGGTACTTTGGAAATGCTCAGTAAAAGTGATGAAGCAGTAAATCTACCTCTGTTATATTCTAAAGGGGTTTGATTAGCTCCTTCAGCATTAAAGTTAAGATTGCTATATTTAGGAGTTTGATTAGTACAAGTTAATGGTTGTCCTTTCAGTATCTAGCATTTGACAATCCATTATTATCACCAAGGAATCTTCAGATCTTAAAGACATTTTTTTTCTTTTTTCTCTTACATACTAGAACAGGCACAAGCCAATTCAAAACAATTTCCAGAAGAGTGGGCCCAGAATTTTCAAGAAGTTATCAAAATGGACACTTGGGAAAAGATCTGGGTTAGAAATGTAAAATTTACACAGGCCCAAAATTTAAGAGAGAATTTTTATAAAATGTTTTATAGGTGGCACTTAGAACCTAAAAAATTAGCAAGTATGTATCCCAACTGCCAGCCCAAATGTTGGAGGTGTAGCTGTGAGGATGCAACTTATTTTCATATATGGTGTACTTGTAAAAAGGTTAAAGCTTTTTGGATTAAAATTTGGTGGAATATGCAAAAGATATTTAAGAAAAGGATAAAGTTTTCTATCTTATTCTATCTTATCCGAAGAGACCTTGAGTATTTTTATGGTTATCAATGTAACAGGAAGATAAGGAAGAATGCTTTGGAAGCATAAGAACGTAATTGCATTTCTAAATGTTCTACGGTAATAATAATAATAATAATAATAATAATAATAATAATAATAATAATAATAATAATAATAATAATAATAAATAATAATAATAATAATAATAATAATAATAATAATAATAATAATAATAATAATAATAATAATAATAATAATATAAAGTTGGTAGGGACCTTGGAGGTCATCTAGTCCAACCCCCTGGTGGTCAGGCAGAAAACCCTATACCATTTCAGGCAAATGGCTGTCCAGTCTCTTCTTAAAAACCTCCAGTGTTGGAGCATTCACCACCTCTAGAGGCAGGTTGTTCCACTGTTTAATTGTTCTAACTGTTAGGAAGTTTCTCCTTAGTTCTAGGTTGCTTCTCTCCTTGACTAGTTTCCATCCGTTGCTTCTTGTCCTGCTTTCAGGTGCTTTGGAGAATAGTTTGACTCCCTCTTCTTTGTGGTAGCCCCTGAGATGCAAAGGAATAGTGCATTGCAGAGGAATCTGATTTGTGATGTGTGCCATGTGTTCAAGTAATGTAGCTTGAAAAATAATGGCAGTTGCATATATACATATGGTATGGTGATTTCTTCAGTCAACAAATTATGAAGCCCACCACACCTCATAGAACTACAATATGCCACTGAGGTGCTCATCTGGATATTATATAGTATGAATAATATTTACCTTAGAACATTAGCATACTTGAACAAAACAACTGGAGTCATTTGAGATTTTATAGGCTCTTCAACTCAAGCTATCAGACTTCACAGCAGGACATAACTCAATTAATTTAGAATCCTTTTTGCACACAAAAATAAAACTATATATACAACAGATGAAAGGCCCTTTGCAATGTAAAAATTGTTGATGACAAGTGTTCATTGGTTATGAAGCTCATGTTGTAATGCCATAGTCCATTAGGAAAACAGTATGTCACTCGGTTCAAAAAAGCCCAAGAGGTTCTGGAAAACCAAAATTGTAAAGACTTGGTGACATATTTCCAGTTTGTTCGTTTGGTCATTTTGATGTTAGTAACATGAGGAGCAGCAGAAATGAGAGAAAGGTGTACACCAAGATGGGATGGGATGGGATGTTTCAGGCCCTTCTTTAAGGCTATCTCAAGCTATTCATTCACATATTGCTGCGATTCTTCTATGGATTCCTAGAGCCATTCCTCCAGGGATGCTCATCTGAGGTTTTTTTCAGAAATGTTTGTAGCCATGCTGGCATATCTTCTGGGTGCAATAAAACTATGCTTTCTCAAACTTGCTAAAGATATTTGAAGCCATCCATCCATCCTTTCTTTCAGAGGAAGCAGATCCTATCCAAATCACTCTCCTTCCTCTTATCCTCTCCATTTCCTCTTTCTTAGTTTTTCTCGAGACTCGAACTTTTGTAGATGTTGAATGGCTGTAATAGATGCTTCAATCCATTCTTTCACATCTAAATCACATGTTTCTGGTCCTTCCTCTTGAAGGTGATTTATGGATACTTCCAACCAGCCATTCACATCCTCCGCGGATGACTCAGCACATCCCTCTTGAAGGTTGATCAGGGATGCTTTTAGCCATTCTGCCAAGGTCTCTCCTGACAGTTTAGCAGAATCTTCTTTCAGCTTTTCCAGAGTTTGCTGAAGCCATGTCAGTACATTTTGCCTGGCTTCTTTGGATTTTTTGATTTTGAGGCTGTCTACTGAAGCTTTAAGCCATTGCTCCTTTAGTTGATATCCCACCATTTGAGGCTTCATTTTTTGAAGAGCTTCTGAGTCGTCTTCTCTAATGACTGCACTTGTTTGGCAGGCACTCACAGAGCCACTTTTGTATTCGCTGCTATTAGGTGATACCATCTGGGGGTTGTCCATCGATGACATGCAGCAGCCCTTCCTCAGTTGCTTCTCTCTAGAAAAATCAGAAGGTTAGATGTGAATGTGCACCAACAACAAAGCATTCTTAGTTAAAAATAATTGGAACTGATTTATAACTGATGATTTCCTGATTTATCAGGAAACTCACTGAAGTATATAAATATTGTTGGGCAGCGGGGGGTTGGGGGTTGAAAGATCTCTCCTATAGATACCTTCCCAACTAACTCTTAGATTTGTATATGTAAAAGTGTAATGAATCTTAATTCGTTTCCCCCCTCCCCTAAGTTAAGGGGAATTTAAGGTCTTTCCAAGATTTCTAAGTTAAAGAGAAATTATTATGAAATTCTGGAACAGGAATTCATGGTGGCTATCTAACAAATTCCTCACCTGCACAGTTTTTCCTCATACGCTCTGCAGAGCATCTCTTTCTCATCGGTTAGTTCAATATTTTTGAACACGAGCATCTCAGCCTTCATTCAGAGCTCTTCATTTTCTGATGACATTTTTGAAATCAATGTTGTCTTTCTGTGAGTTACAAGGACCAGAGAGAAATTAGCCCACGTGATTTTTTCCTTGAATTATTAAGCGTAACTACATTCTTAATTATTTTTACATTCCATTATATCTGTTGCTCTTCTCTTATTCACTAATACATAGATATAAAAGAATGGAATATTTCTTTTATCCATTATATCTGGGCTCCGGGCTCCAACAAATAAATCTGAATTTGAAAGAAAACGTCAGGATTGCTATGTAAATACGTATTTCTTACCTATAAAGTTCATCGCTAAGGTCATTGATTTCTCTTAGGAGATCTTTTCTTTCTTCACTGTATTTCACACATTTGCGGTTGACACTCTGATACTCTTGTCGGAGGTTCTCTAATTGTACAGAGTCATCTGACCTACTTTTTCTGTAAAATATCAAGAGCAGAGGGAAATTAACCCACTTAGGGTTTTTTATTTGAGTCATAAAACTTGTTTAAAATTAAAACTAATTGAAATAACTGATATTTTGTTTACAATACAATTTTTATAATTTTAATTAATGTAGTTTTTGCTATTTGTATTAAAACAGCTACCAAGCTCTTCTTACAGGAACAAATGCTGCAATTATTTACTGGGTACTTTGGAAATGCTCAGTAAAAGTGATGAAGCAGTAAATCTACCTCCGTTATATTCTAAAGGGGTTTGATTAGCTCCTTCAGCATTAAAGTTAAGATTGCTATATTTAGGAGTTTGATTAGTACAAGTTAATGGTTGTCCTTTCAGTATCTAGCATTTGACAATCCATTATTATCACCAAGGAATCTTCAGATCTTAAAGACATTTTTTTTCTTTTTTCTCTTACATACTGGAACAGGCACAAGCCAATTCAAAACAATTTCCAGAAGAGTGGGCCCAGAATTTTCAAGAAGTTATCACAATGGACACTTGGGAAAAGATCTGGGTTAGAAATGTAAAATTTACACAGGCCCAAAATTTAAGAGAGAATTTTTATAAAATGTTTTATAGGTGGCACTTAGACCCTAAAAAATTAGCAAGTATGTATCCGAACTGCCAGCCCAAATGTTGGAGGTGTGGCTGTGAGGATGCAACGTATTTTCATATATGGTGTACTTGTAAAAAGGTTAAAGCTTTTTGGATTAAACTTTGGTGGAATAGGCAAAAGATATTTAAGAAAAGGATAAAGTTTTCTATCTTATTCTATCTTATCCGAAGAGACCTTGAGTATTTTTATGGTTATCAATGTAACAGGAAGATAAGGAAGAATGCTTTGGAAGCATAAGAACGTAATTGCATTTCTAAATGTTCTACGGTAATAATAATAATAATAATAATAATAATAATAATAATAATAATAATAATAATAATAATAATAATAATAATAATAATAATAATAATAATATAAAGTTGGAAGGTACCTTGGAGGTCATCTAGTCCAACCCCCTGGTCAGGCAGGAAACCCTATACCATTTCAGGCAAATGGCTGTCCAGTCTCTTCTTAAAAACCTCCAGTGTTGGAGCATTCACCACCTCTAGAGGCAGGTTGTTCCACTGGTTAATTGTTCTAACTGTCAGGAAGTTTCTCCTTAGTTCTAGGTTGCTTCTCTCCTTGACTAGTTTCCATCCGTTGCTTCTTGTCCTGCTTTCAGGTGCTTTGGAGAATAGTTTGACTCCCTCTTCTTTGTGGTAGCCCCTGAGATGCAAAGGAATAGTGCATTGCAGAGGAATCTGATTTGTGATGTGTGCCATGTGTTCAAGTAATGTAGCTTGAAAAATAATGGCAGTTGCATATATACATATGGTATGGTGATTTCTTCAGTCAACAAATTATGAAGCCCACCACACCTCATAGAACTACAATATGCCACTGAGGTGCTCATCTGGATATTATATAGTATGAATAATATTTACCTTAGAACATTAGCATACTTGAACAAAACAACTGGAGTCATTTGAGATTTTATAGGCTCTTCAACTCAAGCTATCAGACTTCACAGCAGGACATGACTCAATTAATTTAGAATCCTTTTTGCACACAAAAATAAAATTATATATACAACAGATGAAAGGCCCTTTGCAATGTAAAAATTGTTGATGACAAGTGTTCATTGGTTATGAAGCTCATGTTGTAATGCCATAGTCCATTAGGAAAACAGTATGTCACTCGGTCCAAAAAAGCCCAAGAGGTTCTGGAAAACCAAAATTGTAAAGACTTGGTGACATATTTCCAGTTTGTTCATTTGGTCATTTTGATGTTAGTAACATGAGGAGCAGCGGAAACGAGAGAAAGGTGTACACCAAGATGGGATGGGATGGGATGTTTCAGGCCCTTCTTTAAGGCTATCTCAAGCTATTCATTCACATATTGCTGGGATTCTTCTATGGATTCCTAGAGCCATTCCTCCAGGGATGCTCATCTGAGGTTTTTTTTTCCAGAAATGTTTGTAGCCATGCTTGCATATCTTCTGGGTGCAATAAAACTATGCTTTCTCAAACTTGCTAAAGATATTTGAAGCCATCCATCCATCCATCCTTTCTTTCAGAGGAAGCAGATCCTATCCAAATCACTCTCCTTCCTCTTTTCCTCTACTTTCTTCTTTCTTAGTTTTCCTCGAGACTCGAACTTTTGTAGATGTTGAATGGCTGTAATAGATGCTTCAATCCATTCTTTCACATCTAAATCACATGTTTCTGGTCCTTCCTCTTGAAGGTGATTTATGGATACTTCCAACCAGCCATTCACATCCTCCGCGGATGACTCAGCACATCCCTCTTGAAGGTTGATCAGGGATGCTTTTAGCCATTCTGCCAAGGTCTCTCCTGACAGTTTAGCAGAATCTTCTTTCAGCTTTTCCAGAGTTTGCTGAAGCCATGTCAGTACATTTTGCCTGGCTTCTTTGGATTTTTTGATTTTGAGGCTGTCTACTGAAGCTTTAAGCCATTGCTCCTTTAGTTGATATCCCACCATTTGAGGCTTCATTTTTTGAAGAGCTTCTGAGTCGTCTTCGCTAATGACTGCACTTGTTTGGCAGGCACTCACAGAGCCACTTTTGTATTCGCTGCTATTAGGTGATACCATCTGGGGGTTGTCCATCGATGACATGCAGCAGCCCTTCCTCAGTTGCTTCTCTCTAGAAAAATCAGAAGGTTAGATGTGAATGTGCACCAACAACAAAGCATTCTTAGTTAAAAATAATTGGAACTGATTTATAACTGATGATTTCCTGATTTATCAGGAAACTCACTGTAGTATATAAATATTGTTGGGTAGCGGGGGGTTGGGGGTTGAAAGATCTCTCCTATAGATACGTTCCTGACTAACTCTTAGATTTGTATATGTAAAAGTGTAATGAATCCTAATTCGTTCCTCCCCCCCTAAGTTAAGGGGAATTTAAGGTCTTTCCAAGATTTCTAAGTTAAAGAGAAATTATTATGAAATTCTGGAACAGGAATTCATGGTGGCTATCTAACAAATTCCTCACCTGCACAGTTTTTCCTCATACGCTCTGCAGAGCATCTCTTTCTCATCGGTTAGTTCAATATTTTTGAACACGAGCATCTCAGCCTTCATTCGGAGCTCTTCATTTTCTGATGACATTTTTGAAATCAATGTTGTCTTTCTGTGAGTTACAAGGACCAGAGAGAAATTAGCCCACGTGATTTTTTCCTTGAATTATTAAGCGTAACTACATTCTTAATTATTTTTACATTCCATTATATCTGTTGCTCTTCTCTTATTCACTAATACATAGATATAAAAGAATGGAATATTTCTTTTATCCATTATATCTGGGCTCCGGGCTCCAACAAATAAATCTGAATTTGAAAGAAAACGTCAGGATTGCTATGTAAATACGTATTTCTTACCTATAAAGTTCATCGCTAAGGTCATTGATTTCTCTTAGGAGATCTTTTCTTTCTTCACTGTATTTCACACATTTGCGGTTGACACTCTGATACTCTTGTCGGAGGTTCTCTAATTGTACAGAGTCATCTGACCTACTTTTTCTGTAAAATATCAAGAGCAGAGGGAAATTAGCCCACTTAGGGTTTTTTATTTGAGTCATAAAACTTGTTTAAAATTAAAACTAATTGAAATAACTGATATTTTGTTTACAATACAATTTTTATAATTTTAATTAATGTAGTTTTTGCTATTTGTATTAAAACAGCTACCAAGCTCTTCTTACAGGAACAAATGCTGCAATTATTTACTGGGTACTTTGGAAATGCTCAGTAAAAGTGATGAAGCAGTAAATCTACCTCTGTTATATTCTAAAGGGGTTTGATTAGCTCCTTCAGCATTAAAGTTAAGATTGCTATATTTAGGAGTTTGATTAGTACAAGTTAATGGTTGTCCTTTCAGTATCTAGCATTTGACAATCCATTATTATCACCAAGGAATCTTCAGATCTTGAAGACATTTTTTTCTTTTTTCTCTTACCTACTAGAACAGGCACAAGCCAATTCAAAACAATTTCCAGAAGAGTGGGCCCAGAATTTTCAAGAAGTTATCACAATGGACACTTGGGAAAAGATCTGGGTTAGAAATGTAAAATTTACACATGCCCAAAATTTAAGAGAGAATTTTTATAAAATGTTTTATAGGTGGCACTTAGACCCTAAAAAATTAGCAAGTATGTATCCGAACTGCCAGCCCAAATGTTGGAGGTGTGGCTGTGAGGATGCAACGTATTTTCATATATGGTGGACTTGTAAAAAGGTTAAAGCTTTTTGGATTAAAATTTGGTGGAATATGGAAAAGATATTTAAGAAAAGGATAAAGTTTTCTCTGCAATTGTTTTTATTGGGTATTATTACAGATACTACTGTTATAGATACAAAGTTGATGTTGAATTTAATTACGGCAGCGAGACTTTTAGTAGCACAATATTGGAAGAAGGAAGCACTGCCGACTATAGAAGAGTGGACTTTGAAAGTTTCTAACTTGGCGGAAATGGCAAAGATTTCAGCATATTTGAAAGATCAATCGCAACAGAGATACATTGTGGAATGGAGAAGATGGATTGAATATATTCAGAATAAATATGGGACTAAAAAGTATCATTTAGCATTTGAATAAGTAGCGGATTTTTATGATGTATAATTAGTTAGTAGTTATTTTATTAATATTTTGACTATGGAGTGTTAAAGTGTGATAGAATTTAATGTTTTATTATTGTTGTTCGCATATTTTAGATTATGCTTGTTTGTATTATTATACCCTGTATTCAGCTCTGGGAAGTCGGGGAGGGGGGAGGGGAGGGGAGGGGGGTTGGGGAGAGGGGAGGGGGAGGAGGGGGTTTTTTGTATTCAAAAATATATTGTAAAACTTTTCAATAAAAAAATTCCAGAAGCAAAGTTTCTGATGTGTACAGAATGATGGATGAGATTGAATTTGTGAGGGTTGAAATAAAGAACAAAGTGGAAGCCTGGACCTGGCGTGATTGGAAAGCACACTAGTAGGTGGGAGATAAAACCAAGGATTCCTAAACATAGGTGATTGGGCCACAAAGATTCCCTGTGAACAGATTCGTGATGTTTAATACCCATCTGGGACCCAGTGATCTCTTCTCTTGCTATTGCTTTAATAAAACACAAAGTCTCTAAAAATGAAAATCTTTAAAGTAACAAGGCCTTGCTGAGGTCAGAAAAAGGCACTAGATAATGCTTGGAGAGCCAGAACATTTGGAACAAGTTAAAAAGAGTCATTATTGCTTTTCCCTAACATTTTTCCAGGCAACATAATTCATCCCAGAATGTTGTATAAAGTACGACCAGAGGAAGGAGCTAAGGAGAATTTAATATGAAATTCTGGAAGAGAAAGTCAGCTTTGCTGTCTAAACATTTCTTACTTCCTCAACTTTTCTTCATATTCTGCACAGAGTTCCTCTTTTTCTTTCGTCAGTTGGAGATTTTTGTTTATGAGCTCCTGATTTTTTAATTGAAGCTCCTCCTTTTCCATCAAGAGTTTTGAAATTTCCATTGTCTTTCTGTAAATTATGAAAAACAGAGAAATTAACCCGCTTAGGTTTTTTACTTGAATTATCAACCTTTTTCTTCAGTTAAAAATATAAAAAGTAAAAAATACCTTCATGGGTCTGGGGGTTGTACGTACATATAAAGGAAATAATGCTTTAACCATTTGTTTTTATTTTTCGTATACATTCCACGAAAGGCATAAATCAATTCAAAATGATTTCTAGAAGCAAAATAAAGTTATGGATGTAGGAGAAGGGGAAAGTTCTCATTTCTCACAAATGCCTAACTGTCAAAACATCCAACAGATTTCTTCCTCAGTGATTAAGGCAGTATCTTGTTTATGAGGGAGCGTGAGATAAGAAAAGTATTAATACAATTGGCAGTCATTATGAGAGGATCTGTTTAAAAAACAAATTCAACTGTTGCTATTCCTAGCTTATTTTCCAAGTTTTACTAGAATACAATTTTCATCATTTCCCTTCTGTTGTGAGGAGAAAGTTGTCAAATTTACCAAAACGCTCTTCAACATTCAAAGCAGTGTCCTTCCCCATGCTGCTTTCATTCCGCTTCATTAATCCAGAATTGGCTTAATTCACAGTTTACACCAGTCTGTAGCTAGCACAAATGTCCCTCCAATTATTTTCATTTGTGAGAAATGAACAATTGCCACCATATCCTCCTTAATATGCTCGAGGACTTCAGCACTTATAATGGGGTGAGCTCTGAGCTCCATTATTTGCCCCAGCTCCTGCCCACCCAGCAGGAAATGCAAGTAGATTAATAGGTACCACTTCAGTGGGAAGGCAACAGCATTCCATGTACCTTTGATGTATAGCCATGTTGGCCACATGAATATGGAAATTGTCTTTGGACAATGCTGGCTCCCTCGGCCAAGAAACGAGATGAACACTGTGCCCTAGAGTCAGACATGACTAACAGGAAACCTTTACCTTTACTCTGAAGTAAAATCTTTACAGTTATAATTTCACTGAATGCGGTGTTCTTCCTACTCGATAATCTGACTGTATTGCAAGAAATGCCAAACTCTCTGAAATTCCACTGCTGATGTATGTATGTATGTATACATTTATTTATTTATTTATTTATTTGATACAATGGCCAATCCCATTGTCAATGTAAAAATTATGAAAGTTGTGCTTAAAGTGTGAACGTGGCAGGATTAAGCTGTGATTATCTCATAATAAGTAACTACAAGATAAACTAGGTGAGCATTAAGAGTCAACACTGACTTGATGGCTGATAATCCATGAAGATAATAAACAGCAAATTGTTACTAAATACTTTTCAGAAGTTATTCTGGAGAGGATATCTAAAATGTCTTTGTACCACATAAAGACATTTTCAACTGTGCCAAAACTTACATAAAACTCTGTTCCCTTGCTCTCTTCAGATCCACTTCTAGTCTTTGTGTTTTTGTCTGAAGAATCTGGAAAAGCCAAAATACATTAAACGTCAGGGATATATTTCTACAACAGCCCACTCACTTCCACACACTTTCCTCCCACTCACCCTGGGCTTCTTCTCCTCTTATTATGACATGAAATATTTCTCGGTAATGCACACTCAAAAGATTCCTCAGATGCTAGATTGCGTACCTGATGGGAACGCATCTTGAAATTTAAATCGTGGCCTGCTGGTTCCTTGTGGCCCACATGCATCTTGATGTTTTCAGGATGCCTGGAAACCTGCAAGTTCCGTGAAGAATAAAAAACATAAAATAAATTGTGAATCAGATGTTTGCTTGATAAATTTTCCTTCATTAAGAAAATTTCCTTAAGGATATACAAGGAGAAGAATTACATGAATTTGTTTTCCATAGGTTTTCCATAAATTCTCTATGATATCAGTGTAAAGAGGATATTAGTTTAATCTTCCTCTTTAAGAGAAGAGTCTGGAGTGTAGACAAGCATATTTCTGCATATTAAAATCCATACATGTCAGTATCTGCACACACATGTCCAACTCCCAATTTACTGCTTTCGTTATTCAATAGAGGAAATAAATATTATTTATGCTGGAGTAGAAAAAGAAATATCTAGCTTTAGTTAATTTGTTTAGGAAATGTAAAACACAGTATCTGACACAAAATACGAACCATCTAAATTTTATGTCACTGTTATTGGTATTGTATGTGGCCAAAGAAACTAGCTAATGTGGCAAAGAAGAAACCAACCAAGAATTAGCATGAACTCTGATAATTTCCATTCTTTGTTAAAAATTACAAATAAAGTTAAGAAATTTAGTTTGTATTGAGTAGATATGTGTATGAATCTCATATAAGTAACAGAAATATAAGGCAAACATATAAAATATTCTGCATAGTATATAAAATATACTGCACATGCATTACCAGTTGTGAAAAAAACATTTATTCTGAATTTATCTACATTTTTCCCATAAATTTATTTTAAGGTGAGCTTAAAATCTGAACTGTATAGCTATAAAATCTGGGGGATTATTTTGATACGGCTCCTGTGACACCAGGCTGAATCAGCCATAACTAAAGATGAAGCATGAATGAAAGCAGAAAGTGAAGTCGGGAATCTCATCCCAAACTTCCCTTCATGGAGGGAGGTAAGAAGGAAAGGAGTTGTTAAAGAAACAAAACAAAAGAAGGTCCCCTGAACAGACAAAGGAAGACCCTCAACAAAGTAAGAACTTTGGGGGAAGAAAAAGGGGTCCTGAAACCCAGCCCCTCCTTGAATCATTTTAGCAATGTCTTGCAAAAATATTGGGGAAGGGACCATCATTTTTTTAAAAAAAATGATGTACTTTCCATTTTAGCAGCTTAAGAATAGACTTCAGTTTATTTCTCAAGGAAATAAAGATCACCTAACCAGAAGTAGTATACTGTATACTCCTTGTATACTGACTATAACTATGGATTATATACCTCAGCGTGTCTCTGTGCTTCTCTGGCAGATGACAGAAGAGGAAGTCTATCACTTTTTTCCTGCAATGACAAAATACCCTCTTTTAAAAGACAAAAGACAGTGATTAAAAACGCTAATTTTTCTAACAGCTTTTTATGACTTGGATTGATGTTAAACATAGTTTCTTCATCTTTAAATCTTAGATACCAACTGGCATCTAAACTTTGCACCCTTGTCTCGAAATTCACACTACTGAATAAAAGAAGCTTTTGATATTCCTCTGTCTGTACTGATAGCAGCATTTAATGTAAAGTGTAGTTGCAGTCTCTGCTGACATAATTTGTATTTTCCCTTTTCATACCTTTTAGAGCCTGATGGGTTGGAGAAATGAACAGCCTGATAATTGTTTTGTGGCATTTTAGTCATCTCAGTCAATTTAATATTAATTTTCTTTCTCTGCAAGAGTGGATCAAAAATCTTAAAGGGAATATCTAAAGCTGGTCTACCACTTTGCTTTTTAAATGTTCTCTTTAAATACGTGAAGTTCCTGAAATAAAGAATGAATTAAAGGGGGTACAGTCTGGGATTAGTAGGCATGGGACATGTCTATGGAGATTCGCAGTCATCCAGGCCATGGTTATCCCCAAGGTGTTTTTTCAAGAGGCAACTGGACTTCCTCTTTTTCTTCTCCTGGAAAACATTTCACGTCTCATCCAAGACGCTTTTTCAGTCAGAGAAGCTTCTTGGATGAGAATCTAAACAACTTCCAAGTGTGTGTGTGTGGGGGGGAGAAACTCCAGTTACCATTCGAAAAAGACCTTTGGGATAGGAATGGGGCAGATAGTCCTTCTACTATTATCCCCAAACAGCCCTTTCATTTTAACTGAAAAGTTCAGAGAAAACAAACAGTATTCCTGCTAAAGTCATATAAAATCTCCATTAGCAACTTGGCTTATTAAATATGTGAAATCAGTATTTTCAGTGACTTAAGGTAGCTCTGCAAGTTCACTGACTCATTCATCCAATTTATATGGCTGCCCAAAATGCAACAGTGAGTCTGCTGCTCTCAAATTTCTTTATATCCCATCATACTTGTGTGACAATAGCGTTTACTGTGATAGCCTATGAACAAATGTTTTCTCTTACATCTTTTTTAAGACGTTTCATGTTTTCTCTTAATTTTTTCAGCAAATTGCCTTCCATCGCAAAATCAGTGATGGCAGCTAGAAGATAAAATAAAAGGTGAAAAAGCAGAATAGCATAAATATTTTTATTTTCAAAAACTGGAATGCAGGTCTTGAGAAACAATGTTTAGAACAGCACACAATTTTTAAATTGCATTTATCCTCCAGTTCCTCTAATCCACGGGTCCCCCAACCCACGGTTCGTGGACCAGCATCAGGCTGCGGCATGCCAGAAACCAGGCCATGCAAACAAGGAAAGCCACATCTGTGGGATGCAGGCAGTACATGAAACCAGGGCCCCTCCGCTCCACAGAAAAACCTCTCTCCACGGAACTGGTCCCTGGTGCTCAAAAGATTGGAGACCACTGCTCTGATTTGAATGATCCTTTAGGACAATGGTTGAACATTTAAAGTAACATAAAAAGATAAGGAAATAAATAATGTTTCTGTCCTAAAGGATTTAGAGTCACAAGGATGAAAAATGTGATTGGTAAATTAAAATCCAAACTATAAAATCATTGGCCCCTAAAGACCATACTAAAAAATAAGTGTTTTTACTTTGTGTATTTTATAAAAACAGAGTTGTAGGAAAAGGCAACTGCTCCAAGAGAGCCTTTTAAACTCTGGGAATGATGGAGGAAAAGGCCATCTTCTATCTGCCTTATAGATCAGTCTCAAAAAGCAGCACAACTTCTGGGCTTCTCCTGCAGAGTTCAACATCTGCTGAAAGGCATTCTCTTAGGTAGTCAGGCTCTTAAGTGCTTCAAAGGGTAACTCCCATTGCCTCCCCTAATAACAACCAGTCCAGTCTTCCTGGATAGCAACTGGTTGCCCATCCCTCTCCAAGAGTTTTCACTTTCCTTTTTTGTTTCCACTAAATATTTGGCTCATTTAAGCTCACGCTTAAATGGACTTCTGAAGATGGTACAGGACAGGAAGGCCTGGAGGAACGTTGTCCATGGGGTTACAATGGGTCAGACACGACTTGGCAACTAACAACAACAAATATTTGGCATTTGTATTCCAATTGATAACATCCCACTAGTCCCCAGCTACTTTTCAATTTCCTGTAAGTTACAGGGGGAATTTATGATTTTTTTCATGAAGGCAGATGTGCGAGTCAATTCAACATGTGGGATATATTCTTGTTTCCCTAGGTGAATTCCACCTATTAAATTGTTTCTAGAAGCTTCAACCTACATTTTCCTTTGCAACAAAAGCATACCTAAACCCCACTGAATTCAGCTTTCCTATTTATTTAACATATATCTGGCCCATCTTACTAAGAGGCAACACTAGGTGGCTAAACCAAATAAAACATTAATATGTTAAAACAAGAAATATCAACACTAATATTGTTTTTAAAATGTAAATCCTAGTATCTAGGGCAGGGGTCCCCAACCTGTGGGCCCTGGCCTGTTAGTGGGCCATGGACTGCTGGCCATCAGGCCACAGGACAGGCTGGCCAGTGCACACACCTCCATTCACTTGTGCTAGCGCTGCAGCCATGGGGCGCAAAAACAGGACACTGCACCACAAGATGCAAAAATGGGCAGCTACTGTGCCTTGGAGTGCAAGAACGGGCTGCTGCTGCACCACAGATCACAACAGTGGGCTGCTGCCTTGCTGCGGGGTGCAAAAATGGAATGTTGTCACCCCACAGGGTGCAAAAATAGGCCACTGCCGTGCCATGGGGTACAAAAATAGACTGTTGGTGACCTCTGATCTAGGGGATACAACAATGAATCTGCTGAACTATCTAAAGGTAAAGGTAAAGGTTCCCCCGCACATGCGTACTAGTCGTTTCTGATTCTAGGGGCCAGTGCTCATCTCCGTTTCAAAGCCGAAGAGCCAGCGCTTGTCCGAGGACGTCTCTGTGGTCATGTGGCCAGCATGACTAGACGCCAAAGGTGCACGGAATGCTGTTACCTTCCCACTGTAGTGGTCCCTATTTTTCTACTTGTATTTTTACGTGCTTTCGAACTGCTAGGTTGGCAGAAGCTGGAATGAGTAACAGGCGCTCACTCTGCTACGCGGCACTCAGGATTCAACCCGCCAAACTGCCGACCATCTGATTGACAAGCTCAGCAGCCTAACCCACTGAGCCACCACATCCCTCACTGAACTATCTAGAATGATCTTTATAACTGGCCATGAATATTTTCCATGAAGAGTCTTTTCATTCAAAGAACATTTTTCTCTTTTACACAGACACAAACAATTCAAAATAATTTGTAGAGATAAACTTTTGGATTCAATGTGTGGTAAAAGTTCTTACTTTGTTCCCAAATGCCAATCTGTAAAGATAGCCCAACAAGTTGCTTTCTCACAGTTTAGGTAGTAGCATTTTGTGAAATTGCATGAGATCAATAAAATTTGCAATAGTGATTAGAGTTTCATCTGAAAAAAAAACCCTCAACTATTGCTATTTGCAGCTCTTTTTCTCCAAAACCTGATCAGAACAGACGTCGTGAATACAGTACCTGAGGTCCTTAGTATTCAATATTCATTCTATAATTTATCTCCCTTTAAGATGGGGATTGGCAACAGAATTTTACAAACATCCATCAAGGTGTCTGTCACCCAATTTTGATGTAAAAACTAAATACTGAAAGCAAAATTTCATACCTTAGTACCTCAGCACTTCAGCACCTTAGCACTTCAGCACCTGAGCACTTCCGTTATTTAACACTCAGCACTTCAACTGTTCAACACCTCAGCTCCTCAGCACCTCCGCACCTCAGCTCCACAGCACCTCAGCACCTCAGTACCTTAGTACCTCAGCACTTCAGTACCTCAACACTTCAGCACCTTAGCACTTCGGCACCTGAGCACTTCAGCTGTTCAATACTCAGCTCCTCAGCCATTCAACTGTTAACACCTCAGCTCTTCAGCACCTCCCCACCTGAGCACCTTAGCTCCACAGCACCTCAGCACTTCAGTACCTCAGCACTTCAGCTGTTCAGGTCCTCAGCACTTCACCACCTCAGCACCTCAGTACCTTAGTACCTCAGCACTTCAGTACCTCAACACTTCAGCACCCTAGCACTTCGGCACCTGAGCACTTCAGCTGTTCAACACTCAGCTCCTCAGCAATTCAACTGTTCAACACCTCAGCTCCTCAGCACCTCCGCACCTCCGCACCTCAGCTCCTCCACACTTCAGCACTTCAGCTCCTCACCACAAGGGTTGAAATGCTAGATACACACACATATATATATATGCAGGAAGTCCAATGTCATCACAATCAATGTATCATGATGTGTTCTACTATGTCATAATCCTTTACCTAGCTGTGGATAGATGCTAGAGGGGCACCCTTATATGGCACCCTTATATGGCCCCATGAACTGAGCACCTTAGTATATGAAGGGGTACCTTCATGCCACCAAACTAGGCACATCATATTTCCAATACCAAAAATGAATGGTAAACCTTTACCCTAAAATTCCATCATTTCCTGTATATGTGGTGATTTAATCTGCTTTTTGTCTGAAACTCCCAGCCCCAAAAGGGTTCCAGTGATTTTTAATTTGATAGGGAATTCAAATTCAGCCTGATTCTGAAATTCCAGATCAATTAATCAGAAGAACAGCTTGCCTTCAGACATTGTGGCTGCTCCCTCAATGGAGGTTTTTAAGAAGAGATTGGACAGCCAGTTATCCTGGATGATACAGGCTCTTGCTCGAGTGGTGGGGTGGGTTGGACTTAAAGATCTCCAATATCTCTTCCAACTCTGTTGTTTTCTTAAACAAAGACAATATGAGAACTGTATTGAATGTTATAGGATATTCACAACATAAAGAAAAACAAGGCATGTTTTGCAGAGAAAGCTTTTAATGATTGGAATTGGTCTTTTTTGTTTAAGATTCTGGAAATTATGGACTTTGACAACAATTTTATTCAAGGAATTCAGTCAAGGTATATATCTCAGAAGGTTCAAATTAGGATAAATGCTGATGTAACTAGACCATGTGATATCCAGAAGGAGGCAAGATTCAGTTGTCCTTTGTTCCTTTGGCTGTTTATTTTGGCTACTGAAGTGTTGACCTGTCATGGCCCTTGAAAGCAGAAAGGATTGCAGAAGGAAGGTTCCATTAGGTTAGTTGCCTAGTAACAGAGTAAGGATTCAAATAATGGCAGTTGGCTGCAGAAACATTCTGAGGAATGACAGTCTATATAGTTCCCTCTCTTTTCTTAGCAAGAAACGGGGTTTAGCTCAGATGTGATCCCTGGGTATGAATTTCACTCTCAAACCTTAGACCTTTGGACTGCTTCGCTGACAAAAGAAGGGGATGTCACTGCGTGATTTTTAGTTTTGCCAGCTTCGCTCATTTCTATCTGTATATTTTCTCCTGCTCTCTGCACCTGTGTTGTTGTCTTATCATGTAACCATAGTGACTCTCATATGTCCAGTTATGTTATGGGTTTAGACTGTTGTGCACATGCCTGGAAAAAGCTTCTCACAGTTACTTCTTTACTTTTCTCTTCTGCCTGATGAGAGAATGTAGTCAGTTTAGGTCTTCTGTTTTCTCATTAAAGGTTTTACTATAGAATATGTCTTGGTTTTCTTTTCTTTGATATTCACCATGCAAATGAACCACGGTCCATCCTCCTCTGGTCGGAATGTTAATTGTTCTGTGACAGGTAGAACAGCAATAAACCCAACTGCTCTTTAGAACCCCAGCTTCAGTCAGATAAGCCCACATCCAGTTACCTGCTAAAGCCTTTGAAAGCCCCCAAAGGCACCCAAATGATTGCTGCCATCCTACCTCCCCATGTTCTGAAGTCATGGCCGCACATCCCACAGCAACCAGTTATATCCACACTGGATCACCTCATCCTCAATCTCCAAAAGGGGAACTTTCACTCAGATCTTGGTTATACATACTAGATCACCTCATCTACAATTAAGTCATGTATAAGGAAGACCTTACTACATACTGACCTGGCATTCTAAAGCATCATTAAAGCTTAAACATTTACACTGACAGGACTGGATTTTTAAGAGGAAGGTTAGAAGCAGGTTAGAAATAAGGATTAGTCTCTTGCCTCCTTTTCCTACTAACACAGTACGATAGGCAGCATTTTAAAAATATATTTCTCCATCTTTGATCCATCGTCCTCTTCAGATAAGGAAAGTGTTTTTTCTGTTCAAATTCTGAAATTTTAGGATAGGAATTGCTACAGTGGGAGAATTAATTCTGTCCCCATAATGTCAATAAGAAATTTCCAGGAAGAAACCAAAAGTCAAGCATATGCTTCACAGCACAAAGGATGGCAGTGTGAAATGCACAAGAGCTAAAGGTTATCTTTTTTTATTAAAAAGTTTTACAATACATTTTAAGCATAAACTCCTCCCCTCCCCCTCCCCCCCAAACTTCCCCTCCCTCCCCCTTCCCCCATGACTTTCCAGAGCTGAATACAGGGTATTGCATCTAACAAGCTTGAGCTAAAATATGCTAACCATCTATAATTACACTTTAAATCCTATCACACTTTAACTCCCCTTAAACATAACTAAATAATAATACATCTTATAATTCTAATACTCATTCATATGCTAAATGAAATTTTTAGTCCCATATTTAAAATAAATAAATAAAGAAATTTATTCTGAATATAATCGATCCATCTTCTCCATTCCGAGATATATCTCTGTTGCGATTGATCTTTCAAATATGCTGAAATTTTTGCCATTTCTGCCAAGTTTGAAACTTTTAAAGTCTACTCTAGTATAGTAGGCAGTTCCTCCTTCTTCCAATATTGCGAAACCAAAAGTCTTGCTGCCGTTATTAAATTCAACGTCAATTTAGTTTCTATAACGGTACAATCTGTAATAATACCCAACAGAAATAACTGTGGAGAAAACCTTATCTTTTTCTTAAATATCTTCTGCATATTCCACCAAATTTTAATCCAAAAAGCTTTAACTTTTTTACAAGTCCACCATATATGGTAGTACGTTGCGTCCTCACAACCACACCTCCAACATTTAGGCTGATAATTTGGATACATACATGCTAACTTTTTAGGATCTAAATGCCATCTATAAAACATTTTATAAAAATTCTCTCTTAAATTTTGTGCCTGAGTAAATTTTACATTCCTGACCCAATTTTTTCCCCAAGTATCCGTCGTTATTGGCTCCTGAATATTCTGGGCCCATTTTATCATACAATCTTTAACAATCCGTTTCTGAATCTATTTCTATCAATGCATTATATATCCTTCTTATATGCACTTGACTTTGATCTCTAATTTGTTTTACTAAATTTTCATCTGTTGTCGAAATGCCAATTTTCTGATCTTTCCATCTAGCTTGTATCTGGCCATACTGAATCCAAGCTAGAGGTTTTCTTACAAATGTTATTGAATTACCTAGAGTTAGTTTTTTCTGCATCTAGACTATATCAGAGACTTGTTTGGATGCTGCAATGGGCTTTCTTCTTCTTTGGTATGTCTGACCCCAGAATCAGTATGTTACTGAGAGTGATACTGGACTATGGATATTTCTTGATACTGTTATGTATGGGGATAATAAAATATAGCAGCAGTTCATAGTGACCATCAGGTGGCGCTCTACTGTTACTGGATTGGCTGGTAAGCGCTCGGCGGGAAAACCCAAATAAGGGATTGGCTGCCAGTGCACCTGGCCAAGTATATAAGGGGGTACAGGTAACCCCTTTGTTCGTTTCTGTACTACCACTAATAAAGAGCTGCCATGCTGTGTCCTTTGTCTGTTGTCTGACTGTGCAGCCAAGAACCCACTACACAATGGTGGCGACGAAGGTGGGATCTTGTTTCTCCTGGAAAGCAGTCCCCTGAACCTTCCTTGGCTGGCTAAGCAAGAGCTTGCAGTCAGCAAAGCGGAGAAACAGGATGGCTATGGTGCAGTACGGGCAGGTGCTGCCATTCAATATGTGGCATCCCGAGAGATGGGCTTCACACCTGAGCCAGGTAGAAGGGTTTTTGTGGGCTAACGGATCACTGATGATATCCAGAAAGGCGCATTCCTGACCTGCCTGAGCTGCCCCGCGATCCACAACCTGGCCATTAGCCTCTGTGCACCGACAGGGATCGAGACTGTGTCATACAAGGACGTGGAGAAGTTGAATAATCATTTCAAGCCGTGAATGTCCGAACTGGTGTGACGAGGCCAGTTCGACCAACGGTGCCAGTGTCCAGGTGAGACGGCTTCTGAATTTATTGCAGCTCTACGGGAAGCCGCGCACCTGTGCAATTTTTCTAATTTAGAAGAAAGGTTGCGGGATCAATTGGTGTGTTGGCTCTGAGACAAGCAACTGCAGCAGCGCTTATATGCCAGACCAACAATCACTTTACAAGATGCTCAGGATGAGATCTTGGCCAGTGAAGCCGCTGGGGGAGCAGTAAACGCGACCCATCAAACTTGACCCAGCAGCCCAGGCGGTTCCATTCATCATGGAGAGGCTGTGGACGGTGGGTTCGGAGAAGCGGCAGAGGAGGCTGAGATTGATGCCGTGTATCAAAAACAAGGAAGACAGCAACCGCGGCACGACAACAATGGAAGCCAGCGGAAAACACCAACAACTAGCAAATGCACAAGATGCAACTGCAAAGAAACCACCCAAAAATGCGCTAGCTGTGGGGGAAACCATCCGAGGGCAGCTTGTGTTACTTAAGGCTCTGCGCAGGGAAAGCTTTAGAGTGAATTAGGAAAAGTGAAAAAGTGAATTAGGAAAATAGGGAATGGTTGCTGGAATCAGGGGCTGCCACAAAGAAGAGGGAGTCAAGCTATTCTCCAAAGCACCTGAAAGCAGGACAAGAAGTAATGGATGGAAACTAATCAAGGAGAGAAGCAACCTAGAACTAAGGAGAAACTTCCTGACAGTTAGAACAATTAACCAGTGGAACAACCTGCCTCCAGAAGTGGTGAATGCTCCAACACTGGAGGTTTTTAAGAAGAGACTGGACAGCCATTTGCCTGAAATGGTATAGGGTTTCCTGCCTTAGCAAGGGGTTGGACTAGATGACCTCCAAGGTCCCCTCCAACTACTACTACTTATTATTATTATTATTATTATTATTATTATTATTATTATTATTATTTAATCCACTTGCACTGTTTTATGTTTGCATGTTTGATGACAAACAGCCTTATGTTTATAAGTGAGTTTTCCTACTAAGCACCTGCATATCATAAGCATTTGAATTAAAATTACCATATTAAAATCAAATCTGATGTTTTTTAATTTTTATTTGGTGTGCGGTGGAAGAGGGGTAGTCTTATACGGCGAGTATAGCCCAAACCCTATAATTTAACAGGAAATGTAGGGGGTCGTCTTATACGCCCAGTCGTCTTATACGCCGGAAAATATGGTATGTCAACAAAAGATTGTCAGGGTTTTTCAATCCGAATAGAGCTGGAAAGGACCTTAGTGGTCTTCTAGTAATCCAATCCCCTGCTCAAGTGGGAGATCCTATACATTTTTTGATAGGTGTCTGTCTGGTCTTTTCTTATAAACCTCCAGTGATGAAGCACCCACAACGTCTGAAGGCAAGCTATTCCCCTGGTTAATTCTCCTCACTATTAGGAACTTTCTCTTTAGTTCTAAGTTGCTTCTCTCCTTGATTAGTTTCCATTCATTGTTTCTTGTCTTGCCTTCTGATCCTTTGGAATACAAGTTGTCCACCTCTTCTTTGTGGCATCCCCTCAAATACTGGAATACTGCTATCATGTCCACCCCTACTCCTTCTTTTCTCTAGACTGGCCATACCCAACTCCTGTAACCATTCTTCATATGCTTTAGTCTCCAGTCCGTTAATCATCGTAGTTGCTCTTTGCACTTTTCCCAAGGTCTCAACATCTTTTTTTGGAATGTGGTGACCAAAACTGGATGCAGTATTCCAACTGTGGTCTTACTAAAGATTTATAATGTGATACTAATACATATTATAGAGACATCACCCTGTCAACAAAAGTGTGTATAGTCAAGGCTATGGTCTTCCCAGTTGCAATGTATGGCAGTGAAAGTTGGACCATAAAAAAGGCTGAGTGCCAAAGAATTGAGGCCTTTGAACTCTGGTGCTGGAGAAGACTCCTGCTAGTCCCTTGGACTGCAAGGCGATCAAACCGGTCAGTCCTGGAGGAGATCAACCCTGACTGCTCTTCTGAAGGCCAGATCCTGAAGCTAAAACTCAAATACTTTGGCCACCTAATGAGAAGGAAGGACTCACTGGAGAAGAGCCTAATGCTGGGAAAGATTGAGGGCAATAGAAGAAGGGGACGACTGTCCTTCTGCCCAGGACAGTGATCCCCGTCGAGCCTTTTGCTGCGGTGCGGGAGCTGGTTGATATACGGGCTCGGATCCGGGAGGCACAGCAGCAGGAGGTGTGGGTGGCTCAGCGGAAGGAGGAGGTGGGACCAGATTCTCCTTGGACGGTCACGGATGGACTATTGTATTATCATGACCGGCTCTACGTTCCGGGAGGGCCGCTCAGGGGACTCATCCTCAGCCAGTGTCACGATAACCCAGCGGTGGGGCATTTTGGCCTGTTCAAGACCCTGAACCTGGTCTCCCATACCTTCTGGTGGCCCCGAGTCCAACACGACGTCCAGTCCTATGTCACTTCCTGCATCCCATGCAGGCAGGCCAAGTCAGCGACAGGGGCCCCGCCTGGATTACTGCAGCCCTTGCCGACACCCAAAAGACCCTGGGGGGCTGTGTCCATGGACTTTCTGACAGATTTACCCCCATCCTCTGGTTTTACGACAGTGTATGTGGTGGTGGACATGCTGACCAAGATGGCGCACTTCATCCCCTGTCGCGGCTTACCGTCAGCCCGCGCCACTAGTCGTATGTTCATTCAGCAGGTGTTTCGGCTGCACGGCCTCCCTGATAGAGTCATCTCTGATAGGGGGCCCCAGTTTACAGCCCGCTTCTGGCAGGAGTTGATGCATGCGTTGGATATCAAGATTTGCCTCTTGTCCGCACATCATCCTCAAACTGACGGGGAAACCGAGAAGGTCATTGGTATCCTGGAACAATATCTGCGCTGCTACGTTAATCTGCAGCAAAACAATTGGGTGGACTATCTGACCATAGCTGAGTTTGCATTTAACAATTCGCAGCACACCTCCACACAGATGACACCGTTCTTGGCCAATGTGGGATATCACCCCCGGTTTTTCCCCCTTTCTCCCATGGACTCACCAGAGCCGGCAGCGAATGACTTCATGGCAGAGTTACAGGCGATCCATCGATTGGTGCGACGTTAGTTAGAGAAGGCCAAGGCCGATTACAAAAGGTTTGCTGATCGGTCAAGAAGGGATACGCCTCCACTATCGGTGGGAGATCGGGTCTGGTTGTCCACCAGGAACCTACCGTCAACACGGCCGGTGAGAAAGTTAGATCACTGATATTTAGGACCGTTCCCAGTCGAGGCTGTCATCAATCCGATCGCCTATCGCTTAACTCTGCCACGTTCCTTGCGTGTGCACCCAGTCTTTCATCAGTCTCTGTTGGTCCCCGAGCAACCGGCCTGTCCACTCCGCCGAGCGGAACCTCCCCCATCAGGACCTCGTGATGGAGGCAGCACCCCCGAGTACGAGGTCGCCAGCATCAGGGATTCCCATTGGCTGAAAGGTCGTTTCCAGTACCTGATTGAATGGAAAGGTTATGGACCAGAGGACTTCACCTGGGAAGACGCGACCGCCGTTCATGCCCCTGCATTGGTGACCGCTTTTCATGAACAATTTCCATCCCGACCGCATCCGGATCGGCAGACCCGGGGGAAGGGCCCTGCGGTGCGGGATAGTGTTGTGATTCAGGGTCAGCCTGTGGGTTCGGCAGTTGGGTCGGATGACTCAGAGGATGAGGAGGAGGGGGGTGTTGAAGAGCTTGCTGAGGGGATTGGACAGCTTGATGAGAGCCCTCAGCCAGGCCCCTCTCATCTGGTCACGACGCAGACCCAGCTGTGTGAGCCTGACAGCGTGGAAGAAGATGACCCACAGCTGGCCCTGTTCAAGGACGCCCGACGCAGGAGGCAGTCAATCAGGAGTAAACAGAGGAAGGCAATGGGGCTCCTCAGAAGGAGGCAGAGAGAAGCCACACCCTGAACTGTATTTAAGGGGGAATGCGTGGGAGGGCTGGTTTGCTGAAGGCAACCGCTTGAAAAGCTCCTGTTTCTTGGTTCGTGTCTTGTTCTATTTGTTTTTGTAGCAATAAATTTGGCAGGCGTAATTCCAGCCTCTTGCCTTCTTGTAAAAGGGGTTGTCCCTGCCTTTTCTGCAGGGCCGGTAGCAGGCTGGTACAGAACAGTGTAGCGGGTTCTATGGCACAGGAATGAAGACGAGGCAAGTGAGTTCAGGAAAACTCATGGTTTATTGCTTGCAGTATCAGAACTGAGGAAATGGCTGTAACTAGCTGCAATATATAGTCTAGGCCCTAGGCAGCAGCCAGTAGGTTTGAAGCAACCATTGCCACCTAGGGATAGCCAATAACAGCACTGGAGACTTGTAGTTTGGGTTGCTGGAGAGCCATTAGCTGCTCCAGCAACCCACGTGATATTACTAATGAGCCCAATACATAACACCCCTCCCCTCTTAGATCAGACACAAGTTAGTCTTAATGCAATTTTCAAGACTCCTTATCAAAACAATCTTAATAATAGTAATAGGGAAAAAACCCATATAGCTTACAACAGACATGTCAAACACAAGGCCCGCGGGCCACAAACGGCCCGCCACATGATTGAATCCGGCCCGCACAACTCTCCCAGAAATTACAAAGGTCCGGCCCCCACCACCTTGGCGCCGGCCCGGCTGAGCACTTGCTCAGTAGGAGGCAAGTGCACGTGGGCTGGTGGAACCCAGCACTATTTGCATCTTATTAGTCTCCTGCGGCTCCAAAAAAAAAGTGGAGGAGGAGGAGGTAGGAGGGAGTGAGGTGGGATGCGGGGGGGGGGAGGACGAACAACACCCAGCCGGTGAGGGGGAGAGATGCCCAGGCCAGCCCCAACCTCCGCAAGTGAAAGCAAGGGAGATTGCAATTGGCTCCTGCAATCTCCCTGCGGCCTGGCTTTCTCTTGCAGAAGGCAGGCTGAAGTGGAGCAAGTAATGTGAATCGGCCGATCTCGCGCTCCTAGGATCTCCTCTGCTCGGGTTCAGCTTCACTTGCTACAAGAGAAAGCAGGCTGAAACAAAGCAAGGGAGATTCCCTCGCTCCGTTTCAGCCTGCTTTGTCTTGTAGCAAAAGAAACTGAAACCGAGAAGAGGAGATCGCTGAAGCGCGAGATCGGGCGATTTGCATTCCTTGCTCCGTTTCAGTCTGCCTTCTGCAAGAGAAAGCCGGGCCGCAGGGCTGCCTCCGTAGGTACTGCTCTAACGCGGAGAGGGAAGGACAGAGAGGGAGGGAAGGAAGGAAGAAGGAAGGAAGGAAAGAAGGAAGGGACAATGGGAGAGGGAGGGAGGGAGAGAAAAATAGAGAGAGAGAAGGAGAAAGAAAGAGGGAGGGAAACAGAGAAGGAGGGAGAAATAGAGGGAAAGAGAAAAATAGAGAGGGAGAGAAAGAGGGAGAGAGAGAAGGAGAAAGGGAGGGAAATAGAGGGAGAGAGAAAGAGGGAGAGAAAGAAAGGGAGAGAGACAAGGAGAAAGAAAGAGGGAGGGAAACAGGAAGAGGGAGAAATAAAGGGAAAGAGAAAAATAGAGAGGGAGAGAAAGGGAGAGAGAGAAGCAGAAAGAAAGGGAGGGAAATAGAGGGAAAGAGGGAGAGAAAGAAAGGGAGAGAGAGAAGGAGAAAGAGGGAGGGAAATAGAGGAAGAGGGAGAAAAAGAGGGAAAGAGGGAGAGAGAGAAGGAGAAAGGGAGGGAAATAGAGGGAGAGAGAAAGAGGGAGAGAAAGAAAGGGAGAGAGACAAGGAGAAAGAAAGAGGGAGGGAAATAGAGGAAGAGGGAGAAATAGAGGGAAAGAGAAAAATAGAGAGGGAGAAGGAGAAAAAGGGAGGGAAACGGAGAGAGAGAAAGGGAGAAATAGAGGGAAAGAGAAAAATAGGGAAAGAAGGAAAGGGAGAGAGAGAAAGAAGGAGAGGAGAAAGAAAGAGGGAGGGGGAGAGAGGGAGAGAAAGAGAAGGAGAGAGAGAAATTAAATTAGTAACATGATTGTTAGGTGAATCTGGTTTCCCCACTAACTTTGCTTCTCAGAAGGTTGCAAAAGGCGATCACATGACCCTGGAACAATATGACCATCATAAATATGAATCGATTGCCAAGCATCCGAATGTAAATCACATGACCCTGGGGATGCTGCAACGGTCATAAGTGTGAAAACTTTTTTAGGGGGGGTTAAGTTTTTGACACGTTGCTTCAAGTGCACCTACCTACAAGGGTAACCCTGGTGTGATTGCTTGATTTGCTGGTATAGTAGAGCTGAGCGCTAAAAACTGTTTTTGCCACCCTGCCTGCCCCTCAGGGGCACTGCTGCCAACTTTCTTTCATTGAGTAAGCTGCGCTGAGTGAGCAGCATTGAGCTGGCCACGCCCACCCGGCCATGCCCACCTGGCCACGCCCTCCCGGCCCCCCGAGGGCAACCGTAATGCTGATGTGGCCCTCAATGAAATTGAGTTTGACACCCCTGGCTTACAATGTTAATTAACAACGTCTGACTGAATAGGCTTCATTGACAGCACACTAGACCGTTAACATCATAGCACCTGAATGAATAGGCCTTCATTGACAGCACGCCAAATCGTTAACATCATAACGCTAGTTTCTGTAGTACAGTGGCAAGTTGCAATACAACAGTATTATATCTCTTTATTTTACAATGTAATCAGCAAGATGAGAAGGAGACTTGTGTGCCCTAGTGGAACGTCTGGGAGTTCCAGTCACTTTGTGTCTACCAGCTTGCTCAGAGGGCTGGGTAGACCTGTGTCCCTTGGTGTTCCTGAATCAAGGGGATTAGATGCTCTCTGGCTGGCCTCTCCAGGTTGGCCCACCCCAGAGTCAGACTGATCAGCAGAGTAGGCACAGAGGTTGCTGAAGTCCAGTTGGCTTGCTCCTTTAGGGGATCCATGTTGCATTTCTGGACTCCCCACTTCTCCCTCTGGTTCCTTCTCAGTTATGAAGGAAAAGTCCTGAGAGTCCATGTGAGGACTAGCTTGGCCGCAAGTATGAGGATCTTGGGAGGGACTTATGATACAGTCCTCACTTAATGGCCATTCTGGAAACTGTTTTCTGAGTTGATCAATGTGGCATCTGACAATTCGCCCTCCCTCCAACCCCACTTCATAAGACAGGGGCCCAGATGCATTGGTAATTTGACCAGGAACCCACAGATTCCCATGACCATAGTTCCTGGCCCAAACCCAATTGCCCATTTGCAGCCCCCTAGGCGGTTTTGGTCAAGAGGCTTCTGCTGCCACTCTAGCTGGATGCAACTTGTCCAGTTTAGTGATCAATCACCTTCCCCAATGTAGTTCTGCAGGACTTTTGCCTGTAGCAGTGCAGGGCATAGAAAGCTGGCAGAGTAGAAAATCTGCCAATCTGTGATGCCAGTCACCTGTTACAATGCGCTTGAGTGACCCCTTCGTTGTCCTCACCATGCGTTCAGCTTGGCCATTAGAAGATGGATGAAAAGGCGCAGACATTGCATGTCTGATGAGATTAGCTCTAAGGAAAGCCTGAAATTCTGCAGCAGTGAATTGGGCCCCATTGTCTGATACTAAGACATCTGGCAACCCATGTGTGGCAAAGAGTTTTCTCAGCACCTGGATGGTCCTAGAAGTAGTCATGTTAGGAACTGGAATTATCTCCAGCCATTTGGAGTGACTATTCAAAACTATTAGGAAGAGTTGTCCTTGAAAGCAACCAGCATAGTCTATGTGAATTCTAGACCAGGGAGTGTGCGTTTCATCCCACCTATGAACTGCAGCCTGTGGCATTTCAGGCCTCGATTGCTGACATCTACAACAACCATGGACTTGTGCCTCAATGTCCTTATGAAGACCAGGCCACCAAAGGTAGCTTCTAGCTAAAGCTTTCATTCTGACAATTCCTGGATGGCCTTCATATAATGACTGTAAAACCCTGTCTCTTAGGGAAGTGGGAATTATGACTCTATTTCCCCATAAAATGCACCCCTTGCGGGCAGATAATTCATGCCTTCTGACAAAATAGTTCTGAAATTCAGAACCTGGGCTTTTATCCAACCAGCCCGTGTATACCCATGACAATACTCTACTAAGTGCTCTATCTGTGGCAGTTTCAGCAGCAGTGTCCTCCGCATGGATGGGGAATTCAGGTAGGTCCTGTATGGACAGTATTCTAGCATCTGGAGCTGGATCTGGTTCCAATAGTGGCAGTGGTAAACTGCTGAGGCCATCAGCATGGCCCATTTCTTTGCCCGCTTTGTGAATCAATTTAAAAGTGCATGCAGATAGAAAAATAGACCATGTCAGCATTCTTGGAGAAAGTATGTTGGGGGTTTGTTTGTCTGTTGTGAAAAGTCCCAACAGAGGTTTGTGATCTGTAAAGAAAGACTGTGAAGTCTCTGCCATATAAATAGTCATGGAAATTTTATTCCAGCAACGATGGCTAGGGCCTCTTTGTCAATCTGAGCATAATTGCACTCAGCAGAGGACAATGTCCTTGAGTAAAATGCTACAGGAACCTGTGTTCCATTTTTTTCTAAGTGACTTAAAACTGCCCCCACCGCATAGGGAGATGCATCACATGCAAGACAAACTGGTTTAGACTCTTTATAGTGAGTTACAGTGGACTTTTCTGACAATAGTGCTTTAAAGTCCTGGAAACTGTTTGCATGTAAGTTAGTCCATTTCCACGGAGCTTTCTTATAATTATAATAATAATAATAATTATAATAATAAACCTTTATTGTCAAAGTACAACATGTGTACATTGAGATTAGCTGAGCCTCCCCCCGTGCTCTCTCCCCCCAACACACAGTGACAACAAACCCTCCATCCTACCACACCATGTGAACCAACTACACCACACACCGGCCTCCCAAGTCAATTCTGCATAAGATTATGTCCCATTTAAAAGCCTAACAGCCCACAAATAAAAGCTATTTTTCAACCTGTTGGTACGGATGGCTATATTCCTGTATCTCCTACCGGATGGTAGGAGAGTAAAGAGATACCGTCCAGGGTGTGAGTCATCCCTGAGAGTCTTCCTCACTCTTCCAAGGCAACAAGCCCTGGCGATGTCATCCAGTGGTTTCAGGGAACAGCCCACAATGTCTTGTGCTGTGCTCACTACCCTCTGTAATACTTTCCTGTCTGCGGCTGTCAGACCAGCATACCAAACCACAATACCATACGAGAGGACGCTCTCTATAGTAGACCGGTAAAAGAGGGTCATTAGCTGTTGTTCTACCCTGTTCTTCCGCAAGACCCTAAGAAAGTGAAGCCTCTGTTGGGCCTTTCTAACCACCTGGGTTGTGTTAACTTTCCAGGTCAGATCTTCACAGAGGTAGACTCCCAGAAATTTAAAGGAGGAAACTCTCTCTACACAGTCCTCCCTGATGTAAAGTGGGGCAGGTTCCTCCTTTTTTCTCCGGAAGTCTAACACCATCTCTTTCGTCTTGCCGATGTTTAGGTGCAAGTTGTTGTTACTACACCATATGGATAGCTTTTGTACCTCCGCCCTATATGCTGTCTCATCCCCATTTGTAATAAGACCCACCACAGTTGTATCATCTGCGAACTTGATTATCGCAGTGGATGGGTCAGATGATACACAATCATAAGTGTATAAAGAGTACACTAGAAGCCTGTGGAGTGGCATGTATACATATGGCATGGTGATTTTTTCAGTCAACAAATTATGAAGCCCACCACACTTGATACAACTTCAATATGCTACTGAGGTGCTCATATGGATATTATATAGTATAAATAATATTTACCTTAGAAGATTAGCATACTTGAACAAAACAACTGGAGTCATTTGAGATTTTATAGGCTCTTCAACTCAAGCTATCAGACTTCACACCAGGACATGACTCAATTAATTTAGAATCCTTTTTGCACAAAAAAATAAAACCATGTGAAGAGCCCTTTGCAATGTAAGAAATGGATTTCTTTAGATCAGGCATGTCAAACAGTTGGCCCGCGGGCCAGATGCGTCACAACAAAACCGCACCCATCCCATTGCCGGCAATGGGGAAAAGTGTGATACATTGTGCGATGTCACATGATGTCGCGAGTTTGACATGCCTGCTCTAGATAGTTGGATAAATTCTAGACCAGGCCTGTACATGCAGCCTACCAAGCACCTTTGGAGAGAGCACACTTTTTTTTAAAAAAAAAAAGTAAAAAAGTCACCACCACTGTCCTGAAAGTCATGTTGCCTAGTGCCTCCATGGCTTACCACGACCATGAGCTCCAACACTGTAGATTCTCCTCTAGTCACCAAATCATTGATTAGCCCACCAGCATTCCTTTGCAGACCACAAAGATTTTTAATTTATCAGTGTGGGCCTTTCCCTTCTACAAGTTGCACAGACCTCTTCTAGATTTTCCTCTGGTCTTTCCAAGTTCACTCCTTGGTCTGTCATTGAGCAAGAATTGAGCTTCTAGAGAAGCATATTATCATTTGATGTATATTTAACATATGTTCTACCTTTATTTACCAATTATATAATATTTGTATGCAATCCACATGGCGAGGTTTGAGGCAACTTTAAAAAAAAATATATTTTTAAAATCATAAGATTGGTGGAGCAGTGGGCTAATGCCTCCTTAAGTAACACCAGCTGCCTGCAATTAGTGCAGGTTAGCATCCCACCAGGCTCAAGGTTGACTCAGCCTTCCATCCTTCCGAGGTAGGTAAAATGAGGACCCAGATTGTTGGGGGCAATTAAGCTGACTTTGTAATAATGCTGCTTGGGGGGGGGGCGAAAGCCCTAATAAGCAGGCATATACATAGAATGAAGGCTACTGCTAAGCTTGTAAGACGCCCTGAGTCTTCGGAGAAGGGTGGGATATAAATGGAATTTAAAAAAAACCATAAAAGCAGGGCTTTTTTTTCTCATAGAACACTCAGAATGGCATTCCAGCACCTTTTTTTGCACACACACAAAATAAACATTTGCACAAGCTATGCTACTCCCTCTGTTGGCTTTTGAAAGCCTATTGCCTTTCGAAAGCCAATAGGAATTGCTACTGTGTGCGCCAAAAGACCCAGCAGGCAAATGTTGCACTGGCAAGTTGTCTGCAGTGAAGGTGAGATGGCAGGAACTTTGCATCCCTCCCTGCTGCCCAACTACACCATCTCAACTAGGTAAGTAAGAAAGGAGGTGGGTTCTGTGGAATCCATGTGCACTCCTTCCTTGTGCTCACCCGTGTCAGCCAGGCTGGTGGCCTACCCGGTGCTGGACCTGCACCACTGTCGCCTCGTCCTTTGTGCCTAAGTGGCCGCTCTGCATTGCCTGACCCGCACCGCCTCCACCTCCCACTCCATGCAGCCCCGCTGTATAGAGTGGGCCCCGCTGCTCCCACAGCACCAGCCATGCTGGCTCCGGCCTCAGGGACAGCCCATGACTGCAGCAGCACCGCCTCTCCTGACTCCTGTGCCCGCCAAGATGAGAGTTCCAGCAACTTTTTTTTGTTAGAAAAAAAGCACTGCAGGTACCTATTATCATCTCTGGTGGACATGTTCTAAAGCTAAAAGGTTTTGCTTAAGAATACATTTGTGTTTGGAGAAGATTGTTACAAAAGAAATAGAATTTAAGCCTGAATTGTTTTTGTTAGGAATGATAGATCCCAATTATGATAAAGAGACTCAGTATTTAATACTACATGTATTAACAGCAGTGAGAATTATGTATGCCCAATACTGGAAAAATGAGAGTTGACCAACTGAAGAAATGCTTATCAAGAAAATACTAGTTTGTGAAGAAATGGATAGATTAACTTTAGAGATTAAAGAAAAAGAGCATTTTGTTTATTATAGAACTTGGAATAAATTTTATCAATGGCTAGACAAACGAATTAGAGAGAAAGGAACGTGATACTTATTTTTTGACCTTATTTTACTAAGAAAAATTGATTGAAAATTTAACATTACTATAATTTTTATTATTATTATTATTGTTATCAATCATTATTCTTACAACTTTTATTGATGTATATCAACCCAGACAATATGCTATTTGCTGAATATTGAATGTAATTGGGGGAAATACCAACCCCTCCCTTAACTTTCCCTCTATCCCAACCCCGCACCCCATCTCCGCATTTCCCTCCCCCCTTATAAAAACCAATAAAATTTACATTAAAAAACAATAATATATTTTGTTGCAAATACAATATGAAACCTATAACACTGACACTTCTAATATACAATAATCAATATTAATCAATTTCAAGTGTTTATATTCCACTACTGTCCTAATTTATCTATATAGTAGCATGTAACAATAATATAACCATTAAATTGCCTAAATAATGTAATAAGTATTCAGTTCATTAGCAATAAAGACCACATTTTACAGTCAGTCCCTTAACAGTTATAGATATTATTGTATTCCAGAAGAAAAGTAAATAAATTTTCTCACCCTCCTTGGGCATTCAACCTTTTGTTGCTAGTTAGCCTGTTCCAATTCAATCATACAATGGGTTATGTTCAATTAATTCTTATTGGTCTAAGCTCTCAGATCAATTACAGTTTATCCTTTTTGTTTTAGAAAAATGGCTGTGAAATCCGCATGCTCATCTCAGCACAGCCATTCTGCTTGAAAGCTGGCTCCACCTCCTATTTTTCGCAGTTCTTCAGAGGTGCAGTTTATCACTTGCCAGTAGCTCTTCATACAGGTAATGCAGACCATGGTCTAGATAATCACAATTGCACTGGACGAAGGGAACCATTTGAGGCTTCATTTTTTGAAGAGCTTCTGAGTCGTCTTCCATAATGACTGCACTTGTTTGGCAGGCACTCACAGAGCCACTTTTGTATTCGCTGCTATTAGATGATACCATCTGGGGGTTGTCCATCGATGACATGCAGCAGCCCTTCCTCAGTTGCTTCTCTCTAGAAAAATCAGGTGGTTAGATGTGAATGTGCACCAACAACAAAGCATTCTTAGTTAAAAATAATTGGAACTGATTTATAACTGATGATTTCCTGATTTATCAGGAAACTCACTGTAGTATATAAATATTGTTGGGCAGCGGGGGGTTGGGGGTTGAAAGATCTCTCCTATAGATACCTTCCTGACTAACTCTTAGATTTGTATATGTAAAAGTGTAATGAATCCTAATTCGTTCCTCCCCCCCTAAGTTAAGGGGAATTTAAGGTCTTTCCAAGATTTCTAAGTTAAAGAGAAATTATAATGAAATTCTGGAACAGGAATTCATGGTGGCTATCTAACAAATTCCTCACCTGCACAGTTTTTCCTCATACGCTCTGCAGAGCATCTCTTTCTCATCAGTTAGTTCAACATTTTTGAACACGAGCATCTCAGCCTTCATTCGGAGCTCTTCATTTTCTGATGACATTTTTGAAATCAATGTTGTCTTTCTGTAAGTTACAAGGACCAGAGAGAAATTAGCCCACGTGATTTTTTCCTTGAATTATTAAGCGTAACTACATTCTTAATTATTTTTACATTCCATTATATCTGTTGCTCTTCTCTTATTCACTAATACATAGATATAAAAGAATGGAATATTTCTTTTATCCATTATATCTGGGCTCAGGGCTCCAACAAATAAATCTGAATTTGAAAGAAAACGTCAGGATTGCTATGTAAATACGTATTTCTTACCTATAAAGTTCATCGTTAAGGTCATTAATTTCTCTTAGGAGATCTTTTCTTTCTTCACTGTATTTCAGACACTTGCGGTTGACACTCTGATACTCTTGTCGGAGGTTCTCTAGTTGTACAGACTCATCTGAACTACTTTTTCTGTAAAATATCAAGAGCAGAGGGAAATTAGCCCACTTAGGGTTTTTTATTTGACTCATAAAACTTGTTTAAAATTAAAACTAATTGAAATAACTGATATTTTCTTTACAATACAATTTTTATAATTTTAATTAATGTAGTTTTTGCTATTTGTATTAAAACAGCTACCAAGCTCTTCTTACAGGAACAAATGCTGCAATTATTTACTGGGTACTTTGGAAATGCTCAGTAAAAGTGATGAAGCAGTAAATCTACCTCTGTTATATTCTAAAGGGGTTTGATTAGCTCCTTCAGCATTAAAGTTAAGATTGCTATATTTAGGAGTTTGATTAGTACAAGTTAATGGTTGTCCTTTCAGTATCTAGCATTTGACAATCCATTATTATCACCAAGGAATCTTCAGATCTTAAAGACATTTTTTTTCTTTTTTCTCTTACATACTGGAACAGGCACAAGCCAATTCAAAACAATTTCCAGAAGAGTGGGCCCAGAATTTTCAAGAAGTTATCACAATGGACACTTGGGAAAAGATCTGGGTTAGAAATGTAAAATTTACACAGGCCCAAAATTTAAGAGAGAATGTTTATAAAATGTTTTATAGGTGGCACTTAGACCCTAAAAAATTAGCAAGTATGTATCCGAACTGCCAGCCCAAATGTTGGAGGTGTGGCTGTGAGGATGCAACGTATTTTCATATATGGTGGACTTGTAAAAAGGTTAAAGCTTTTTGGATTAAAATTTGGTGGAATATGCAAAAGATATTTAAGAAAAGGATAAAGTTTTCTCTGCAATTGTTTTTATTGGGTATTATTACAGATACTACTGTTGTAGATACAAAGTTGATGTTGAATTTAATTACGGCAGCGAGACTTTTAGTAGCACAATATTGGAAGAAGGAAGCACTGCCGACTATAGAAGAGTGGACTTTGAAAGTTTCTAACTTGGCGGAAATGGCAAAGATTTCAGCATATTTGAAAGATCAATCGCAACAGAGATACATTGTGGAATGGAGAAGATGGATTGAATATATTCAGAATAAATATGGGACTAAAAAGTATCATTTAGCATTTGAATAAGTAGCGGATTTTTATGACGTATAATTAGTTAGTAGTTATTTTATTAATATTTTGACTATGGAGAGTTAAAGTGTGATAGAATTTAATGTTTTATTATTGTTGTTCGCATATTTTAGATTATGCTTGTTTGTATTATTATACCCTGTATTCAGCTCTGGGAAGTCGGGGAGGGGGGAGGGGAGGGGTGTTGGGGAGAGGGGAGGGGGTTTTTTGTATTCAAAAATATATTGTAAAACCTTTCAATAAAAAAAAAATTCCAGAAGCAAAGTTTCTGATGTGTACAGAATGATGGATGAGATTGAATTTGTGAGGGTTGAAATAAAGAACAAAGTGGAAGCCTGGACCTGGCGTGATTGGAAACCACACTAGTAGGTGGGAGATAAAACCAAGGATTCCTAAACATAGGTGATTGGGCCACAAACATTCCCTGTGAACAGATTTGTGATGTTTAATACCCATCTGGGACCCAGTGATCTCTTCTCTTGCTATTGCTTTAATAAAACACAAAGTCTCTAAAAGTGAAAATCTTTAAAGTAACAAGGCCTTGCTGAGGTCAGAAAAAGGCACTAGATAATGCTTTAAAAAGAGTCATTTTTGCTTTTCCCTAACATTTTTCCAGGCAACATAATTCATCCCAGAATGTTGTGTAAAGTACGACCAGAGGAAGGAGCTAAGGAGAATTTAATATGAAATTCTGGAAGAGAAAGTCAGCTTTGCTTTCTAAACATTTCTTACTTCCTCAACTTTTCTTCATATTCTGCGCAGAGTTCCTCTTTTTCTTTGGTCAGTTGGAGATTTTTGTTTATGAGCTCCTGATTTTTTAATTCAAGCTCCTCTTTTTCCATCAACAGCTTTGAAATTTCCATTGTCTTTCTGTAAATTATGAAAAACAGAGAAATTAACCCGCTTAGGTTTTTTACTTGAATTATCAACCTTTTTCTTCAGTTAAAAATATAAAAAGTAAAAAATACCTTCATGGGTCTGGGGGTTGTACGTACATATAAAGGAAATAATGCTTTAACCATTTGTTTTTATTTTTCGTATACATTCCACGAAAGGCATAAATCAATTCAAAATGATTTCTAGAAGCAAAATAAAGTTATGGATGTAGGAGAAGGGGAAAGTTCTCATTTCTCACAAATGCCTGTCAAAACATCCAACAGATTTCTTCCTCAGTGATTAAGGCAGTATCTTGTTTATGAGGGAGCGTGAGATAAGAAAAGTATTAATACAATTGGCAGTCATTACGAGAGGATTTGTTTAAAAAACAAATTCAACTGTTGCTATTCCTAGCTTATTTTCCAAGTTTTACTAGAATATAATTTTCATCATTTCCCTTCTGTTGTGAGGAGAAAGTTGTCAAATTTACCAAAACGCTCTTCAACATTCAAAGCAGTGTCCTTCCCCATGCTGCTTTCATTCCGCTTCATTAATCCAGAATTGGCTTAATTCACAGTTTACACCAATCTGTATGTCAGAATCCATTTATATCATATTCATAAATGGAATGTTTCAAACATTATCCCATGGATTCTGTCATCTCCCGAAGAGAAGAGGATAGATGTGTATTGAACCGGCAATAGGCATTTCAAAGGAAAGGAGAAGCCTTTTGAACTGGGGAAACAAAAGGGGGGGCTAGCATCTGGGTTTTGTCAGGGTAGACAGCAATAAACAAAAGGGTCCTAACTTCCTCTTTCCCACGAGATGGATGATACGAGAGGAAGGATGGGGGGGACTGACCAAATGGGGATTAAGGGGGGTTAAACCGGGAACTCTTTATAAGGGTTTACATCGTGGAAATATTAAGCCCTGTCTCATTTCCTACAACCAAGCATGTCATAGTAAAGATTTCTTTTGGACTAAAACCCTGGCTCCAAGAGTTTTTGTCTTCCTAAGACGTGGTTTGGGGTGGGTCCTGACATTAGACAGGGCTTCCAACGAAAGTCAACCCGGGAAGAAGAACCTTACCGGGGGATTTTGCAAATAAATATGATGTCTGACGATGAAGCAAGAAGGGAAGAAAGCCCCACGGAGAAGGAGCCTTCCCCCCAGCCGAACTCCCAGAAACATTGGGAAGCTGAGGCATCTTATTCCTCCTGGGAGGAAACGGCGGAGCAGCACGAACAAAAACCCCGGTGGTCGATGGGCGTTGGAAGGAAAAGTGAGTGGGAAAAGGCTTCGAGAGAAGTGACCCTGAGACGGAGCGACCACCAACCGGAATGGAAACAAGAGATGGAGAACTCCCTGCACGCCAGTGAGGAAGAGCGGATTCTGGAAAAAGCTATTGACTTGATTAAAACAACCCTGAGCTCACTAAGGGAGGAGAGAGCTGGAAACCACAACACCTGGGGTTGCAACTGGAGGGGTAACGGAAGGAACCCAACACCTGAAACCCCAGGGCTGTCCAATGGAACAGGAGCCGCTGACTCAGCGGTACCCCCCCCAGACCCACAGATGGGGATCGAGATGAGGAGCGATACACTCTGCGGCGCAGACAACGATCCAGCCAAAGATTCCCACCCCTGGAAGCAAAATTCAAGGGGGAGCCATCACGACTGGGATTTTTCCTAACCCAAGTCCTCAGCTACATGGAAGAGTACGGACGGGACATCCCCAGTGAGAAAACACGCATCCGAATTGTGCAATCTGCCCTGGACGGGACGGCCGCAGACTGGGTGGTGAACCTGCATGACTCCAACGCCCCAGAACTCAACGACTTCAACCGATTCATGTCATCCTTGAGGCGACGATTTGAGGACCCTTTGGCTGACCGGAAGGCCCGGGAGAGAATCAAGACGGTGAGGCAGGGCAGGAGAACAGTGGCCGAATATACCCAAGAATTCCGAGCCATCGCCAGCAAGCTGAACTGGGCAGAAGACATCCTCCTCAGCCATTTCAAAGACGGTCTAAACTACGACCTGTATGACGCTTGCCTGCCTCGAGGAGACCCCTACCATCTCGATGACTGGTATGTCCTGGCAGAGGAAGTGGAAATAGACCTATTGAAAAGACAACGCAGAGGAAAACCATGGGGCCGCCCGCCACTCGAGCAAACACGTGAGGGGGAAAACCCACCGGCCACGGCTAAAAAATCAAAGGGATGTTTCAATTGCGGGAGAGAGGGCCACCGTGCTGCAGAATGTCATTCGAAAGCCCCTCCACGCAAAACAGAGGCACCATCTTCCAAAAAGCTGGGGAAGTCTCAAGGCAACCCAAAAGAATCTTCCATGAAGGGGACAGAGGCTGTAGAGTCCACAATTTCTGCCAAAACCTGGGATTGGACTCCGGCCTACACTGCAGGGGCGGTGGACACCTCGGAAGACAGCTCAGAGGGAGAACCTTTGGTAAGTGGACCTCTTCCACCCATACTTAAGACAGTAACTATATTAGCTTCCTCTGCACCAAAAGCCAATGAAATAAAAGCTTTGATAGACTCTGGCTGCATCCGCTGCCTCATCAGCCCAACGCTGGTGGAGGAACTGAGCATCCCAGTGAGGAGGCTAAAACAACCAATCTCCTTCAGTCAATTAGACGGGTCTATAGCAGGGGGGGGACCAGCTACCCTAGCCACTCTACCACTCCACATGTCCCTGGGGTCCCATGAGGAAGACATAACATTTATAGTGGCCCCAGGCATGGCATGCCCAATGATTTTAGGACTGGAATGGCTGAAGAAATGGAACCCCGGGATAAACTGGAGGACTGCAGAACTCAACTTCCCAAAAGGGGAACAGGAAAACGTAAAACCCCCAAACACCCCCCCAACCCAGAGGGAGGAAAAAGCAGCAGTGGGGGAAGAGAAGGGGCTAACAGAGATACCGGAGGAATACAGGGACCTGGCTGAGGTTTTCAGTGAGGAAAGAGCAGATGAGCTCCCCCCCCACCGCCCCACAGACTGCACCATAGAATTCAAACCTGGGGCAAAACTCCCAAAACCCAGGATGTATGCCATGAGCCCAAGGGAAATGGCAGAAATGGAAAGATTCATAAAGAAAAACTTAGAAAGAGGATTTATTGAGCCCGCCAAACCCAAAGTAGCCGCCCCGGTTCTGTTCAGGGAGAAGAAGGATGGTTCCTTTCGTTTGGTTGTAGATTACCGGAACCTAAATACAATTAGTGAATGTAATCTATACCCCCTTCCCCTAATGAAGGATATGCTATCCCACCTATCGAAAGGAAAGATTTTTACCAAACTAGACCTGAGGGAAGCATACTACCGTATTAGGATTAAGGAAGGAGACGAATGGAAAACTGCATTCAACTGCCCAATGGGGTGCTATCAATTCAAAGTATTGCCATTTGGACTGCAAGGGGCCCCGCAGTCTTTATGCAATTAATTAATGACGTACTGAGAGAGCACCTATATAAGGGGGTCCTGGTTTACCTCGATGACATCCTTATCTTCACAGAAACCAAAGAGGAACATATCAAACTAGTCAGAGCAGTCCTGAAGAAATTGCGAGCTGCCCATTTATATGCTAAATTATCGAAGTGTGAATTTCATCAGGAAAAAATCGACTACCTGGGATATCGCATATCCCCAGAGGGCATCGAAATGGACCCAGAGAAGGTCAGGGCAGTACTAGAGTGGGCACCCCCCCCGCACACGGAAGCAATTGCAAAGTTTCCTGGGGTTTGCAAATTTCTACCGCCAATTCATCCCTGCATTTGGCCAAATAGCCATGCCCCTCACAAATTTGTTGAAAACGAAGGGGGGGGTCACCCGTGAAACCCAGCCAGCCTCTGAAATGGTCAATGGAATGTCAAGCAGCATTTGAGAGGCTAAAGAGACTCTTTTCTGCAGAACCTGTACTTAAACACCCAGATCCCAACAAACCTTTTGTAATACAGGCAGATGCGAGCGACGTAGCAGTCGGAGCCGTATTACTACAAGAAAATGATGAGGGGGCGTTGCAACCTTGCGCATATACATCCAGGAAACTTACAGAAACTGAACAACGATGGCCAATATGGGAGAAGGAAGCATTCTCATTAAGGTGGTCATTATTAACTTGGCGTCAATTTTTGGAAGGAAATAAAATACCTTTCCAAGTCTGGACTGACCACAAAAATTTAGAAGCACTAAAAACGCCCAGGAAGCTCACTCCTAAGCAAGCCCGCTGGTCCCAACACTTTCACCGATTCAATTTCACACTCAAACACTTACCGGGGGGAAAGAACTTCCTGGCAGATGCATTATCCCGCATGCCCCAATATAACAGCACAAGAGTTACTGACTTTAAACCACTTGTACCGGAACAACAACTGGCAGCACCAGTCACCACCAGGGCACAAGAAAAAATGAAGCCGAAGGTAGATAGCCAAACTGGAATAGAATTCAGGAAATCTTTGGAAAGTGATGAATGGTTCCAGAAAAATAAACATGTGTGCACAATTAAAGATGGACTGCCATGGGTGGGGGAGAAGCTATATATACCTGCCACACAGAGAATCAATTTCATGCAACTGTGCCATGATACAAAATCAGCAGGACACTTTGGCTTTGTAAAAACCTTACACTTAACTAAAAGGCAATTTTGGTGGCCATCTATGAAAAAGGACATAGAAAGCTATGTGGGTAGCTGTCAAATTTGCGCAATGGCCAAGAGGTTACAAGGGAAATCGCCAGGACTGTTACAACCAGTGGCGAATCCCTCAGCCCCATGGAAAGAAATAGCCATGGATTTTATTGTGGAACTACCAGAAAGCAACGGAAACACCGTTATCTGGACTGTTACTGATCTGTTCTCTAAGCAAGTCCATTTCATACCTTGCCCAAAAATTCCTACTGCAAAAACATTAGCAAAACTTTTTGTACAACATATTTACAGATTGCATGGAGCACCACAACGCATCATATCTGACAGGGGGGTGCAATTTACCTCAGCATTCTGGAAGGAATTTTTATCTCTGTTAGGAACCACCCAAGGACTGACATCTAGTCATCACCCTCAGGGTAATGGTCAATCGGAAAGGGCTAACTCTGTACTTGAACAATATTTAAGATGTTATGTACATTTTCAGCAGAACAATTGGACAGACCTGCTGCCTTTCGCAGAAGTGGCATATAACAACGCAATTCACTCCAGCACAGGTTACACTCCTTTTCAAGTAGCCACAGGCCAGAGCTTCAACCCCATACCTGATCTAACTCCAAAAGAACCGGTAATTCCAGAACTAAAGGAATGGATTGCTCAGTTACAATACACCTGGCCTATTGTCAGAAAAGCATTAACAGAGGCTAGATTAGCACACAAGACACAGGCAGACAAGAAAAGATCTGATCCCACACCGTTCAAAGTGGGAGAGATGGTATATCTGTCTACAAAATACCTTAAGTCTCTCCAACCCTGTAAAAAACTAGGACCAAAATACATTGGACCTTTTCCAATTAAAAGAATCATAAACCCAGTAACAGTTGAATTAGAACTACCTAAAAATCTTAGACAAATACACCCAATCTTTCACTGCAGTCTAATAAAGAGAGAACAACAATCTCCCCTACGAACAAAAATTCCACCACCACCACCTCCCATCATGGTGGAAGGAGAACAACATTTCGAGGTGAAGGAAATTCTGGATTCCAGGAGACATCATGGAACAACTCAATATCTAGTGGCTTGGAAACACCTCCCCTCCTCAGAAAATGAATGGGTCAGCAAACACCACGTTAAAGCACCAAAGCTGCTTAAGAGATTTCATACAGAATATCCAAACAAACCGAGTTAACATTTACACATGTTATTTTTTCTTCTCTTTTCTTTTCCCCCCCTACAGATGGACACATCTTTCTTCTAAGGAGAGCGGACTGTCAGAATCCATTTATATCATATTCATAAATGGAATGTTTCAAACATTATCCCATGGATTCTGTCATCTCCCGAAGAGAAGAGGATAGATGTGTATTGAACCGGCAATAGGCATTTCAAAGGAAAGGAGAAGCCTTTTGAACTGGGGAAACAAAAGGGGGGGCTAGCATCTGGGTTTTGTCACGGTAGACAGCAATAAACAAAAGGGTCCTAACTTCCTCTTTCCCACGAGATGGATGATACGAGAGGAAGGATGGGGGGGACTGACCAAATGGGGATTAAGGGGGGTTAAAACGGGAACTCTTTATAAGGGTTTACATCGTGGAAATATTAAGCCCTGTCTCATTTCCTACAACCGAGCATGTCATAGTAAAGATTTCTTTTGGACTAAAACCCTGGCTCCAAGAGTTTTTGTCTTCCTAAGACGTGGTTTGGGGTGGATCCTGACACTGTAGCTAGCACAAATGTCCCTCCAATTATTTTCATTTGTGAGAAATGAACAATTGCCACCATATCCTCCTTAATATGCTCGAGGACTTCAGCACTTATAATGGGGTGAGCTCTGAGCTCCATTATTTGCCCCAGCTCCTGCCCACCCAGCAGTTCAAAAACATGGAAATGCAAGTAGATTAATAGGTACCACTTCAGTGGGAAGGCAACAGCATTCCATGTACCTTTGATGTATAGCCATGTTGGCCACATGAATATGGAAATTATCTTTGGACAATGCTGGCTCCCTCGGCCAAGAAACGAGATGAACACTGTGCCCTAGAGTCAGACATGACTAACAGGAAACCTTTACCTTTACTCTGAAGTAAAGTCTTTACAGTTATAATTTCACTGAATGCGGTGTTCTTCCTACTCGGTAATCAGACTGTATTGTAAGAAATGCCAAACTCTCTGAAATTCCACTGCTGATGTATGTATGTATGTATACATTTATTTATTTATTTATTTATTTGATACAATGGCCAATCCCATTGTCAATGTAAAAATTATGAAAGTTGTGTTTAAAGTGTGAACGTGGTAGGATTAAGCTGTGATTATCTCATAATAAGTAACTACAAGATAAACTAGGTGAGCATTAAGAGTCAACACTGACTTGATGGCTGATAATCCATGAAGATAATAAACAGCAAATTGTTACTAAATACTTTTCAGAAGTTATTCTGGAGAGGATATCTAAAATGTCTTTGTACCACATAAAGACATTTTCAACTGTGCCAAAACTTACATAAAACTCTGTTCCCTTGCTCTCTTCAGATCCACTTCTAGTCGTTGAGGTTTTTGTCTGAAGAATCTGGAAAAGCCAAAATACATTAAAAGTCAGGGATATATTTCTATAACAGCCCACTCACTTCCACACACTTTCCTCCCACTCACCCTGGGCTTCTTCTCCTCTTATTATGACATGAAATATTTCTAGGTAATGCACACTCAAAAGATTCCTCAGATGCTAGATTGCGTACCTGATGGGAACGTATCTTGAAACTTAAATCGTGGCCTGCTGGTTCCTTGTGGCCCACATGCATCTTAATGTTTTCAGGATGCCTGGAAACCTGCAAGTTCTGTGAAGAATAAAAAACATAAAATAAATTGTGAATCAGATGTTTGCTTGATAAATTTTCCTTCATTAAGAAAATTTCCTTAAGGATATACAAGGAGAAGAATTACATGAATTTGTTTTCCATAGGTTTTCCATAAATTCTCTATGATATCAGTGTAAAGAGGATATTAGTTTAATCTTCCTCTTTAAGAGAAGAGTCTGGAGTGTAGACAAGCATATTTCTGCATATTAAAATCCATACATGTCAGTATCTGCACACACATGTCCAACTCCCAATTTACTGCTTTCGTTATTCAATAGAGGAAATAAATATTATTTATGCTGGAGTAGAAAAAGAAATATCTAGCTTTAATTTGTTTAGGAAATGTAAAACACAGTATCTGACACAAAATACGAACCATCTAAATTTTATGTCACTGTTATTGGTATTGTATGTGGCCAAAGAAACTAGCTAATGTGGCAAAGAAGAAACCAACCAAGAATTAGCATGAACTCCAATTCAAAACAGTTTCCAGAAGTGGGCCCAGAATTTTCAAGAAGGGGGGGAGGGGCCTGGCTGAGGGCTCTGTGGAGCCTCAATATTATTCTCAGCAAGCTCTTCAACACCCCTCTCCTCCTCCTCTGAATCGTCCGACCCAACTGCCGAACCCACAGGCTGACCCTGAATCACAACAACATCCAACCCACAGGCTGCCAGTTTGATACCCCTGCCATTTAACAAATTAATTTTAGTTCATACTTTTTCATTTTATAAATAAATCTCTCTTGCTAAACAGTTTTATCAAGCAACATTACCAGAAACTGTGTCCACATTTTGTCATGTAAGCTTCTTCAATCATATCAAAGCAGATGGGGCTTGAAAAGGAAAGAAAAGCATATAAATACTGATGAAGGTTTATAAACAAACATCCTTTCTTTTAATGGAAGAGGCAGAGAGAAGGGAATGAACCCAATAGTTGATTAAACATTTGTTACACACCACCAGCATTGAGAAGCCTCTACGAATCTCTTAACAGAAAGCCCAGAGACCAAACGCCAGTCATTTATATGACTTAAAATCTAAAGAAAAATCTAGAAAAATATGCGGACACTTAAAAGATATGATACAGAAGACATTTAAATACACATCCAAGTAACAAATTATTTCTTCATGTATGTACCTGGAAAAAGTGATTGATAGAAGTTATCTCAGGTACCACACTTTTAATTTAAATAGGAAAATGGTTAAAAATGAGGAAATTGATGCTTTCTAAAAAGTAATTAAATTATTTTTAATTTAATTTTAATATTATTTAAATTATGGCAGAAAACACATCCAAGCAAGATACTTCTTTTGCATAACAAAATATATTAAAAACAACCCCATTTTCCAGCTCAATGTCAAGAACTAGTTGAAATGATATTGTTGCCATTACGGAAACTTGATGGGATGAAACCCAGAAATGGAACACACAGCTAGAGGGATTTAAATTATTTAAAAGAAATAGACCAAATAAGGAGGGACGCGGTGGCTCAGTGGATTAGGACGCTGAGCTTGTCGATCAGAAGGTCGGCAGTTTTGCGGGTCGAATCCCGAGTGCCGCGTAGCAGAGTGAGAGCCTGTTACTCGTCCCAGCTTCTGCCAACCTAGCAGTTCGAAAGCACGTAAAAATGCAAGTAGAAAAATAGGGACCACTACGGTGGGAAGGTAACAGCGTTCCGTGCGCCTTTGGCGTCTAGTCATGCCGGCCACATGACCACGGAGACGTCCTCGGACAAGCGCTGGCTCTTCGGCTTTGAAACGGAGATGAGCACCGGCCCCTAGAGTCGGAAACGACTAGCACGCATGTGCGGGGGAACCTTTACCTTTTACCTTTACCTTTTAGACCAAATAAAAGAGGAGGTAGAGTTGCTCTCTTATGTAAGAAATGACTACATCTCTACAGAAATAGAGCACAACAATGATGAAAACTATCTTGAATGCATTTGGGTCAATATAAAAGGGGGGGGGAATGACATAGCCATAGATGTATACGATGGGCCACCCAACCCAGAGGTAATAGATGAACTTTTTGTTAGTCAGTTAACTTAGGTATGTAGGAAGCACATCACAATAGTAATAGGGGACTTTAATTACCCTGACATCAACTGGGAGACAAACTCTACACCAAGTGGAAGATCAAACAGATTCCTGACAAACCTAGCAGACAACTTTGTCTCCCAAAAAGTAGAGAAGGGAGCTAGGGGGGTCAGCCATATTGGACTTAATTGTCACTAACAGAGACAAGCAATAGAACGCAGTCAAACTACAGTCTTGGACTTTAAGAGAGCTAATTTCAATAAACTTAAGAGAGAGCTTGGGGAGGATTCCATGGACAAGAATCCTCAAGGAGAAAACAACTCAAGAAGCTTGGGAAATTTTGAAAAGTTGGTCTCTGACAAAGATGTCTTAAAGAAGCCTGTCTGTTAACTTTAAAGCCCGTTTAAGTGCATAGTGAAGTGGTAGTTCTATGATCTTATGTGAATTTAAACCACTTTTGATCTTTAAAAAGGGGTGTAGGCTTTGGGCCAACATGGGGCTCCTGAAAGCTTTGGGTGCAATTCTTAGAACTATCTAGAACAGACATGTCAAACTCGCAACATCACGTGACGTCACACAACGTATTGGGACAGTTTTGCCACTGCTCAAGAATAATAGAGAGGGACTTCATCTGTATTAATTTCAAACTATAAAACATGCCACTTTAGTAATTTGATTTAACTTATATTTCTCCGTCTTTGGAATAGGAACTTTCCTTTTCAAGCTTTCCAAACTGATCGACATTACCACATTTTGCATAGTGCATTCCCCTCGGTCAGAAACTGTCGGCCCTTTTTTAGACTTTTACTTTTATTTTAAGCTTTTATTATCCCCTGCCTGCTGCAGCTGACTCTGATCCCCATCTTCCAGGAAGCAGCCACTCCCCCACCTTCAACGACACCGCCCAAACTGCATGCACCCCTTTCACTGCAGAACTACTGTTGTTGCTGCTGGCATGCATTGGCCTGTCTACCGCTTCCATGTCTCCCTTGCTAGGCCACCGGTCCCGCCCCCTGCCACAGTCTCAATGGAAGCAGGGTGTTTGATTCCTTGAGAGAAGAGGCCAGGGCTGGAAAAGCCCTGGCCGGGTAGAGGAGTACATGCACGCTCTTCTTCTTGAGGTGTTTCTCTCTGAACGCTTGTACTTCCACATTGCCAGACCATGCGTGAAGGTGCACACGGGCTTATCTCAGGAGAGGAAATGTCCACGTGGGAGGTGGGAAAGTTTATGACACTTCCGCCCTGCCCCCTGCCTCGCCTCACCCCACAGGATGAGCTTTCTGCCCATCGCCCCACCCACCAGAGACCCCCTGGATCTCCCCCAGTCCTGCTCAGCCCCCACAGGCGTCCCTCCCCACAAGCAAGGTGGCCATGCCCACCCCAGCCACGCCTACCCAGTCTGCTGTGACCACTGTATCCATTCCCATACAATGGGCCATGCCCACCCAGCATCCGGCAATAAATAAGTGGGTTTGGGCTTGCAGTTTGGGCACTCGGTCTCTAAAAGGTTCGCCATCACTGCTCTAGTGCATCAATATCTTCTCAATACTATCTCCCTTCCCAGAACTTAATGTTTTAGTCCTCTTTGTTTACAAAATAGCTTATGAACATTTGCTTTAAGATTGATTTCACTGAAATTTAAGTTTTAAAAAATAAATTAAGGCTAATAGTTCAAAACTACACATTGCTGCAATATTGCTTTGGTTAATTGTTCAAAGAAAACAAAAATATAAAAGTTTAATATGAAAGTGTATGTTAAAAACCCATTGATGATTCTTGTTCTCCCGATATAGCATGACAAAACATCATGAAGCCAAAAATACATATCTCCTGTGGTACTAATTCACCAAATTATTATCTGGTTTAAAATGAAATTTAATCTGAAAAGAAATCAGACTAGCAGTTATATCTTTATTTAAATCCATTCTGGAAATTAATGTATTTTCAAAGCAGAAATTAATCATTAATCAAATCCAGAAAACCTTTCCTTAAGGTTGACATCTTTGTCTAAGAACTTTTAATTTTAAGGAAGGACTTGAAGGAAGTTTTTTTTTAAACAAAATAACTGGTTGCTTTAATGTCTGTTCTTGGTAAATTTGTAGAGAATATTACTAAATGTAAAGTAATTAAATACAAAATTGCACATAAAATAACAAATCTTCTTAAAGAATAAACTTTTTCTGCAAAATAAGTTATATTTGTTTTAAAGTTCTTTGCTAAGTGTTTAGAACAATAAGCAAAGGATTCCAGAATACAGAAAAACAGAGTTGGAAGGGTCTTCTAGTCCAGTCTCCTGCTCAAGAATGCTACCTTATACTACTCTAAAAAAATGGCTATCCAATCTCTTCTTTAAATCCTCCAGTGATGGAGCATCAAAATTTCTTGAGGCACGTCAGTCAACTGATTAATAGTACATACAAATTAGAGGAAGGGGAACTAAGATGGAATGTAAGTAAGGATAAAGACTTTCACACTACAGCAAAACTTTCTAGAGTAGACCTTCTACAATTGGTAGATCTGGTGATGGCTAATCAGAAAAAAAGATACTAGGTTTGTGATAGATGACTTGATACAGATGCTAACAGTACAGCTACTATGCAGATGTTTTCACTTGTAGATCATTGCAAAATAAACCTATAATAAATTTTGTAACATATTATAATTCTATGATTCAACATTAATAGTCATCAGCTCTGGTTACACAATGTCGAAACAGATCCAGAAAGGGGCAACTTAGTTGTTTTAACCTAGGTGGAATAACTATCCAAGGAAGAAAATAAATGGGGAAAAAAGATTTCAGTACATACTATAGATACACAGAATCATGCATGTTGAAGAGAAGTTACATAGGATTAATTCTTTTATTTAGGTCCTGTAACATTAAAATCCAAACCATCCAATAAAACTAAATAGTTTCAGGTCAGATAAAATAATTCTTCATTTAGGTCATGGCTAAACTGTGAAATTGGATATCACAAGACATAAGGATGGCCAGCAATCTAAATGTTTTAAAAGGAGGTTACATAAATTTATGAAGAATAACCAAGTAGGCAGCTGGTCAAAGTGCTTTTATCCTATTTAGCATAGAAATAGTGTTCAGCCTTGTCTATCCCTCCTCCACTAGTCCCCAGAAGACTGTTAAGCATATTTGCTGATCAGGGACTTGGGGACCTAAATTAAAATGTCTATTCTATGAATTAAAAGATTTCTTTAATAATAATAATTTATTAAATTTACATTGCCCAACTCACATACTGTTTTAGAAAAAAAAAGACAAGTCTGAGACACATTCCTTGCACAAGCATCTTCTGTAAGGAATGTAGATTAAAGCCTCTGTTGTCAGGGATAGTTCAAGAAGTCCTACTGATTGGTTTTGCTGAAATAGTGCTCTAAGGCAAACAGGCTGAATTAATTGGTGAAGCACTATAAACCCACCACATGATTCTATGCCAATTTCAGAAAAGAGAACGGATAATAGAAATGTCTGAAAACACCATTTTTCTTACCGTCACTCAATAATCAAAACAGAATCCTGCTGCCAACACAGAAATTCCAGTCCTGGTCAATTTGTAATAATCTGATTTTAGGAAAATGCAGGGCAGCTGAAACCTTAACGTCTACTAGAAAAATCAACTTCCAAAATGTCAGAATGTATGACTTTCTTCCATTCAAAGAGAATACATCTCTTCTTCTTCCTCCTCCTCCTCCTCCTCCTCCTCTTTTGCAAACCTATATGCAACCAGCAGAGTGACTAAGAATCCTGTTTCCCTATGTAGTTACAAACAGCAAAGCGCTCTTGTGTCACTGCATATCAAGTCTACTAGCATATCAAGTCTACTACATACATATGAAGTCTACTACATATCAAGTCTACCCCCCACACCCACCCACCCACCCCCACCTGCCAATCAGCTAATTTTAAATCGCAGGTGTGCATGTGTGTGTGAGAGAAAATTATCAAATCCAGAGCTTAAATCTTACAAAGTTATCAAATCCATAGCTAAAATCTTACATCAATCACGAATTCGCTGAGTGATCATTCCCTTCTCTCTTCTACGCCCCAATATTTTGATGTGGGTCACATATTTCCCATGCATGGACAGGAGCTAACGCTCCTCCTACATCAGGGGTCTTCAAACTTGGCCCTTTTATGACTGGTGGACTTCAACTCCCAGAATTCCTCAGCCAGGCACACTGGGTGAGGAATTCTGGGAGTTGAAGTCCACCAGTCATAAAAGGGCCACGTTTGAAGACCTACATAATCCCAGCAACACCGAGCTACGAGGCACCACCGTAGGCCAGTATTAAGAACCAGGGGGAGGGTGGCGCTTGGAAGAGATGCCTAGATCTACAGCAACCCGAGTCCTTGCTGCGACTGCACCCCCAGCCTCACCCCACGACCACCCCGCAGCCCTGCTCTCCCCCCACCCCCCAAAAAACACAACAACAACGGGAGTAGCAGCACCTCCCCCACCCGTCCCGCGCCACTCACCATACGAAATCGTTGCTTTTGTCCTCGTAGGAATTCAGAAGGCCGTTGCAAAGCGGAGTCAGTAGCGGCCTCTTCCTGGCGCCACTGCCGCTGCTGGCTGTGCTACTGCCGCTCCCGACTCGGGTCCCCGCCAGGCGAGAAAGGCCCCCGCCGCAGGAGGAGGAGGAGGATCCAGACACAGCGGCCGCCACCAACACGGGTCGCGAAGGCACCGCTGATGTGCCCGTCGCCATCGCCATCGCGGTGCCCAAGCAGGCCGAGGTGGTGACCGAGGAGGTCGAGGAGGAGCCCGGAGGGGCCGCAGCACCCGGCCCGGCCGGAGGGTGCTGCGGCGATGGCCTGCTTCCGGACATTGCCGAGGCCTGCCTGGGCCAGCTACGGCGGCGAAAACGAGCCTTTCCTCCTCGCGAATCAACGCATCGCTTCCCCACCACCGCCACACACGCAAACACGCAAACACACACGCACACACACAGACAGACCAAGTGCGGGCAGAGAGGAACAATAAGGCTTCTACAGAGAAAATACAAACTCTCACCGTCGTCCCGCCTCAGGAAGCCAGTTCGCCGAATCTGATTGGTTCCCAGACTCCCGCTGGCTGTCCTCCTCCCTATCCGAAAGCAAAAGGGGCGGGGAAATACCTCCCGCTTGTCGAAATTTACCAAGACGCATCCTGCACTTCGGAGGCGGGACTAACAACGACGCATGCGCCGCTGAAGAACCTCCTTGCTCCCTCTATGGCAGGGGTAGGCAACCTTGGCTCTTTTATGGACTTCAACTCCCAGAATTCCTGAGTCCGTGAGTCATAACCGATTGTGGGGTTCGCCTTCCTTACCGACAACGTCGTGCGAGGAAGCGATTGAACTGTCGTCGGCAAACTCCTCAATTTCCAAAACCCTAGTCCTACGTAGGTTCAGTTTGCGCGGCTGCAGCCTTCAGACACCTAAAATTTCCGATTATGACTTGGGTTTGGCCTTCGTTCTGTGGTCCCGCTCAACTATTGCCTTCATTAGATGGAGAAGGACATCAATTTCTGGGGGAAGGGGTGGTGGTTGTTGTTTTCATAAAATGCCTTTGGGGGCTACTAAACAAGTTGGCACTTTTTCCCTTTGGAGATCAGTTAGATTTCTGCATATTTATTGGCAAACCACCTGTTTTAACAAAACTCAATTATTATCAAATTGGCCAGGTTTTACAGTTTTAGTGTGCAATAGCCATTGACATTGCATTGTCTGCTGATTATGTCTGTCTTTTCTTGCAACAGCTGAAACCTTTGGTTTTAGCAAGAGAGAAACGTAACTGAGATGGAATACCAGGATATAGCCCAAATCTGCAAAGATAAGGTCAGGAAAGATAAGGCTAAGAACGAACCCAAACTTGCAACAAACGTCAAAGATAATTTTTAAAAAAGTTATTTCAACATATAAATAACAAGAAAATAGTCAAGGAAACAGTCCACTAAAGAGAAAAGATGGCAAGAAAGTTAATATGCAGTAGAGAGAAGGCAGAGCTGCTTAACTCATTCTTTGCATCAGTCTTCACACAAAAAGAAACTATATGTAAAGTCCTGCCTCAACCAAGAAAGCAGAACTCTTGAAGCAGGCAGTTTGAAAAGGACCTTTCATTGAGAGATAGTGATAGCAAGAGAGCAAAGCAAGATCTAAAGTTTTCCTGCACAAATTGCTACATTAAAACTTTTCACAAAACCCCACCCCATAGCCCAACTGTCCAGTTTGTGTTTGTCCAATCCACAGTGCAAAGTTGTTATGGGAACTGGAGCTGATAAGGGACGGTTACCAGGCGCTTCACCAGATCTCACAATTGACTGGAGATAAGACAGATGGCCCCTGGGACATTCCATTCTCCTTCTCACACCAAAGTTGAAGAAGAACAATACAGAGGAAGTATAGCCCGAAGCCCCCTCCCAGTGGCTACAAACTTCCTCCCTCCCACCATAATTACAGAGCCCCAAAAAAGAAAGATTGAAGGAGTTTCTGACACTATAGTCCAACCTACCGAAAACTAACCATAAAAGACAGACTAGGAAAAAAATTAAGCAAGAAAATGGTTAGAGAATACCTATCTCATCTTGACAAATATAAATCACTGGGACCTGATGGTTTACATCCCAGAGTTCTTAAGGAGCTGGCAGATGTTATTGCAGATGCAATATGTGATATCTTTCAAAAATCCTAGTTGGAAACTGATCAAAGAGAGAAGCAACCTGGAACTAAGAAGAAATTTCCTAACAGTGAGAACAATTAACAAGTGGAACAGCTTGCCTCCAGTAGTTGTGGGTACTTCATCAGTGAAGTTTTTTAAGAAGAGACTGGACAGTTACTTGTCTGAAATTGTATAGGGTCTCTTGCTTGAGCAGGGGGTTGAAGACCTTCAAGGTCCCTTCCAACTCTTCTGGTAGATTGATAGTACTGTCTTCCTCAACTGGGACTGAGTCATCAGCTTCTTACAGCCGGATATGTTTGGAATAATTCAGAGGCTATGAGCATCCATAGTGAAGGTGTATTTTTTTACCCCTTCTATGAAAAGCTATGTATATGTGACTCTAAACTCAAAATAAAATCTGCAGGCCCTACTGGTGGAGGATAAGAGATGGACAAACTTTTCAGAAGGAAGGGTTCTCACAGTGTCAAAACTTGTTCCGTCTGTCACATTCCTGAGAAGAACAGCCTTGTGGTCCTTAGATTAGGGGGTTGTGATATTGAAACAGCAACTGTTCGTCCACAACATGGGTATCAAACTTGATCATATCATGTGTTGTATACTGACTTTTTTTTTGCATTTGCGGAGCCGGGTCAGTGTGGCCTGTGTGGGACACATCTGTTCTGTACCAGCCTGCTACCGGCCCTGCAGAAAAGACAGGGACAACCCCTTTTACAAGAGGCTGGAACTAAGCCTGCCAAATTTATTAACATAAAAACATAAACAGAGCAAAGAGAGCAAACACGAACCATGAAACAGGAGCTATTCAAACGGTTGCCTTCAGCAAACCAGCCCTCCCACACATTCCCCTTTTAAACGGTTCAGGGCGTGGCTTCTCTCTGCCTTCTTCCAAGGTGCCCCATTGCCTTCCTCTGTTTACTTCTGATTGACTGCCTCCTGCGTCAGGCATCCTTGAACAGGGCCAGCTGTGGGTCATCTTCATCCACGCTGTCAGGCTCACACAGTTGGGTCTGTGTCGTGACCAGATGGGAGGGGCCTGGCTGAGGGCTCTGTGGAGCCTCAATATTATTCTCAGCAAGCTCTTCAACACCCCCCTCCTCCTCTGAATCGTCCGACCCAACTGCCGAACCCACAGGCTGACCCTGAATCACAACAACATCCAACCCACAGGCTGCCAGTTTGATACCCCTGCTCCACAACAATATTCACACTGTTGAGGTATTTTAATTGAAAGATCCAGTGATTGGCAGTTGATAGCCAATTGTGTTCAGCTTGATTTCAGCTGCTCAAATGTATCATGTCTATCCACTAGTGTTCTTAGTAAAAGGAGATTTCCATGGCAGATGACATTGTTACTTTCTATTACCATTCTCTGGATTATGATTTAGTGCACCATCTTTTTTTAAGTTATGACTCCTCAGCTTTCTTAGTCTCAAAAATAAAGCACCCTCAAGTTTCTCTCGCACCACTCTTGAAATTGCTTTTCCTTTTCTCTTTTTCCTTTTTTTTGGGGGGGGTGTATCTTTTTTGTTGTTTTAGTTCATTTAGTTCATTTCCCAGAAACTTCCTTAGTCTCTGCTTCCTGGCTGTTGTTGCTTCTCTTACCATTAAAACTTTTTATTCCTAATATTTCTGTCATTATGCCATGTCCTATACTCTGAAACAATAGAGAATAGGTCTTGATTTTTTCAGCTATTTGAAAAGTGTTAATTGTGTCTCCATCATTTTTAAAAATCTCAATTATATTCAACTCTTTAAATTCTAAGAATTTAGAACCATCGTTTGGAAACAGTGCTGATGTAGGCTAAAATTACATTTTGTCTTATTTGGGAGCACATCATCTGCACAGTCCTTCCCAACAGCCTTGTGGCGGGGAATCTCCCTGAAAGATCTAACTCAGGTCACACCACAGGCAAGGAAAGGCTGTCTGAATTCAGTGAGGTCCCAGGAGTTCCCAACTACCTTCAGACTATGGCCCATAACTGTTGGGCATGGAAGTCTGAGCACTTTCCTAATAAGGCATCCCTTCCCTTCCACATAGGCCTTGTTATGCTAGCAATGCTGCAGTCAATCAATCAATTAATCAGAATAGACCTTGAAGGGATATTGGAGGTCTTCTAGTCCAACCCCCTGCTCAGACAGAAGACCATATACCATTTCAGACAAGTGATGAGCAGTCTTTTCTTTAAAACCTCCAAAAACTTCTGACAGCCAGTTGTTCCACTGGTTAATTGTCCTGGCTCTTAAGAGGTTTCTCCTGAATTCCAGGTTTTACTCTATTGTAAAATAAAGTGATGTATAGTGTTGTGACAATTGTACCACTACCTACAGAAATTGAGGCATTTTTAAACTGCCTGTACTGCTTGTAAGCATGTTCATGAGACATTGTTTAATCTCATTGTAGTCCTTACTGCATTGGCAAGCCGTTTAGCCATTGTTTAATCTTATTGTAGTCCCTACTACAATGGCACGTCTGTAAAGGTCGATTAATGTCATTCTAGCCACCTTGAATTTATAGCATTATTATTTATTATTTTTTGTTATTATTTTATTATGGTTGTTGGGAGTGACTCATAAGTCTTGACTGCTGTTAAGCTTATTAAGGGGTATTATAGTCTGATCCTAGGAGGAAGGGGTGTTATGTATTGGGCTGGGGGGATTACACCACGTGCGTTGCTGGAGAGCTAACGGCTCTCCAGCAACCCAGGCAGGCTGTCTCCGGTCCTGCAGTTGGTCAGCCCCAGGCAGCAAACATGGGTTCAAACCTATTGGCTGCCACCTTAGGGCTAGGCTATATGTTGTGGCTGGGTGCAGCCCAAGCTCAAGTACAGTTCCAGCAAGAATAAAAGAATGACTTTCTCTGTACTCAGCCTTGTGTCTTCATTCCTGTTCTTTGCCTTGTGATTCTCGTGTCTTTCTATTATATTTCTCTGTGTTGTTCTCTTCTCCTAACTCTCTTTCTTCTAATTCATCTTCATTGCCTAGGGTGCTGCTAGAAAAACTCTTCTGCTTTGTCAATCGTATCTAGCCTGTATCTTTTTCTTGCCAGGTCACCAGAATCGCTTCTGGCATCAGCCACCTAAAATTGATGTTCTGTTTTATTAATTTCGATGTGATATGTTGGTAGGGCCTTCTCAGGCCTCTTACCCTTCTGGGAACTTGTTTGAGAACAGTTAGTTGTTTGCCTCCCATGGCATCACCTCTTCTATGGATCTTTGCCCTGCTGGGCTTAATTCCACCGATGAGGCTTGGATTATCTGCCTTCTTCCAGTCCCAACTGTTGTTAGATTTGGGATGCTTGTCATCTTTCGAAATGACGTCAACCAACCCTCCCACTTATGCACAATCTTTGTCTTTCCCTCCACCACACCTGGAGAATTTATTATTCTTCCAAGGTTATAGTCACTAGTGCCTTATATCTTAACAATGATATATTTTCTAATTTTATGGGAATAGTTTGAAATACAAAGAGTATTTTCGGTAAGATGTTCATTTTAATTGTAGCTATTCTTCCCAGCATTGAAAGTTGAAGATTTTTCCAATTTTCTAAGTCTAGTTTTATTTGTTTTAGTAACTTTACATAGTTATCCTCTTTTATTGTTGGACATCTTGCTATTAAATAAATTCCCAAATACTTAACTTTTTTAACTATTTGAAGGTTTTTTTTTTTTCAAGTTGCATTTTCTGTTTTTCTTTTAAGTTCTTTATTATTTATTAGCAAACCTGCATTTGTATTCATTTACAAATAGAATATGTTCTTAAAATTTAATTTGAAATGTATTGGTGTTGAAATAATTAGTGCACACATATACCTAAAACCAGTTTATTACATTTGGCAATTGTACTAAAAAAATTGTCAACCAATATAATTCATTTAATTTGAAATCAAGTAAAAATTGATTTAAATTATTTTATTAAAACAATGGTAATTCTTTTATAAGAAGTTGGCTCAAACAAAATGAAATTTAATGACATTGTGCATTGTGCATGTTTCCTCAAAAAAATCTTAATTAGGGTTTTCTGACAAAAATAATATTTTCTACATAATCTGGAAAGATATATATTTGATAGAAGATGAATAGTGAAAAAAATAGGTTTCTCAGATGAAAAGCCAGCAGTGTTAAGTTACTGTTAACCCCAAATTATACACTCACACATACTTACACACACAGACACACACACACACACACACACACACACATACAAACACAGGACAGTTATACAAAGAAAATATAGCTAAATGTTACTGATTATTGCTGTTTTTAAAAATATGGGAAGTGGGTCAGAGAAGTTTAGTTAAAAAAATAGTGGACATGGTATATTATGTGTAACTATTTTACACCACACTGAAGAAGCTTCTTGAATGAGAAGCAAAATGTTTTCAAGGAAAAAAAATATTTTTATTAATTTATTTATTTTAATTCCATTTATATCCCGCCCTTCTCCGAAGACTCAGGGCGGCTTACAAGCTTAGCAGTAGCCTTCATTCTATGTATATGCCTGCTTATTAGGACTCCCCCCCCCAAGCGGCATTATTACAAAGTCAGCTTATTGCCCCCAACAATCTGGGTCCTCATTTTACCTCCCTCGGAAGGATGGAAGGCTGAGTCAACCTTGAGCCTGGTGGGATGCGAACCTGCAATAATTGCAGGCAGCTGGTGTTACTTAAGGAGGCATTAGCCCACTGCTCCACCAAGGCTCTGACAAAAGTGATGATTTGGCAAAGGAAAAAAGCTAGAATAAGACTCAAGAAGAATGGAGTTTAGACCATCTTATTGAAATCTGAAACAGAATGTACTTAAATAGATAAGATGTGTATGTTGAATACAATCTTTTTTAAACTTGGTTTTTTAACTTTTGTATTTTTGGTTTTTAATTACCCTGTAAACCCCCCTGAGTCCTCCGGGAAAGGGCGGTATATAAATGTAACAAAATAAATAAATAAATAAATAAATTGTGAATGCTTTCTTTTGCATTCCTTAAATACCATATTTATTCTATCTTATCCGAAGAGACCTTGAGTATTTTTATGGTTATCAATGTAACAGGAAGATAAGGAAGAATGCTTTGGAAGCATAAGAACATAATTGCATTTCTAAATGTTCTACGGTAATTAATAATAATAATAATAATAATAATAATATAAAGTTGGAAGGGACCTTGGAGGTCATCTAGTCCAACCCCCTGGTCAGGCAGGAAACCCTATACCATTTCATTCAAATGGCTGTCCAGTCTCTTCTTAAAAACCTCCAGTGTTGGAGCATTCACCACCTCTAGAGGCAGGTTGTTCCACTGGTTAATTGTTCTAACTGTCAGGAAGTTTCTCCTTAGTTCTAGGTTGCTTCTCTCCTTGACTAGTTTCCATCCGTTGCTTCTTGTCCTGCTTTCAGGTGCTTTGGAGAATAGTTTGACTCCCTCTTCTTTGTGGTAGCCCCTGAGATGCAAAGGAATAGTGCATTGCAGAGGAATCTGATTTGTGATGTGTGCCATGTGTTCAAGTAATGTAGCTTGAAAAATAATGGCAGTTGCATATATACATATGGTATGGTGATTTCTTCAGTCAACAAATTATGAAGCCCACCACACCTCATAGAACTACAATATGCCACTGAGGTGCTCATCTGGATATTATATAGTATGAATAATATTTACCTTAGAACATTAGCATACTTGAACAAAACAACTGGAGTCATTTGAGATTTTATAGGCTCTTCAACTCAAGCTATCAGACTTCACAGCAGGACATGACTCAATTAATTTAGAATCCTTTTTGCACACAAAAATAAAACTATATATACAACAGATGAAAGACCCTTTGCAATGTAAAAATTGTTGATGACAAGTGTTCATTGGTTATGAAGCTCATGTTGTAATGCCATAGTCCATTAGGAAAACAGTATGTCACTCGGTTCAAAAAAGCCCAAGTCGTTCTGGAAAACCAAAATTGTAAAGACTTGGTGACATATTTCCAGTTTGTTCATTTGGTCATTTTGATGTTAGTAACATGAGGAGCAGCAGAAATGAGAGAAAGGTGTACACCAAGATGGGATGGGATGGGATGTTTCAGGCCCTTCTTTAAGGCTATCTCAAGCTATTCATTCACATATTGCTGCGATTCTTCTATGGATTCCTAGAGCCATTCCTCCAGGGATGCTCATCTGAGGTTTTTTTCAGAAATGTTTGTAGCCATGCTTGCATATCTTCTGGGTGCAATAAAACTATGCTTTCTCAAACTTGCTAAAGATATTTGAAGCCATCCATCCATCCTTTCTTTCAGAGGAAGCAGATCCTATCCAAATCACTCTCCTTCCTCTTATCCTCTCCATTTCCTCTTTCTTAGTTTTTCTCGAGACTCGAACTTTTGTAGATGTTGAATGGCTGTAATAGATGCTTCAATCCATTCTTTCACATCTAAATCACATGTTTTTGGCCCTTCCTCTTGAAGGTGATTTATGGATACTTCCAACCAGCCATTCACATCCTCCGCGGATGACTCAGCACGTCCCTCTTGAAGGTTGATCAGGGATGCTTTTAGCCATTCTGCCAAGGTCTCTCCTGACAGTTTAGCAGAATCTTCTTTCAGCTTTTCCAGAGTTTGCTGAAGCCACGTCAGTACATTTTGCCTGGCTTCTTTGGATTTTTTGATTTTGAGGCTGTCTACTGAAGCTTTAAGCCATTGCTCTTTTAGTTGATATCCCACCGTTTGAGGCTTCATTTTTTGAAGAGCTTCTGAGTCGTCTTCTCTAATGACTGCACTTGTTTGGCAGGCACTCACAGAGCCACTTTTGTATTCGCTGCTATTAGGTGATACCATCTGGAGGTTGTCCATCGATGACATGCAGCAGCCCTTCCTCAGTTGCTTCTCTCTAGAAAAATCAGAAGGTTAGATGTGAATGTGCACCAACAACAAAGCATTCTTAGTTAAAAATAATTGGAACTGATTTATAACTGATGATTTCCTGATTTATCAGGAAACTCACTGTAGTATATAAATATTGTTGGGTAGCGGGGGGTTGGGGGTTGAAAGATCTCTCCTATAGATACCTTCCCGACTAACTCTTAGATTTGTATATGTAAAAGTGTAATGAATCCTAATTCGTTCCCCCCCCCCCAGGTTAAGGGGAATTTAAGGTCTTTCCAAGATTTCTAAGTTAAAGAGAAATTATTATGAAATTCTGGAACAGGAATTCATGGTGGCTATCTAACAAATTCCTCACCTGCACAGTTTTTCCTCATACGCTCTGCAGAGCATCTCTTTCTCATCGGTTAGTTCAATATTTTTGAACACGAGCATCTCAGCCTTCATTCGGAGCTCTTCATTCTCTGATGACATTTTTGAAATCAATGTTATCTTTCTGTAAGTTACAAGGACCACAGAGAAATTAGCCCACGTGATTTTTTCCTTGAATTATTAAGTGTAACTACATTCTTAATTATTTTTACATTCCATTATATCTGTTGCTCTTCTCTTATTCACTAATACATAGATATAAAAGAATGGAATATTTCTTTTATCCATTATATCTGGGCTCAGGGCTCCAACAAATAAATCTGAATTTGAAAGAAAACGTCAGGATTGCTATGTAAATACGTATTTCTTACCTATAAAGTTCATCGTTAAGGTCATTAATTTCTCTTAGGAGATCTTTTCTTTCTTCACTGTATTTCAGACACTTGCGGTTGACACTCTGATACTCTTGTCGGAGGTTCTCTAGTTGTACAGACTCATCTGAACTACTTTTTCTGTAAAATATCAAGAGCAGAGGGAAATTAGCCCACTTAGGGTTTTTTATTTGAGTCATAAAACTTGTTTAAAGTTAAAACTAATTGAAATAACTGATATTTTGTTTACAATACAATTTTTATAATTTTAATTAATGTAGTTTTTGCTATTTTATTAAAACAGCTACCAAGCTCTTCTTACAGGAACAAATGCTGCAATTATTTACTGGGTACTTTGGAAATGCTCAGTAAAAGTGATGAAGCAGTAAATCTACCTCTGTTATATTCTAAAGGGGTTTGATTAGCTCCTTCAGCATTAAAGTTAAGATTGCTATATTTAGGAGTTTGATTAGTACAAGTTAATGGTTGTCCTTTCAGTATCTAGCATTTGACAATCCATTATTATCACCAAGGAATCTTCAGATCTTAAAGACATTTTTTTTCTTTTTTCTCTTACATACTAAAACAGGCACAAGCCAATTCAAAACAATTTCCAGAAGAGTGGGCCCAGAATTTTCAAGAAGTTATCACAATGGACACTTGGGAAAAGATCTGGGTTAGAAATGTAAAATTTACACAGGCCCAAAATTTAAGAGAGAATTTTTATAAAATGTTTTATAGGTGGCACTTAGAACCTAAAAAATTAGCAAGTATATATCCGAACTGCCAGCCCAAATGTTGGAGGTGTGGCTGTGAGGATGCAACGTATTTTCATATATGGTGTACTTGTAAAAAGGTTAAAGCTTTTTGGATTAAACTTTGGTGGAATAGGCAAAAGATATTTAAGAAAAAGATAAAGTTTTCTATCTTATTCTATCTTATCCGAAGAGACCTTGAGTATTTTTATGGTTATCAATGTAACAGGAAGATAAGGAAGAATGCTTTGGAAGCATAAGAACGTAATTGCATTTCTAAATGTTCTACGGTAATAACAATAACAACAACAACAACAACAACAACAATAATAATAATAATAATAATAATAATAATAATAATAATAATAATAATAATAATAATATAAAGTTGGAAGGTACCTTGGAGGTCATCTAGTCCAACCCCCTGGTCAGGCAGGAAACCCTATACCATTTCAGGCAAATGGCTGTCCAGTCTCTTCTTAAAAAACTCCAGTGTTGGAGCATTCACCACCTCTAGAGGCAGGTTGTTTCACTGGTTAATTGTTCTAACTGTTAGGAAGTTTCTCCTTAGTTCTAGGTTGCTTCTCTCCTTGACTAGTTTCCATCCGTTGCTTCTTGTCCTGCTTTCAGGTGCTTTGGAGAATAGCTTGACTCCTTCTTCTTTGTGGTAGCCCCTGAGATGCAAAGGAATAGTGCATTGCAGAGGAATCTGATTTGTGATGTGTGCCATGTGTTCAAGTAATGTAGCTTGAAAAATAATGGCAGTTCCATATATACATATGGTATGGTGATTTCTTCAGTCAACAAATTATGAAGCCCACCACACCTCATAGAACTACAATATGCCACTGAGGTGCTCATCTGGATATTATATAGTATGAATAATATTTACCTTAGAACATTAGCATACTTGAACAAAACAACTGGAGTCATTTGAGATTTTATAGGCTCTTCAACTCAAGCGATCAGACTTCACAGCAGGACATGACTCAATTAATTTAGAATCCTTTTTGCACACAAAAATAAAATTATATATACAACAGATGAAAGGCCCTTTGCAATGTAAAAATTGTTGATGACAAGTGTTCATTGGTTATGAAGCTCATGTTGTAATGCCATAGTCCATTAGGAAAACAGTATGTCACTCGGTCCAAAAAAGCCCAAGAGGTTCTGGAAAACCAAAATTGTAAAGACTTGGTGACATATTTCCAGTTTGTTCATTTGGTCATTTTGATGTTAGTAACATGAGGAGCAGCAGAAATGAGAGAAAGGTGTACACCAAGATGGGATGGGATGGGATGTTTCAGGCCCTTCTTTACGGCTATCTCAAGCTATTCATTCACATATTGCTGCGATTCTTCTATGGATTCCTAGAGCCATTCCTCCAAGGATGCTCATCTGAGGTTTTTTTCAGAAATGTTTGTAGCCATGCTTGCATATGTTCTGGGTGCAATAAAACTATGCTTTCTCAAACTTGCTAAAGATATTTGAAGCCATCCATCCATCCTTTCTTTCAGAGGAAGCAGATCCTATCCAAATCACTCTCCTTCCTCTTTTCCTCTACTTTTCTTCTTTCTTAGTTTTCCTCGAGACTCGAACTTTTGTAGATGTTGAATGGCTGTAATAGATGCTTCAATCCATTCTTTGACATCTAAATCACATGTTTCTGGTCCTTCCTCTTGAAGGTGATTTATGGATACTTCCAACCAGCCATTCACATCCTCCGCGGATGACTCAGCACATCCCTCTTGAAGGTTGATCAGGGATGCTTTTAGCCATTCTGCCAAGGTCTCTCCTGACAGTTTAGCAGAATCTTCTTTCAGCTTTTCCAGAGTTTGCTGAAGCCATGTCAGTACATTTTGCCTGGCTTCTTTGGATTTTTTGATTTTGAGGCTGTCTACTGAAGCTTTAAGCCATTGCTCCTTTAGTTGATATCCCACCATTTGAGGCTTCATTTTTTGAAGAGCTTCTGAGTCATCTTCTCTAATGACTGCACTTGTTTGGCAGGCACTCACAGAGCCACTTTTGTATTCGCTGCTATTAGGTGATACCATCTGGGGGTTGTCCATCGATGACATGCAGCAGCCCTTCCTCAGTTGCTTCTCTCTAGAAAAATCAGAAGGTTAGATGTGAATGTGCACCAACAACAAAGCATTCTTAGTTAAAAATAATTGGAACTGATTTATAACTGATGATTTCCTGATTTATCAGGAAACTCACTGTAGTATATAAATATTGTTGGGTAGCGGGGGGGTTGGGGGTTGAAAGATCTCTCCTATAGATACCTTCCTGACTAACTCTTAGATTTGTATATGTAAAAGTGTAATGAATCCTAATTCGTTCCTCCCCCCCTAAGTTAAGGGGAATTTAAGGTCTTTCCAAGATTTCTAAGTTAAAGAGAAATCATTATGAAATTCTGGAACAGGAATTCATGGTGGCTATCTAACAAATTCCTCACCTGCACAGTTTTTCCTCATACGCTCTGCAGAGCATCTCTTTCTCATCGGTTAGTTCAATATTTTTGAACACGAGCATCTCAGCCTTCATTCGGAGCTCTTCATTTTCTGATGACATTTTTGAAATCAATGTTGTCTTTCTGTAAGTTACAAGGACCAGAGAGAAATTAGCCCACGTGATTTTTTTCCTTGAATTATTAAGCGTAACTACATTCTTAATTATTTTTACATTCCATTATATCTGTTGCTCTTCTCTTATTCACTAATACATAGATATAAAAGAATGGAATATTTCTTTTATCCATTATATCTGGGCTCCGGGCTCCAACAAATAAATCTGAATTTGAAAGAAAACGTCAGGATTGCTATGTAAATACGTATTTCTTACCTATAAAGTTCATCGCTAAGGTCATTAATTTCTCTTAGGAGATCTTTTCTTTCTTCACTGTATTTCACACACTTGCGGTTGACACTCTGATACTCTTGTCGGAGGTTCTCTAATTGTACAGAGTCATCTGACCTACTTTTTCTGTAAAATATCAAGAGCAGAGGGAAATTAGCCCACTTAGGGTTTTTTATTTGAGTCATAAAACTTGTTTAAAATTAAAACTAATTGAAATAACTGATATTTTGTTTACAATACAATTTTTATAATTTTAATTAATGTAGTTTTTGCTATTTGTATTAAAACAGCTACCAAGCTCTTCTTACAGGAACAAATGCTGCAATTATTTACTGGGTACTTTGGAAATGCTCAGTAAAAGTGATGAAGCAGTAAATCTACCTCCGTTATATTCTAAAGGGGTTTGATTAGCTCCTTCAGCATTAAAGTTAAGATTGCTATATTTAGGAGTTTGATTAGTACAAGTTAATGGTTGTCCTTTCAGTATCTAGCATTTGACAATCCATTATTATCACCAAGGAATCTTCAGATCTTAAAGACATTTTTTTTCTTTTTTCTCTTACCTACTAGAACAGGCACAAGCCAATTCAAAACAATTTCCAGAAGAGTGGGCCCAGAATTTTCAAGAAGTTATCACAATGGACACTTGGGAAAAGATCTGGGTTAGAAATGTAAAATTTACACAGGCCCAAAATTTAAGAGAGAATTTTTATAAAATGTTTTATAGGTGGCACCTAGACCCTAAAAAATTAGCAAGTATGTATCCGAACTGCCAGCCCAAATGTTGGAGGTGTGGCTGTGAGGATGCAACGTATTTTCATATATGGTGGACTTGTAAAAAGGTTAACGCTTTTTGGATTAAAATTTGGTGGAATATGGAAAAGATATTTAAGAAAAGGATAAAGTTTTCTCTGCAATTGTTTTTATTGGGTATTATTACATATACTCCTGTTATAGATACAAAGTTGATGTTGAATTTAATTAAGGCAGCAAGACTTTTAGTAGCACAATATTGGAAGAAGGAAGCACTGCCGACTATAGAATAGTGGACTTTGAAAGTTTCTAACTTGGTGGAAATGGCAAAGATTTCAGCATATTTGAAAGATCAATCGCAACAGAGATACATTGTGGAATGGAGAAGATGGATTGAATATATTCAGAATAAATATGGGACTAAAAAGTATCATTTAGCATTTGAATAAGTAGCGGATTTTTATGATGTATAATTAGTTAGTAGGTATTTTATTAATATTTTGACTATGGAGAGTTAAAGTGTGATAGAATTTAATGTTTTATTATTGTTGTTCGCATATTTTAGATTATGCTTGTTTGTATTATTATACCCTGTATTCAGCTCTGGGAAGTCGGGGAGGGGGGGGAGGGGAGGGGAGGGGGGTTGGGGAGAGGGGAGGGGGAGGAGGGGTTTTTTTGTATTCAAAAATATATTGTAAAACTTTTCAATAAAAAAATTCCAGAAGCAAAGTTTCTGATGTGTACAGAATGATGGATGAGATTGAATTTGTGAGGGTTGAAATAAAGAACAAAGTGGAAGCCTGGACCTGGCGTGATTGGAAAGCACACTAGTAGGTGGGAGATAAAACCAAGGATTCCTAAACATAGGTGATTGGGCCACAAAGATTCCCTGTGAACAGATTCGTGATGTTTAATACCCATCTGGGACCCAGTGATCTCTTCTCTTGCTATGGCTTTAATAAAACACAAAGTCTCTAAAAGTGAAAATCTTTAAAGTAACAAGGCCTTGCTGAGGTCAGAACAAGGCACTAGATAATGCTTGGAGAGCCAGAACATTTGGAACAAGTTAAAAAGAGTCATTTTTGCTTTTCCCTAACATTTTTCCAGGCAACATAATTCATCCCAGAATGTTGTATAAAGTACGACCAGAGGAAGGAGCTAAGGAGAATTTAATATGAAATTCTGGAAGAGAAAGTCAGCTTTGCTGTCTAAACATTTCTTACTTCCTCAACTTTTCTTCATATTCTGCACAGAGTTCCTCTTTTTCTTTCGTCAGTTGGAGATTTTTGTTTATGAGCTCCTGATTTTTTAATTGAAGCTCCTCCTTTTCCATCAAGAGTTTTGAAATTTCCATTGTCTTTCTGTAAATTATGAAAAACAGAGAAATTAACCCGCTTAGGTTTTTTACTTGAATTATCAACCTTTTTCTTCAGTTAAAAATATAAAAAGTAAAAAATACCTTCATGGGTCTGGGGGTTGTACGTACATATAAAGGAAATAATGCTTTAACCATTTGTTTTTATTTTTCGTATACATTCCACGAAAGGCATAAATCAATTCAAAATGATTTCTAGAAGCAAAATAAAGTTATGGATGTAGGAGAAGGGGAAAGTTCTCATTTCTCACAAATGCCTAACTGTCAAAACATCCAACAGATTTCTTCCTCAGTGATTAAGGCAGTATCTTGTTTATGAGGGAGCGTGAGATAAGAAAAGTATTAATACAATTGGCAGTCATTATGAGAGGATCTGTTTAAAAAACAAATTCAACTGTTGCTATTCCTAGCTTATTTTCCAAGTTTTACTAGAATATAATTTTCATCATTTCCCTTCTGTTGTGAGGAGAAAGTTGTCAAATTTACCAAAACGCTCTTCAACATTCAAAGCAGTGTCCTTCCCCATGCTGCTTTCATTCCGCTTCATTAATCCAGAATTGGCTTAATTCACAGTTTACACCAGTCTGTAGCTAGCACAAATGTCCCTCCAATTATTTTCATTTGTGAGAAATGAACAATTGCCACCATATCCTCCTTAATATGCTCGAGGACTTCAGCACTTATAATGGGGTGAGCTCTGAGCTCCATTATTTGCCCCAGCTCCTGCCCACCCAGCAGTTCAAAAACGTGGAAATGCAAGTAGATTAATAGGTACCACTTCAGTGGGAAGGCAACAGCATTCCATGTACCTTTGATGTATAGCCATGTTGGCCACATGAATATGGAAATTGTCTTTGGACAATGCTGGCTCCCTCGGCCAAGAAACGAGATGAACACTGTGCCCTAGAGTCAGACATGACTAACAGGAAACCTTTACCTTTACTCTGAAGTAAAATCTTTACAGTTATAATTTCACTGAATGCGGTGTTCTTCCTACTCGATAATCAGACTGTATTGCAAGAAATGCCAAACTCTCTGAAATTCCACTGCTGATGTATGTATATATGTATACATTTATTTATTTATTTATTTATTTGATACAATGGCCAATCCCATTGTCAATGTAAAAATTATGAAAGTTGTGCTTAAAGTGTGAACGTGGTAGGATTAAGCTGTGATTATCTCATAATAAGTAACTACAAGATAAACTAGGTGAGCATTAAGAGTCAACACTGACTTGATGGCTGATAATCCATGAAGATAATAAACAGCAAATTGTTACTAAATACTTTTCAGAAGTTATTCTGGAGAGGATATCTAAAATGTCTTTGTACCACATAAAGACATTTTCAACTGTGCCAAAACTTACATAAAACTCTGTTCCCTTGCTCTCTTCAGATCCACTTCTAGTCTTTGTGTTTTTGTCTGAAGAATCTGGAAAAGCCAAAATACATTAAAAGTCAGGGATATATTTCTACAACAGCCCGCTCACTTCCACACACTTTCCTCCCACTCACCCTGGGCTTCTTCTCCTCTTATTATGACATGAAATATTTCTCGGTAATGCACACTCAAAAGATTCCTCAGATGCTAGATTGCGTACCTGATGGGAACGCATCTTGAAATTTAAATCGTGGCCTGCTGGTTCCTTGTGGCCCACATGCATCTTAATGTTTTCAGGATGCCTGGAAACCTGCAAGTTCCGTGAAGAATAAAAAACATAAAATAAATTGTGAATCAGATGTTTCCTTGATAAATTTTCCTTCATTAAGAAAATTTCATTAAGGATATACAAGGAGAAGAATTACATGAATTTGTTTTCCATAGGTTTTCCATAAATTCTCTATGATATCAGTGTAAAGAGGATATTAGTTTAATCTTCCTCTTTAAGAGAAGAGTCTGGAGTGTAGACAAGCATATTTCTGCATATTAAAATCCATACATGTCAGTATCTGCACACACATGTCCAACTCCCAATTTACTGCTTTCGTTATTCAATAGAGGAAATAAATATTATTTATGCTGGAGTAGAAAAAGAAATATCTAGCTTTAGTTAATTTGTTTAGGAAATGTAAAACACAGTATCTGACACAAAATACGAACCATCTAAATTTTATGTCACTGTTATTGGTATTGTATGTGGCCAAAGAAACTAGCTAATGTGGCAAAGAAGAAACCAACCAAGAATTAGCATGAACTCTGATAATTTCCATTCTTTGTTAAAAATTACAAATAAAGTTAAAAAATTTAGTTTGTATTGAGTAGATGTGTATGAATCTCATATAAGTAACAGAAATATAAGGCAAACATATAAAATATACTGCATAGTATATAAAATATACTGCACATGCATTACCAGTTGTGAAAAAAACATTTATTCTGAATTTATCTACATTTTCCCCATAAATTCACCACCTGGCTGAATCAGCCATAACTAAAGATGAAGCATGAATGAAAGCAGAAAGTGAAGTCGGGAATCTCATCCCAAACTTCCCTTCATGGAGGGAGGTAAGAAGGAAAGGAGTTGTTAAAGAAACAAAACAAAAGAAGGTCCCCTGAACAGACAAAGGAAGACCCTCAACAAAGCAAGAACTTTGGGGGAAGAAAAAGGGGTCCTGAAACCCAGCCCCTCCTTGAAGCATCTTAGCAATGTCTTGCAAAAATATTGGGGAAGGGGCCATCATTTTTTTAAAAAAAATGATGTACTTTCCATTTTAGCAGCTTAAGAATAGACTTCAGTTTATTTCTCAAGGAAATAAAGATCACCTAACCAGAAGTAGTATACTGTATACTCCTTGTATACTGACTATAACTATGGATTATATACCTCAGCGTGTCTCTGTGCTTCTCTGGCAGATGACAGAAGAGGAAGTCTATCACTTTTTTCCTGCAATGACAAAATACCCTCTTTTAAAAAGACAAAAGACAGTGATTAAAAACGCTAATTTTTCTAACAGCTTTTTATGACTTGGATTGATGTTAAACATAGTTTCTTCATCTTTAAATCTTAGATACCAACTGGCATCTAAACTTTGCACCCTTGTCTCGAAATTCACACTACTGAATAAAAGAAGCTTTTGATATTCCTCTGTCTGTACTGATAGCAGCATTTAATGTAAAGTGTAGTTGCAGTCTCTGCTGACATAATTTGTATTTTCCCTTTTCATACCTTTTAGAGCCTGATGCGTTGGAGAAATGAACAGCCTGCTAATTGTTTTGTGGCATTTTAGTCATCTCAGTCAATTTAATATTAATTTTCTTTCTCTGCAAGAGTGGATCAAAAATCTTAAAGGGAATATCTAAAGCTGGTCTACCACTTTGCTTTTTAAATGTTCTCTTTAAATACGTGAAGTTCCTGAAATAAAGAATGAATTAAGGGGGTACAGTCTGGGATTAGTAGGCATGGGACATGTCTATGGAGATTCGCAGTCATCCAGGCCATGGTTATCCCCAAGGTGTTTTTTCAAGAGGCAACTGGACTTCCTCTTTTTCTTCTTCTGGAAAACATTTCACGTCTCATCCAAGACGCTTTTTCAGTCAGAGAAGCTTCTTGGATGAGAATCTAAATAACTTCCAAGTGTGTGGGGGGGGGAGAAACTCCAGTTACCATTCGAAAAAGACCTTTGGGATAGGAATGGGGCAGATAGTCCTTCTACTATTATCCCCAAACAGCCCTTTCATTTTAACTGAAAAGTTCAGAGAAAACAAACAGTATTCCTGCTAAAGTCATATAAAATCTCCATTAGCAACTTGGCTTATTAAATATGTTAAATCAGTATTTTCAGTGACTTAAGGTAGCTCTGCAAGTTCACTGACTCATTCATCCAATTTATATGGCTGCCCAAAATGCAACAGTGAGTCTGCTGCTCTCAAATTTCTTTATATCCCATCATACTTGTGTGACAATAGCGTTTACTGTGATAGCCTATGAACAAATGTTTTCTCTTACATCTTTTTTAAGACGTTTCATGTTTTCTCTTAATTTTTTCAGCAAATTGCCTTCCATCGCAAAATCAGTGATGGCAGCTAGAAGATAAAGTAAAAGGTGAAAAAGCAGAATAGCATAAATCTTTTTATTTTCAAAAACTGGAATGCAGGTCTTGAGAAACAATGTTTAGAACAGCACACAATTTTTAAATTGCATTTATCCTCCAGTTCCTCTAATCCACGGGTCCCCCAACCCACGGTTCGTGGACCAGCATCAGGCTGTGGCATGCCAGAAACCAGGCCATGCAAACAAGGAAAGCCACATCTGTGGGATGCAGGCAGTACATGAAACCAGGGCCCCTCCGCTCCACAGAAAAACCTCTCTCCACGGAACTGGTCCCTGGTGCTCAAAAGATTGGAGACCACTGCTCTGATTTGAATGATCCTTTAGGACAATGGTTGAACATTTAAAGTAACATAAAAAGATAAGGAAATAATGTTTCTGTCCTAAAGGATTTAGAGTCACAAGGATGAAAAATGTGATTGGTAAATTAAAATCCAAACTATAAAATCATTGGCCCCTAAAGACCATACTAAAAATTAAGTGTTTTTACTTTGTGTATTTTATAAAAACAGAGTTGTAGGAAAAGGCAACTGCTCCAAGAGAGCCTTTTAAACTCTGGGAATGATGGAGGAAAAGGCCATCTTCTATCTGCCTTATAGATCAGTCTCAAAAAGCAGCACAACTTCTGGGCTTCTCCTGCAGAGTTCAACATCTGCTGAAAGGCATTCTCTTAGGTAGTCAGGCTCTTAAGTGCTTCAAAGGGTAACTCCCATTGCCTCCCCTAATAACAACCAGTCCAGTCTTCCTGGATAGCAACTGGTTGCCCATCCCTCTCCAAGAGTTTTCACTTTCCTTTTTTGTTTCCACTAAATATTTGGCTCATTTAAGCTCACGCTTAAATGGACTTCTGAAGATGGTACAGGACAGGAAGGCCTGGAGGAACGTTGTCCATGGGGTTACAATGGGTCAGACACGACTTGGCAACTAACAACAACAAATATTTGGCATTTGTATTCCAATTGATAACATCCCACTAGTCCCCAGCTACTTTTCAATTTCCTGTAAGTTACAGGGGGAATTTATGATTTTTTTCATGAAGGCAGATGTGCGAGTCAATTCAACATGTGGGATATATTCTTGTTTCCCTAGGTGAATTCCACCTATTAAATTGTTTCTAGAAGCTTCAACCTACATTTTCCTTTGCAACAAAAGCATACCTAAACCCTACTGAATTCAGCTTTCCTATTTATTTAACATATATCTGGCCCATCTTACTAAGAGGCAACACTAGATGGCTAAACCAAATAAAACATTAATATGTTAAAACAAGAAATATCAACACTAATATTGTTTTTAAAATGTAAATCCTAGTATCTAGGGCAGGGGTCCCCAACCTGTGGGCCCTGGCCTGTTAGTGGGCCATGGACTGCTGGCCATCAGGCCACAGGACAGGCTGGCCAGTGCACACACCTCCATTCACTTGTGCTAGCGCTGCGGCCATGGGGCGCACAAACAGGACACTGCACCACAAGATGCAAAAATGGGCAGCTACTGTGCCTTGGAGTGCAAGAACGGGCTGCTGCCGCACCACAGATCACAACAGTGGGCTGCTGCCTTGCTGCAGGGTGCAAAAATGGAATGTCGCCACCCCACAGGGTGCAAAAATAGGCCACTGCCGTGCCATGGGGTACAAAAATAGACTGTTGGTGACCTCTGATCTAGGGGATACAACAATGAATCTGCTGAACTATCTAAAGGTAAAGGTAAAGGTTCCCCCGCACATGCATACTAGTCGTTTCTGATTCTAGGGGCCAGTGCTCATCTCCGTTTCAAAGCCGAAGAGCCAGCGCTTGTCCGAGGATGTCTCTGTGGTCATGTGGCCAGCATGACTAGACGCCAAAGGTGCACGGAATGCTGTTACCTTCCCACTGTAGTGGTTCCTATTTTTCTCCTTGTATTTTTACGTGCTTTCGAACTGCTAGGTTGGCAGAAGCTGGGATGAGTAACAGGCGCTCACTCTGCTACGCGGCACTCAGGATTCAACCCGCCAAACTGCTGACCATCTGATTGACAAGCTCAGCAGCCTAACCCACTGAGCCACCACATCCCTCACTGAACTATCTAGAATGATCTTTATAACGGGCCATGAATATTTTCCATGAAGAGTCTTTTCATTCAAAGAACATTTTTCTCTTTTACACAGACACAAACAATTCAAAATAATTTGTAGAGATAAACTTTTGGATTCAATGTGTGGTAAAAGTTCTTACTTTGTTCCCAAATGCCAATCTGTAAAGATAGCCCAACAAGTTGCTTTCTCACAGTTTAGGTAGTAGCATTTTGTGAAATTGCATGAGATCAATAAAATTTGCAATAGTGATTAGAGTTTCATCTGAAAAAAAACCCTCAACTATTGCTATTTGCAGCTCTTTTTCTCCAAAACCTGATCAGAACAGACGTCGTGAATACAGTACCTGAGGTCCTTAGTATTCAATATTCATTCTATAATTTATCTCCCTTTAAGATGGGGATTGGCAACAGAATTTTACAAACATCCATCAAGGTGTCTGTCACCCAATTTTGATGTAAAAACTAAATACTGAAAGCAAAATTTCATACCTTAGTACCTCAGCACTTCAGCACCTTAGCACTTCATGCACCTGAGCACTTCCGTTATTTAACACTCAGCACTTCAACTGTTCAACACCTCAGCTCCTCAGCACCTCCGCACCTCAGCTCCACAGCACCTCAGCACCTCAGTACCTTAGTACCTCAGCACCTCAGTACCTTAGTACCTCAGCACTTCAGTACCTCAACACTTCAGCACCTTAGCACTTCGGCACCTGAGCACTTCAGCTGTTCAATACTCAGCTCCTCAGCCATTCAACTGTTCAACACCTCAGCTCCTCAGCACCTCCCCACCTGAGCACCTTAGCTCCACAGCACCTCAGCACTTCAGTACCTCAGCACTTCAGCTGTTCAGGTCCTCAGCACTTCACCACCTCAGCACCTCAGTACCTTAGTACCTCAGCACTTCAGTACCTCAACACTTCAGCACACCCTAGCACTTCGGCACCTGAGCACTTCAGCTGTTCAACACTCAGCTCCTCAGCAATTCAACTGTTCAACACCTCAGCTCCTCAGCACCTCCGCACCTCCGCACCTCAGCTCCTCCACACTTCAGCACTTCAGCTCCTCACCACAAGGGTTGAAATGCTAGATACACACACATATATATATGCAGGAAGTCCAATGTCATCACAATCAATGTATCATGATGTGTTCTACTATGTCATAATCCTTTCCCTAGCTGTGGATAGATGCTAGAGGGGCACCCTTATATGGCACCCTTATATGGCCCCATGAACTGAGCACCTTAGTATATGAAGGGGTACCTTCATGCCACCAAACTAGGCACATCATATTTCCAATACCAAAAATGAATGGTAAACCTTTACCCTAAAATTCCATCATTTCCTGTATATGTGGTGATTTAATCTGCTTTTTGTCTGAAACTCCCAGCCCCAAAAGGGTTCCAGTGATTTTTAATTTGATAGGGAATTCAAATTCAGCCTGATTCTGAAATTCCAGATCAATTAATCAGAAGAACAGCTTGCCTTCAGACATTGTGGCTGCTCCCTCAATGGAGGTTTTTAAGAAGAGATTGGACAGCCAGTTATCCTGGATGATACAGGGTCTCTTGCTCGAGTGGTGGGGTGGGTTGGACTTAAAGATCTCCAATGTCTCTTCCAACTCTGTTGTTTTCTTAAACAAAGACAATATGAGAACTGTATTGAATGTTATAGGATATTCACAACATAAAGAAAAACAAGGCATGTTTTGCAGAGAAAGCTTTTAATGATTGGAATTGGTCTTTTTTGTTTAAGATTCTGGAAATTATGGACTTTGACAACAATTTTATTCAAGGAATTCAGTCAAGGTATATATCTCAGAAGGTTCAAATTAGGATAAATGCTGATGTAACTAGACCATGTGATATCTAGAAGGAGGCAAGATTCAGTTGTCCTTTGTTCCTTTGGCTGTTTATTTTGGCTACTGAAGTGTTGACCTGTCATGGCCCTTGAAAGCAGAAAGGATTGCAGAAGGAAGGTTCCATTAGGTTAGTTGCCTAGTAACAGAGTAAGGATTCAAATAATGGCAGTTGGCTGCAGAAACATTCTGAGGAATGACAGTCTATATAGTTCCCTCTCTTTTCTTAGCAAGAAACGGGGTTTAGCTCAGATGTGATCCCTGGGTATGAATTTCACTCTCAAACCTTAGACCTTTGGACTGGCTGACAACTCTGACTCTGCTCTTAAGCCCTGGGCCAACTTTAGATTACTCTTTTGCATGCTTATCTTTGGAAAACACACTTTGCAGAATGAACTTCCCCTGAACAGCTAGTTTCAGGAACGGTTGGCAGAAATTCTGGAAGAGTTAGCAGAAACTGAGGTCTGGGCACAATTCACTAATTCAGCTGTGCTTGGAGACAGATGGGCACTTATAATAACGAAAGGTCACAGCCTGAAGTCAGAAACCTGTGTTCATGCCTGCAATATCTCAGCCTATATACAAAATTGAAAAAAACCTCCCCCAAGGAGCCCTTGCAGATTGGGAGTGCAGGGCCTCCATTGACAGAGGCAGAGAAGACACAGAGATGGAGACAGGGACTTTCCTTGTGCTATGGGGACAAGCGGCATATGGCAGCAAAAGGTCCTGTCAAGAAATCTAACCTAGCCCTTTTGGGAAACAGTTTAGATTTAGCTGAATGTCTAAATTGAGGACACGTTCTGGCAAACCAAGCCCAAACATGTCCTCCATAAAAAAACCTAGATGTTTCAGTGTCATGGCAGATACCAGGGAAGCATATTTTGGAATCCCTGGCCATTTTGTGTTCTGGAGGTACCTCCAGTTTGTAGCAGTTCATAGCATTCCTACATACGGCCTTCAATCCCTCCTAGTGTTCAGATCAATCAATGGCTGTCCACTATGATGTGGTACTGGAGCTTGGGTTACGATACCATTTATTTTGTTTTCCTTTCTCGCTAATTTCAGAACAGCTAGGACACCTCAAAATGCTTGGCTGTTTATCAAGTTCGACTTTAGGGATACTTCTATTATGTCCATTACACCAAATGTCGAACTATTACAAGTCATGAGACCATCTCAGTGGGTGGGGTCCTTTCAGCAACAATGATTATTTTGAAGCTGAGCACCTTAGTATATGAAGAGGGATAAGGGGTACCTTCATGCCACCAAACTAGGCACATCATATTTCCAATACCAAAAATGAATGGTAAACCTTTACCCTAAAATTCCATCATTTCCTGTATATGTGGTGATTTAATCTGCTTTTTGTCTGAAACTCCCAGCCCCAAAAGGGTTCCAGTGATTTTTAATTTGATAGGGAATTCAAATTCAGCCTGATTCTGAAATTCCAGATCAATTAATCAGAAGAACAGCTTGCCTTCAGACATTGTGGCTGCTCCCTCAATGGAGGTTTTTAAGAAGAGATTGGACAGCCAGTTATCCTGGATGATACAGGGTCTCTTGCTCGAGTGGTGGGGTGGGTTGGACTTAAAGATCTCCAATGTCTCTTCCAACTCTGTTGTTTTCTTAAACAAAGACAATATGAGAACTGTATTGAATGTTATAGGATATTCACAACATAAAGAAAAACAAGGCATGTTTTGCAGAGAAAGCTTTTAATGATTGGAATTGGTCTTTTTTGTTTAAGATTCTGGAAATTATGGACTTTGACAACAATTTTATTCAAGGAATTCAGTCAAGGTATATATCTCAGAAGGTTCAAATTAGGATAAATGCTGATGTAACTAGACCATGTGATATCCAGAAGGAGGCAAGATTCAGTTGTCCTTTGTTCCTTTGGCTGTTTATTTTGGCTACTGAAGTGTTGACCTGTCATGGCCCTTGAAAGCAGAAAGGATTGCAGAAGGAAGGTTCCATTAGGTTAGTTGCCTAGTAACAGAGTAAGGATTCAAATAATGGCAGTTGGCTGCAGAAACATTCTGAGGAATGACAGTCTATATAGTTCCCTCTCTTTTCTTAGCAAGAAACGGGGTTTAGCTCAGATGTGATCCCTGGGTATGAATTTCACTCTCAAACCTTAGACCTTTGGACTGGCTGACAACTCTGACTCTGCTCTTAAGCCCTGGGCCAACTTTAGATTACTCTTTTGCATGCTTATCTTTGGAAAACACACTTTGCAGAATGAACTTCCCCTGAACAGCTAGTTTCAGGAACGGTTGGCAGAAATTCTGGAAGAGTTAGCAGAAACTGAGGTCTGGGCACAATTCACTAATTCAGCTGTGCTTGGAGACAGATGGGAACTTATAATAACGAAAGGTCACAGCCTGAAGTCAGAAACCTGTGTTCATGCCTGCAATATCTCAGCCTATATACAAAATTGAAAAAAACCTCCCCCAAGGAGCCCTTGCAGATTGGGAGTGCAGGGCCTCCATTGACAGAGGCAGAGAAGACACAGAGATGGAGACAGGGACTTTCCTTGTGCTATGGGGACAAGCGGCATATGGCAGCAAAAGGTCCTGTCAAGAAATCTAACCTAGCCCTTTTGGGAAACAGTTTAGATTTAGCTGAATGTCTAAATTGAGGACACGTTCTGGCAAACCAAGCCCAAACATGTCCTCCATAAAAAAACCTAGATGTTTCAGTGTCATGGCAGATACCAGGGAAGCATATTTTGGAATCCCTGGCCATTTTGTGTTCTGGAGGCACCTCCAGTTTGTAGCAGATCATAGCATTCCTACATATGGCCTTCAATCCCTCCTAGTGTTCAGATCAATCAATGGCTGTCCACTATGATGTGGTACTGGAGCTTGGGTTACGATACCATTTATTTTGTTTTCCTTTCTCGCTAATTTCAGAACAGCTAGGACACCTCAAAATGCTTGGCTGTTTATCAATTTCGACTTTAGGGATACTTCTATTATGTCCATTACACCAAATGTCGAACTATTACAAGTCATGAGACCATCTCAGTGGGTGGGGTCCTTTCAGCATCAATGATTATTTTGAAGCTACGTACACTATTTCAACAAGTGTCCATCTACTGAAATTGCTGGGTAAGTCACCCCATTTGGTAGCAGATTGAGGCTGGACCACTCACAAATTATTCTAAAAACTTTGAGCATTTCTCAGTTTCTAGCATGTGTCTTTCTGCCAACCTAGCAATTCGAAAGCACGTAAAAATGCAAGTAGAAAAATAGGGACCACTACAGTGGGAAAGTAAAAGTGTTCTGTGTGTCTTTGGCATCTAGTCATGCCGGCCACATGACCACGGAGTCGTCCTCGGATAAGTGCTGGCTCTTCGGCTTTGAAACAGAGATGAGCACTGGCCTCTAGAATTGGAAACGACTAGCACACATGTGCAGGGGAACCTTTACCATTTTACCTTTAGCATGTGTCTGCTTTGTCTCATCCCCCTGGTGAATTACCATCCAACTTTACCATCTTATTTGGCCTATGGCAGGGGTAGCCAACCTTGGCTCTTTTATGACTCGTGGATTTTAAACTCCCAGAATTCCTGAGCTAGTCCACGATTCATAAAAGAACCAAGGTTGCCTAGCCCTGGCCTATGGAAAAATCCTTGGGACACATGTATGCCAGTAACACAACACAGGTTAATGTTCTCAAGTGGCAACTAACCCATGTCAAGGGTGGAACAGGCCTACGTGACTTTCTCAATTATTGGAACAGTTCAGCTATGAGCAAGGTGACTGAGGGAGGGTCCTTCTCTCTTCCTCCCTTCTCTGTGGGGATGCCTTTTAACTCTAGCATGAGGACATGTTGACAAAGTGTCTGATTAGTCTCATAAAGAGAAGTTTAAGGGAAAAGGGAATAACTGTCTCCAGAAGAGATAAAATTGAGAAAAAAAATTGAGAAAAAATTGACTTGTTCTCTGGTGCTTCAGAAGGCAGAATTAAAAGATGGAAGGTTTTCAGCTGGACATTAGGAGACCATTCTTCAGTGAAGGGAGAAAAGATCAGAGATTGGACTGCCATCATTTTTTCCTCCCGTCTTTGGACTTCAAAGCCCCCACTTTATCCTTCTCTCTCCCTTTTTATAACATTTTATTGATTTTCTCATTTTACAACTGAATATTTAAAAAGCAATTAATATCTGCTATCTCATATTGGCCTAGTACAGTTCTTATTATTGTCAACTAAATAAAAACATTGTGTTACAATTATCAATAATTTTAGCTTATACATATCTTAATTGCGTTTGCACTCAATCCTTGTATACAATCCATGTCCTGTTATTGCTTTTTTCCAGGCTTTAATTTCCTATCAATATTCAAATTAACATTATTATTTATAATTTCCAAATATTTTATATTTAGGTGACCAAAGTTTCTCTTATCTCAACTTCTCCCTTTTTCCCTTTTCATAGCAAAGTCTAATATTCTAGTTACACATCTTATCTATTTGATTATAGTCTTGCTCTGTTTTCTAAAAGTTATTACTTTCCACCATATTAAACCATCTAATTATTAATACAGTATGCCCTCCAATAAGTCAAAACCATTATGTATGTTGTCTAGGTCAGGGCTTTTCAACCTTTTCACCCATTGTACCACTTTTAGAATAAGGCACTCTGAATTACTTGGACCCTGAATTACTTGGGTCAGGTCCATGGCAGTCATGGAGGCCATGAACTCCCAAGCTAACTCTGATGACCCTCCCAGGGAAGGCAGGTTAAAGTCGCCCAGAACTATAAGTCTGGGAAACTCAACTGCCAACCTTGAGAGGGCATCGAGAAGCTCGGGCAGGGCCATTACCACACAGTTGGGTGCCAGGTATGTTAGCAACAAGCCCTACTGAACCCCAGGGCCACACCTCAGGAGGAGTGACTCACTCCCGACCATCTGTACGACAGTGGCCTCCTGCGGACATAAGGTCTCCCATATAACCACCGCCAACCCACCGCCCCTGCCCTGAGCCCACGGCCAGTGAAGCACATGGAAACCTGGAGGGCAAAGCTCAGTCAGAGGGACACCTCCCTCTGAGCCCAACCTGGTTTCCGTAATGCATGCCAGGTCCACGCATTCCTCCTCGATCAGATTGCGGACGAGGGGAGCCTTGTTCACAACGGATCTGGCATTAAAGTACACCAGCCTGAGCTCAGGGGCCTGATCCCTCTCACCCCCGGATAAACGGATACTAGCCGGAGGGTTGGAGCACGCCACCGCTTGAAGACAGCGGGGGCGTGATCCCAGGTGTTGATGTGGCCCTCCGTGTGACCGCCTGCTGCCATTCCCAATCGTTGTGGGGATTTGAGACCCCACCCCAGTGCTGGGAAAACCAGAGGCCCCCAACCCCATCTCGCCATGAACCGTCTCAGGCCTGGACTGACATCCGGTTGGTGAGGCAACCCCCAATTCCCACCCAACTCTACCATTCCCCTCCCTCCCTAACCCCTTAAAACAACCAGCTAAAAATCATACCAGGGGCCTCTTAATATATTTCCACCAGAGGCACCTATCTATGCCCAACCACCTCTCGGGGTCCCAGCAATTGGGCCCGTCCTTAAGGGAGATGATGGAAAGGGCAGCAGATCGCACCCAGGAGGGGGGGCACTCCTGATGGCATACAGGTCCACACTGGAGTAGCGCAAACGAGCCATATAATAATAATGTCCACATAGGGCATCTGTAGGCAAATAGATGGTCAAGATGGTATTAAAAGCTGATATTAAGATGATGTTAAGTCTGGGAAATGTCTCAAGTCCACCAATCCAGCTCAGCTCTCACCCGAGCCGGTTACCAGGCGAAAAAACCACAACTGCCCTCTCACTACAGCTGAGGCATCCAACCTGGGGTAGACAGAGTACGAACCACCGGGATAAACCTACCCCAACTGATCTCTCACATCAGTGGGGTGGTTGATGGCCAATACAAAACCGCCCTCTCAACACGGTCAGTTCCTGGGTTCTTCCAGACTATTAATGGGGAAGTCACAGGAGCAAGGGCATATGACCATGCCCAAATAACCAGCCAAGGTGACCGAGGTGGGTCGCAAGATGGTATCGTTGGTTGAGATGTTCCAGGGGCATGGAAGATAAGCATTGGTTGGCAGCCAGCGGGTTCGCCCACCGCCCCAGTCCAAGCTGCAAGCCTCCAGGCCATACCAGGTTTGAGCTCCCTAAGGCCACAGCAGCGGCCGGCCATCGTCCACACTGCCCAAGCTGCGCTACCAGCGGACCACAAACAAACGGCTCCAGAACCATGGCCACGACCGTTCTACAGGCCGCTATCATCCAGGATTGCCATCGCAAGGGGGTGTCTCCGCGGCATAGAAGCAGCACCCACCATCATGCGGCTGATCACCAAGCTGCCATAATCTCCCGGACGCTCCTGCTGTTGCAAGGGGGGGCAAAGCCGCCCAAAGCCCCAGATCCAAGGTGCCACAGCTGCAGTTCCAAGGCCACTGCATCCGCGGCTGATCACAAGGCCGCCATTGTCTCCTCGCTGCTTCTGCCGTTCGGGGGGGGCACTGTGCTAAAAAGCGGCGCCCACCAGCTGCTCCCTGCTCCAACCTCCAAGCAAGGCACTAAGGTCGCAGCCGTGGCCGATCTTCGGGCCGCCATGGTCTCCCATGTTACATTTTATACAATTTATAAAAGAATAACATTTATTTATTTTCCTTTAATTGGTTATGAAGCTCATGTCGTAATACCATAGTTCATTAGGAAAACAGTATGTCACTCAGTCCAAAAAGGCCGAAGAAGTTCTGGAAAACCAAAATAGTAAATACTTGGTGAGAATTTAATATTAAATTCTGGAACAGGAATTCATGGTGGATATCTAACAAATTCCTCACCTGCACAATTTTTCCTCATACGCTCTGCAGAGCATCTCTTTCTCATCAGATAGTTCAAGATTTTTGATCCTGAGCATCTCAGCCTTCATTTGGAGCTCTTCATTTTCTGATAACAGTTTCGATGTTATTTTTCTGTATGACCAGAGAGAAATTAGGCCTCTTGATTTTTTCCTTGAATTATTAAGCGTAACTACATTCTTAATTATTTTTAGATTCCATTATACCTGTTGCTCTTCTCTTATTCACTAATACATAGATATAAAAGAATGGAATATTTCTTTTATTTCATTTCATTTCATTTTATTATATTTGTATACCGCCCTTCTCCCGAAGGACTCAGGGCGGTGAACAGGGCATATATAAAAATACAGAATACAAAAATTAAAAACAATCCATGATTATCACCAAGGAATCTTCAGATCTTAAAGATATTTTTTTCTTTTTTTTCTTACATACTAGAACAGGCACAAGCCAATTCAAAACAATTTCAAGAAGCAAAGTTTCTGATGTGTACAGAATGATGGATGAGATTGAATTTGTGAGGGTTGAAATAAAGAACAAAGTGGAAGCTGGGATCTGGCATGATTGGAAAGCACACTAGTAGGTGGGAGATAAAACCAAGGATTCCTAAACATAGGTGATTGGGCCATGAAGATTCCATGTGAACAGATTCGTGATGTTTAATACCCATCTGGGACCCAGTGATCTGTTCTCTTGCTATTGCTTTAATAAAAAACAAAGTCTCTGAAAGTGAAAATCTTTAAAGAAACAAGGCCTTGCTGAGGTCAGAAAAAGGCACTAGATCAGGGGTCGGCAACCGGAAAAAGGAAAAGAGCCACTCAGAACCGGTTCCATCACACAAACAAAAAAGTGGGAGCCGCAAAAAGTGCGCGCGTGTGCGTCCACTCACGCGCATGCGCAAAAAACATTTTGTGCATGCGAAAAATGGGAGGCACCTGCACGGCGACGGGTCTCCCCTTTGGAGAGGTGCGCGCCGTCCCGTCCGGAGACCTGCCATGTTCGTCAAACGGGGCCAGGCTGGCGCGCGCAGGGGGGAGGGGTTGACGGGGGCTTTTGTCCTAAGAACAGCGGCTTTTAAAAGTGGGAGGGTCGGAGCGCCGCAGGCAGGTCCGGAGTGGCGGGGGACGAAGCCCCCCTTGCCTGGAGGGGGGGCAGAGAAGCGAGTTGCTGCAACCCACCTTGGGCGGCTCCCGCCCTTTGTTCAGGCGCCAGCATTCCAAAGAAGCCCGGCCAGGAAGCCCACCCCCTGCCCGCTTTTCAGGAGGGGGGTAGAAGGAGGGAGCACATCCCTCCCTTCTTTGTCTGCTCCGCGGCTGCCCTGCGGGAGGGGAACAACGCCTCGCGTGCCCAGCCTGGCCCCTGGCCCCGGCGCAGGGGACGAGAGAGGCGGTGTTTGGGCCAGGCCAGAGGACGAAGCCGGACCGTGCGAGCTGGCTTATCTCCTCCCTCTTTTCGCAACTGCTCTGCAGGATGAGTTTCCCTTTTCCTTCTGGCTCACCCCCCCCTCCCCCGCCCGGTCACCCTTCCCTCCCTCCCCCCCTCCGCCTCCTCCGAGGCCACCACCAGTCGGCATCTCTCCTGCCGTTTCTGCGACTTTTCCATCCCCCCGCCGCCGCTCCCACTTCCCCGCGGGGCCGGCCGCATCCAGCGCCTTCTTCCTCTGGAGGGGAAATCGTGGCCCCTCCAGTTCCCGCTTCTCTGGCCCGAGCGCCGCCTTGAAGGTTTGGAGAGCTGCGCGCGCAACTCCACCCGTTCGGAGAGGTGCGCGCGCACCAGGCGACTAGGAGCCGCAGGAGACGGCTCAAAGAGCTGCATGCGGCTCCGGAGCCACGGGTTGCACTAGATAATGCTTTAAAAAGAGTCATTTTTGCTTTTCCCTAACATTTTTCCAGGCAACATAATTCAGCCCAGAATGTTGTGTAAAGTACGACCAGAGGAAGGAGCTAAGGAGAATTTAATATGAAATTCTGGAAGAGAAAGTCAGCTTTGCTGTCTAAACATTTCTTACTTCCTCAACTTTTCTTCATATTCTGCGCAGAGTTCCTCTTTTTCTTTGGTCAATTGGAGATTTTGGTTTATGAGCTCCTGATTTTTTAATTCAAGCTCCTCTTTTTCCATCAACAACTTTGAAATTTCCATTGTCTTTCTGTAAATTATGAAAAACAGAGAAATTAACCCGCTTAGGTTTTTTACTTGAATTATCAACCTTTTTCTTCAGTTAAAAATATAAAAAGTAAAAAATACCTTCATGGGTCTGGGGGTTGTACGTACATATAAAGGAAATAATGCTTTAACCATTTGTTTTTATTTTTCGTATACATTCCACGAAAGGCATAAATCAATTCAAAATGATTTCTAGAAGCAAAATAAAGTTATGGATGTAGGAGAAGGGGAAACTTCTCATTTCTCACAAATGCCTAACTGTCAAAACATCCAACAGATTTCTTCCTCAGTGATTAAGGCAGTATCTTGTTTATGAGGGAGCGTGAGATAAGAAAAGTATTAATACAATTGGCAGTCATTACGAGAGGATCTGTTTAAAAAACAAATTCAACTGTTGCTATTCCTAGCTTATTTTCCAAGTTTTACTAGAATATAATTTTCATCATTTCCCTTCTGTTGTGAGGAGAAAGTTGTCAAATTTACCAAAAGGCTCTTCAACATTCAAAGCAGTGTCCTTCCCCATGCTGCTTTCATTCCGCTTCATTAATCCAGAATTGGCTTAATTCAGTTTACACCAGTCTGCAGCTAGCACAAATGTCCCTCCAATTATTTTCATTTCTGAGAAATGAACAATTGCCACCATATCCTCCTTAATATGCTTGAGGACTTCTGCACTTATAATGGGGTGAGCTCTAAGCTCCGTTATTTGCCCCAGCTCCTGCCCACCCAGCATTTCAAAAACATGCAAATGCAAGTAGATTAATAGGTACCACTTCAGTGGGAAGGCAACAGCAAATTGTTACTAAATACTTTTCAGAAGTTATTCTGGAGAGGATATCTAAAATGTTTGTGCACTACATAAAGGCACTTTCAACTATGCCAAAACTTACATATAATGCTCCTCCCTTGCTCTCTTCAGATCCACTTCTAGTTGTTGAGTTTTTGTCTGAAGAATGTGGAAAAGCCAAAATACATTAAAAGTCAGGAATATATTTCTATATCAGCTCACTCACTTCCACACACTTTCCTCCCACTCACCCTGGGCTTCTTCACCTCTTATTATGACATGAAATATTTCTTGGTAATGCACACTCAAAAGATTCCTCAGATGCTAGATTGCTTACCTGATGGGAACGTATCTTGAAACTTAAATCGTGGCCTGCTGATTCCTCGTTGCCCTCATCCATCTTATTGTTTTCAGGATGCCTGGAAACCTGGCAGTTCTGTGAAGAATAAAAAAAACTGGACTTCCTTTTTTTCTTCTTCTGGAAAACATTTCACTTCTCATCCAAGACGCTTTTTCAGTCAGAGAAGCTTCTTGGATGAGAATCTAAATAACCTCCGGGGGGGGGGGAGAAACTCCAGTTACCTTTTGAGAAAGAACTTTCGGATAGGAATAGGGCATATAGTCCTTCTACTATTATCCCCAAACAGCCCTTTCATTTTAACTGAAAAGTTCAGAGAAAACAAACAGTATTCCTGCTAAAGTCATATAAAATCTCCATTAGCAACTTGGCTTATTAAATATGTTAAATCAGTATTTTCAGTGACTTAAAGTAGCTCTGCAAGTTCACTGACTCATTCATCCAATTTATATGGCTGCCCAAAATGAAACAGTGAGTCTGCTGTTCTCAAATTTCTATATGTCCCATCATACTTGTGTGACAATAGGATTTACTGTGATAGCCTATGAACAAATGTTTTCTCTTACCTCTTTTTTAAGACGTTTCATGTTTTGTCTTAATTTTCTCAGCAAATTGCCTTCCATTGTAAAATAAGTGATGGCAGCTAGAAGATAAAGTAATAGGTGAAAAAGCAGAATAGCATATTTTTATTTTCAAAAACTGGAATGTAGGTCTTGAGAAACAATGTTTAGAACATTTTTTTAAATTGCATTTATCCTCCTGTTCCTCTAATCCAGGGGTCCCCCAATCCCCGGTTCATGGACTGGCACCGGGCTGCGGTATGTCAGAAACCAAGCCATGCAAACAAGCAAAGCCACATCTGTGGGATGCAGGCAGTATCATGTTAAAACAAGAAATATCAACACTAATATTGTTTTTAAAATGTAAATCCTACTACCTAGGGCAGGGGTCCCCAACCTGTGGAGCCTGGCCTGGTAGTGGACCATGGACTGCTGGCCATCGGGCCACAGGACAGGCTGGCCAATGCACATACACCTACTCACTTGTGCTAGCGCTACAGCCATGGGGTGCAAAAACAGGACACCGCAGTACATGGTGCAAAAATGGGCACTGCTTTGGCTCAGGGCGCAAGAACGGGCTGCTACTGTGCCTCGGGGTAGAAAAACAGGCTGCTGCCACACCACAGATCACAAAAATAGGCTGCTGCCATGCTGCGGGGTGCAGAAACGGAATGGTACTGCCCCACAAGGTGTAAAAACAGGCCACTACCATGCCATGGTGTACAAAAAGAGACTGCCACACCCCAGGATGTAAAAATGGGACACCATGCTGCCACGCTATGTAAAAGATGAGCCAACGCCACACCTCATGGTGCAAAAATGCTTCCCCTTCCCTTTCTTCTGGTCTGCCAACCAAGAAAGGTTGGTGATCTCTGATGTAGGGGATATAACAATGGATCTGCTAAACTATCTAGAATGATCTTTATAACTGGCTGTGAATATTTCCCATGAAGAGTCTTTTCATTCGAAGAACATTTTCCTCTTTTACACAGACTCAAACAATTCAAAATAATTTGTAAAGGTTTGGATTCAATGTGTGGTAAAAGTTCTTACTTTGTTCACCCGAGCCGGTAACCAGGCGAAAAAACCACAACTGCCCTCTCATTACAGCTGAGGCATCCAACCTGGGGTAGACAGAGTACGAACCACCGGGATAAACCTACCCCAACTGATCTCTCACATCAGTGGGGTGGTTGATGGCCAATCCAAAACCGCCCTCTCAACACGGTCAGTTCCCGGGTTCTTCCGGACTATTAATGGGGAAGTCACAGGAGCAGGGGCATATGACCATGCCCAAATAACCAGCCAAGGTGACCGAGGTGGGTCGCAAGATGGTATCGTTGGTGGAGATGTTCCAGGGGCATGGAAGATAAGCATTGGTTGGCAGCCAGCGGGTTCGCCCACCGCCCCAGTCCAAGCTGCAAGCCTCCAGGCCATACCAGGTTTGAGCTCCCTAAGGCCACAGCAGCGGCCGGCCATCGTCCACACTGCCCAGGCCGCGCTACCAGCGCACCACAAACAAACGGCTCCAGAACCATGGCCACGACCGTTCTACAGGCCGCTATCATCCAGGATTGCCATCCCAAGGGGGGGTCTCCGCGGCATAGAAGCAGCACCCACCATCATGCGGCTGATCACCAAGCTGCCATAATCTCCCGGACGCTCCTGCTGTTGCGAGGGGGGGCAAAGCCGCCCAAAGCCCCAGATCCAAGGTGCCACAGCTGCAGTTCCAAGGCCACTGCATCCGCGGCTGATCACAAGGCCGCCATTGTCTCCTCGCTGCTTCTGCCGTTCGGGGGGGGCACTGTGCTAAAAAGCGGCGCCCACCAGCTGCTCCAACCTCCAAGCAAGGCACTAAGGTCGCAGCCGTGGCTGATCTTCGGGCCGCCATGGTCTCCCATGTTACATTTTATACAATTTATAAAAGAATAACATTTATTTATTTTCCTTTAATTGGTTATGAAGCTCATGTCGTAATACCATAGTTCATTAGGAAAACAGTATGTCACTCAGTCCAAAAAGGCCGAAGAAGTTCTGGAAAACCAAAATAGTAAATACTTGGTGAGAATTTAATATTAAATTCTGGAACAGGAATTCATGGTGGATATCTAACAAATTCCTCACCTGCACAATTTTTCCTCATACGCTCTGCAGAGCATCTCTTTCTCATCAGATAGTTCAAGATTTTTGATCCTGAGCATCTCAGCCTTCATTTGGAGCTCTTCATTTTCTGATAACAGTTTCGATGTTATTTTTCTGTATGACCAGAGAGAAATTAGGCCTCTTGATTTTTTCCTTGAATTATTAAGCATAACTACATTCTTAATTATTTTTAGATTCCATTATACCTGTTGCTCTTCTCTTATTCACTAATACATAGATATAAAAGAATGGAATATTTCTTTTATTTCATTTCATTTCATTTTATTATATTTGTATACCGCCCTTCTCCAGAAGGACTCAGGGTGGTGAACAGGGCATATATAAAAATACAGAATACAAAAATTAAAAAGAATTAAATAGTAGCCCAGCTAAAACAATCAATGTCCTGACAAAGAGAGAGGCTGGCTCTATTATTTACTTCCATGATGACTGGCAGGGAAGCGATGGGATACAAATGAGGAGCAACCCCACCCCCCCTTGTTTACCTTGAATGTCGACCCTAAAGGCCAGCCTCATTCGGAGCTCTTCATTTTCTGATAACAGTTTCGATATCACTGTTATTTTTCTGAATGTTTTGACAACCAGAGAGAAATTAGGCCTCTTGATTTTTTCCTTGAATTATTAAGCGTAACTAAATTCTTAATTATTTTTAGATTCCATTATACCTGTTGCTCTTCTCTTATTCACTAATACGTAGATATAAAGGAACAGAATATTTCTTTTATCTATTATATCTGGGCTCAGGGCTCCAACAAACAAATTTGAATTTGAAAGAAAATATCAGGATTGCTATGTAAATATTTCTTACCTATAAAGTTCATCACTAAGGTCATTAATTTCTCTTAGGAGTTCTTTTTTTTCTTCAGTGGATTTCAGAACCTTGCAGTTGAGACTCTGATTCTTTTGTTGTAGGTTCTCTAGTTGTACAGACTCATCTGAACTATTTTTTTCAGGAAAATATCAAGAGCAGAGGGAAATTAGCCCCCTTAGGTGCTTTTTTTAATTTGACTCATAAAACCAGTTTAAAATTGAAACTAAATAAAATAACTGATATTTTGTTTGCAATACAAATTCTTTAATTTTAATTAATGTAGTTTTTGCTATTTGTATTACAACAGCTAGCAAGCTCTTCTTACAGGAACAAATGCTGCAATTATTTACTGGATACTTTGGAAATGTTCAGTAAAAGTGATGAAGCAGTAAATCTATGCAGACTCTACCTCCGTTATACTCTAAAGGGATTTGATTAGGTCCTTCAGCATTAAAGTTAAGATTGCTATATTTAAGAGTTTGATTAGTACAAGTTAATGGTTGTCCTTTCAGTATTTAGCATTTCACAATCCATTATTATCACCAAGGAATCTTCAGATCTTAAAGATATTTTTTTCTTTTTTTTTCTTACATACTAGAACAGGCACAAGCCAATTCAAAACAATTTCAAGAAGCAAAGTTTCTGATGTGTACAGAATGATGGATGAGATTGAATTTGTGAGGGTTGAAATAAAGAACAAATTGGAAGCTGGGATGTGGCATGATTGGAAAGCACACTAGTAGGTGGGAGATAAAACCAAGGATTCCTAAACATAGGTGATTGGGCCACGAAGATTCCCTGTGAACAGATTCGTGATGTTTAATACCCATCTGGGACCCAGTGATCTCTTCTCTTGCTATTGCTTTAATAAAAAACAAAGTCTCTGAAAGTGAAAATCTTTAAAGAAACAAGGCCTTGCTGAGGTCAGAAAAAGGCACTAGATCAGGGGTCGGCAACCGGAAAAAGGAAAAGAGCCACTCAGGACCGGTTCCGTCACACAAACAAAAAAGTGGGAGCCGCAAAAAGTGTGTGCGTGTGCGTCCACTCACGCGCATGCGCAAAAAACATTTTGCGCATGCGCAAAATGGGAGGCACCTGCACGGCGACGGGTCTCCCCTTTGGAGAGGTGCGCGCCGTCCCGTCCGGAGACCTGCCACGTTCGTCAAACGGGGCCAGGCCGGCGCGCGCAGGGGGGAGGGGTTGACGGGGGCTTTTGTCCTAAGAACAGCGGCTTTTAAAAGTGGGAGGGTCGGAGCGCCGCGGGCAGGTCCAGAGAGGCGGGAGACGGAGCCCCGCTTGCCTGGAGGGGGGGCAGAGAAGCGAGTTGCTGCAGCCCACCTTGGGCGGCTCCCGCCCTTTGTTCAGGCACCAGCATTCCAAAGAAGCCCGGCCAGGAAGCCCACCCCCTGCCCTCTTTTCAGGAGGGGGGCAGAAGGAGGGAGCACGTCCCTCCCTTCTTTGTCTGCTCCGCGGCTGCCCTGCAGGAGGGGAACAACGCCTCGCGTGCCAAGCCTGGCCCCTGGCCCCGGCGCAGGGGGCGAGAGAGGCGGTGTTTGGGCCAGGCCAGAGGACGAAGCCGGACCGTGCGAGCTGGCTTATCTCCTCCCTCTTTTCGCAACTGCTCTGCAGGATGAGTTTCCCTTTTCCTTCTGGCTCACCCCCCCTCCCCCGCCCGGTCACCCTTCCCTCCCTCCCCCCCTCCCCCTCCTCCGAGGCCGCCACCAGTCAGCATCTCTCCTGCCGTTTCTGCGACTTTTCCATCCCCCCCGCCGCCGCTCCCTCTTCCCCGCGGGGCCGGCCGCATCCAGCGCCTTCTTCCTCTGGAGGGGAAATCGTGGCCCCTCCAGTTCCCGCTTCTCTGGCCCGAGCGCCGCCTTGAAGGTTTGGAGAGCTGCGCGCGCACCTCCACCCGTTCGGAGAGGTGCGCGCGCACCAGGCGACTGGGAGCCGCAGGAGACGGCTCAAAGAGCTGCATGCGGCTCCGGAGCCACGGGTTGCACTAGATAATGCTTTAAAAAGAGTCATTTTTGCTTTTCCCTAACATTTTTCCAGGCAACATAATTCAGCCCAGAATGTTGTGTAAAGTACGACCAGAGGAAGGAGCTAAGGAGAATTTAATATGAAATTCTGGAAGAGAAAGTCAGCTTTGCTGTCTAAACATTTCTTACTTCCTCAACTTTTCTTCATATTCTGCGCAGAGTTCCTCTTTTTCTTTGGTCAATTGGAGATTTTGGTTTATGAGCTCCTGATTTTTTAATTCAAGCTCCTCTTTTTCCATCAACAACTTTGAAATTTCCATTGTCTTTCTGTAAATTATGAAAAACAGAGAAATTAACCCGCTTAGGTTTTTTACTTGAATTATCAACCTTTTTCTTCAGTTAAAAATATAAAAAGTAAAAAATACCTTCATGGGTCTGGGGGTTGTACGTACATATAAAGGAAATAATGCTTTAACCATTTGTTTTTATTTTTCGTATACATTCCACGAAAGGCATAAATCAATTCAAAATGATTTCTAGAAGCAAAATAAAGTTATGGATGTAGGAGAAGGGGAAACTTCTCATTTCTCACAAATGCCTAACTGTCAAAACATCCAACAGATTTCTTCCTCAGTGATTAAGGCAGTATCTTGTTTATGAGGGAGCGTGAGATAAGAAAAGTATTAATACAATTGGCAGTCATTACGAGAGGATCTGTTTAAAAAACAAATTCAACTGTTGCTATTCCTAGCTTATTTTCCAAGTTTTACTAGAATATAATTTTCATCATTTCCCTTCTGTTGTGAGGAGAAAGTTGTCAAATTTACCAAAAGGCTCTTCAACATTCAAAGCAGTGTCCTTCCCCATGCTGCTTTCATTCCGCTTCATTAATCCAGAATTGGCTTAATTCAGTTTACACCAGTCTGCAGCTAGCACAAATGTCCCTCCAATTATTTTCATTTCTGAGAAATGAACAATTGCCACCATATCCTCCTTAATATGCTCGAGGACTTCAGCACTTATAATGGGGTGAGCTCTGAGCTCCATTATTTGCCCCAGCTCCTGGATTTGAATCTGGACCAAGAACAAAGCATTCTTAGTTAAAAATAATGGGAACTGATTTGATATCAGGAAACTCTCACTATGAAAGTACAGGGCTTTTTTTCCTCATAGAACGCTCAGACCTGCGTTGGGGCACCTTTTTTTCAAAAAAAACAAAAACAAAAAAACAACAACCCAGCTCCCTTATTGGTTTTCCTAAGCCTATTGCAAGGCTAGCAATCTTGGCTTTTTTTATGACTCATGGACTATAACTCCCAGAAATCCTGAGCAAGCCATGCTGAGGGGAAAGGGAGAGGTTTCCAAGCTGAGCCATGCTGGCTCAGGAATTCTGGGAGTTGAAGTCCTTGAGTCATAAAAAAGAGCCAAGATTGCTAGCCTGCACTAGAGGAGGAGTTAACATTATTTACAGGATTACTTCTTTAGGAACTAAACTTTTGGAATCTAAAACAGCTAATTCAGAAAAGTCAACAGGAAAGAACCTCATATTTTTCATCTGCTTCTGTCTTTTGGAAGGTAAAATTAGATAACAAAATAATCTATTTCTTATGTTAACATATCTGCAATGAAATCAACGGTAACAGGAAAGAAATGAGAAATATTTTTCTCAATGTAATATGTCTAATTTAGCTGATTCTAGAAAAAATAGTATCTTTTGTACACTCTTGAAAACTATTTTGAATCTAAACAATGCTTAAGAATGAAATATTCTTAATTTGGACTTTAGTTTTACTGTTTGGACTGTTGTGTGTTTTGAAAAATAGATTATTTAGAATCTAGTTATGTTGCACTTCAGCCTTTAAATAATTAACCTACTATATACATAACAATATATGATGTTTTCCCTGGTGAGCTTAACATCAATAACAACATTTATTAAAAAGGCTAAAATAATTTCTGGGGATATCTGTATAGTAAAATTTTGGACAAGCAGTGATCATGTTACATATGTGCATAAGCGTAGTCAGTAGCATATGCCTTTTTAAAAATATCAAACATGCAAAGAAAGAAAAATAAGTCCAAAATATCTGTATTACATCCAGAAATGCCAACTTTGCAACCATTATTTCTCATCCATAACTATGGCACCCTAAGGATACCTGCATACATGCAAATGTTTCTCTGGGATCAGTAACGCAACAGGGATTGCTTTTTCCTTCCAGTAACATATACCTAAAACTACTTTATTGCATTTGGCAATTTTACTAAAAAAAATCTCATTCATTTAATTTGAAATCAAGTGAAAAATTGATTTAAATTATTTTATTAAAACAAATTAATGGCAATTCTTTTATAAAAAGTTGCCTCAAACAAAATGAGTTTGATATGCCTGCTCTAGATAGTTGAATGCTCCAAAATAAATTCTAGACCAGGCCTGTATATGCAGCCTACCAAGCACCCTTGGACAGAGCACAGACTTTTTTTTAAAGTAATAAAATCACCACCACTGCCCTGAAAGTCATGTTGCCTAGTGCCTCCATGGCTTACCATGACCACAAGCTCCAAAACTGTAGATGCTCCTCTAGTCACCAAATCATTGATTAGCCCACCAGCATTCCTTTGCAGACCACAAAGATTTTTAATTTATCAGTGCGGGCCTTTCCTTTCTACAAGATAATAATAACAATAACAATAACAATAATAATAAGTTGGAAGGGACCTTGGAGGTCATCTAGTCCAACCCCCTGCTCAGGCAGGAAACCCTATGCCAGTTCAGACAAATGGCTGGCCAGTCTCTTCTTAAAAACTTCCAGTGTTGGAGCATTCACCACTTCTGGAGGCTGGTTGTTCCACTGGTTAATTTTTCTAACTGTCAGGAAATTTCTCCTTAGTTCTAGGTTGCTTCTCTCCTTGACTAATTTCCATCCGTTGCTTCTTGTCCTGCTTTCAGGTGCTTTGGAGAATAGCTTGACTCCTTCTTCTTTGTGGCAGCCCCTGAGATATTGGAACACTGCTATCATGTCACCCTTCATCCTTCTCATCATTAAACTACACATACCCAATTCCAGCAACCGTTCCCTATATGTTTTAGCCTCCAGTCCCCCAATTATCTTTGTTGCTCTTCTCTGTACTCTTTCTAGAGTCTCGACACCTTTTTTACATCGTGGTGACCAAAACTGGATGCAGTATTCCAGGTGTGGCCTTACCAAGGCATTGTAAAGTGGTATTAGTACTTCACGTGATCTTGATTCTATCCCTGTTAATGCAGCCTAGCACTGTGTTGGCTTTTTTGGCAGCTGCAACACACTGCTGGCTCATATATAAGTGATTGTCCACTAGGACTCCGAGATCTCTCTCACAGTTACTACTATTGAGCAAGGTACCACCTATATTATACCTGTGCATTTGATTTTTCTTGTCTAAATGTAGAACCTTACTTTTTTCACAATTGAATTTCATTTTATTTATTTATTTATTTATTTGATTTGTATACTGCCCTTCTCCCTAAGGACTCAGGGCGGTGAACAGTGACATAAATATCAAAATGCACAAATACAGATATTGAAAACAAATTAAACCCTAATGCCCAAATGCAGAAGATAAGTTACCTTAAAACAATAATTACAACAGAACCCGTCAGACCAGACCGGATTGCTCGAACTGATAGGTTTTTAGGTCGCGTCGGAAGGAGCAAAGGTCGGGAGCCATCCGGAGCTCAACCGGTAAACGGTTCCATAGGTCAGGTGCGCCCACAGAGAACGCCCTCCCCCTGGGAGCCACCAGACGGCATTCTCCAAATGGCGGAACCCTTAGGAGGCCCTCTCTGTGGGAGCGCACTGGGCGGAGGGAAGTTGACGCTGGCAGCAGGTGATTCCTAAGGTACTCTGGACCCATGGCATGTAGGGCTTTGAAAACCATTACCAGCACCTTGAATCTTACCCGGAGGACAACTGGGAGCCAATGCAGCTCACGGAGTAGAGGTGTAACATGGGAGTATCGGGAGACTCCCAACACAACTCTCGCGGCTGCATTCTGTACCAGTTGGAGCCTCCGAGTGGTCCTCAAGAGCAGCCCCATGCAGAGAGCATTGCAGTAGTCTAAACGAGAGGTCACGAGTGCATGAGTGACAGTACGCAGGGCATCCCGGTCTAGATAGGGCCGTAATTGTCGCACCAGGCGAACCTGGGGAAAGGCTCCCCTAGTCACAGCTATTATGTGGTCTTCCAAGGAAAGCTGTGAATCTAGGAGGACTCCCAAGTTGCGAGCCCTATCTACGGGGGGTAATAACTCACCCCTATAGAAAGAGATGGAATGTTCTGAATATCCCGAGATGCCGGCACGTACAGCCACTCAGTCTTGCCAGGGTTGAGTTGAAGCCTGTTCCTCCCCATCCAGACCCGAACTGCTTCCAGGCAACGGGACATCACATCGAAGGCATCACTGAGGTGGTTTGGGGTCGAAATAAAAAGCTGGGTATCATCAGCATACTGGTGATACCCGACTCCAAAACCACGAATGATCTCACCTAGCAGTTTCATGTAGATGTTGAACAGGAGAGGTGAGAGGACCGATCCTTGAGGGACTCCACAAGTGAGAGGCCTCGAGCTCGACCTCTGCCCCCCTGTTAATACCGACTGCGAACGTCCCATGAGATAGGAGGAGAACCACTGAAGAACCGTGCCTCCCACTCCCAATCCCCTGAGACGCTGCAGCAAGATACCATGGTCGATGGTATCAAAAGCCGCTGAGAGATCTAGAAGGACTAGGACAGAGGAACAGCCTCTGTCCCGAGCTCTCCAGAGATCATTTATCAGTGCGACCAATGCCGTCTCTGTGCTGTGTCCGGGCCTGAAACCCGATTGGTACGGGTCCAGATAGTCAGTTTCCTCCAGAACCGAAGGGAGCTGATGCGCCACCACACTCTCAACAACCTTAGCAAGAAAGCGAAGGTTGGAGACCGGACGAAAGTTGTTTAATATAGTTGGGTCCAAGGTAGGTTTCTTGAGGAGGGGTCTCACCACCGCTTCTTTCAAGACGGAGGGGAAACAACCCTCACTCAAGGAGGCAGATATCACTGCCTGGAGCCAGCTTTTTTGGATGGAACCTTGTAGGATAGGCAAGCTGGGTTGTATGACGTGTGAGTTCCGGCACCTTTTTCTTTTACAAAAAAAGCACTGTGTATATGTAAAGGTGTAATGAACCCTAATTCATTTTCCCCCCTAAGGGGAATTTAAGGACTTTCCAAGATTTCTAAGTTAAGGAGAATTTATTATGAAATTCTGGAACAGGAATTCATGGTGGCTATCTAACAAATTCCTCACCTGCACAGTTTTTCCTCATACACTCTGGAGACCATCTCTTTCTCATCAGATAGTTCAATATTTTTGAACACGAGCATCTCAGTCTTCATTCGGAGCTCTTCATTTTCTGATAACATTTTTGAAATCAATGTTATCTTTCTGTCAGTTACAAGGACCAGAGAGAAATTAGCCCACGTGATTTTTTCCTTTATTTCTTGAACCGTAACTACGTTCTTAATTATTTTTATATTCCATTATATCTGTTGCTCTTCTCTTATTCACTAATACATAGATATAAAAGAATGGAATATTTCTTTTATCCATTATATCTGGGCTCAGGGCTCCAACAAATAAATTTGAATTTGAAAGAAAACGTCAGGATTGCTATGTAAGTATTTCTTACCTATAAAGTTCATCATTAAGGTCATTATTTTCTCTTAGGAGATCATTTTTTTCTTCAGTGGATTTCAGATACTTGCAGTTGAGACTCTGATACTCTCGTTGAAGTTTGTCTAGTTGTACAGACTCATCTGAACTATTTTTTCTGTAAAATATCAGGAGCAGAGGGAAATTAGACCACTTGATTTTTTCCTTTATTCCTTAAAGCGTAATTACGTTCTTATTTTTATATTACATTATATCTGTTGCTCTTCTCTTATTCACTAATACATAGATATAAAAGAATGGAATATTTCTTTTATCCATTATATCTGGGCTCAAGGCTCCAACAAATAAATTTGAATTTGATAAAAAAACGTCAGGATTGCTATGTAAATATTTCTTACCTATAAAGTTCATCATTAAGGTCATTAATTCTTCTTAGGACATTTTTTTTCTTCAGTGGATTTCAGATACTTGCAGTTGAGACTCTGATTCTCTTGTTGGAATTTGTCTAGTTGTACAGACTCATCTGAACTATTTTTTCTGTAAAATATCAAGAACAGAGGAAAATTAGCCCCCTTAGGGTGTTTTTTTATTTGAGTCATAAAACTTGCTTAAAATTAAAACTAATTAAAATAACTGATTTTTTGTTTGCAATACAAATTCTATAATTTTAATGTAGTTTTTGCTATTTGTATTAAAACAGCTAGCAAGCTCTTCTTACAGGAACAAATGCTGCAATTATTTACTGGGTACTTTGGAAATGCTCAGTAAAAGTGATGAAGCAGTAAATCTATGCAGACTCTACCTCCATTATACTCTAAAGGGATTTGATTAGGTCCTTCAGCATTAAAGTTAAGATCGCTATATTGAAGAGTTTGATTAGTACAAGTTAATGGTTGTCCTTTCAGTACTTAGCATTTGACAATCCATTATTATCACCAAGGAATCTTCAGATCTTAAAGACATTTTTCTTTTTTCTTTTACATACTAGAACAGGCACAAGCCAATTCAAAACAATTTCCAAAATCAAAGTTTCTGATGTGTACAGAATGATGGATGAGATTGAATTTGTGAGGGTTGAAATAAAGAACAAATTGGAAGCTGGGATGTGGCATGATTGGAAAGCACACTAGTATGTAGGAGATAAAACCAAGGATTCCTAAACATAGGTAATAGGGCCATGAAGATTCCCTGTGAAGAGAATCTGGGACCCAGTGATCTCTTCTCTTGCTATTGCTTTAATAAAACATAAAGTCTCTGAAAATGAAAATCTTTAAAGAAACACGGCCTTGCTGAGGTCAGAAAAAGGCACTAGACGTGCTTGGAGAGCCAGAACATTTGGAACAAGTTAAAAAGAGTCATTTTTGCTTTTCCCTAACATTTTTCCAGGCAACACAATTCATCCCAGAATGTTGTGTAAAGTACAACCAGAGGAAGGAGCTAAGGAGAATTTAACATGAAATTCTGGAAGAGAAAGTCAGCTTTGCTGTCTAAACATTTCTTACTTCCTCAACTTTTCTTCATATGCTGTGCAGAGTTTCTCTTTTTCTTTGGTCAGTTGGAGATTTTTGTTTATGAGCTCCTGATTCTTTAATTCAAGCTCCTCTTTTTCCATCAAGAGTTTTGAAATGTCCATTCTGTAAATTATGAAAAACAAATAAATTAGGCCGCTTGGGTTTTTTTACTTGAATTATCAACCTTTTTCTTCAGTTGAAAATATAAAAAATAAAAATACCTCCATGGGTTTTGGGGTTTGTATGTACATACAAATGAAATAATGCTTTAACCCACAGGTCCGCAACCTGCGGCTCCGGAGCCGCATGCAGCTCTTTCAGCCCCCCCCAAAAAAGTGGGACTAAAAAAGTTCAACCAATCAATTCAAATATGCAGGATAGGTGCATATCTCGCCTTGGCTCCACTCTTCAGTCAAACCCTGTTCTGCGCATGCGCGCATGTACGCGCATGTGCACACATTTTTTTGCGGCTCCCAGTTTTTCCTTTTGTGAGGGAACCGGTTCTGAGTGGCTCTTTCACTGTTTCAGGTTGCTGACCCTTGCTTTAACCATTTATTTTTATTTTTCTTATATATTCCACAAAAGGCATAAATCAATTCAAAATGATTTTTAGAAGCAAATTAAAGTTATGGATGTAGGATAAGGGGAAAGTTCTCATTTCTCACAAATGATTACCTGTCAAAACATCCAACAGATTTCTTCCTCAGTGATTAAGGCAGTATCTTGTTTATGAGGGAGCATGAGATAAGACAAGTATTAATACAATTGGCAGTCATTACGAGAGGATCTGTTTAAAAAACAAATTCAACTGTTGCTATTCCTAGCTTATTTTCCAAGTTTTACTAGAATATAATTTTCATCATTTCCCTTCTGTTGTGAGGAGAAAGTTGTCAAATTTAACAAAACGCTCTTCAACATTCAAAGCACTGCCCTTCCCCATGCTGCTTTCACTCCAGTTCAGTAATCCAGAATTGGCTTAATTCAGTTTACACCAGTCTGCAGCTAGCACAAATGTCCCTCCAATTATTTTCATTTCTGAGAAATGAATAATTCCCACCATATTCTGCCTTCTGGTGTTTCGTTCCTCTTTAATATGCTCGAGGACGTCAGCGCTTATAATGGGGTGAGCTCTGAGCTCCATTACTTGCCCCAGCTCCTTCCCACCCAGCAGTTCCAAAACATGCAAATGCAAGTAGATTAATAGGTACCACTTCAGTGGGAAGGCAACAGCATTCCATGTACCTTTGTTGTATAGCCATGTTGGCCACATGAATATGGAAATTGTCTTTGGACAATGCTGGCTCCCACAGCCAAGTAACGAGATGAACACTGTGCCCTAGAGTCGGACATGACTAACCTGAAACCTTTACCTTTACTCTTGAGTAAATTCTTTACAGTTATAATTTCACTGAATGCAGCGTTCGTCCTCCTCGACAATCAAACTGTATTGTAAGAAATACCAAACTCTCTGAAATTCCACTGCTGATGTATGTATATATGTATACATTTATTTATTTGTTTGTTTGTTTGATACAATGGCCAGTCCCATTGTCAATGTAAAAATTATGAAAGTTGTGTTTAAAGTGTGAACTTGGTAGGATTAAGCTGTGATTATCTCATAATAAGTAACCACAAGATAAACTAGGTGAGCATTAAGAGTCAACACTGGCTTGATGGCTGATAATCCGTGAAGATAATAAACAGCAAATTGTTACTAAATACTTTTCAGAAGTTATTCTGGAGAGGATATCTAAAATGTTTGTGCACCACAAAAAGGCATTTTCAACTGTGCCAAAACTTACATATAATTCTGCTCCCTTGATCCCTTCAGATCCATTTCTAGTCGTTGAGTTTTTGTCTGAAGAATCTGGAAAAGCCAAAATACATTAAAAGTCAGGAAAATATTTCTATATCAGTCCACTCACTTCCCCACGCTTTCCTCCCACTCACCCTGGGCTTCTTCACCTCTTATTACGACATGAAATATTTCTCGGTAATGCACACTCAAAAGATTCCTCAGATGCTAGATTGCTTACCTGATGGGAACGTATCTTGAAACTTAAATCGTGGCCTGCTGGTTCCTCATTGCCCACATGCATCTTAATGTTTTCAGGATGCCTGGAAACCTGACAGTTCTGTGAAGAATAAAAAACATAAATTGTGAATCAGATGTTTGCTTGATAAATTTTCCTTCATTAAGAAAATTTCATTAAGGATATACAAGGAGAAGAATTACATGAATTTGTTTTCCATAAATTTTCCATAAATTGTGACAGTATCCCAACCGTTACAGTCGGTTATAGATTTGATGGAAATTATAACTCAGTATGGTAAGGTTTCTGGGTTCAAGGTGAATAGTAATAAGACTAAGATATTATCTAAGAACTTATCTATGAGTGAAATGGATATATTATCTAAATTAACAGGTTTTGAAATAGTGAAAAAGGTTAAATATTTAGGAGTATATATTGCAGCCTCTAATGTAAAATTGTATAAGAATAATTATGAAACACTATGGTTGAAGGTACAAAGGGACTTAAATAATTGGAAAAAATTACAATTATCATTACTGGGAAGAATTGCAGTTGTTAAAATGAATGTTCTACCAAAGTTTCTCTTTTTGTTTCAAATGATACCTATATTGAAAAAGGATGCCAACCTTGATCAATGGCAGAAGGGTATTAATAAATTTATTTGGGCGGGGAAAAAACCAAGAGTTAAATTTAAGATTTTACAAGATGCCAGGGAAAGAGGGGGACTCAAGGCGCCAAATTTGAAATTGTATTATGATGCGGTTGCCTTGACATGGGTTAGTGATTGGCTTAATTTAACTAATAAGAGAATACTTCATCTTGAGGGATGGGATTTGGTACATGGATGGCATGCATATTTGCTTTACGATAAGAAGGTGGACAGGGCTTTTAAATCCCATATTCTTAGAAGTGCTTTATTGCGTGTCTGGAAAAAGTATTATTATAAGTTAAATTATAAAATACCGATTTGGGGAATTCCTGGACACGCGATAGAGGGCGTATCTATGGGAGTGAGTATGGATATGGTTTCTTATAAGGAACTACTTAGATTGCAAGGGAATGATTGGCAACTTAAACCATTAGAGGAGTTAAGACAAGAAAACATAAGTTACTCTTGGTTTCAATATACCCAATTGAAAGTTAGGTGGAAGTCAGATCAAAAGGTTGGCATCACAATTACAGATCAAAATTTAGTAAAACAAATTAGAGATTTAAATTGTGCACATATAATCCTGTATAATCCTGTATTTAGCTCTGGGAAGTGGGGGGGGAAGTGGGCGGGTTTGGGGTGGTGGGGATTTGGGGATATATTGTAAAATTTTGTTTTTGTAAAACTCTTTAATTAAAAAAAAAGAAAATTTCATTAAGGATATACAAGGAGAAGAATTACATGAATTTGCTTTCCATAAATTTTCCATAAATTCTCTGTGATATCAGTGTAAAGAGGATATTAGTTTAACCTTCCTCTTTAGGAGAAGAGTCTGGAGTGTAAACAAGCATATTTGTGCATATTAAAATCCATGCATGTCAGTATCTGCACCACACGTCCAACTCCCAATTTATTGCTTTCGATATTCAATAGAGGAAATAAATATTATTCATGCTGGAGTAGAAAAAGAAAGATCTAGCTTTAGTTAATTTGTTTAGGAAATGTAAAACACAGTATCTGACACAAAATGCAAACCATCTAAATTTTATGTCGCTGTTATTGGTATTGTATGTGGCCAAAGAAACTAACTAATGTGGCAAAGAAGAAACCGACCAAGAATTAGCATGAACTCTGATAATTTCCATTCTTTGTTAAAAATTACAAATAAAGTTAAGAAATTTAGTTTGTATTGAGTAGATGTGTATGAATCTCATATAAGTATCAGAAATATAAGGCAAACATATAAAATATACTGCATAGTATATAAAATATACTGCACATGCATTACCAGTTGTGAAAAAACATTTATTCTGAATTTATCTACATTTTTCCCATAAATTTATTCTAAGGTGAGCTTAAAATCTGAACTGTATAGCTATAAAATCTGGGGGATTATTTTGATACGGCTCCTATGATACCAGGCTGAATCGGCCATAACTAAAGATGAAGCATGAATGAAAGCAGAAAGTGAAGTCGGGAATCTCATCCCAAACTTCCCTTCATGGAGGGAGGTAAGAAGGAAAGGAGTTGTTAAAGAAACAAAACAAAAGAAGGTCCCCTGAAAAGACAAAGGAAGACCCTCAACAAAGCAAGAACTTTGGGGGAAGAAAAAGGGGTCCTGAAACCCACCCCCTCCTTGAATCATTTTAGCAATGTCTCGTAAAAATATTGGGGAAGAGGCCATGCATGTTTTTAAAAAAATGATGTACTTTCCATTTTAGCAGCTTACGAATAGACTTCAGTTTATTTCTCAAGGAAATAAAGATCACCTAACCAGAAGTAGTATACTGTATACTCCTTGTATACTGACTATAACTATGGATTATATACCTCAGCGTGTCTCTGTGCTTCTCTGGCAGATGACAGAAGAGGAAGTCTATCACTTTTTTCCTGCAATGACAAAATACCCTCTTTTAAAAAGACAAATTCACAGTGATTAAAAACGCTAATTTTTCTTAAACATAGTTTCTTCTTCTTTAAATCTTGGATGCCAACTGGCATCTAAACTTTGCACCCTTGTCTCGAAATTCACACTACTGAATAAAAGAAGCTTTTGATATTCCTCTGTCTGTACTGATACCAGCATTTAATGTAAAGTGTAGTTGCAGTCTCTGCTGACATAATTTGTATTTTCCCTTTTCATACCTTTTAGAGCCTGATGCGTTGGAGAAATGAACAGCCTACTAATTGTTTTGTGGCATTTTAGTCATCTCAGTCAATTTAATATTAATTTTCTTTCTCTGCAAGAGTGGATCAAAAATCTTAAAGGGAATATCTAAAGCTGGTCTACCACTTTGCTTTTTAAATGTTCTCTTTAAATACGTGAAGTTCCTGAAATAAAGAATGAATTAAGGGGGTACAGTCTGGGATTAGTAGGCATGGGACATGTCTATGGAGATTCGCAGTCATCCAGGCCATGGTTATCCCCAAGGTGTTTTTTCAAGAGGCAACTGGACTTCCTCTTTTTCTTCTTCTGGAAAACATTTCACGTCTCATCCAAGATGCTTTTTCAGTCAGAGAAGCTTCTTGGATGAGAATCTAAACAACTTCCAAGTGTGGGGGGGAGAAACTCCAGTTACCTTTCGAAAAAGACCTTTGGGATAGGAATGGGGCAGATAGTCCTTCTACTATTATCCCCAAACAGCCCTTTCATTTTAACTGAATAGTTCAGAGAAAACAAACAATATTCCTGCTAAAGTCACATAAAATCTCCATTAGCAACTTGGCTTATTAAATATGTGAAATCAGTATTTTCAGTGACTTAAGGTAGCTCTGCAAGTTCACTGACTCAATCATCCAATTTATATGGCTGCCCAAAATGCAACAGAGAGTCTGCTGCTCTTAAATTTCTATATGTCCCATCATACTTGTGTGACAATAGCATTTACTGTGATAGCCTATGAACAAATATTTTCTCTTACATTTTTTAAAGACATTTCATGTTTTCTCTTAATTTTCTCAGCAAATTGCCTTCCATTGCAAAATCAGTGATGGCAGCTAGAATATAAAGTAATAGGTGAAAAAGCAGAATAGCATAAATATTTTTATTTTCAAAAACTGGAATGTAGGTCTTGAGAAACAATGTTTAGAATAGCACACAATTTTTTAATTGCATTTATCCTCCAGTTCCTCTAATCCAGGGGTCCCCCAACCCCCAGTTCGTGGACTGGGATCGGGTTCTGGGATGCCAGAAAACAGGCCATGCAAACAAGCAAAGCCACATCTGTGGGATGCAGGCAGTACATGAAAGCAGGGCCCCTCCGGTCCACAGAAAAACCTCTCTCCATGGAACTGCTCCTTGGTGCTCAAAAGATTGGGGACCTCTGCTCTGATTTGAATGATCCTTTAGGACAATTGTTGAACATTTAAAGTAATATAAAAAGATAAGGAAATAAATAATGTTTCTGTCCTAAAGGATTTAATGTTCTCAAGTGGCAACTGACCCATGTCAAGGGTGGAACAGGCCTACGTGACTCTCTCAATTATTGGAACAGTTCAGCTATGAGCAAGGTGACTGAGGGAGGGTCCTTCTCCCTTCCTCCCTTCTCTGTAGAGATGCCTTTTAACTCTAGCATGAGGACATGTTGACAAAGTGACTGATTAGTCTCATAAAGAAAAGTTTAAGGGAAAAGGGTATAACTGTCTCCAGAAGAACCTGAGAAACAATTGACTTTTTCTATGGTGCTTCAGAAGGCAGAATCAAAAGATGGAAGGTTTTCAGCTGGACATTAGGAGCTAAAGGGAGAAAAGATCAGAGATTGGACTGCCATCATTTTTTCCTCCCATCTTTGGACTTCAAAGCCCCCACTTTATCCTCCTCTCTCCTCTCTCTCTTTTTATAACATTTTATTGATTTTCTCATTTTACAATTGAATATTTAAAAAGGAACATGATGACTGGGTTGGTCAATAGTTCAATAGTGTAGATAACTCTTTAGTATAAATCTCATATTACAACATCAAATATTTCCTCTCTTTTTCCATTAATATCTGCTGTCTCATATTGGCCTAGTACAGTTCTTATTATTGTCAACTAAATAAAAATATCTTTGTTACAATTATCAATAATTTTAGCTTATACATATCTTAATTGCGTTTGCACTCAATCCTTGTATACAATCCATGTCCTGTTATTGCTTTTTTTTCCAGGCTTTCATTTTCTATCAATATTCAAATTAACAATATTATTTATAATTTCCAAGTACTTTATATTTAGGTGACCAAAGTTTCTCTTATCTCAACTTCTCCCTTTTTCCCTTTTCATAGCAAAGTCTAATATTCTAGTTACACATCTTATCTATTTCATTATCGTCTTGCTCCATTTTCTAAAAGTTATTACTTTCCACCATATTAAACCATCTAATTAGTAACACAGTACCCCCTCCAATAAGTCAAAACCATTATATGTGTTGTCTAGGTCAGGGCTTTTCAACCTTTTCACCCATTGTTACCACTTTTAGGATAAGACACTCTCCGAGTACCACCAGTCGCCCAGAAAGGTGTCAAAAATGTGACCAAAAAAAGAGGGGGAAAATTATAAATTACAGGTAGTCCTCGACTTATAACATTTCGCTTAGTGACTGTTCGAAGTTACAATGGCACTGAAAAAAGTGACATGACTATTTTTCACACTTATGACTGTTGCAGCATCTCCAGGGTCATGTGATTTACATTCGGATGCTTGGCAACTGAATCATACTTATGACGGTCAGTGTCCCAGAGTCACGTGATTACCTTTTGCAACTTTTTGACAAGCAAAGTCCAGTTGAAAAGCCCTGTTCTAGGTGAACCAATAGTTCAGTAATATACATAAACTTTTAGTTTAGGTCTAATATTAAAAGCTCAAATACTCCCTCTCTCTTTCCAGTAATATCTGTTATCTCATACTGGGCAAACAAAATTCTTATTTTCAACTAAGTAAAAACATTCTTGTTAGATTTATAAATACTTTTTAGTCTATACACAAACTTTAATTTCCCATCAATGTTCAAGAAAAAGGGGGAAAAACACTATTATTTATGATTTACAAATATTTTTTGTTTAGGTAACTAAAGCTTTCCCTTATCTCAACTTCTCTCTTTTTCCCTTTTCATACAAAGTCTAACAGTCTAGTTACAGAACTTATTCACTTATAATTTTACTCTATTTTCTAAAAATTATCTATTTTCTATTAAACAACCATCTAATTAATAATATAATATCCGTTCTAATAAATCAAAGCCACTATTTTCTTCAGCCTTACTCTGGCTTTCTTTCTTTGCCAGCTAACCTTCCATGTCAGTGCCTTTGAATCATCAAATAGTTCTCTCTCTATTATATATATATATATTATTTGGAATAAGAAAGACCATTTGGTTGAAGTTTTTTTGAAACAACAAGCCCATTGGTATTCATTAAATCGCCTTCCTATTACTCCAATTTCCCAAAATTGTCCTGATAGGTTTATCTTCCATTCAGTCTGTTCTTCTTCCTTTCCCTCAAATTTATTCTGATTTCTTAATTTGTAAAAAGTCTGTTCCATTTTCAGTGTTGCCACTCCCTTTTTTGATTTTTCATATGGCTGGGTCTGTTGGTCAATTGGGTCCTCTGAGTGTTTAGTTGTTCCAATTTTCCTTTTGTTTTCTGCATTGTTAGTTCTTTCTTCATAGTCAACATCTGGGTTTGTATATTTAAGCCAGCACCTTATTCCTTTGTGTTGCTTCTTATTTTGTCACAAACTGAATGGATGGTTTCATATATTGATTTCAACATTGAAATGATTTTTTTTCCTGATCTTCATCCATATTCTCTTGATAGTATGTTAAGTTGAAGAATCAAACGTTAAAAATATTTTTTTGTCTTTTTAGCTACATATGGGACATCTATTTCACATTTTATAGGTGGTCTTTATAGTAGAAATTGTTTATCAAGTAAATGTTTATAATCCAAGGTGTTCCATCATCTCGTAATAACATATGCTTCTCATGCAGGGAAATAGAAAAGGAATTCCCCAAGTTTAGCCCTGAAAGTCAGTAAAAGTTTACATTCATAGTTCAAGCAGGCCAGATAAGCTGCCCAGAAGTCCCTTCTTTACAGTTGGGTTTTTCAAAGGTGGTAATTGTCAAATTTTATCTGAAGTCGGGGCTTCAAGCCAAGTCACTTTTAGGCAATAACAAATTGTAATACCCTAATTTGCCACAAGATGTCACCGACACCGTCTTAAGCTTTTAAAGTCCAAAATTAGAGGATGAGGTAAAAAATTCCCTTCCCTCTCTCCTCACCAATGGGTGGGAACAGGCCTGCAGTTTGACACCCTTAGTATAAAGGTACAGCTGCTCTTTAGAACCCCAGCTTCAGTCAGATAAGCCCACATTCAGTTACCTGTGAAAGCCTCTGAAAGCCCCAAGGACACCCAAATGATTGCTACCATCCTACCTACCCATGTTCTGAAGACATGGCTGCACATTTCACAGCAAACAGTTATATCCACACCAGATCACCTCATCCACAATCTCCAAAAGGTGAACTTTCACTCAGATCTTGGTTATTCATACCAGATCACCTCATCTACAATTAAGTCATGTATAAGGAAGACCTTACCACATACTGACCTGGCATTCAAAAGCATCATTAAACCTTAAACATTTACACTGACAGGATTGGATTTTTAAGGGGAAGGTTAGAAGCAGGTTAGAAATAAGGACTAGTCTCTTGCCTCCTTTTCCTACTAACACAGTTCAATAGGCAGCATTTTTAAAATATATTTCTCCATTTTTGACCCATTGTTCTCTTCAGATAAAGGAGGTGGTTTTTCTGTTCAAATTCTGAATTTTTAGTATAGGAATTGCTACAGTGGGAGAATTAATTTTGTCCCCATAATGTCGATAAGAAATTTCCAGGAAGGTACCAAAAGTCCAGCATGTGCATCACAGCACAAAGGAAGGCAGCATGAAATGCACAGGAGCTAAAGGTCACCTTATTTTTCTCTTCGTAAAAACTGATAAGGGATAGTAAGGAATCCAAGGGTTTCTAAGTGAAGAATGGAAGGTATTTGTTGATTCACTCTGGCAACAATAGGTTGTCTCTGTGTCTCTCCTTTGTGTCCTGTTTGGGGAATGGTTTGAGGCATGTATGAATATGTTGCATACTGTATACCTTCGTGAATGATTACCACAATGGTCTTTTCTGTTGAACAAATGATTGCTGTGGGATGTGCAGCCAATTAAAAAGCAGCTGTCAGGACCCACCCCAAACCACATCTTAGGAAGACAAAACTCTTGGAGCCAAATCTAGTCCAAAAAGAATCTTTACTATGACATGCTTGGTTGTAGGAATACAAGACAGGACTTAATATTGTTCCACGAACTAAACCCTTATAAAGAGTTCCCGGTTTAACCCCTCTTAGCCCCATTTGGTCAGTCCCCCATCCTTTACCTCGTATCATCCCTCTCATGGGAAAAGGAACTTAGGACCTTTTATGTTTATTGCTCTCTTCCGTGACACAAGCCAGCTGCTAGCCCCCCCCTTTTGTTTCCCCAGTTCAAAAGGCTTCTCTTTTCCTTTGAAATGCCTAATACCGGTTCAATACACATCCATTCCCTTCTCTTTGGGAGATGGCAGAATCCATGGAATAATGTTTGAAATATCCATTTATGAATATGATATAAGTGCTTAACTGTGCCTTTTAACATAGGAGGTTTTGCCTGCCACAATTCTGACCTTTTTGAATGCCTCTGTCACCCCAGTTTATCCTACTCCTTTTTCTTCAATGGGTGACTGGCACTTCCAAAGAAAGTACTGATTTGATGCTATGATTTTTGGGCTCGTTGAAAGGCTATGGGGGACATCTCTTGCTTAAAGCCATTCCTGGAAGTAAAGTTGATCTCGAAAGCTCTCCTTTTTCCTTGCAATATTCCAGTTGCACAAAAAAAAGAATAAAAGTCTCTGAAATAATCCAAAACAGATGAGACTCATACTCACAATTCCAATTCTTGTTATGTTTGAAGAAATGAATTAATTTAATTTAATTTATTAATTTATTAATATTTCTATACCGCCCTTCTCCCTGGGGACTCAGGGCGGTGTACAGGGCAAGAATAAAACACAGAAATGTACAAAAATTAAAAGATAATTAAATGCATGCCCAATTAAAATACAATTAATACATAGTAAAACCCCAATAAGAATGATAAAAAACCCCACCAATCCCCCTCATGCCAGGCCGGCTTGCTCGAACAAGTATGTTTTCAGATCGCGGCGAAAGGAGCGCAGATCGGGCGCCGTCCGGAGCTCAACCGGTAACTGGTTCCATAGCTCCGGGGCGCCCACAGAGAAGGATCTCCCCCTGGGGGCCACAAGACGGCATTCTCTGACCGGTGGCACCCTGAGGAGGCCCTCTCTGTGGGAACGCACAGGGCGCAGGGAGCTTGATGCCGGCAGCAGATGTTCCCTGAGGTACTCCGGCCCCATGCCATGGAGGGCTTTGAACACCATTACTAGCACCTTGAATTAGTCTTATCTCTTCTGTAAGATGTGGTTTATATGGAATGAGCAAGGGTGCTCATCTCTTTGTCATCTCCTCTAGGCAATATGCAAGGAATTGGAAATACAGAAATAAAATGTAATATAGGGAGTAATATAAAATACTACCATACAATGAAACAATAATACATCAAATAATATAGAAACAATAATCATTGCTTAAGGGACAAACTACAAACCATACAAGATTTGACTTTATTTGATTTGATGCCAGCTGATACCAAGGAACTCTACTAGAACAGTTTTGTTATCTATCAGTATTTAAATATTTAAGAACAATGGAGAGGTTTTTGGACTAACATTTAAGGAGTAGAAATGCTATTGCAAAAATGTTTATTTCAACAATATTGTTTCTGACCACAAGAGGGCATACTTAACTCAAAGAAGAAGAGGCTCTAATTTCCAAGCCATTTGAAAAGGAGGTGAGATCATACCAGGATTAAAATTAGAAGAATAATAAGAAAAATTACATTCCTATATTGGGAGAGAATGCACAATATACAAATGTAATGAAAAATATAGAATCCATTTCTGAGTGATTAATTTCATTAGGACAGTTAAATGAAGACATGATTTAATGTCTTCATTAAAATAAATGTGATTTACAAATGCTTAACTTCAGTGATTACACTGAAATTCCTTAAAAACAAAATACTTGCAATTTGGGCAGCTAGTCTGCAGGAACCTAGGTAAACCATATTGTATTGTTTCAGCAGCACCATAAACTTTACAACACTTGTAAAAATGAATACTTAAGCAGTACAGTGATGCATGTTTACCTGATGTAGATGTACACATGAAGATGTACAAATCTTACAAAGGTTATTGAATTACCTCAAGTTAGTTTTTTCTGCATCTAGATTATATCAGAGACTTGTTTGGATGATGAAATGGGCTTTCTTCTTCTTTGATATGTCTGACCCCAGAATCAGTATGTTACTGTGAGTGATACTGGACTATGGATATTTTTTGTAATGGTTTTCCATGTTCTTAGATTAAGAGTTGTTTATTTTACATCATTCATTCTGGGTTTTTTTTTTTTGCAGTTCATCTTCAATTTGTTTACTGCTATCCAGTGAACAATCCATATAGGAGATGTTTGTGACATCTGTATAATGGTGGGATTCAGCCAGTTTGCACCAGTTTGGCAGAACCGGTAGCTAATATTTTGTTGCCCAGGCCCAGAATGGACTTCTGGAAGCAGCATCCACACAGAGAACCGGTTTGTTCACATATTTGAATCCCACCACTGCATCTGTGCCACTGTCTGCAAATATTACACTGTGGTCAGCAAGCTTGGAATTGGTTATCTAGTGGGTTTCCTCATTCTATACTCCTTGCTTTCTGTCAAAAACCTTCCTTATTATAGCATTGATTATTGTATGACATTGACAGTAGGGATGAGATCACATAACCTTGCAGAACATGATTTCAAACTGGGAACTGAGGCATAGGTGCTGGAAGTAAGCACATGCACAATGGCATATGATTTGGTGACCACATTGATCAGTTTTCAGTGTGTTCCGTTAACAAATATACACTATTGAAAGTTGATGGAATTCAGTGATTGTTCATTGGTCTTCCATGAGTTGTCTGATGGTGAAGATCTGATTTTAGCATCCTCAGTTTGGGCAGAAACCAGCTTGTCTGTTCTTGATGTTTTTGGAAACATACTTGGATGATTCCCATAAAAATATTTTGAATGATAGGTTAAGGGCTTATGGCCCAGTAGCTTTGCATTGTAGCTGTTGCCATTTTACAAATTAGGGATTATAAAATCTTTCTCCCAAATGAGTGAATGCAGTGACTGCAGTTTATTGTTGACATGATCTCCACCATTTCCAAGTCCCTTAGACTTTATGTCTTCTAGGCTTAGCAACTGAAGCTTAATTTTCTGGTGCACCAATGCAATGGACCTGCTGGTGGTCCCTGTGGCTCTTCATGGTGGCATAATTGTTGGAAAAATTCTCTCCACATTTGAAGTTGAGGTTCTATTCATGTTTTTTTACAGTCTTTTCCAGTTCCAGGGCCACAGCATTCCAGCATGCCTCACACTCTGCCTTAATGGCAAACTTCACGCAGGCAACTTAATTGTTTGTATCACACATTGTCAGTAGGTTTGGCTTATTTTTTGGTGTCCAAAGTCTAAAAACTCATCTAAAATCCATACTTATGTTTGGTGATGTATTGTCAGGACACACTTTTGGGAAATACTGTATATAAATAGCTTCAGAGAACTGCTTTTCTTCCATGTCTACACCATCCAGCAGTTTCAGGACAGTAAATCTGTTTGCTAATGTTATTTGGAAATCTTATTTATATCCTGAGGGTTAAAAATTAGAGTAAGCTCTTAGAATAGCACAATGTGTGGACTCTTCAGGCTCCATACCCATGGTACAGATGCAAAGCCATTTTCAGACCCTTCTTGAAGACCTGCACAGTTTCTACCAGGGGTAGAAATATATTGTTGGGTATCATCAGCATACCTCACCCCATGGCCACAAAGACCTGACCCAATACCTTCATACAGATGTTTAAAAGGAGCAGAGGAAAGACCAAACCCTGTGGCACCCCATGCTGTAGGGACCAAGTACAGCTGATTCCCAATCAACATTGCCCAGATTGGTTGCAAAGGAAGAAGAATCGGCAGAATTATGGTGCCACCCACCCTAATCCCTTCCAATTAGTCCAGAAGGATAGTACTGTTTTCAAGACTTTCAGGAAAATTTGTTAATGCCTTTGTGTTATATATAATACTGAAATGAGTCTTCTGATTTTAAAGGAAGATGATCCACATGATCCTTCAAATATTGTTAATAGTTATACATGGTGAGATGTAATGTTTTGTGAAGGAATTAAACAGCTCATCTCAGTTTTACTGTAGCTGAAACTTGTGGATGTCCTTTTACAAAATATATTCATTAACATCAGGTTTCCATCAATAATTTAGTTTCAAGTTTATTATTTATTTAGTTCAATTTATATACCGCCCTTTTCCTGAAGGACTCAGGGCAGTTTACAGGGCAAAATTAAAACAACACAATATAAAAAATTAAAATAGAATTAAATCAATAGCCCCAAAATTTAAAATTAGAATTTAAAAAACCTTAAAACCCCTCAGTCCAGGCCAGCTAACTCAAAATGCCAGGTTTTTAGGTCCCGGCGAAACGAATGAATCTTGAATCTCACCCAGAGGGCAGCTGGAAGCCAATGCAGCTCGTGGAGAAGAGGTGTTACACGGGAGTATCGGGAGACTCCCATCACAACTCGTGCGGCTGCATTCTGCACCAGCTGAAGCCTCTGAGTGGATGTTCTGTAACATCCTCACTTTTCTGTCCTTTTTACTGAATATATCAGCTTTGGTGTTTAAAAAAGGAATAAAAAGAAGATGGAAGACCTCAGAATCTAAAGATTGTGTTCACTAGTTCAGGGGTTCCCAACCCCCGATCCAGTTGTCTTAATTTGAAGGAAATCACAATAACATTTCAAATGTTATATATGGATAAACTCAACCATGCTTTTCTTTATATTGTAGATATTTATAGCTGTACATAAAGAAGATCAAATTTGGTGCAAAACACAAACCAAAAAATAAGCAGTGCAATAAGATAGGGTGAAACAAAGTGAAAACAAAGGAAGAATCCTCATTTGGAAATATTCCATCAATGAATAAAACTGAAAGTCGTTACCCTGACTTTAATTCAGTTTTAATTTTGCTTAAAATTAAACTGAGCTTAGTAATTATTCTTACTTATAGAAATTCAGATAGACAGGTATGAAACTTCCTGAAATTATCTTTACATACAGCAAGTGATTAATGCAGCAAGGAGTCCATCCATTGTAACTTCTAAATCTATTAATAACTAATTTTAATTAATACAATGCAAACTTCAAATTGCTAAAATTTCTATTAGCATTTTCAATAAAAGTGAGTATGTCAGCAAAAGATTGTCAGGGTTTTTCAATCCGAATAGAGCTGGAAAGGACCTTAGTGGTCTTCTAGTAATCCAATCCCCTGCTCAAGCGGGAGATCCTATACATTTTTTGATAGGTGTCTGTCTGGTCTTTTCTTATAAACCTCCAGTGATGAAGCACCCACAACGTCTGAAGGCAAGCTATTCCCCTGGTTAATTCTCCTCACTGTTAGGAACTTTCTCTTTAGTTCAAAGTTGCTTCTCTCCTTGATTAATTTCCATTCATTGTTTCTTGTCTTGCCTTCTGATGCTGTGGAAAACAAGTTGTCCACCTCTTCTTTGCGGCATCCCCTCAAATACTGCTATCATGTCCACCCCTAGTCCTTCTTTTCTCTAGACTGGCCATACCCAACTCCTGTAACCGTTCTTCATATGCTTTAGTCTCCAGTCCTTTAATCATTGTAGTTGCCCTTTGCACTTTTCCCAAGGTCTCAACATCTTTTTTGGGAATGTGGTGACCAAAACTGGATGCAGTATTCCAACTGTGGTCTTACTAAGGATTTATAATGTGATACCAATACTTCATGTCTTTTTTATTCTAAGCCTCTGTTTATACAACAAAGGATTGTATTAGCTTTTCTGGCTGCTGCCGCACACTGCTGACTCATATTTAAGTGATCGTCCACTAGGACTCCAAGATCCCCCTCACAGTTACTGTTTTTGAGCCAGGTTTCATCTAATCTGTACTTGTAGCTTTGCTTTTTCCTGTCCAGGTGTAAAACCTTGCTTTTCTCCACATTCCATTTCATTTTGTTGGCTAGGTCCCATTGTTCAAGTCTGTCAAGAACTTTTTGGATCCTGAGTTTGTCTTCTGGGGTGTGGGCTATTCTTGCCAGCTTAGTGTCATCTGCAAATTTGATGAGTTCCCTTTCTATTCCCTCATCTAACTCATTTATGAAGATATTGAAGAGCACTGGGCCTAAGATAGAACCTTGTGATACACCACTGCTCACTCCCCTCCATGTAGATGTAGTACCATTAAGGACTATTCACTGAGTACAGTTTGTCAGCCAGTTACAAATCTGTCTTGCTATCCCACATTTTTCTAGCTTACCAAGAAGTAGGTAGTGGTCTACTTTGTTCAAAAGCTTTGCTGAAGCCCATGTATACTATGTCCACAGCATTTCACTGGTCTACTAACGGTAATTTAGTCACATTGTCAAAGAATAAAATAAGATTGGTTTGGCATGATCTGTTTTTAACAATCCCATGCTAGCTTTTACTTATAACTTTGTTTCTAGATATTTACAGATCTCTTTTTTGATTATTTCTTCCAATATCTTCCAGGTATTGATGTTAGGCTGATTGGTCTGTAGTTTCCTGGGTCTGTTTTTTTGTTTCTTTTTTGAAGATGAGAACCACATCAGCTGTTTTCAATCCTCTGGTAGTTCTCTGGTGCTCCAGGATATTCTAAAGATGTGGTACAATGGTTCTGAGATAACATCTGCCAGTTCCTTCAAAACTCTGGGATGTAATCCGTCAGGTCCTGGTGATTGGTATTCATCAAGGTCAGACAGATATTCTTTTACCATTTTCTTGCTTATTTTAATTTTTATTTCAAGTCTGGCTTTTACAGTTAGGTTTTTGGTAGGTTGGACTATATTTTCTTTTTCCATGAAGATTGATGCAAAGAATGAGTTCTTCTTTCCATTTTTTGGAACTTACTACCGGTATTTCGGTCTTTCAGTTTATCAGAGAGATCTTTGTGTAACTATGTTGATTTCTTCTTGGAATTCTTGTTTTTATTTTTCAGTGGTATTGTGTTGGACTGAGCTTTTTTGACCATATTTTTCAGTGTTTCCCATACTTCTTGAGTTGTTTTCCCCTTTAGGCTCTCTTTGAGTTTGTTAAGATCAGCTCTTTTAAAGTTTAGGACACTGGTTAGATTATATTCTATTGCTTGTGCTTGAATTATATTGAATTCCAATATGATGTGGCCACTCTCACCCAAAGTTCAACTCCCTCTATCACTTCTTCTTGATTAGTAAGAATTATGTCCATTATACAGTAGCTTTCTCTCTAGTTCCCTTTTCTACCTTTTGGATGCTAAATTGCCATCTAAGTTGGTGAGGAATCTGTTTGATCTGCCACTTGCTGCAGAGTTTGTCTCCCAGTTGATATCAGGATAGTTAAAGTCTCTATTACTACTGTGGTGTGATTCCCACATGCTTTTGTTAATTGATTAGCAAAGAGTTCATCTATTTCTTCTGCTTGGTTAGGTGGCCTGTAGTATATGCCTATAGTAATCTCATTTTTCCCCCTTTTATATTGACCCACGTGGACTCTAGGAGGTTTTTATCCTTGGTTTTCTGTATTTCTGTAAAGATATAGTGATCTTTTATCTATAATGCAACTCTACCTCCTCTTTTTTGGCCTTTTGTTGGAAGTATAGATGAAAACACCACTTGTGCTCCTAATTCTTTAACTTTTTTCCCTAGCTATCTCTTGTTATTTTTTTCAAATTCATTATTGTGTCAATGTCCCCATGTGTAGGAGAAGAATGGGGTAGTAATCCATGGGGTTGATTATTTTAGTAAGGTACTCTATTACATCTTTGATTTTTGCTTCAAGGAGACAATATACAATAAATTAAAATATTGTTTGTCATCAATATTATATTTTTTCCTAACCCAAGTTGAAAACATATAGCATAGAAAAAAGCAGACTACTTTATTTGATGCTGCTGTACATATATTTCTAGTCCATCTGAATATACAGGATTTAATAATTTGAAAATATTATAATGCTGCATATTTTATCTCCACTTATAACTTCACTAAGATAATCTTTATATTCATTCATTACTTTTGTAAGTTTATGATCCCATTATCCTCAGAACTAGTAGATGTATAACCAGAGAAATAAATTTTCTATAATTACATTTGATATATCTTTTGCTTGGTTAATGGGACCTAATTTTTCTCAGTTATGCTGTTAATAAAATTTTTATTCTTTTTCTGATCTTAGGAGTTAATAAGTTTGAAGAACGATCTCCAAACTATGTTACCAATAAAAGAAAGTGATAAAAATGTCAGCATTTCCAGCTTTTGCATTTCATCCCATTTTGCTTTTAATTCTTCCTTCTTGATATAGTATGTCTTCTAATGGCACCTTGCATGGTGTCCCACATAGTACAAAATTCCATTTATGTTTTAAATAATTCTGTATTTCTTCTAAAGTTTAATTTTATATTCCAAGTGCTTCATAATAATTAAAGGCCTGATCACCATGGAAAACTAAAAACAGTGGATTAAAAAAATCTGGAGCATGATCAGAATTGTTACTGTGGCAATTATGTTTATTGAATATGCAACTAGTTTAAATAAAATTGGAATATTATGTATTTTAATAAATGTAATAAAACATAAAAGATATTCTCATCTGATAAAAAGTTGTCAACCTGCTACATGTTTTCTTAAATCCTAGTTGTCTAGTTTATAGCACATCATGTACTGCTCTTAATAAATGCAATTTCTCTGGCACAATTCACTGCTTAAAGGATGATTATGCAATTACATCATCTGTGGTTATCCAAAATCTGTCTAATTCCATACCAGTTTCTCCCTATAAGCTGATATAAAAATGAGACTCCTTCATCCAAGCCAGCCTTCTTATGTTGCCATGCTGGGGTATAACATGACCTGCTGGCTAAATTCTTTCTTATTTATCTGGCAGATTTATGTTGTTCAATTCTAATGGCTCTTGCAAACTTTAAAAAAAGAAGTCTGTCTCAGTCCAGTGGCAGTTCTACACTAAAGGTGTTTTCCATTAGTGTTTTGCTAATCCTCATGTATCACTTCATGGTCTCCTGGAAGGGCCTTAAAGTAGCTGTGAAGAACCTTGGAAAAGTTGTTGCTTCTTTGTGGTTGTTCACCAAAGTTCCAGAAGGTTCTTCACTCAACATGTCAAAGGATCTCTACAACTCTACTGCTCAAATATATTCGTCCACTCACCACTCAACTGCTGTGTTTAATTCTCATCTTGTTTTTATTCCTTTGCTACTTACTGAAAATTCTTGCAATCCTCAAATTAGTCTATGCTGAACCCACAAAATGCTCTTGGGTGACTGTTTAGGTCACCCAACTTCATCAAAATTCTCTTCTTTGTTCTATAGTCTTCCTTTTCTTAAAAAAATATAAATTTTAAGATAAGCTAATATATACTTAAGCCTCATCCTATCATTTTTCAAAACAAAAGCATTTTCCCATGAGGAAATGGACAACTTGGTGTGGCCAGTTCGGTGTGGGCAAGTCACCTGTGCCAATTCACTGTTGGACAATTCTTCACAGCCAATTCATCACAGGGACAACTCACCACAGCCAGCCAGAGGGAAGGCTGGCTGCCCAGGTAGGTGGGCTGGCAAGCAAGCTGGTAGGCAGAGCACAGGGCAGTGGGGGCCGGGGGTTTTCCATTTTCCCATTATCCTGCTGCCACACTGAGCTCCACACCATTTGGAATTTGGGCTGTTTGGCAGCGGTGGTGTTCAGGCCATTCAGGGGCAGCAGCGGAGGGTGGGGCAGATAGCAGAGACCTGGCAGATGTTGGGTGAGTCCCATTTTCACACCCTTTCACTGTTACCATCCCTGCCTCACCCACTGCTGCCCCCCCAAATGGCTCCAACACCATCGCTGCTGAACAGCCTGCAGCAGTGGCAGTAGCACAGGGTGTGAAAATGGGATGCACCCAGCCTCCCCTGCCTACCCACTGCCCACCCCATCCACCACTACTGCCCATGAATGGCTCAAACACTGTCGTCATCACCAAACAACCCAAATTCTGAACAGCCCAGAGTTCAGTGTGGTGACAGCAGTAGGGTGGGTGTGTGAAAATGGGAAGACCCCAGCTACTGCTGCTTCTGCTGCTCTGCACTCTGCCCACCTGGTCACTTGCCTGGCTCTCTCTCCCACCTGGAAAGCACCTGGCCAAGTGCCGCTTTGCACTCTGGCCACCCACCCACCCACCTAGCCTGTTCTTCTACCAGCTGCCATGGTCAGTTGTCCCCGTGGTGAATTGTCCATGTCAGATTGTCCTGCGATGACTTGGTGGTAGTGAGTTAGCAGAGACAACTTGGTGATGGCGAGCTGGCCACATTGAGTTGTCCTAGACCAGGGGTAGGCAACCTCGGCTCTCTTATGACTCATGGACTTCAACTCCCAGAATTCCTGAGTCAGCATAGCTATGCTGACTCAGGAATTCTGGGAGTTGAAGTCCATGAGTCATAAAAGAGCCGAGGTTGCCTACCTCTGTCCTAGACCCTTCTAATGATTTATAATTAATTTAAAAACTTATTTCAAATCTAACTAGCCTTTAGTCCATTCGTAACTTTCCAAAATCAAAATTCTAGTCATCATTTTGCTGTTTATTCCAAAATATTTTTATGTCATTAAATTTGTATTTAAAACTATTTTTGGAATTGAAGGAAATTCACTTGGTACTGTAAAACATGTCAATCCAAAAGTTCCTTTTAGCTGAAAAGCAGTTAACAAGTAATTTCCAAAAGTAATTAGAAATATGAACCCAAAGTTTTTTGGAAGGTACTCACCATGGTTTGAGCAAAAAGATGACTTTTTCTTGTCTCCCAGAGCTTTAAACCTACTAGAGACAGGTGTCATATTGTTTCCTCATGAAGAGCAATGATATGGATAGCTTGTGGACAACCTCAGGTTTTCTCCTTGACCAGAGAAGAATTACGAAGAGCTGGTTTACTCTCCAGCTCTTCATTCCACCACAGTTGTCTATTAAAATCAGAGCCATCTTCAGTTCACCATTTCTTCCCCAGAAGTCTTGGCTTTATATTCTTCCAATGATGCATCACAACACATAGCAGAGCATTAAGCTCACAATGTATCTCTTTCCAACAATCTGGGAATACTGAGCTTTATATCCATTTCATGCAAATTTATCCTGTTTACCCGTGGAAAGACTGAACTTCAAAGAAGCTCTTCTCATTCTCTTAATATGCCAGATTTTCTAGACTTGTGTCCTGAGATCATACCAAATCAATTATTATAAGCATGCCAGATAGCTAAACATAATCCACACATCCTGATTTTCTAAGAGTTTTACAGTATGTTTGAATTTAGTTGGTCAATTATCATTGTCATGTCTCCAGGCAACAAGGTGATTCCAAGAATAAATGGGAACATAAGACAATCTTGTGATGCTTTAAGAATTACTGCTGTTGATTTTGTTAGAGGTTAGGCTGGTTCAGGAATAGAATATATTTAGAAATACCCATTTTAAGTTATACACTTAAATAACTTTGATATGAACTAGTAGTGCGATAGCTCCTATTCTTTGTATATACATATGAAGGGTATCCCTAGATAACTCGTATATAGTAAAGTGTTAGGCTCTAAAAACCAAGAGAAACATACAGAGTTTCTTCCAAACAGTTTCCTTTATTATTCCTCACCTACAGACATAAATTTTGTCAGAGCAAAGCAAAGTATTTGCATCATTAAAGAAGTACTCTGAAAACACCTAGGGAGGAACTGGATTACATTTTGGACTACAATCTACCACAGTAAATAAATAATGGTCCATAATAACCAAGTTCATTTGGAACTAGTTATATGCATATTGCCAGCTGGGATCTACTTTACATGGGTCTCTTTCCTAGGCCCCTTGCTTCAACAGTTTTCCAGGTATTATAGCAGTAGTTTTTACTGGAGCACAAAAATTGGTAGTCCAATAAAACTGTTTTCACTTAAATGATTCTGTCTATATTTATTATCTTGTTATATTATTAATATGTTTTAATTAAAGCAATATGTTATAGGTGGTATTCAATCTGCATTTATTAATCATAATTTATTCTCAGCGAGTATACTCCTCACATAGATATTTCTATGAAAGCTTATGCCATAAAACAAACCAGGTTTTGCTCATATAGTATTAATTCACTTGTTTTTATTGGCTCTTGATCTCTTATTTCAATATCTAAGTGTGATTATGATTTATGTATTCATTTATATATTTACAGAGAGCAGCATGCTGGCCTAGAAATCAAAATGCTCACCTCCCATTCAAAAGGTTGAGAGTTCAATCCTAGGCAGTGGCAGATGTTTCTGTATCATGACACAACGAGAAAATATTTGCTGCTAACTCCACATAGGCATCAGGAAGGGCATCTGGCCAATAAACACTCAGCTCCATTCAGTTGCTCTGACTCCACCTGGAATAAAAGGGAGTTAACGGAATATTGCAAGTCTGAAAGTATATTTCTCCCCTTTACAGCTCAAGAAATTCGGGAGAGTCCCTTCTGAGATGTTTGCCATGCTCACATTTCTTTTACAGGCTAAGCTGCTCTTATCTGACCACTTCACTGCCTGTGACTCTTTCCACTGTGTCCCAAGTGCATTCCCAAATCCCATTGCAAGAGATGCAGGGGGAGAATTAGTAATTCAGGACTGCTCCTTCCAGCTAAAATGGAGCCTCACAATATGGGCATTTTGGGGGAAACTGCTTGTAATACCTCACTTTTGTGAAAGCTAAAAGTGCTGAAGGGACCTTGTCCTCCCCTGCCCCTAATTGGGAGGCGAAAGGAGAAAGGTCTCCAAGGCTATTTTGTTAACATTTTTTTCTCCTGAAAAAAGACCTGTCCCTACCATGATGGCCTTCCCAAAAGCAAATGAAGATGGAATCTTAACTTGATTTTACCTTTTGTTAACATGTTGACAACTTGTGATATAGATAGATAGATAGATAGATAGATAGATAATATATAGAGTAAGAAAGATGATCTTTTATGCAATCTTTTGGGGCCAAGAGTTATACTTGGCCATTGTTGGAAATATTCTGGCTCCATTACTTAGGCAACAGGGGCCAACAAGGGCCCCCTCCTTCCTTTATGTTCAAAAGAACAAGGGAGAGTCAAGTTGAGACACTTTCTCAAATAACAGTTCTGGTTACAGCTTATCCTCCTGTTCTTTAAATATTTTGCTGCTGACCACTACACAATGATGTAGCCCCTGGATAAAAGAGAGACGCCATATTGTTGTCCCAGAGACTAGTAAGAAAACACTTACCAATATTATAGAAGCAAGAAATGTTGAAAGCTAACAGAATGTTTTCATTATGGATGAGATAAGTGGCTGGATTTTTATTTTTTTACAGTATCCCTAATGTGATTTGTTTTTAACAGTATGGGCTGGCAATTATTAAGAATATTAGAAGATCTGTTTTTTAATCCTTCAACTCATGTTTGACCAGAAAACATCAGGCATAGTGGAAACAATCAGTACCTTCTACATTCCATTAGTAAAGTTGACGGCACTTAAAGACTGCCTTCCTGATACTCATTGTTCCAAGGGCATCTGAGCTACTTTTGAGAAAGGGGAAATGAGCTTGTATTCCAAAGTTGATTCAAGTTATTTTATTTTTCTAGGGAGTGCACAAAAGTTAGGCAATATATATACCTAACTGTTTCAGGATGTTCCTGCTTCATAAAATGCTTAGGCATTTCTGGCACCACAAAGATCTATTGAACAGACATAGTGACTCCTATAAACTCCTAGTACTTTTAAAACAAGTCTCCCTCCCACAAAACAGCTCATAGTTCTCCATAAAGCATCACAGATGCCTGATTTAAAGTGATTAACTGGAAGACATTCCCTCTGTACCAAAGATGTGCAATCTTTTGGGGCCAAGAGTTATGCTTGGCCATTGTGCAGCATTCTAGCCAGTTTCCAAAAAGTCAGGGTGGAGCCAGGACAAAGGCACTTGGTTCTGATTTAAATTAAATATGAACAAAGTATATATTGCTAATATAATTTGTGTAATAATTTCATCAAATTATTTTGTGAGCCAGAAAATTAATATTGTGAGCCACATCTGAGGCTTTTGGATGCAAGTGGTATATTCCTATACTCTATGCTGCAATATCAGATAATATTAACTTAAGTTTTAAACTTATACTCAGATAACTTTATTCTTAAAGTGGAAGTTCCCTTTAGAGTGATGGTGTGGAACTACTAAAGTCAGTGGGCAGAACGTGGTGACTCATAGTGAATGGATTCTTTATGCAAAATTATTTAAACCGGCTGAAGAGGAAAGCCAGTATAATTCTATCTCTGCCCATTAAGATATTCATCTTTTTGTTAGAGAGCAAAAGGAAAAAACTAAAATTTAAAAGATTCAGATCAAACATATATTCTTACAGCATATGGCAAATTTAGTTGTTTATCAAAACAGAATATAATGGATAAAGGTTTCTGCAAAAATTCTTCTTTTAAAATAGCTATATGTCTCATTGTAGTTGAAGGCAAAGGAATAGAAACCAGTCTTTCTTTAAGTTCCAAACCTGTACTATCTCAATATTAATCCCCATCTTACTATCTTACTACTTATTGATGCTACATTACTTTTTTTCATCACTATGTGATACATTTCTCAATATAGTTCTATTCAAGATGACAGTAGCTCGTAATAGAATATTGTCCTTAAAAACAACTTTTCTTTGAACATTTGTAAAAGGAAAAAAGCTAAACTGAGATAAAAATTTGTAGGTCAATACACACTTAAACTTTTAGAATATTTTTTAAACTACAATACATATTAGATATCACTCTTTTTGTACGAGCCATTAGTCTCTTTTCTCATAATAAAGAGGGATTATCTTAATAATAAAAAGATCAAAATAAGAAAGAATAGAATTTTTTCTGCAAAATCAGTTCTAGCTTCTTTCCAGCAAAAATTACATCTGTTTGCACTATCTCTGTGCCTCACCTATTCTGTTTTAACTTTCTTTCCATCTTATACCAATGGAAGAATAGGACCACAAATTCATTTGTAAAGAAAAGAAAGTTTACAAATACCCTTGGGAAAAGGGGAAGGAGAAGAGTAGGTTCTATTCATAAATCAGAATTCATTCCATCAAGACACGAATTTACCTCTTTCCTTACCTCTTCACATCTTCTCAACCCGCATATTAATCAGAACATACTTGCACATATCTGACAGAAATATATTGGGAACCATATAAAAGATGTTTTAGATCATGGGGACCCAGGTAATATTTCACTCATCCTGAATGAATGGAAGAGAGTCTTGGTGGGATGACTCCATTGGCTGGAACATAGTGATGAAAGGATACAATCTGCTCAAAAGAAATAGAGGGAATGCAAAAGAGGGGGAATTCACACCATACATTAAAATTAACCATTCCCACTCAAAAATCCAAGTGAATTAGCTAAGTAGTGCTAGAGTGCATCTAGATTAAAGTAAGTGGAAGAAGCAATACTCTTGGTCATATCTCCTCTTGCCCACCCAATCAAGAAGGAAGCATGACTGATTCTTCCCAAAACAAATTACAGGTGTTTCAAAGAGGCATAAAGCCATAATGTTGAGAGATTTAATTACCCTGACATCTACTGGAGGGTACATTTCTCACTGAGGACCAAGAAATTCCTCTCTTGTTTTGCTATACCCCCAGTCCTTCAGAGGATAGAGATGGGCACAGAGGACCAGCTATCTTTGATGCTAACAAATAGGGAAGGCTTAGTTGAGGAAATGGATGTAGCAGGAACAGTGGGGGGAAATGACCATGCAATGCTGAAATTCCTGTGTTTAAAACAGACCAAGAGTAGTAAAACATGTATCATGGGCATCAACAAAGATAATTTTAATACTACAGCAACTATAGACTGGCCAGTCTGACTTCAGCATCCAGGAAGATTCTACAGTAGATCATAAAAAGATACATCTGTAACTACTTGAAAACAATTTGGAAAGTACCGGCGGTCAACATGGATTTCTCAATAGCAAATCTTGCCAAAATAAATATGTTTCATTTTACAATTTGGTAACAGCCTTAATAGAGTATGAGAAAGTTATAGAAATAATTATCTTGACTTTAGCTAGACATTTCATAAAGTACACCATGACATGACAAGTACACGATGGCAGTTCCTCATTAGGAAACCAAGTTCAACCAAACAGGTATACGATGGGAGATACCTGGCTTACTGATGGTCTTTATGGGAAAGATTAAACAAGGAAAGACATTTTGACAGTGGAACCAGACAGGTGAGGCACTTCTCTTTACTGATCTGTTCAGTTGGAGGCTGGACATCCATCTGTTTGGGATGTTTTAATTTGAATTCCTGCATGGAACAGAGTCTTGGACCTAGGGCCTAAAAGGCCCATCAAACTTTGTTATTCTTGTGTGTATGTTAAAAAACATGCAAACAAAAATGGGTGCACATTTTTGTTCATATTTTATTTTTGCCAGGAAAAAAAATTAGAAACTGGAAAAAACAAAAAGGATTATAACCTGATCTGGATTTGGTAGACCCATCTTGTTCTTAAATTCCAGAGACAAATTTAGAGTCTTGGGGCCTGGTAGAATACACCACAAAACAGGGAAATATACCTGGGGAAAATAGCCTAGGGCAAAGAATAGGAGGGAAGAATTGATTCAGAAAATACTACATATGGAAGATGATATACAAGAAGATTTATGGATATTGTTGCTCGGTGGAGACATTCAACCATTTCACGGAGCATAGTTTGCTAATCTACATACACTACAACACACAACATACTAAGTCAAAACCAAACAAGCTACAGCATGTTTTAGCCTAGTCTTGCTCTCTTTCAGCATAGGGACCTATTGACTTCCCCTTAGAGACTACTCCAACTTTTGAGAAACTCGTGCTGTATGTTTCCACATTGTCTTCTCAGTTCATTCTCTAAGCTAGAAGATTCCTTTGGGCTTGAAGTTCAAGTACAGTGACGTAAGAGCCATATGACTAGGTAGAACCAAGAATAAGTTATGCTTTCTTTCAGGAAGCATTTATCCTTGGAGAAGGATGGTGCAACACTACAGTTCAGCTTCACATTCTTCCAAAGCAGTCCTTCTCTTCCTCTGCTCTCTTCTGTTCACCAATTTAACAGTAGCCCTCACTTTTTTTCAGATAATCTAATCAGTCTATATGGCAGAGCCTGAAGTGAAAATTGTGCATAGAAAACTGGATCTCAATTTGTTGAAGAGGTGAAGCTGGCAACTTTTCCAGGATACTCAGTCTCCTAGGCATACAACTTAGGAAATTTTTTTACAGAAGACTGCAAAAGAGGATGGACCAACTTTCCTGTCTGATGTTGGTCATATAATCTACTATCAAACCCCCAAGCCCCTTGCCTATTTTCTTTTGTCTTCTATTCTTTTGGGGCCTGCCATTCTGTTGGGGGAGGGGTGCATGGGGAATATGTTGGTAACATTCGCTTTCCTCTTTCTTTGTCTTGCCTCCTCCCTCTGAGTATGGAATGCGTCTCCTTATCTAGGAGACATTTGCAAGGAAGCAAAAGGTGGAGAAGACCTTGAGATGTGCACTTACCATACCAGTCAGTCGGCTGTCAAGCCACCTGTGGATTGGCTGGAGTTCAAATGGACATTATGACTTTGGTGGGAAGGAGCATATTGCTTGCTTTAATTATATTACTCACGTGGGCTTTTCTTCAGATCTTGCCTTACATTCCCTGCTATCACTAGTCTCTAATAAAAGTTCCTTTTGAGACAATGCCTGTTTCAAGAGTTCTGCTTTCTTGGGTGATTAGTTGAAGTGGGTCCTGACAGAAGGCAAGATCTGCATAGTACTCAACCTGGAGAAGTAAACTGCTCTACCAGGGGAGTTCTGACCGAATTCTTGATGGAGGAGTTCCAATCAGCGCAATGGGCCAAAGACCTCCTCAGCCTTGAAAGCCAGTGAAAGCCTTTCCAGGGACCTGGAAGCAGCTGGTGAAGAAGATCAATCCAGATAGTCACTCGGAGTTGGAAAGAAGTCAGGCTGGGAATAGAAAGCTCCAAAAGTCACCTTAACCCGGGGAGGGAGGTAAGAAAAAAGCCAAGAAGAAGAATCCAGATCCTGCCCCCCCCCCAGACAAAGATGCAGAGAAAGAAGAACCCAAACCAGGATCTATGGAAGCTATAATGGAGTATGTGAAGAAAACCCTTGATGATTTTAAAATACAAATGAAAGGGAGCCACGAATCCGAAGAAGAGTTGGAGGAGGAGGAATCTGAAGAGGAGTTTGGAGACTCGAGAGGAAGCAGCAGCCAGAGCCCAAGGTGCAGCACAACCCTGAGGGCGCCCACTACAAGCCGCCAGAGCCAGACACTCCCCAGCCAGCAGAAGTGAAGCCAATCACAATCGGGGCAAAGTTCGATGGAGTATTTCCTGGCACAGGTGTTCATGTACATGCAAATCTATGGGAGAACCCTGCCCGTGGATGTGGAGAAGGTACATGTGGTCACCTTGGCACTGGAAGGGGCGGTGGCTGATTGGATGATGACTCTTTACAACTGCAATGCCCCTGAGCTGAGAAACTTCAACTGTTTTATGGCTGCACTCCATAGCCATTTTGAGGACCAGTTGGCAGACAGTTTGCAGATGAGGAAGCCCTTCCCACGGCTAAAGAAACTGGTTGGAGATGTGGATTACATCATGAATTTGCCTTCGCCCTTAATGAGTCAGAGCTGCAAATCCTTCCAATGGAATATCGAGATTTAGCTGAGGCGTTCAGTGAGCAGAAGGCAGATGAACTCCCCCCTCACTGCCCCACAGACTGTGCTATTGAAATCATCTCAGGAGCGAAGCTAATAAAACCGAAAATGTACTCAATGGCTCCTAGAGAACTGAATGAACTGGAAAAGTTTATAAGGAAAATTTTACAAAGGGGTTTTATTGAACCAGCTAAACCTTGAGTAGCTACCTGAGTCCTGTTTAGAGAGAAGAAAGTTGGATCTCTTCATGTCTGCGTAGACTACAAAGTCCCAACGCTTTGTGTGTGGAGAACATGTACTTCCTATCTTTAATGAAGGACATGTTAGAACACCTATCAAAAGGGAAAATCTTTTTAAAACTAGACCTGAGGGAAGCCTACTACTGCATAAGGATTAGAAAGGGAGATGAATGGAAAACGGCTTTTAATGCCCATTAGGATGTTTCTGTCACGCTGCGTCCTTGACGAACCACAGACACATCCAAGGTATGAGTGACGTTGTTTATTCTTCTTGCAAGCAACCAAACAGAAAGACTAAACCGGAGCAAAGTCAGCGTTGGCAGCACCCTGCTCCAACGCTCCTTTAACAACCGAACACACCCCGGCCCCACCCTGCCAACACAAGCCCACATCCACCCACAATCTAACAAAGACCCCACCCATCTCTTCCCTGCATGCCTGCTCTGCGCTGCACATAATGTCAGCAACCGTTAGATGAGTCTGCCAGGCAACCCCTGGCCTGGTCCCTAAATCCTCTCCTCACGCTTCCCCGTCCATCCCATTCCCACCACCCGTGCTTCTAAGACCCTTCCACACACGCAAACCCTCAATCCCCATCACCCCTTGCCATGTCCGACCCATCATCATCATCATCATCATTATTATTATTATTATTATTATTATTATTATTATTATTATTATTATCTTGTAGAAAGGAAAGGCCCACACTGATAAATTAAAAATCTTTGCGGTCTGCAAAGGAATGCTGGTGGGCTAATCAATGATTTGGTGACTAGAGGAGCATCTACAGTGTTGGAGCTTGTGGTCATGGTAAGCCATGGAGGCACTAGGCAACATGACTTTCAGGACAGTGGTGGTGATTTTATTACTTTAAAAAAAAGTCTGTGCTCTGTCCAAGGGTGCTTGGTAGGCTGCATGTACAGGCCTGGTCTAGAATTTATTTTGGAGCATTCAACTATCTAGAGCAGGCATGTCAAACTCATTTTGTTTGAGGAAACTTTTTATAAAAGAATTGCCATTAATTTGTTTTAATAAAATAATTTAAATCAATTTTTCACTTGATTTCAAATTAAATGAATGAATTTTTTTTAGTACAATTGCCAAATGTAATAAACTGGTTTTAGGTATATGTTACTGGAAGGAAAAAGCAATCCCTGTTGCGTTACTGATCCCAGAGAAACATTTGCATGTATGCAGGTATCCTTAGGGTGCCATAGTTATGGATGAGAAATAATGGTTGCAAAGTTGGCATTTCTGGATGTAATACAGATATTTTGGACTTATTTTTGTTTTTTGCATGTTTGATATTTTTAAAAAGGCATATGCTACTGACTACGCTTATGTATATATGTAACATGATCACTGCTTGTCCAAAATTTTACTATACAGATAATACCCCCAGAAATTATTTTAGCCTTTTTAATAAATGTTGTTATTGATGTTAAGCTCACCAGGGAAAACATCATATATTGTTATGTATATACTAGGTTAATTATTTAAAGACTGAAGTGCAACATAACTAGATTCTATCTAAATAATCTATTTTTCAAAACACACAACAGTCCAAACAGTAAAAGTAAAGTCCAAATTAAGAATGTTTCATTCTTAAGAATTGTTTAGATTCAAAATAGTTTTCAAGAGTGTACAAAAGATACTATTTTTTTCTAGAATCAGCTAAATTAGACATATTACATTGAGAAAAATGTTTCTCATTTCTTTCCTGTTACCTTTGATTTCATTGCAGATATGTTAACATAAGAAATAGATTATTTTGTTATCTAATTTTACCTTCCAAAAGAAAGAAGCAGATGAAAAATGTGAGGTTCTTTCCTGTTGGCTTTTCTGAATTAGCTGTTTTAGATTCCAAAAGTTTAGTTCCTAAAGAAGTAATCCTGTAAATAATTTTAATGTCCTCCTCTAGTGCAGGCTCTTTTATGACTCAAGGACTTCAACTCCCAGAATTCCTGAGCCAGCATGGCTCAGCTTGGAAACCTCTCCCTTTCCCCTCAGCATGGCTGGCTCAGGATTTATGGGAGTTGAAGTCCACAAGTCATAAAAAAGAGCCAAGATTGCTAGCCCTGCAATAGGCTTAGGAAAACCAATAAGGGAGCTGGGTAGTTTTGTTTTTGTTTGTTTTTTTACAAAAAAATGTTCCGGAATGCCGTTCTGAGCGTTCTGTGAGAAAAAAAGCCGTGCTGTAAATAATTTTAATGTACTCTTCTAGTGCAGGCTCTTTTATGACTCAAGGACTTCAACTCCCAGAATTCCTGAGCCAGCATGGCTCAGCTTGGAAACCTCTCCCTTTCCCCTCAGCATGGCTGGCTCAGGATTTCTTGGAGTTGAAGTCCACGAGTCATAAAAAAGGGCCAAGATTGCCTAGCAATAGGCTTTCAGAGGGAGCTTTAAAAAAAAAAAGGTGCCGGAACGCCACTCTGAGCATTGTATGAGAAAAAAAGCCCTGCCTACACCCATTATGGTTGAGGGTGAAGAACATTTTGAAATTAAAGACATTTTGAACTCTAGAACCCATCATAGAGTGACTTAATATCTAGTTTCATTGGAAAACCTCCCTGCCTCTCAGAATGAATGGGTGTACAAGAAGCTTGCTAGAGCCCCTAGATTGCTACGTTTTCACTCCTTATGTCCTGATAAACCTAAATGATTTGTTTGCTGTTTTTCCCTTCCCTCTTTTGTCTTTCAGGTGCATTTCCCATTTTTAGGGGGGCCAGATGTCAGACCCCCAAACCCCTCACCTATTCTCTTTTGTCTTCTATTGGAGAAGCTGGAGAAGACCTTGAGATGCGCGCCTACCGTACCAATCAGCTGGTCATCAAGCTAGATTGGCTGGAGTTCAAACAGACATTATGACTTTGGTGGGAGGGGGAATATTGGTTGCTTTAATTATATCATTCACAAAGGCTTTTCTTCACATCTCGCCGTACATTCCGTGCTATCACTAATCCCTAATAAAAGTTCCTTTTGAGACATTGCCTGTTTTAGAGTTTTGCTTTCTTGGGTGATTAGCTGAAGTGGGTCCTGACATCTCCCCATACTGTAATTCAAGTAACTGGATACCATTCAAGCAACATTGAGTAGTTTGTTAGTACCAAAGATAGGTGGGTTTCTTTTTTTTCTTCTTCTTTTTAATACATGGAGTATCTTCAATTGTTATCAACGCCACATATTAGTCCCATTAAAATCTAAGAAAATCAAATACATCCAAAACAATCCTTTATTCCTATTTACATCCAGATCATTAATGCATTATCAAGCTAACATTGTAATTTCCATAGTATCCTGTGTTTGCTGAGAAAAACTCTGTTCTTAAACTACAGTTATGATGAGAAAGTTATTGTTTTAATTTCTAGACCATTTCTGTTCCTAAAGCAATAAGGCTGTTTTATCCATTTCCTTCCTGAATACAGTTTCAATTCATGCTACAGCCAGCAATCAGACCCCAAATATACTCCCATCCCATAAAGAGATGGGAAGCATTGCATAATACCTTTTTAACAATCTTAACACTCCTCAACCTCTGGGGATGAAATGGTGAGTCTGTATCTGTAGATACTGTGAGGATTAGGTGTTTAGCAGAGTGATGGCATGAGGGGAAAAAACTGTTTCTGTGTCTAGCTGCTTTGGCATGCAATACCCTATAGCAGGGGTGTCAAACTGCAGGCCCATGGGCCGGATGCGTCATGATGAAACTGCACCCAGCCCATTGCCGGCAATGGGGAAAAACTCCGATACATCAAACGACATCATGTGATGTCACGAGTTTGACATGTCTACCCTATAGCGAAATCCTGAGGGGAGGAGTTAAAACAATTTATGTCTAGGATGTGAGGGGTCTGTAGATATTTTCATAGCCCTCTTTCTGACTCACACAATATACAGGTCTTCAATGGAAGGCAGGCTGGTTACAATTATTTTTTCTGCAGAGGACTCTGTTGGAGTCCTTACCTGTCCTGTTTAGTTGCTGTACCAAACTAGACACCATATCTCCTTCAGTCAATGACATAGCTAAAGGCATACATTTTATAAGCACTGAAATCACTGCCAGTAAAGCGGCAGTAAAATTCCACACATATGTGCATACACGAAATGATAGAGTTATACAATAACGTGAAAAGACTGTATGTACAAAATGAAACTATAGAAAGACACATAAACAGATCTAAATTCTTATTTCATTTCTCCACAGACACAGATTTCGAGAGGAGTGATTTACTTCCATTAAGGAAAAGATTTACAGCAAGATACAAAATGCAAAAAAAAATCCCATGTTTCAAGGAATAAAAATGCAGAATGGAAAGAATCTTTCTAAATCATGGGCATAATATTTTGAGAACAGAATTCATTAGTTGGCCTACTTGATTAAAGTTAAAAAAAAATAAATCTCCCCCACTATCAGGACTCCAGCCATCACCAGCATGAATACAATTCACCCCAACTCCTCCAACTCTTCTCCCCTCTGCCTCTGTCTCCCTCAGCCCCAGTCCCAACAGACTCTTGGTACCTGCTTTGGCAAATGGAGGGAGAGGGGGAAAGGACAGATGCAGAATTTCATAAAGAACCTTGAACCTAAAGTGACATCAGGGAGTGCTGCTCTCTGAATATTTTTATTTTTTATTTTTATTTTAATTCCATTTATATCCCGCCCTTCTCCGAAGACTCGGGGCGGCTTACAAGCTTAGCAGTAGCCTTCATTCTATGTATATGCCTGCTTATTAGGGCTTTCACACACCCCCACACAGCCTGGTGGGATGCGAACCTGCACTAATTGCAGGCAGCTGGTGTTACTTAAGGAGGCATTAGCCCACTGCTCCACCAAGGCTTAATATTGGATTAAGACTGTCTCCAGTCATATTGACATACCTATAAGAGAGAAGATAGCCAGCCAGCCAGCCACTCTACTTGTTTTAGTACCCTATGAATATTTCAGTATTTCATATAAGCTCCTTCCCTGCTCCAAGAACCCTTTTGGCTCAGAAAGCTTGTTCCCTTCAAATCTCCGGCAGCTGCATCCCCCATGGGGTCATTATATATCTGATCAGTAGACCCACTAGACCCACCCCATACTTTACATTTTAGATAGGTGCCTGTCCTGATTAAGTCAAAGGCAGAGTTTTGGTGGAGATTGAGGCTAATTTTAGCTCATTTTAATTTCAAATGCATTTGCTGTTCAGGAAAAATACCAGCTGAAGATTCCCAGAAAGCCCTTAGTCAAGGAATAGGTACTTTCGTAGCCCAGGCCTCTCTCACAAAATAGTCTTTTTGACAACGGGTCGAAAAGTCAAAGGGTGGTTTCAGAGCCATCCTTCCCTCATGTCCTCTTCTCATACTTGCTTCATACTTTTTTATGCTTGCAACTGCGGTGACTTTCTCTTAGATATCCAGCTAGACAGAAGAGAAAACTTGGTGAGTAGCTGGAAAGCAATGCCTAGCTAATTCCTGGATCACAGCACAGCTCAGACCCTCTTTAGACATTTTAGACACTCACCTTGAAGGTGAAATAGTCCCTCATATTTTTGTTGCAACACAATATACTCTGTTCTTATGAGAAATCTCATTTGGCAGCAGCTCAGTTAAGTTCAAAATAAATGTACAATTTCCCATCAAGGCTAAGCTACACAAGTGGTTGATTCACAAGGAAAGATCGTGGTATAAAGACTGGTGATTTTCAGGTGCTCAGACTAAAATACTGATATTTAGTCATGCAGCAGAAGATGGATGGCTAATACCTGAAGAGGAATTCTGGAATCTCATTGAATCAGGTGGTGTCTAGGCTTACCTAAGTGCCAGAGTATTTTAGGGTTTACGGGGTTATGAAATATATGGTTACAGTCAATCAGGGCAATTGACTGTATCTATGGCTACAGTCAAACAGGGCAATCCATGACAGGCATTGTATGGGAAGATACATCAAATGGGCTAGAGTGATATATTGAGAATGGCACAATGCACTTGGTGGGAAACATAGAAATTGATAAGTATTTATTTTAAAATTTTACATTTCTGTCTTTAAAAATATCAATGCAGTGCAAAGAATTTGCAGTTCATAATGCAATTATAAATTTTGGGTTGGTACCAGTTACAGGCACTGTCAGCTCATAGCAAGAAATTAGTTGCAGTTTCTTATCAGGTGACTGTTCTTTGGAAAGCAGATTTGTTGCTATTCTCTGTAATAGATAAATCAAATAGCTTTCAGTATTGAATTTATTATTCTTTTGACCTAAATTATCACAATAATATATAGCAATCACAACATTCAAGAAGTTCTGATTAATTGCTATTGCTATCCATTCATCACAAACCTGTGTTTTCCTGCCTTTTCTAAAACATTTCAACAGCAGTCAAAATTTCAGATAGTCTTTCTTCTAAAACTAACCCAATCCATTCCCCTTAAGAAAGAGAAGCAAGTGTTTTTTCCCCTTTTTTAGAAACTTATTCACAAGTTCACAAGAAGATAGTATTTCAGTTTTTCACACCCGTTCAAGAAAGATGGAGTAGAATTTCCACTTCACTTTCCAAAGCAGATGTCTTCCATTCATAACCACAGGGGCAGGGCTCTTAAAATCTTCTGCCACTAGCATGAATAGATGTGAATACTGTAATAGTGACTGCACTTTAAATACACATTGAAGTTTCTATTTTGGATGGGAGGGAAGTCATTGCATCATTTCCAGGATTATCTAGCAAGACTATTCTAGTCATGATCAATGGTCTTCTACTCCAGCTTCCATTCACGCCAAGTGTGAAAGTCTGTTTAAGCAAATGTCTCCACCTAAAATGTCAAAAGTTCCTTAAATAATGCATTTTGTTTGCTCAGTTTTGCTGTTTTCCAGTTCATGCCCTAAGTAGCTCACAATGCCAAGAAGAATACCATTATTCAAATATAAATTTACACTAAAACTGAACAACGTCCCGGGAATTTGTAAAACAGCTATTGGTAAAAATATATAGTCCAAATTGCAAAAAAGTAATACAACTAATCCAAGAGAAAATATAGCTCTAGTAGCAATTCCAGAATTCAGCCTTTGTAATGGGAGTCAGACCTCCGTGTCTCATGCCAAGGGGAGAGGACAGCATAGCCCAACAAAGCCCTTCAAGAATATTCAAATTCTGTGGTTGTATAAGCTTTAACAACTGAATGATTCCCATTTCTGCTTCCCATATTTTGTTTCATGGATTGTGCCATGAGCCTTCTGCCGTTACTCTAGAGAGCTGGAAATCAATTCTGCATGTGGCTTTAAACAGCTAGTGTATCTTTGAAGTGGTCTGTCAAGTTCCCCTATCTTCCAAGTTACTCCATTTCTATGCATCTTTCAAGTAGAGCCTATAAACTTGGTGGTGGTGAGATCCTGGATTACTTTCAATATGCTGGGCTTCATGTACCTCAGAACCAGTGATGCAAGGATGATAATTAGTTATTATTATTTATAAAATTTATTTTGTTTGCCCATCAAGGTAATTCTGGACAGAGTTGGATGGGAAAGCATGGCATGGGAAAAGAGCAGTGGGAGACCCACTGAAGAAAAAAAAAGTTTGTATCTAATAGTTTCACTACACACTTAGATGGATGAGAGGGAGAAGTCTAAGAGCTCCTAACAAATAGTTAATAATGATAATTGCATGAGTACTTTTAAAGAAACTGGAAGTCAAACATTTTTAAACTTAGGATCAAAGGAGCATAAAACAAGAGAAATTTAACTACTTAGCAGTTTTATTTCTTGCTTTCTTACTGAAACTATTCATATTTACCTGTAAAGCTAAATTCTACAGAATCATGGAGAAAAGACAGCTTAAGATCTATTGATGAATCTCTGGGATATGTACAAATCCATTGGGTTCTGGGTTCTGGTGTACAAAAGCAGCCACAACCCAAAGTCTCTTTCTCTTTTTTTCTTCTTCTTTTGCGCTGCTCTGATTAAGAGAGCTTGGGAGTTCAAATGTACTCTTGAATCATTTCTGGTGCTAAAAACAGATTCTTCAACAGCACTTGGCATGTGCTCAGAAATATGCTGTTCCTTAATTTAAAGAGTACCTGTATTTGTAAATCATTGTTTGTTTCTTGGTTTCCAATAATTTGGGCTGGAGATATACTGCAGAATTGTTGCTGGAGAAGATGGCCTAAGAGAGCTTGCACCATCATAAATTGGTTGCAACAGAGCAGTGTTTCTCAACCTTGACAATTTAAAGATGTGTAGACTTCAACTCCCCAAACTCTGGGAGTTGAAGTTCACACATCTTAAAACAGCCAAGGCTGAGAAATGCTGTTCTAAATGCTGTAACCTATTCAGTTACAAAGCATCATGTCAATGCTGCAAACATTGACATGTTTTTTTACACTCACAATATAAGAGGCAGCCTTTTCTTTAACTGTTTGGTTTTGAATCACAAAAGCCCGGGTGAAATGCTACAGGATATTTTGACAAGATAAGGCAGGGGTCTTCAAACTCGGCCCTTTTATGACTCATGGACTTCAACTCCCAGAATTCCTCAGCCAGCATGCCTGGCTGAGAAATTCTGGGAGTTGAAGTCCATGAGTCATAAAAGGGCCGAGTTTGAAGACCTCTGAGATAGCCGCTTCAAGTGAAACTTCCTATGCTAAATTAATTGGTAAATGTGACTCGTGACGTGTAAATAAGGGAGGGTAATTCTGTATGAGGTGGTGTGTCAAGGGAAGGAGAATTCAGATTCTGGCATCCATCCATGACTGCTGATGCTCCATTTCTGTTCATTATAGACTTTTTAGAATAAATAATTATGCAGTACTCTTTGATGTGTTTTTTAATCGGAACCATGACATCATGCCAGAATCTACTTTCTTTCAAACATCCTGTGGGGTCCTGAGCCCCCGCTGCTGTGTCCAGTCAGGGAGATAAGCTGACAAAGATTCAGGGAAGAATCCAACAATGGAAAGAGAAAGCCTGGCAAAATTTCTGAAGAGGGAGTAATAGACAGCTTGCTGTGGGAAGATGAGTTTGGGCAGATCTCCAATCCTCAGCAGCTAATTGAGCCTATCGGGTCATCAGACTGGAACCACTCCAGTGGAGACTACAGAGGCCTTGAGACTGCACTGCCAGAGGCCCCAAAAGCAGAATGGTGGAGAGCTGCCAGACCATCTGCCACTGAGAATTTGGGTGAGTGGAAAGACCTGTCTGCAGACCAGACAGCCTGCCAGCCCCAGGAGTCCCCTGCCAGGTCCTCCAGACCCACAGAGACAGAGGACCCCAGCCTAGGGCCTCTGCAGCAATGGAAGGTTGGGGAACCCCCACAAGTGAAAGGCCAACAACCTCTGAGCTTGCCACAGCTAATAGAGGCCTTGCAATAGCCAGTGATGGTGCAGAAGCCTGGAGATCAGAAGCTGGTGGGAGGATAACAACACCAAGGGTGGCAACAGCAGGGCCTGAACGTGCAACCCCTGAACATACAGCAGGACAAGTGGGGGCCCCAGCAACCATTGAACCAACAAACAGGGTGGGGCCAGCAGCAATGGGGCCCCCAGCAACCAATGATGAGCCCACCCTTCAGAGCAACCTTTGATGGGGACCCAGAGAAAATAATATTCTTCCTCAACCAAGTATGCTCTCACTTGAATCACTGGGCCCATCTCTACCCGGATCCAGGTGCTATGGTTGATATGATTGTGTCCAGCCTAGAGGGAGAAGCATTTGAATGGTTGAACAATTCATATAACGAGCAAGCCCCTGACTTTGAGGTCCCCCACCTTTTCCTCCTAGGGCTGAGGGAAAGATTTGAGGACCCATCCATTGCCCTCAAAGCGGAAGAACAAAAACACAAGATCAAACAAGCTGGCCAGCCTACCCTGGAGTACGTGTGAGAGTTTCAAAAGATGGCCGGTCGGATAGATAGATGGCCTGAGCAATCCATAATTCATCTTTTTAGAGACGGGTTAGACAACCACCTTTCTCAGGCATGTGTCTACCGAGCTGTGCCTGACCAGCTGCATGAATGGTACCAGGCAGTGGTGAAATTAGATGTTCAGCTCACCCGCTATAAGAAGCCTCTCCTACCTGAAGCTGAGCCAAGGTCAGAACAACCCGAATGGCAATCACCCCCACGGAAATCTCCAGCTACTGTGATGGCTGAAAGACCCAGGCCACCTGTAGGCCTGGCAATTAAGTGTTTCCAAAGTGGACAGCAGGGTCATCCCCTTCCCCCAAAAGCAGAACAGACCAGGACCAGTAGTGAGAAAGAAACCTGCACAGCGGCTAACTGGAGAGAAGTCCAACCGGATGATGCAGGAACCTGTTGCCCAGGTCACATCCCCCACACGGGAGGATGCCAGAACTCAGGCTGGACCCACCCCTGTTCTACCCTCTTTCAACAGCGACAACGAAGGAGAAAATGACCCGATGGTGAGCCGACATGTCCCACCTTTCTCGCTACCTGCCAAGCTCATAATCTCTGTGATTGGATTCAAGACTTTCTGAGGGACCGGTTACAAACAATGAAGGTCAGGTCTGCTTTGTCCACCCCCCTGAAGCTTTGCACTGGCTCGCCACTGGGCTGTGTGCTTAGCCCCTACCTGTACTCTTTGTACACATATGACTGTGTATCATCTGACCCATCTACTGTGATAATTAAGTTCACAGATGATACGACCGTGGTGGGTCTTATTACAGGTGGGAATGAGACAGCATACAGGACGGAGGTACAAAAATTATCCATATGGTGTTGTAACAACAACTTGCACCCGAACATCAACAAGACGAAAGTGATGGTGCTAGACTTCCGGTGGAAAAGGAGGAACCTGCCCCACTTTACATCGGGGAGGACTGTGTGAAGTTTCCTCCTTTAAATTTCTGGGAGTCTACCTCTGTGAAGATCTTACCTGGAAAGTTAATACAACCCAGGTGGCCAGAAAGGCCCAACAGAGGCTTCACTTTCTCAGGGTCTTGCAGAAGAACAATGGCTTATGACCCTCTTTTACTGGTCTACTATAGAGAGCGTCCTCTCATATGGTATTGTGGTTTGGTATGCTGGTCTGACAGCCGCGGATAGGAAGGCATTACGGAGGGTGGTGAGCACAGCACAAGACATTGTGGGCTGTCCCCTGACACCACTGGATAACTTCTGGGTTATCCTTTTAGTGCCTGTTGTTAACTTGCAATCTGAACAGAATGTTATTAAGAAGAACAGCCAATGACATTTTCCATTTGCACAATGTCTGTGCATTCACTTCCTTTTTTCAAGAAAAGGGAAAAATATTGGATTAACTGAAAAAGTTGCTAGCTGACTAGGAGTCACTAGTCTGGAAGCATGCTCATGTGCATTTCCTTGATTTGTAAAGTAAGAAATGCAGTATCCTCTCTCACCAATATGCTCAGGATAACATGCTGCTCTGTACAATATACAGTATTAAGATATCTTTGATTAATTGTGCTGCATCCTGAAGACTCTTAAGATCATAGCACTTTTTCGTATGAAGTTCCTGGGTCCTAGAAATACTTCTGTTCACTGTCCACCTGATTGTGTTTCATGCTGCATGGCCTGATACACAGTTTCTCTGTAGAGAGGAAGCAGGAGGCTGGGGTATTGTCTGGGGTTGGGGACTGCCAAGTTTGAGTATTATTGCAACACACATGAAGAGCCAAAGCTGCAAGTTTCCGAAAGATGTCTATAAAGCACGGTAAAAAAGGACAAGGCGGCAGTCAAAATATGCAACATTCTGCCCCTTTTATATGTCAATGGTAACAAATTATGTATTATAAAGCAACCATTAATTTTTAGATATGCATATCTAAAGGAAGATAAAGGAGAAACCCAGAAAATAAGCCTTTGATAAAGGCATATAGATACAGCAACAAAGTAAATCACTGCATTAATGAAAGTGGAAAATCTATATTTAATAGAGCACCAAGGATATTCAAAACAATTTAGTCTGAGGTTCAGAAGAAGTTTAAGAAAGGGAATACTATTACAGCAGCTAGAACAGACCCTCTGAGCTGCCCCAGAAGGTACCCCTTCCACTACTAACTAAACAATTATTTCAGTAGAACTCTGAAGATTAGAGAAAGAATTGTTCCTTTCGAAGCATGTAACATAGCTCTGAGTTTTTCTGCAATAGCCTCTGTAAAAACTGCCCCCCCTTTCCCTGGCCATTGGAAAAGATACATTTTCATTGTGAAGAAGGATCTATTTACATGTTAATCCATCACACAATGAGGTTGCATAACTCCAGGCTCAGTAATCCAGTTTCCATGCATAGAATAGCTAAGACATTCACGACAACCACTTTGCCCCTTCCTTCCCTCCCTCCCTCCCTCCCTCCCCCCCTCTCTCTCCCCCCCTCTCTCTGTCTCTCATTCTCCCTAGGCAATCCTCCCTTGCCAAGTGTGCCATCTTTCTGCATACTTTTCATTTGTTTGCCTCTTTATCCTTTCCCCATTGCCCCAAATATATATATATTACCAGTGCTTTTTTGTAAAAGAAAAAGGTGCCGGAACACACACATGTCATACAACCCGCCTTGCCTATCCTACAAGGTTCCATCCAAAAAAGGTGCTGGAACTCTGTTCTGAGCGTTCTATGAGAAAAAAAGCCCTGGATATTACCAATGGGACTGGAGGAGTTCCAAGTGCTTAATGCACTAATAAGGAACTGGCTATAAAGCTTTCCAACATTTCTTCAGACATGCCATGGAAACTTTCTCTTTTCCATAAAAGAGCCAAAATGAAATAAGATAAGGTCCTGATGCCTTAGAACAAGATTTGAGGGAAGGGGAGAGAATTAACTCTTACCAAATCTGAAGTTTCATCTCTGCATCAAGGAAGACTGAATGTGGCTCCCAATACTGGATTTTCAAAATGCTGATGTTTTACAGTTCCTAGCCTTTCTCACTGTTGGTTCTATTGCCTAGAAGCAATGGGAGAATGCAAAACTTCACATAAAGATTTCCCAGTTTTTGAACTGATGTCTTCATTGCAACAATAGACAGGTTTCCTAACCTAACCATTGTTATACATACTAGACTGACCATCCCACACCTACAGCTTCTGAGACCCACCATATATCAAAGGCCAGGTAACACCTCCTTTACTTTTTAGCTTTATCTCGATATTTTATTGCTTCTCTTGGAATATCTTAAAATCTTGTGATGATAATGGATAATGCTGATTAGGAAAAAAACTGGAGAAAAGTATGGGAACACCTGAGATGGCAAAGGAATCAATAGCAATTTTATATGCCCAAGGAAGTTAAAACAATACAGGTTGAACACAGCTCTTTAGACAAAATAGCAGATCCATAGTGTAATTTTTTGTGTTTCTGCTTTTTGGGAACTTGGCACATATTTTTCAATGAATTTTCTGTATCTTCTACTAAATCCCTAGAACATGAAGTGGATGCAAGGGCATTTTTTAGCACATCGGTGGCGAACCTATGACACGTGTGCCAGAGGCGGCATGCAGAGCCCTCTCTCTGGGCATGCACACCGTCACCCCAGCACAGTTTGCCAGAGTAGCTTCCGCCTTTATTTTTCCTGTTTCCGGTCTCACCCTCCTTCAGCAGTAGTGAGGCCTGTGGGACGATGGCGGCTGTATGGGGCCTCCATATTTTGGTGAAGGCAACTGAGCCAAAGCCCCTTGAAAGTGGAAGAGGCCAAGCTGTTTCTTCAGATTGGAGCCCCCACTACCCCCTCGCGTGTGCTATGGCATCAGCAGAGGAACTAGCCGTACTGGTGGGGGACTCATTGAGGGAGCTGTTGCTCCCTTGAGTGGCGCTCTACACAGCCAGTCACTTTTGCTGTTTCCAGTCTTGCCCTCCTTTGGTGGTAGCGGGGCCTGTGGGGTGATGGCGGCTGTACGGGACCTCCATATTTTGGTGAAGGCGACTGAGCTGGAGCTCGCTGAGGGAGTTGCTGTTGCTAATGGAGCCAGGGAAACAGGCTGGGTGGGGGGGAGAGAGCTGCCCATGCTACTGCCACGAGGTGAAGCCAGTGGGGGAAGGGGGATTGGACCCATGCACCCTGCTTCCTGGTATCCTGCCGCAGCCATGATGCAGTAGTGTTGCTGAAATCGGCCACAGCACCAGTGGGGCGGTGTGAGAGGCTGCAGCAGGATACCAGGAAGTGGGTGCATGGGTCTGATCCCCTTTTGCCTTGTGTTAGGGGCAGATCCCCCACCCCACCTGTCTCCCCAGCTTCACCCCAACAGATGGAGATGGCAGCAAGGGGCTGAGGGCACATGCAGGACGATGCGGAGCGGCAGCTGTGAGGGGTATGCACATGTCAGAGCTGCCAGAGCCTGCCACTGCCACCACCAATGTGAGGACTGGCACCACAGCTTTGCTTCCAGAGCGCCTGGCGATGCAGAGATCACCGCCACCATCACCTCCTGCCCAGCCTGCCCTGTAATAAAGCAGGCAGAACCACAACTGTCCCTCTCTTCAACCAGCCTCCCACTAACTCACCAAGGTCCCACATGGCCGGATGCTTCCCGGCATGGTTTGTTTTCCTCCTCCCCCTCCCATCCCTCCTGGCCTCGCATGCTCTCCTTTTCCTGGGCATGACCCACTGCATCACCTCCTCAGCTGCCGGCCAGCCATCCAGGTCAAAGGCAGCTTCTCTGAACTGCTGGAGGCAGGTGAGGCAGGGCAGCTTTTTGTCTTCTCCTCAGGATGGCTTTGGCAGATCCCCCCTCACCTACCCACCCACCCTCCTCCCTTTTACTCCACTTCTGAGCCCTCTTTGCAGCTCTGCCCACACAGCCACTGAAGTGGCAGGTGGAACACCTCTGCCACTGCGGAGCTGGAGAGATTGCCCCACCCACCACTGCCCAGAGGCCCTTGCTTCCCAAACCATTTCTTTTCTGACCTTTCTTCATCACGTGTCTCCCCTCTCCCCTACTCCACCTGTTGCTGGAGGGCTGGCCCAGTATTTGCAGTGGGCTGCGGAGCCCCAGAGTGCGCCGGTCAGGGGGCCAGCAGGCTGTGGCTGCTGATGGACTCCGTCAGCCACCATGTGCTCGCTGGCCCCTATGTGCGGGGGCCAATGGTATCAAGGTGGCTCCTGCCTCACCTTGCCTTGCCCCGTGGCAATGGCACCCCCACCCTGCCCCCTGCCTCACCTCACCCTCCAGGACAAGCCTCCTGCCCACTGCCTCACCCTCCAGAAACCCCCTGGATCCTCCCCAACCCTGCCCGGCCACCACAGGCATCCCTTCCTACAAGCCACATTGCGGTGGCCATGCCCACCCAGTTTGCCATGACTACTGCAGCCACACCCAGCCAGTGGGCCACGCCCACCCAACATCTGGCAATAAATAAGTGGCTTTTGGGTGGCAGTTTGGGCACAGTGTCTGAAAGGTTCGCCATCACTGCATATGGCCAATATTGATCCTCTGTGAAAGAGGTTTCAAGCATGTCCAATGAAGCTTCAGATACTGTAATAGCAGATGTCAAACTCGTGACATCACATGACGTTGCGTGATGTATCAGAGCTTTTTTGCCATTGTTGGCAATGGGGTGGGCACGGTTTCTTCATGAGGTGTACGGCCTGCGGGCCAGCAGTTTGACACCATTGCTGTATAGGCACGAAGCTAAATGCCTGAAATGTATTTATGAAAGCACACTTAATGGCTTTGTACTGCAGAGAAAAATCAGCGTTTCTGTGTAAGATCAGCTCTCTTTCCACATGCTTGCATTTTCATTTAAGTTAACACTGGATGTAATGTAAACATAATTTGTTTTATACGATCTGTATGGGTTAAGAAAAAATCTGAAATGTTTTTTAATTTACAAGAATTTGTGTTAGGCCCAAATCAAGAATGACATAAGACAGTCAAAGTTCAGTTCTTTATTTGCTTATATCCAATAAGTAGAATCTTGCCAGAGTAAACCTTTACTACTCTCTAATGAATATACCCTGGAAGATTCTAAGGAGTGGCTGTCCTACATCTCTTCCTCTGTCTCCAACCTCCAGACTGTGTTGTTCCTGGCCAAGCCCCATTCCTAGAAACGGTATTCCCTCTTTCGTGAGAAAATGCCTCTTCACTGTAGTCTACCATACTAGAGTCTGGACAGCCACTTGTCTGGAATGGTATGCTTGAGCAAGGGGTTGGACTAGAAGACCTCCAAGATCTCTTCCAACTTTTTTATTCTATCGAGAGTTTGTAGGCACCATCCATCTGCAATAAGTGTTTATGGGTTCCTTTTATTTTCCTGGAATTAATAACTAATACTGTGTGGTCTAAAACAAATTCTTTTATATACTCAGCTTTGTGAAAGAACACCATGGGACAATATCAGATCACAAAGATATGCCTTTTTTAATGCTATGTAAACCTGAAATTTTATTTAAGTTCAGCATCTTAATAATTTGCTCCAATTCTTGTGTTTAATATCTGATCTCACTGAAATCAGAAAAATTCAATTGGACATATAATTTATTTCTTTAACTAATATGTTCTTGTTAAAATGCAATAGATTTATGGATTAATTGCACTTAGTTGTTTGTTGTCACCTTTTAAATTATTACTAGTTTGTGAGCACATACAGTAGACTGCCAAATCTGATGTGGAATGGAATAAAAATTGTTCTAGTGGTTAAGGCATCAGGCTAGAAGCCAGGAGATTGTGGGATCTAGTCCTGCCTTAGGCATGAAGGCTGGTTGGGTGATATTGGGCCAGTCACTCTTCCTCAGCCTAAAACCCCTTCCAGGTTGTCGTGGGGAAAACAAGAGGAGGGAGTATTGTGTGTGTTCACTGCCTTAAGTTATTTATACAAATAATAAAAGTGAAATATAAACAAACAAACACACATAAATTTTTCTCTGGGGAAAGGAGAATATTTAATAGCTAAACCTACCATCCCAGACAAATGATTGTCCACTCTTTTCTTGAATACCTCCAGTGATGGAACGCCTACAAATCCTGAAGGCGAGCTGTCGCATTGACTAATCATCCTCACTGTCAGGAAATTCCTCCTTATTGCCAGGTTGAAGTGAACATCCACCCATTGCTTCTTGTGCTGCCCTCAGATGCTATGGAGAATGTAAAAAAATAAATAACCTCTTCCATGTGGCAGCCCTTCAAGTATTGGAAGACCGCTTCTTGTCTCCCCTGAGTTTTCACTTCATTGGACTAAACATACCTTGTCAGATCCACCCTCTTCGGCTTGGCACCTTGCTGGCATTCTGCCATCAAAGCACTGGGGAAGGGAGGGGAAAAACAGGGGCAATAAATCTGGATGGTTCTATGGTGGGAATTAGGGAGGGGGCAACAGTTTAAGAAGAACAGAGCAGTTTGGAATCCAGTTCATGCCAACTCTTGAAGGCTGTTTGCCCTGAGTGTGGAATTGCACCAGCCTAAACACCTCAGCATTTCTCAAAATGTCTCGGCGATGTCGCATTGGCTAAAAATGGACTAGTCATGGGGGGAGATTTGAGGAACCAAGGGAATACTTCTGTATTGTTGCTCAGGAACTTTAGATTCTGCCTGACTTTATTGCAAAACATCCCAAATGGAGTCTAGAGTTTTTCTTCCCTAGGGGGTTCAGACTGGAGTAGGTCTAAAATCTTAGCTGTTCATCATATGATTTAGCCTCCATCATATAATTGAGCATCATATGATTTAGCCTCCTACCCTTATCATCTTTGTTGTTTTTCTTTCCACTCTTTCTAGGGACTCACTATATTTTTGATATCATGGTGACCAGCACTGAGCAGTATTCCAAATGTGGCTTCATTAGTGCAGTATAGAGTGGAACTATCACTTCAGATGATCTGTTCGTGCAGGCTAGAACTGCATTGGCTTTTTTGGCAACTATAGTTCATTGCTGACTCATACGTAAGTGGTGATCCACCAGAGACCTACATCTCTTCTTGAGCCTATTCTATTTTGTTCTTTGCAAATCTATACACCATTAGAACTCTTTCTTATAACCCCTAACAGTGCATCATAGGGCAACAGTTTTTGAGCCAACGTGCCTTAAATGGGCTAATTAATGCACCCCAAACCCACACCACTCCCTGCAGGCCCTCACCCATCTGTGTGGCAGATCTCACATTCCCTTGTGAGCACCACTCCCTCTTCTTGATTAATGCTGCTTCCCCATGCACTCTCCCTGACCCACATGGCAGCTTTCACATATCCCCATGACTCCCTATGCACCCTTCTTGTCCCAAGCCTCCCCCAAGTGCCCTACCTGATCCATGTGACATCTCTTGCATAAACTCTTACATCCTTCTCTCCCCATGCAGCACCTCTCATATACCCTACATACCATTCCCATCTCACATCCCCACACAGCCCCTTGCTCCCTCTTCCAGTTGACAGCAATCACTTGCCTGCTGACTAGCCTTGGACTTGCAAGTTCCTCACTGACTTTCTTCCTGCAAGCTTCCCATAAGCAAAGTAAATGAGGAAGCCGGCAGGAATGGGTGGGAGGGAAGGATGGCAATGACAGAATTGCAAGGAGGGAGGAAGAAACGGTGAGGAAGGAAACCAATGAAGGGAAGGAGGGAGGGAGGACAGAAAGGAAGGATGGCTGGAAGAGTGGAAGGGAGGGAGAAAAAGAAAGGAGGGAAAGAGTGAAGGAAAGAAAGGAAGAGTGAGAAAGGAAGGAAGGAAAGAAAGAAAGGGAGGAAGGAAGGAAGGAAGGAAAGGAAGGAAAGGAAGGAAGGAAGGAAGGAAGGAAGGAAGGAAGGAAGGAAGGAAAGGAAGTAAGTAAGGAAGGAAGGAAGGAAGGAAGGGAAGGAAGGAAGGAAGGAAGGAAAGGAAGGAAGGAAGGAAGGAAGGAAGGAAGGAAAGGAAGGAAGGAAGGAAGGAAAGGAAGGAAGGAAAGGAAGGAAGGAAGGAAGGAAAGAAGGAAGGAAGGAAGGACAGAAGAGAGGTAGGGAGGAAAGGAGGTGAGAAGTTGGTTTCCAATGCTTCCTGCAAGCTTCTCACAAGGAAACTCAGTGGGAACGCCAGCAGGAAGTCAGAAGTTGCTTCTGCCCCCACTGCCTTTTTGTCCATCTGTGGTCATTCTGTTTTCTGTTTAGCTGTGGATATATCTCTGAAACAATGACCCAACAGGGGCATGGATGTCTAGTTCTTAATAACATTCTAACTGAAAAATGTTTCATTTTGATTATGAGCTATAGTTTATGACACTGTAGGTGTTAAGTCTATAATAACCAAATAAGGTAACCATTCATCTGATGAAGTGTTGCAGCTCATGAAAGTTTATGCCTTACAATAAATCATTAGTCTTGAAAGGCGCTACCAGATTCTTTCTGAATGCTACAGTAAGTAAAACATTTTCTTGATATCTCCAAATTATTTTTAACACCTTTGTGTTTACTATTTTTTTTTAAACAGCTTGAATAATGTTAATTTAAAATAAACACGCTGCTCCTTGGGAGTAGAAAATAGCAGAAAATTATGAGCTTTACAACTCCTAGACCTGAAGTAGATTGTGTACATTGTTTTGAAAATTTGTTAATAAAAATACAATAATGGATTAATTTGCCAGTACAGTATTATTTTATTTTAAAGGTTTTTGTCCAAATTTCATCTGGTGCCTCACTATTAAGGTATTCTTAGCCTTGCTCACTTAAGCGTGAATTCTAATTATGCTGCTAACTTAGGCCCCATAGATGACAAATATTAATTCCCTCTGTTTCTTTATAGATAGGGCCTTTGGCATTTGGATATTGCAGATTCTTCACAAAAATGGTGTAAAACTCCATGTTTATTTGCTTCTTTCAGAAAATTTCAGGTGGTGGTTCAGTGTCTGCTAGATTTTGAGTTTCTGCCAAATGCTGATTTCCCCCCACACACTTTTTCTAACAATATATGCCAGCATTATTCCATTAAAAAGTATCCTGTCACCAGCCTATTGCAGGCAAGAGTAGGAAGAAAAGTCGACAGAAGATTGGAAGTGTTAGGGAGATACTTTTTTATTGCTGGTTCACTCTGTCATAAAATAAATGCACTTGGCTGGAAGGCAGTGGTCAACTATGTTAATAAACTAGTAATTCTGGAGGAAGAGGCCAAAAGATAAAGGCTGAAATGTTTCATTATGTACTGTGATTCTTAAATTATTTATGGACAGTGCTCCCCCTTCCCTAGCACATGGGATCCTTAGTAATAGCCCTTAGAAACAAGTTCTTCTAATCCTTTATTTCCTATGAAAAAATGGAAAGTGGGAGCAGCTTTTAAAAATCATAGTAAGAATGCCTTTAAGCCCACAATGGCTGACTTTTGAATGTTGTGGAGGCTTTGCAGAACATAAAACAAATAAGTTTGACCAATATAATATTTGAAAGCATGTATTTGAATTCTATTGGCTTCTCTGTCTTGCATTAAGTAAAAAAGACATGCCTGCCAATTTAGGCTATGAATTTATATTGTGTGGACAATAAGTAAAAAAAATGTCAATTAAACCTCACATGTGGAAATTGTTATGTATGCAGGCACCTGCATAGCAACAGCCACCAGGGGGTGTTGGCCTGGACAGTTTCGGCGGGAAACCTAGGGCCAACCCCATTGGCTGTTAGCTTACCTGGCCAGGTATATAAGGAGGCCAGGTAGCCCTCATTCCCCAGTTCACTTCCCCCTTCCAATAAAGAACTGAAGTCACACACTGGCTGGTGTCTCTCCCTTGCGTCGGACCCACTACACAATAGAAATCCTCTCATAAGAACAGAAAAAGTGCTTATTTTAGTGCCACTCATGAAAGCAGTCCATATTTCTCAAGAAATTACTTCTGCCTTTAAAACATTATCTGTTTTAGAAATAGAAAATACATAGGAATATTATTTTATATATGTAAATATATGTCAATATGTGCGTATAATGCAATTTTTTGGTCATATTTATGTAGTGTATATTGGAGGTGGTGACCCTTTAAGAGCTATATGCAACGAAATTTCATTTTAATGTATGCCGATTAGTGTACATTCAGTGACAAATAAAAGAATATTCTATTCTACCCTGCAACCAAAGTGAGCACAACTCCAAAGGATGGCTGATCAACTACTCGATTGTTTAACTGTACTCCACCTAACATCTTTTTTTTAAAAAAAAATATATTCAGCCAAATTTTCTCGTATTTAAGTTTTATCTATTTTAGCAGAAATTATTTCTAAATAAGCACACATATGTATGATTTAGATTTCTTGATTTGAAAGAGGACAGGAACAGCTGTTTCTAAGGGGGGGGGAGAAATCACATTCTTATCTTGGCAACATCATTCTGGAATAGGTGTATCTGTTGGGGTGTTCACCCTTCATCTCATTAGCTGCTAGACAGATCCTCCTCTGCCCCGGATTCAAATCCTTCCCTTTCTGAAGCCCTCCTTGTCCTTGTTTGCCCCGCAGCAGAGAGAAGAGCAGTAGTTATTTTCCCTCTTGCTCCCGGTTTACGCAGCCATTCATTCCAGTGCACTTTCTTTATAAGTTTATACCTGCACTAAATGAAATTCCACTCCTGCCTTCTCAATTCCATCCACTAAAGTTTTCCAGCCATTTTTGTCATCCCCTCTTCTCTGTCTTAGGTCACTCCCCCCCCCCCCCCAAATTTTTTTCAAGGGACAAAAAGAGACAGCTCTCGCCGAACTTCCTTAAATCCATTCCATCCAAGTGTTTTTGTTTCGCTCTTTCTTTCTTTCTTTCTTTCTTTCTTCCTTCCTTCCTTCCTTTTCCCTTCTTCCCCCAGAATTGAAAGCCTGTACCCTAGAAGGGGCCTCCCACTCCCAGCTTTTTGCTGGCAACCTTGCTTTGGCCTGATTGCCACAGATAGTGCTTTGCAGAGAAGAAAAAGAGCTGAATACAGGAAAAGAAAAAGCAAGAGAGAGAGAGAGAGAGAGAGAGAGAGAGAGAGAGAGAGAGAGAGAGAGAGAGAGAGAGAGAGAGAGAGAGAGAGAGAGGGTAATTCAACCATGAGATTTCAAAACAGTTCAGGCTAGCCTTTAAAGACCCCTACTTGTGTAAAATCAGGACATGAACTTTTAAAAAAAAAATAGACAATTTTCTGAAGTTTCCCCCCACCCCTTCCTTAAATGAGTTATTTTTGGCACAAGTGGTTTTTCCTCCTCCTATGGCACCGCCGGTGGGTTTAAAACACTTATGAAGTATGTGTGTGTGTGTCTCCTCCGAGGGCAGTGACTGCTGCATGGTAAGTACTGCATAGGAGAGCTAGGGGGCAGCGTATGCTTTAAGTACTCTTGACCCCCCTACCTTTTCTTTGTTTGTTTTTTCATATTGCTTTGGCCAGCTTTGGCAGAAGGTTCTAACACGTAGAGGTTACTTTCTTCCACATGTCAAACAGAAGTTTTGCTTTAAACTAAATTCAAAAGGCAGAGGGAAGGATTGCCCCAAACCTTAGACTAGGGGTGAGAAGCTAGAGAGAGGAACATTTTCCTTTTTGGCTTTGTAAATTTGACATCGTGGAATTGCCCAAAAAAGCATGTCTGGGTTCCAGACTTTCCTTCATTCCTTCCTGAATTTAAAGGCAGAGAATATCAGATGGTACAAAGCCAAGAAGGTGAGTTTACCACAGTTGTTGCAGGAAGGAAATCCTAGGCCCCTGAGCAAAGAGAGAAAGAAGACGAGGAAAAGGCAGGAAAACTGTCTGGTTTGGGTGAAATGAGCAGTGCAGAAAGCATGCATGTGGCATAGAGCCTTGGTGGAGCAGTGGGCTAATGCCTCCTTAAGTAACACCAGCTGCCTGCAATTAGTGGAGGTTCGAGTCCCACCAGGCTCAAGGTTGACTCAGCCTTCCATCCTTCCGAGGTAGGTAAAATGAGGACTCAGATTGTTGGGGGCAATAAGCTGACTTTGTAATAATTGCCGCTTTGGGGGGGGGGGGGCGAAAGCCCTAATAAGCAGGCATATACATAGAATGAAGGCTATTGCGAAGCACATTGATTTGTGCTTTAGATTGTAAGCCGCCCTGAGTCTTCGGAGAAGGGTGGGATTTTTTAAAAAAAAGAATACTAAGTGTTTATAGCAGTTTTCAACCGATGATTGGAGGGAGTTCTAAGTGAAGCTGCTATCTGAACAATCAGTATGAATGAATTCTACAAGAGGTGAGCTCTTATTTATAAAACCCGATTGGGTTTTTTTGGTTTTTAAATGGAGAGGACAAATGACAAGAACTAGTGTTGTTATTTAGAACATAGCTTGTGCTGATATTGAAGTCCTGAGCACATGAGAGACTTCTGGGAGAGAGTAGAAGGTTCTTTTATGATTTATAGATCTTTGTCCTTTTTTTTCTTTTCACTCCTGTCTTCTGTGGCCCAGATATTTCAGTCCCTTTATACACTTTGCTACTGGTATTTTTCATTTCAGTGGTAGCTCTTTTATTCTTACAGTAAAATTCCAGCCACAATATCTTAAGTTGAAATTTCTGAGTTTTGCTATTATTTAAGAAGAACCAAAATCTTTAATGTGACAATTCATGAGGTCAATAGTACTTTGGACATTATCTGCTATAAAGGAAGAAACAGGTGCATCTAAAAACATTAATTTGCAGATCATCTGCAACTCTTACACCTACACAGGAAAAATGTTACTTCTGCTCTAAAAAGAAAGGCAAATAAATGTGATGTAGCTAATTCCAAATAGCAATCCAGAAATTCCAAATCCCACAAAACAGTTCACAAACACACAATCCTGGAGTTTGATGAGGGCTTTACCATATTGCCTGTTCAAAAATCTGCAAGAATACCCACAGTTTGCATCTGATTTTATTTTTTGGCCAGATGGATTATCTTTTCCCGGGTTAGCAGATAGAGGGGAGATGCAAATAGATAAACTAGCTGGCTGGCCAAAGGATGATGCCACTCAAATTCTTTTTGATATTGTCATAATTGTGTGGGTGTGCTAATGAGTTGTGTGTATTGCACATCAAAAGCAGCCTGTGCGTTTCTTTCTAGTCACATTTTGTTTGCATGTCTTTCTCTCTGCCACCACCAGATTCAATGTGCTGTCTAACTCCACCTGACCTCACTAGGCTGCTTTCACCGTCTGGCATCTGCACCAGTCTAGAGGAGATGGAAGCTTCATCACTCCACCCCATATTTTGGAAGGCAATAATCTGATTGCTCATCTCCAGCAAATGTTTGGTATTAACTAATTCTCTTATTCCAAAAGATCCTCAGCATATCAGCTGTAATTCAAAGCACTGGAGATTTTTCCTAGCCTGCTTAGGGAGTTTTGGCATCTCTTTGGAGCCAACCACAAGGCTTTGATTGAATTTAATAATTTTGAATTAAACTGTTAATTGGATCTTAGCACTACTGACTTACATAAAATGAATCCTAAAATGCCCTAGTTCGAAGTGCATTTTTCTTAAAAAGTATCTTCTGGTTAAAGCTTCAATATTGTGTTGAAATGAATACATTCCACTGAACTCAATGGGACTTACTTCAGAGTAAACAAGCATAGGGATCAAGCAGCATGTCCAGAGCATTACTTTGGACTGTTTGAATTGTCCCAGGCTACCCAAAGACTTAGTGTCCGGATTGGAAGATCAAGTACCATCAACATGTCTTTGCCTTTTCTTTTTGCAAGATTTGCTTCTGTGCAAATGTATTGAGGACAAAGATCTCCAGCAATTCTTAAGTCGGCGTAACTCTAAAATCTAGAGGCTGAAGATAATTCTCTGTAAGTTAAAACACCTATCTTTCTGTGTGCAGTTGTATCCAGCACATGTTTTACTGGAAATTGAGTACCACTGAGTTGAAGGAGCCTTGTGCTGAAGTAAAGGTGCATCGGGCTATAAGCAATTGTGCAGTGCTGGAGTCACTGATATGAGATGGAAGCAGGGCTGCCTGCCTTGTTGTGTACTTTAAAAATAAGAATACTGAGCCTAACAGTCGGAAATAAGTTCCAATTTCACTCGGTGGTGGCCCCTTTAGGTACTCCCTCCTGGAAATAAGCCCTGTCGATCACTGCAGATAGAAGCGACTTGGGCTTCAACCTTCCCCCACCAATATAGTCCTTAGTGAGGACCAAAGCTGTCAAAGAAATTGCAAGCAACTCCCAAAGCAGTGGGGAGGAGCCATAGACTGGAAGGTGGGAGCCAGGATAGAAGGGGCAGAGAGGTGGAGTAACAAGACAGAATTTATGAGGCTGGTCAACAGCAGCCAGCAGCATCAGCATCATCAATCTTTTCAAGGAGGTAGGGAGGCTCCTGCGCTCCAACTATCTTCCGGCTACCTTTTGTTTCTCTTATTCAGTAATCTAACCGGATCTCTAGCCGCACAATCACCTGAAAAGAAATGGGGGATACCCACAGCACGGAACCGGCAGATCGTTGGCACTAACCTGCCCCTGACCTCCGGAGCGCAGCTTTTGGGAGAAGAGCAGGAAGACTCGCACCTGAGAGCCCGAAAGAGGGAAAGAAAGAGAGCGCGAGAGAAAAGCGCGAAGGATCGGGGAGGGGGCGAACAAAGAGGCTCCGAGGATGCTCTAACGATGCCGCGGGCGGCCACTCGTCCTCACGGAGCCTTCTGGGAAGGGCGTTGCTGGCCGAAATGATGCTCCCAATCTTTCCTCGGCGCGCCGAGCGGAGAGATCAGAGGCAAAAGACAACCTAAGCCCGGGAGCGCGCTCCGGAGCAAAGCACACCATCCCGCCAAGGGGATCATCAAGTCAGGTTCGGAAAGGGCCTCGAGCAGGAGAGCGCCGTAAGAAAGCTGCGGGTCGGAGGATGGCCGCTCCACCTGCCTCGTCGCTCCTGGCGGCGGTGGTGTGCCTGCTGGCCTTGAAAGGCCCCCACTTCTCCTGGGCAAAGCAGAGCGAAAGCCGGCCTGCGGCATCCCGGGACGGGGAGCCCTGCTGGGTTAGCAAAGCCAGAGCCGCGACTCTCCCTCGGCACCCTTATGCCAGCTACCCGCCTCCCGTCGTGGGAGCGGCAGCCTCGGCGTCGGGGCGCAGACCGGCGCCCTCGAGGCTCCGCCGCGCTCCCCGTTCCGACGGGAGCAGCGTGGAAGACACGTGGGAAGAGAGCAACGTTTTCCCGCTACGCCAAAGCGCCAAAGCCGGCCCTTCTGCCCCAGCGGCGGGTTGGGCGCCGGATTCCGTGGCCGCGCTTTACTTCTCCGGCAGAGCCGAGCAACTGCGGTTGCGGCCGGGAGCCCTCGTCGAGCTGCCCCGGGCCGAATTCACCATCGAGGCTTGGGTGAAACCCGAGGGCGGGCAGAGCAATCCGGCGATTGTCGCAGGTAAAGTTGTGGAAGTAGGTCAGGCTAGGCTAGGCCCGAGGGGGAGAACGTGGGGCCCATCTTGGCATCCGTTCATAATTTATAAGGACCGAAAGAGAACGGAGGTTCGTAAGGAGCTTGAAGGCAGAACTGGGCACAAACTAGGTACACGTGACCCGTGACGCGGGGTCGAATCTCCTGCCGTGGGATCGAATCGCCCCGAAAGGGTTTTCAATCGGGTCGTTGCCTTTGGGCGTTTGCGTTACTGGGCTTGAAGTTTCAAATATTGCATCTGCGAGAGGGAGAAGGGACATCTGCAAGCAGCCGAGAGAGAGCCAGAGAAGTTAATTTCCAGCCTAGAATCCCACTGTGCCCTTGCAAGTTGGCTTGTCAGCACCATAGATTGGTCACAATCACGATTTAAAAAAAAAAAAGCAAGCAAGCGCCTTGCCTAATAGCTATAATGATAGATATTTGGATTGATTTTCGCCAGTAATTATCTCTTCTCCCCATTTCTTGATTTGCACTACTGAGGTAATGAATGCTGATGTGCTGAACAGTTATAGTCTGTATTATACAGTTACATAACATACATTTTCTATTTAGAGTCGTGTTAAACCTATTTAACATGTTAAGAGACACAAACCTGGCTATTCAGGAATCCATCTGTTCCCTTCTATACTTTATTTTGTAACAGACTGTCCTGTATACTCTGCAACAACAGCTTTTGCTATTTAAAGCTACTTTGCATGTATTATTCAGAAGGAAACTCAGTGAATTCAGAGAGAGAGAGAGAGAGAGAGACAGAGACAGAGGCTGCTAGATTATTACTGCCTTGCCCCAGTAAAAGCTGGTTCTCTTAAAAAAATATCTCTGTCAATTCATTTTTGTTTTGGAATTGTGAAAACAGTTTATGATGGGAAATACCTAGGAGGCTTCTGTTGGATTTGTATAATAATGGGCTGCCCATCCAAGGATTTAGGCTAAACTGGAAGCTGGAAAAATATCAGTGACAAACCACCTCCTACTGTTGCCAAGATCATGATACCACCTCCGTTTCATTGCTGTACTTTACCCTGCCTGAATTGCCGCTGTGATCACACATCTGCTAACAGGTAGTGACAGTTGTTGAAAGAACAACTCAGTAGTTGATTATGGAGTCCTTGCTGAGTGAGGCTGTGAGTGGTCATAGAGTTTTTCAGTTCCTGGACGGTCCTCTATTTAAGTACAGTAGCAGCATTCCAACTATGTCAGCAACTTCGATAGAACAGATGAAGTGTGTGGGAGCAAGAATATGGGAAGAGTCAGTAAGATGTATGTATGTACATGTGCATGTGAATCTCCTAAGTGATCAGCAGGCAGCTTTGTGGCCTAAAAAAGATTCTTTGCTCCTGTTGTATTGGAACAGATTAAAAACAGTGTAAAACAAAGCACTGGCTTTTGAACCTACAGTATGAGGAAAATGTAATTGCTTAGGAGCATGTTACAGAAAGCCTCCTCCAGTATGTTCCTGCTGAAATGTTTGTTTTAACATCCCCTTCCCCCCCCCCACTAATGTGTGATGAGTGACTGCACCCAAGTAAGTCTTGTCAGTGGTGGTTTGTGTTGGCTTTCGCAATGAGGCATGCCAGACCTGATTTTATTATCTTTCTGGCACCAGTCAAGATATTGTTGTCCTTATGCACTTTTTTAATATAATGCCATGTCATTTTAAATAATTGGTATAAAGAATTTAAAGTCATTTCTGCCCTTTTTATGCTTGTATCGTTTAGTCTAGTGTAAAAGAATCATTCTAATTTAAAAAGTGAGGTTGCAATTTCAGTATGTTGTAAGCCATTCTGGCAGAATTCTGTTTTGAAGGGTACCATGGAACTTTTTTTAAAAAAAATAAATAGATTATGGTACCCCAGATTTTTTCATCAAGCTGGATGATACATAAAGCTAGATATGGGAAGGAAGGAATTATGGGAAAAAAAATTCTGCTTTTAGACCCAATTGCAAGGTGGAATAATTGAATCAAACTGCTACGTGCTCTAGATATCAGATTATGGGATAAAGGAACAGTGATTTATCTTGCTGTTACTTCCTTTTGCCTCTAGCTGACCAGACAGAAAGCAAAGAGTTAAAGCAAAAGTAAAGAGAAATTTAATAATTTTTATCATTAGATTACATTAGGTAATGAAGTAGTTAGTCATTTGAAGCAAAATGCAGTACTGTCCAGCAAGATGAATTGGGTTGCAAAGTGTTTGTTTACTTTATTATAAACTGTGAATGTTACAGTTTTTCTTGAAATTACGGACAACAGGGATGCTTTGAATTCATAAGGTTCCCCAGTTGGGGTTTGATGCATTATGCATATGTATTTTTCTTTTTTGGTGCCTCTGAATCAGTTTTTGGCTCCTGGTGGACTGCCTGGACAAGTCCTGCAGTTTTCTTGGCAAGATTTTTTTTTAAAGTGGTTTGGTATTGCTTATTTCCTAGGACTGAGAGAGTGGGATTGGTCCAAGTTACCCAGCTGGCTTTGAGTCTTAAGGCAGAACTCATTGTCTCCTGGTTTCTAGCCTGACGATTTAATCACTACACCAAAGTGGCTCTCTATACGTCATGTAGATTGTACTATTTGATGCTTCTAAATATGTATTAATTTATTTGGCTCACCACATTGAAGACAAGCAAAAACAATGGAAATAGAGCCCAAGCATTTGCAGATAAATGTAGCAGTAAAATCGGGATGTGCTTTATTCATGAGAATAGACATGAATGTCTATTCATGAGAATAGACATACAATAGACAAATAATAGAAGTTGAAATCCTAGTGTAGTGAGAATAAAGATTATTGAAATTTGCTGTGATATGGCTTGTAATTTTATTGATTGATTTAAGTAATTTTACTGGCCATCCACTTTCAGTAGATTTGGGCAGTGCCCAAAACTAAAAAAGACACACAAACAGCTAAAAATGCTAAATCAACATATGACCCAGAGTATAATTCTCTAATAACGAAATCCACAAAGCAGGGGCCATTAAACAAATAGCAAACATCAATTCCTGCTATTAAAATTATAAAATGATGTGCTGTTTTTCAGACTGAAGACTACAGCAAGCCTTTGGGTCACGTGCTTATAGAGGCATATTCCAAAACAGCAGTATGTAGAACATGGTCAGAAGCTAAATTTAATAGTATTTAAATACCTTTAAATCATATTAAGTTTCATGAAATTAATTACACCAGTGCAATTACTTAACAGCTTTTGAAGCGGTTAAGAGGACTGCTCCCAGAAGGTCACATAGGTTCCTTGGCTACAGATTATGCATATCTGTGATGCACACAAATACTGTATGTTATTTATTTATTTATTTATTTTATTGCATTTATATACCGCCCTTTCCCTGAGGACTCAGGGCAGTTTACAGGGAGTTAAAAATCAACCATACAAAAGTTAAAAACCAATTTAAAAAAGATTAAACCATATTACCCTGTACTATTAAAAACCCCAGTTAAAATAAATTTCTCCTCAGCCTGGGCCCCAGAGCTCAAAGAGCCAGGTCTTCAGGCCCCGGCGGAATGATCGGAGGTCGGGGGCAGTCCTCAGCTCCACCGGCAGCTGGTTCCAGAGGGCAGGCGCTCCCACTGAGAAGGCCCTATCCCTGGGTATCACCCGCCGGCAATCTCTTACCGGCGGGACCCTGAGCAGACCCTCCCTGTGGGAGCGCACTGGGCGAAGGGCATTTGATGCCGGCAGCAGGTGTTCCCTCAAATACCCCGGACCCAGGCCATGCATTATGCATGAAAATCATGAAAGTGAAAATAGAAATCCGGTAGAAGATTGGGAATATGAAATTAACACTGTATTTCTGGAAGACACAATAAAAGTTTTTTGAAACAAGTGACAAAACCTTAATAGAAACAAATCTTGCTGGCAATGAAGGATTCCAATAATTCTGACATCTACTGCAGCATTCATTATTATTTTTGCTTCATTTTGCTTTGTTGACAACCTCAATTTTCTGAAGCTGTAAGGAGGAGAATTTTGATTAAAAGGTGAATACACTGATTAAGTGGAATTACAAAGAATCTTGAGGAATAGAGACATTGTCATCTTAGTATTTATAATGGCAAGTTATCAGAATTGAGTCTATTTAGTTGTGTAAGTTGGATTTTCAGAGAATTTAAAAAGTTGGTTGAGATTCCATAGCTAGAATTTATGAAAAAGAGAAGAATTCAAAAACTTTCACATGTGAATGAAAAATGAAAAGTTCTCTGATGATATTTTAAAATGATATGATCAGGAATAACATGTAACTCAAGAGAACAGTTTAGTTTAAGGAAAGTATCAGCCCCAGAAAGAATTACGGCTCTCAGCAGGTACTGAGATAAGTCAAATAATTATATTTGTATTTGCTGAGGTTGATATTCTGTTAGAGTTGAAGTGAAGATTGAAATACTCAATATCCGGATTGACTTCAAGAACAGTTATGTTCAATTGGGACAAGAATATTAAAATGATACAAGAAGTTATTTTTTGCCAAGATAGATGTAGAGAATTTCTTTTAAAAAAAGCTCTTGTTTTAAAGATCAGATGAGTTAATTGTAGAATTCTAAAAGAGCCTCTATGTAAAATACTTAAGAAATTACAATGTGAACATCAGTTATAATCCAGAGAAATAGAACCAGATAAAATATCCCCATTTTCAATTAAGGAACAAAGATGAATGCAAAAAAACAAAAAAAGTAGTCAGCATAGGGTTGGTATGGAGCAGAATTCAAGAACATATTATTAGTCAATTTGTACATACCGGTATATAAAATATGTAAAATTAGGAGAAATGTATACAATATGTATGCCAGGATATCTATTTCTTGATTAGGGGAAGGAGGGAAGAAGGGAGGGAGGGAGGGAGGGAGGGAGGAAGGAAGGAAGGAAGGAAGGAAGGAAGGAAGGAAGGAAGGAAGGAAGGAAGGGAGGGTACATATAGTAATTGTTCTGGAAACTCTGAATGTAGTCATGTCAGCCCAGATACTAATTGGCCTTTTAATTTTTTCTGCTCCCCCAACACTTTCTGGATAGCCTCCTTTGGCTGTATTCCCTGGATGAGGTCCAGCCTTACCAGAGTGAGAAGGCAGTATAGCCGCTTGATGAATGAGACAAGGAGAAATGTATTTGGTGATTTAAGTTAAGTGCTATTAATAGTCTGATGACATGTGGCTCTATTTTTTCTTGCCACCTGAAAGGTGAGGAAACTGAGTTTTGAAATGGAAATTAGCTGGGGTATTGGATTGAATAAGGATTGGACAGAACAGGTCTTTTTAAGATGGATGAAATGTGAATAGCTTGCTTGCCAGCATTTCTCCTGTTTCAGAGGGTGTTACATTCACCTTAAGGGGTTTTTGGAAAAGTAAAGTCTCTCATGACTTTTTGACAGCTTTAGAGAGGCTGCCAGGTTTTACCACTTATGGACAGGATAATCTGCCATGATGATTCATATGCTCTGAGCATATGCTGGCAATACTACTACTGTAGATATCTACTTTCTGAAAAAGTTTCAATTGGAAGATCTTCCTGTGCTAATAACTATGGTTCAGATTAGCACGTTAAACTCAGTGTCCCCATCTACAAAACCATTTGGGCTACGTTGATGAGAACAAACATTTAAAACTAATCTATCATATGGGGTTTGAACATTGTCTCCAGATTTACCGAGAACTATAATACCTGATGTGCAGAAAAAATACCAGAATGCTAGAAAATTATTAAACAACAGTGGTTTAACTGCTCAATTTTTAGAATATTCACCTGAATAGGAAATATTACACAACTCTGAAATTGCCAAATTTGTTTGAAGTGGAAAACTTTTCATGGAAATATTTAGCCTCCATAAAGTTCTTCAGCCCATATTTCTGACTACTACAGTGCCTTATATACAGCACTGACCTTGCATAAAACTTGGGAATTTCAGTTCGCACAGAGAATTGTTGTTTGCAATTTGATTGATATATCCAGATGTATATGCATATTTGCACCCACAACTTGGGATCTGAATGCTAAAGGAGGATTCCTTTGCATAACAGATCACATGTGCAATAGTATTTTGTTTTTTTCTGAAGAGAGGCATTTTAAATAAAGAAAATCTAAATGATATTAAAATTGAACAAGAATATTTCTAGCAGATGCTGAATGAAAAAATAATGGGCAAAATGATGGATAAAAATCTGCCCAAACCTAATATTGAAAATTTTAAGTTTTCAATTACAGTATGTTCCTTTGTCAGACAGAGTAAACCTGGTAAAGTTTGGACCATTAGTTTTTTTGGGATTTTTTTTTGTTCTAAAGCTAATGAGATATTCTTTTCACCAATCTGTCCAGGTCCCTCAAAATTGAGATTTACTATTTGTATCAACATAATGCCATCCCAGTCCTGCAATGCATATCCTTAGAATCTTGGTAAAATTACTTCGTACATTCAGATATTTAGTCTGTTAGAATCAAGTCCCAACGGTGCTTTTTCAAAAGGCAACTGGACGTCCCTTGTTTTTCCTTGAAGATCTTTAGCTTCTTATCCAAGAAGCTTCCTCAGTTCTTCCTAACTGAAGAAGCTTCTTGGATAAGAAGCGAAATGTCTTCAAGGTAAAACAAAGGAAGTCCAGTTGCCTTTTGAAAAATCACTTTTGGGACAATCATGACTCGGATGGTCAAGAATCTCCATAGATTGTTAGAATCAAGGCTTTTTTAAAAAAAACAAAACAAAAATGTATTCTTTTAATGGATTGTATAGCACCTAGAATTCAGAACAGAATGAAAGGAAACTTAAGTTAAACCACAACTAAAGATTGCTCTCCTGGAGGGACAATTTCAGGTCTACATCTGCTATCTCAAGGCTTCTTTTGAATGGCATTAAAGGTTGTTGAGAGAGAAGCAGAGAGAGGAGAAGGTGGAAAAATATTGGAGAGGGACCCTTTATTAATAAATAAATTCACCTTTTTTGTTGTTTTCTAATAATGAAACCCACCAAGGTAGTTGGGTGCTGTAGGTTCTGGAGAATGCAGAACTTTTAAAGAGGAATCACACACGAATAGCACTTTTGATTGAATTGCAGCATTTATACAATTTCAATTTGGCAATTCGAGAACAAAATAATCAGTTGTAAATAATGTGTATATGTACAGTATAAACATTTTCTGATGAAAATATGCAAAAGTGTAACTAATATTAGGCATTAACAGAGTGTATTCCATGGCTGCATGCAGATGTATATAATTAACTTTACCTTTCTTTTTTTACTTTTCTAAATTTCTAAATACGTCAAGTGAAAAAAGAATCTATAACTGAGAGGAAAGTAATAGTTAAAAACAAATATTTCTTGTGAGATTCTGGTTGTGCAAAGAAGAACTTTCCTGGATCAAGCTAAGTCTACAGAATCCAGAAGCCTTAGAAAAGTCCCAGTAATCTGCAGGCAGTAATATTACTGGCTCTGGAACCAGCCAATTGTCACACTACTGCTGGATCCTGATGGTCTATATCAGTGATGGCGAACCTTTTAGAGACCGAGTGCCCAAAAACCAGCCCTGCCCACCTGCAGGGCCACCCACTGCCTCCACGGCTCACTGCAGCAAATTGCCCAGATGGCCCAACAGCACTGTGGCAGCCACGCCCTCCACCTGCACCCTGTAGCATCAACTGAACGTGACGGGTCATGAGGGTGGAGTCTTGTTCCTGCTGCCCGGCTGCCATGTCCTTGGCTGCACTGCTCCGCGTGGTTCGCACCCGGGAGTGACTCTCCTCTGGGGGGGCTGCAGGGAGAGGCGGGGCTGGGGCGACGGTGCGTGTGCCCACAGAGAGGGCTCTGAGTGCCGCCTCTGGCACACGTGCCATAGGTTCGCCACCTCTGTTCTGGTGAAGGATGACAGGAACCATTGTTCTTGGGTTGATACATGTGGTCCCATCACTTTAAATATAAGCAAACATTGTATTACTGGAAAGGCTTGAAGCAACCCAAGCACTGAGCATGACAAACACAATGCATGTGCAAATAAAGATGACTTCCTGCATCTTTAGTAGATGTGCAGAAGATGGCAAGCAAATTCTGTCAAAAATATTAACTGTTCAGCATCCTGCTGTCTTTGGTTTATGGGCATCCTAAATATATCCAGTCATTAAATGTAGAAATGGGTAAGATCAAAACGAGGAGGAATAATAAGAAGCTTGGAGCATTTTCATCTTTCAGTTCAGCTCATTCCTAATTGAATGTACAATAAAGAGTACAGGACCAGTAACAATAATTTAAACCACATGGTTTTGTGTGTTTCATTTTTTTTTTAAAAAAAGAGGCTAAGCAGTACAGGAGGAGAGGTTTTTGGCTTGCTTGAAATTGTGAGCATAAATTATTCATATCTGAGGCATGAACTAACTGCTGAATTTTATGTCATGGGCCAGATTTCTCATTCCTCCTTTCATCTGCAAAAGTAATTGCTACCATTTTTGAAAACAGGTGGAGGAGGCATCAGAACTAATAGATGCAACAATAGAAAAACAGTAACATGGATAGGGAAAAACGGGGTGGAAGAAGCAGTAAGAGAAGAAAGCGTCTGTAGTTTGCAAAATGGCCTTTCATGGTATAGGGCAGGGGTAGGCAACCTCGGCTCTTTTATGACTCGTGGACTTCAACTCCCAGAATTCCTAAGCCAGCTGTGCTGGTTCAGGAATTCTGGGAGTTGAAGTCCACGAGTCATAAAAGAGCTGAGGTTGCCTACCTCTGGTATAGGGCTTGAAGATTTTAGTATGTGGAAAGAAGCCTTTTCCAGTTTAGAACAGAGCAGTTCCTACAAGCACCTGATCGTCCTAGTAGCTATTTTCCCCAGGACAGATTTTTTAAAAAAACAAAACAAAAATCCATGTATTTAACAATAGAAAGATATCTACTATACAAAAATGGAGAGATGTACTCTACCTAGCAATTAGCCAGAGATCTCAAACTTTCCAAAGGAAAGGATTAAGGAAAAAGAAGCTACCGTCCCAAAGCATAAGGTCTTGTTGTTCTTTATCTTTAACACAATGAAGGCAAAAACTATTAGAAGATTATGGTCCTGAAAGAACACCTTTCTTCCAACATTTCACACCATGCTGTGAGAGACAATGAGTTCAATGAAAGTGAGCTGGGTTATTTGTAAATATAATGAAGGTGGGATGTAGATAGATAGATAGATAGATAGATAGATAGATAGATAGATAGATAGATAGATAGATAGATAGATTGATTTCCCTGTTGGGCAATGAGAATAGCCTATTTATTTTCATCCTGAATGCTCAAGTCAGTTGGTAGAAAAAGGGGAGAAGTGAGTTACTAGTACAGGATTATGTTGTCCTAACATGCCTTGAGAAATATGTGACTGAATATGTAAAAGAGAAATGTGGGGAAAGGGCCTGAAGAGATGGAAATAATGTGGAACAAATGAAAGGGAAAATGTAGAAGTGGGTGAAAGATAATTATGGAAGCAGGGGTTATTAAAATGTATGGATTTCTGACTTGTCAAGAGGAACTTGTAGGGAGATGGTAACTTTTCTTGAGCAACCTTTGCTAAGAGCCCCAGCCTCAGTTTTATATTAGTATCTCTCCTTTTTTCATAAATACCAGTTGTCTCTTATTAATCCAGTTTAGGATTGTTTGTTCTTGAGTTGGCTTCAGTAGCAACCCCACTAGTTTTCCTGAAGGAGATATTTGGGACATAAGGCTGGCTGGCTGGAGATGCAAGAAATTGTCTCTCTGTGACATCTTTTGCAAAATGAGAAATGGTTGAGTTAGATTTGTACCAAGTATTTTTGCATTTAAATCCTGTCTCTTGGTTCTTCTGCTTCTACTTCCTGTTTACCTGTTCCTTTGCTGACCTCCCATTTTGCTGGCTGTCTGATTATGGGAACTGCTTGTTCAGTAAAGTTGTATATTACCATTTTAAAAAGCTGTTGCTGGAGTAGAACTCTCTGATCCCATCTTCAGACACATTCCTGGCCATCTTCTCACTTGCTGGCTAGGTTTCTGAGACAAGACCCTGAAAACATTCTGAGATTTTCCAAAGCAGATTCTCTGGGTTAGAAAAGCTTTAGCACAGTATGGCGTCGAAGTTGAAATGACAACAAGAGAAGGAAGCATGTTTGTCACTTCCTGATTATAGCAATGAAGGATCTGTGGAAACAATTTTGAGAAATTTGCAAGCAGGATTTTGATCCATTCAGATATTTGTGTACTAGGACAAGATAATAAAATAATCAGGAGGAAACAGCAAAAAGTTGCCCCTATCGTTTCATGTAATTGTTCAATGACAGCCAATGAAGATGCATCTGTACAAACAACTACAGAGTTAATCTGGATTAAAATGAAGATTGAGAGTCAATTGGGATGAGCCTTGGTGGAGCAGTGGGCTAATGCCTCCTTAAGTAACACCAGCTGCCTGCAATTAGTGCAGGTTCGCATCCCACCAGGCTCAAGGTTGACTCAGCCTTCCATCCTTCCGAGGTAGGTAAAATGAGGACCCAGATTGTTGGGGGCAATTAGCTGACTTTGTAATAATGCCGCTTGGGGGGGGGGCGAAAGCCCTAATGAAGCAGGCATATACATAGAATGAAGGCTATTGCTAAGCACATTGGTTTGTGCTTAAATTGTAAGCTGCCCTGAGTCTTCGGAGAAGGGCGGGATATAAATGGGATTAAAATAAAATAAAAAATAATTGTTCTTTCTTTTTTGATACTTTAATATTATTTATTGTGATTCTAGCTTTTATTTATTTTCTGCCTGAGTGGTTATATACATAGATATAAATAAATAAATAGCTTAATATATTCCTCCAGTTAAATATTGTGACATAAATTATTTAGGAAAATAAATGTGTCTCTATTCCTGGAGGTTTTGGTCCAATTTTTCCCCCTCAGTAATATTGAGAAAAATATGCATGATAGACATTCCTGTATTATTTAATTTACTGTGTATGCCAATGCTCATGTAATGAGGAAGGGGAAAAATATGTTCTCATTGTCATGGTTCCAACAGATGAAACCCTTCAAAAGAACTTTGAAGCATTGTTTACCTTAAAGAATCTTTTATTCGAGAAACAAAGTATGGGCTCTACATAGCTGAACCCAAAAACTAAATTCCCCTCCCCTGGATACAAAGTAACAAAGTACAATACCCTCCTCCAATAAACAGTCATAAATCACATCCCCCAATTAGCTTGAAGTGTGGGCTTTCTCCCCAGCTCTCCAACCCACCAAAACACTATCAGCTCTGGGACCAATGTCCTTGAGTTCCCACGGCTGAGTTATTATTGTTATGACTAGCTGGACCCTCATCCCTATTCCCCCTCTCAGCACCAACTAATTCTAAAAGCATAGAGAAAATGGCTGCATTTCCATCTGTTGTCAAACCAAGAACATCTGATGTTAGCAGCATTGACACTTGTGCTTAGTATGATGTCTTTAATCCTTAAAAGAGAAGCTTAGACTGTAAAAAGAATTCTGTGAGACTATGATAGAAAGTTTATGCAAACTTAGAGTAGTATTTCTCAAACTTTGTGTAATCATGAATGACTAAATAAACATATGTTTACCTCAAAGTCACTTGAACTGAGAGGTTGGAGGCAAATAAATAAATAAATAAATCTTTTAGTGATATGAGAATTCATATATTCCAGCAAATAAATATTATAATTATATAGTTTTCTTTGTGTATGCCTTCCCCTTAATTTTAAAGGCCCTTAATATTTAATAATTGAACAACGTTGACATTGACAAAGTCATCATCAATCAGTTGCAAAAGGCAGTTTTACTTGGAACAACTTATATCCTACAATGACGCCTTTATTTTTTATTATATATTACAATACAATACAATACATAATATAATAATAATTCTGTAAAAATGCCATTTGCCTGCAAGGAAGAACTGTTGGGACAATAAAATAAAATAATAGAAAATAAAGTACCTAAAGTGCTCTGAGACTTTAGAATTCAAACAGATAGCCATCTGCCACATAAAATCCCAGACTTAACAATTGTTGATAAAAGAGGTGAAAGATTTCTGGATAGTGGTGTGGCAATACCTGGAGACAGCAGAATAGAAGAAAAAGAGCTGGAGAAAATAATAAAATACAAGGATCTTCAAATAGAAGTAGAACAATGGTGGCAAAGGAAAACAAAGGTAGTACCAAAAATAATAGGCACCTTGAGTGCAATCGCAAAACAACCAGAGCACCACTTGAACACCATCAGCATTGACAAAATTGCCATCAGTCAATTGCAAAAGCAGCATTACCTTGGGACAGCTTAGATCCTGCAATGATACCTTTAACACCAGCAAACAACAACATGTAGATACTGGTCCTTGGGAAGGACTCGAAAGGTGGATAAAAATGCCAAATCCAGTCTAAACAGAGTTTATTGAGTATGTGACCAGCCATAATAATAAATTGATATGCCATCTGATTCCCGGTGACAAAAAAAGCTGTACTGTAGTTAAATTCTTTTATTCTGACTTAAGTAAAAGTAGTTTTGTTGGCATCATCTTCTCTGGGTAAATGAACCATAATATATTTGTTTCGTTCATCTGAGAGACTGTAGCAGATCATTTAGCAGATATTGACGGGTCACCCAGTGGTACACAGACCACACTTTGAGAAACACTGCTTTGGAGCAATGATAATAAAATTCAGGTATTTTGATAACTTTGTCAGCTGATGAAAGCTTCCATTGGAGAAGCTGCTTGTTGCCACAGAACGTTTAACACTAGAATTATTTTATTAGATTAAGCAACATTTCTTAAACTGTAGGTATGTGAACTGTTTTTACTAAAAGCTTAGGAAATGGTCAGAAACAGAATAAAATTTCCTATAGGAATATATTAACATGTTTTGCTGTCAAGTACCTTATAACTCTTCTTTTTGGAAGCAATATTCATAACCTCATGATTCATGAAATGCAAATAACAATTCAACATTTAAAACTATTCAGAGTAACATACTAAGGGTCACATTTACCTTTCCCCTCCAGTTACATGTTATTATTTCTCAACCATACTATTTAGTTTCACATGAAGAAGAATAGAGTTGTGATTGAAATATCTTGCAATTTGCATTTAGTACAAATGTCAGAAGAACTGGTGATTTTTCAGAGATTCAAATATTCACCTTCTTATATCCTGTGTGAGAGCCAGGTTTTAATCACCAAATGTTTTGGCTCCAACATTTATAGATTTTTCCTCCACATTACTGAATTCCAGATAATCTGGGAAAGTAATTGGAATTCAAGGTTGAAAAATAGTTTCTTATTTTTTTCCTACCATGTTAATATTTGAACAATTAAGGAAATGAAGATGCAGGTATTTTTGAGATTTTTGGCCTCTATTTTCTTCTTCATTAGTACATTTTATAGACCTTGAAAATATCTTTGGAGTTTTATTTTTGCATGTGCTAAAATAGTTAACTGCTCCACTCTTGAATGACAGGATAGGTAATGGTCGTAGCAATGTATTTACTGTATAAAAGGTTAAGGTAAAGGCTCCCCCGCACATGCGTGTTAGTCATTCCCGACTCTAGGGGCCGGTGCTCATCTCCATTTCAAAGCCGAAGAGCCAGCGCTTGTCCAAGGACGTCTCCGTGGTCATGTGGCCGGCATGACTAGACACCAAAGGTGCACGGAATGCTGTTACTTTCCCACTGTAGTGGTCCCTATTTTTATACTTGCATTTTTATGTGCTTTCGAACTGCTAGGTTGGCAGAAGCTGGGACGAGTAACAGGTGCTCACTCTGTTACGTGGCACTTGGGATTTGACCCGCCAAACTGCCGACCTTCTGATCGACAAGCTCAGTGTCCCAACCCACTGAGCCACCGCATCCCTTACATTTACTGTATATATACAGATAAAACATTGCATTGTTTTTATCTGTATTTATAAGTTTGTAAGTGTGACCTTTGGGAAACCTTTGTGAGTGTTAAGGGCAGGCATTATGTGGAGCTGGTATGTGTTTCTCCAGCAGAAGGCTGTATTCTATTAATTAGGTAGATGATTAAGACTTTGAGGTAAGGTATTCTATACTAATCCCATAATCAGTGGCTACTTCATATATTCTTATTCTGTCTTTCTTTGGACCTAACTAGATGTAGTCCTGTACACAAATGTTCTGGTCTCATCTACAAGATTCCCAATTCAAGACCCCAAATTATTGGTTATAAGGAGAACAGTAAGTAGCTTACAAGGAGTCCCAGTGAAGTATATTTTACGTTTCATCACATTAATGAGCCATTTGGAATATTTCAAATTTTACTTTATTTAATTCAAATGGCATCTTTCTAGCTGCCAAGAATGTATACTTGGAAACATCTCTGTGTCACTGTAATTTAATATTTGCCACCTTTTGTTTATCTTGCATATAATAATGAATATTACTAACAACACTAAATAGGAATATATTATGCAAAAGTACTCGCAGGTGGCTTAATTACGGAATGAAGAGTGATGTTCCCCAGTACAGCCAGCTGTCTCAGCAAGCAATTGCATTAAGTATTTGTTTTCTAGAAGAAGAATGAATACCACAGGATAGGAAAGACAGATGGGACTGAGACCCAGGAATTGTCAGCATGAGCCATTTGCTCTAATGCTCCTCTGGGGTTTTACTTGCTCAGTCAGCACCAATTCTCTGGATAGCTCCACTGGCAAAGAAATAAGGCTGGCTGCAAAGCTGAACAATTTAAATACAGTACTTGATGCGGTGTGATATGCAAATAGTGTCTACTTCTTTTTTTTAACCTAAGCCATTAGACAAATCATTTTCAATTTCCAAGAGTCTTGGGGGGTAGGTGGGAAATCACATTCCAATCGGTTTAAATATGTAAGTTTGCTATAAGTATGCCATGTGGTGATGGGAGAAGATATAATACTTTTACTAGCATTCCTATGTTGCATTCTTTCCCCCTTTTTTCTCTCTGTCCTCTCCATTTAGGTGTATTTGACAATTGCTCTCACATTGGCAATGATAAGGGATGGACTTTGGGCATCAGTTCGGAGGAGAATCCTGGAAGAAAGAATGCCCGTTTCTTCTTCTCACTCCGTACAGACCGTATCAAGAAATCTGCCACTATATTGGCATACCACCGTTACCAGCTCCATACATGGACTCATGTGGCAGCCACTTACAGTGGGAAGGAGATGCTTCTGTATGTCAATGGCAAGCGGGTAGCTCGCAGTTCCCAGCAATCTGGTGACCTTCACAGTCCTTTCATGGCCTCTTGCCGCACTTTGATCCTGGGAGGCAGCAACTCAGATGGACACAACTTCCGAGGCTACCTGGCCCTACTGGGCCTTTGGAACATTGCTATGCCCCAAGAGAAACTCCAGAGGGCCTTCCTGGGAAAGTTTGAAGAAAGAAAACCTTCTTTACTGCTCAGTGCAAAGTTCAGCCATTTGCAGCAGCAGTGGGTAACATTTAAGGATGGAGTCTACCCACAAGTAGAGATGATATATAGACCAGAACCTCAAGTTCTATCTCCGCTTACACCCCCCCTCTGTGGACAGACTGCCTGTGATAATGTGGAATTGATATCTCATTACAACAGCCACTGGCCGCTACGGAATGAGAAAGTAGTGCACTATCGGGTTGTCAATATCTATGATGATGATGGTCTCCATCCTACTGTGAGTGATGAACAGATTGCCCACCAGCACCAAGCCCTGAATGAGGCCTTTAGCCGCTATAACATCACCTGGCAACTTAGAATTCACAAAGTATATAATTCATTGCTCCGCTACCGTGTGATTCTAATGAACTGTGAACCTGGAAAAATTGGCAATGAGTTTTGCAATCCTGAGTGCAAGCACCCACTGACAGGCTATGATGGTGGTGACTGCCGTTGGCTGGGGCGCTGCTATGTCTGGGAGCGTCGGGATGGTGTGTGCAACATGGAGTGCAACAATATGCTCCACAATTTTGATGATGGAGACTGTTGTAACCCCAAAGTAACTAATGTAAGGAAAACTTGCTTTGATCCAGATTCTCCACAAAGGTAAGTAGAAGTGACTAAGGCACTGTGCTAGTCTCTTGGGGTTTCTAGGTTCTCAAAGATTACAGTTTTGTGTGCAAATTTCTGTTTTTAAAATTTGTGGGTTTTTTTCTTTCATTGATGTACTGCTAGATATATAACTCAAAGCTTATCCCACATTAATTTATAGTGTTGCTGTTATTATTAATGCACTAGTTTATATTGTCTTGAAGCTTTCAATAGCTTTACTGTCATTGGAAAAGTCTTTCTCCATAGTGATTTACAGTATCTTTGTGGCATTACCCAGCCATCATTGTAGTGGTATAAAATCTGCCCTACTTATTGTTTTTGGAGGGCACAATGGTTGGACAACTGTAGAAGACTGTCTACATTCCTAGTGAAAAATTACCTTTCCCTCATTCTTTTCTCCATTTGTTTATATCTGTGCAAGTGGAAACATACAATTCCAATTCCTTAATGTTAATCCACACATTATTCAGGAACAGTCTTGACTTCGTTCTTGAGTACAGTCCATTGTAAATAAATGTAAGTAGAAGTTGACAACGTTTGTATTTCCAAACAGCAGTTATACTTTATATTTTTAATTGATTAGTTGATATGTAGACTCTTTTATTTAATACCTAAACAAAATATGCAAATAATTTAGTTAATATTTTCTTTCTTGCATACCATTTTTCTTTAGATCATGACTGAAAACTCACTACCCCATATGTTGCAAAAACTGTGACCCAGAGCTGTGCATTCCCCAACTCTATGCCTTTTGCACTAACAATTGATCAATTGGGTAGCATTTTGCTTGTTTGCTGCCAACAACACCAATTAGATGACATCTTGGGTGAAAGGAACCATGTTGTTACAAGTGTCCCCAAAATTTAATACACATCATTGGGTGGAAGCTGGAAGCACTATGTAAAGTAGGGATTTTTTAAGGTAAATTGCAGAGATATTAGACAGCTGGGCATAAAGTGAACATGTGTCTCCTGCAAGGTGCCAGTAGGCAAGTTGATACTAAAACTTGGCCATCCATACATTAAATTGAGTATCAGCAACAGATTCTGAAATTAATTTATTTTTCTCTAATAAATTGTGTGCAACATGGCAAAAACACAGGAAGAATAATCTCTAATTAAAACAGAATTAAAACTTAGATTTTACAGGACCCTATGTCTATCATATTGTTTCAGAAAAATCTTGCAAGGAAATATCCTTAATGTTATAAATGGATATACGACTTACTTTTGGGAAAATAATTTCAGGGCTCTAAAATTATTTTTCCAAAAGACATCTAGATGAAATGCTCTAAAATTTCTGAGAAACAATACAATAGTTTTATGTGACCATCATTTCTTCATCTCACACAAAACTAGTTAATTCTCTCTAGAGGACTTAATCTAGCAGTTGATGTCCACCCTCTTTGTACATCATGAACATTGCAGTTGTAATGCCATGACCATAAAGTTGTCTGTTGTAATATATTCTATGGACACCACTGTTGGATTAATCAACTCTTTAAACCTAATGAGTCTGTGGACATGGGGTTTGGCTAAAAGAATTATCTTACAGCACTGGAAGATAAAATCTACTCTGCTTTGCAGCAATGGATTGCTGATAAATGTTGTTTGTCAGCATGTTAAATAGTAGCTTTTTATTTTTTAACAAAAAATAAGGAGAAAGACTTTTCACCAATAGGTTTGATGGTGGAGTGGGAATTCTGCTTATAATTTTTGAGGCCTTTTTCTTCTTTTTTTGTTGTTTTTATTATAATTATATCTGAAGTGATAGTATTTTCTTAATAGTGTTGTATATAGCTATACCTTTCTTCTGTTACTTACAGTAATAACACAAACCAATTAGTGCTGCTACCTTACTAATAAGCTTTGTAATTAATTTACTAAGATGGCTTTCTCTTCTATTATGTACTAAATCACATACCATTTATCAAGACACTATATAATACTCATTATTTTTTAGCAGTAGTTTGATTGGCTTTCCCTTTCTTTTCATTAATTTGTATATAGCCTTTGAGCTGTAGATGTTGGATTCTGAATTCTTAATACAATTCTCAGCCTCCAGAGTTCTGCAAATGTCCTCCTGGAAGATGAGCATTTTACTGAAGGAAGCTGGAAACTTTAGCAAAGCTACAATATTAGCTAGGAGCTATTCCTGGGAAAACAGCAACAATTGCATCAAATACTGATGGGGGCTACTAGGTCCTGAATTGCTCTTAGTTTATTTGTCAGGGATTGTCAAATCAGTTGCAAGATTTTTTGCAGCTGCCCTAACTGTTATATGACTGTCACAGGTATTTAGTGGTAAATTGTTGGTCAGAAGCAAGGTGCACAATAAAAGTGACAAACATTCCTATCCCCAAAACAAAACATAGAACACTTTTAGTGGGTCTGGAGTCTGAAGAAATTATAATTACTGGAAATAATCTTTATGCCATGCTGCTACCAACATTTAAGAATAGTCCAGTAGATGCTCCAGCAGTCACACTTTACAGAAATGCTTTTGGTCCATGGATTATAGGTTGCTTACCTCTGATCAGGACATTTTATGAAATTGGCATAATGAACTGTAAGCCACAAAACTCAAGTACAATATATTTGTAAAATATTTAAATTTAAATATTAGCTCTGCTACAAATATTTAACACAGAGTTCATTATTTAGTGCAAAGTTGATTAGAATTTATTGACAGAAGCCAGTAGAAAATGCTTGAATTAATGCCACGAGTCAGTTTTAGCTTGTAAATGAAATTTCTTTTTTATAAAACGAGAAGGATAGAAATTGATTTGATTGATTGATTGATTTATTATATTTATATGCCGCCCTTCTCCCTAAGGACTCAGGGCGGCTCACAACAATAAAAACTAAAAAAGAACATGAAAATACAAAATTTTAAAAAGAATTAAACAGTAGATATGTTCAATACATAGTAATTTAACCCCATAAAACCAAATTTAAAACCATAGTCAGTCCAGGCCTGCTTGTTGGAACATCCATGTCTTCAGGTCACGGCGGAAGGACCGAAGGTTGGGGGCCATCCGCAGCTCCGGAGGCAGTTCATTCCAGAGGGTCGGCGCGCCCACAGAGAAGGCTCTCCCCCTAGGGGTCGCCAGCCAGCATTGCTTAACCGATGGAACTCTGAGGAGGCTGACTCTGTAGGAGCGAACTGGGCGATGGGAGGTTGACAATGCCAGCAGGTGGTCTCGCAAATACACCAATTGTGACTTGTTTTTTCAAGATACAGAACCCAGGCACTAGATTTGTCTTCTCTTGTCTTATCTTCGCCCACCTTCCAAATTAGGTTTGCGAAATGAAGTAGTGCAAGCTAACCTGGAGGTTTACCTGTCCGTGAGGATCTCCTGGAGGCTTCCTGTTTTCAAAGCGTACAGCCAGGCCTAAGCCATGTAGGGCTTTAAAGATAATTACTAGCACCTTGAATCGCACCCGGAGGACAACTGGAAGCCAATGAAGCTTACGCAGGAGTGGAGTAACATGAGAGTATCGAGGAACTTCCATAAGTACCCGCACGGCTGCATTTTGCACCAGCTGAAGCCTCCGGGTGTACTTCAAGGGCAGCCCCATGTAGAGAGCGTTACAGTAATACAGGTGAGAAGTGACAAGGGCATGGGTGACCATGCATAGGGCATCTCGGTCCAAAAAGGGGCGCAACTGGCGCACCAGGCGAACCTGTGCAAAGGCCCCCCTGGTCACAGCAGTTAAATGTACTTCCAAATTAAGCCATGAATCCAGGAGGACATCCAAGTTGCGAGCCCTTTCAGAGGGGGGCAATACCTCCCCCCCATCAAAAGAGATGGAACATGTTGGACAATACAAGATGCCAGTATCCACAGCCACTCAGTCTTGAAGGAGTTGAGCCTGAGCCTGTTCCTTCCCATCCAGACCCGCACCGGGACATCACGTCAAGGGCATCACTGGGTTTGTTTGGGGTGGAGATGAACAACTGGGTATCATCTGCATATTGGTGATACCTCACCCCAAAACCACGAATGATCTCACCCAGTGGCTTCATATAGATGTTAAACAGGAGGGGGGAGAGAACTGACCCCTGAGGCACCCCACAAGAAAGGGGCCTCAGGGTGGATCTCTGCCCCCCTGCCAATACAAACTGCGAATGGCCTGAGAGGTAGGAGAACCACCATAAAACAGTGCCTCCCACTCCCAACCCCTTGAGCCGTCACAGCAAGATACCATGGTTGATGGTATCAAAAGCCGCTGAGAGGTCAAGTAGGACCAGGACAGAGGAACAGCCCGTGTCCCGGGCCCGCCAGAGATCATCTACCAGTGCGACCAATGCCGTTTCCGTGTTGTAACCAGGTCTGAAACCAGACTGGTACGGGTCCAGATAGTCCGCTTCATCCAGGAATTGTGGAAGCTGATGCGCCACAACACTCAACAACCTTCGCTACAAAGCGAAGGTTGGAGACAGGATGATACTTATTCATCGAGGCCAGATCCAAGGCAGGCTTCTTGAAGAGGGGCCTCACCACCGCCTCTTTCAAGGCGGAGGGGAAGACACCCTCTGTCAATGAAGCGTTGACAACTGCCTGGAGCCAGCCCTCTGTCACCTCCCCGGCGGCTGAAACTAGCCAGGAGGGACATGGGTCCAGTAAACAGGTTGTAGCGCTCAGTCTGCGCATAATCCTGTCCACATCATCCAAAGATACAGGGTCAAACTCACCCTAGATGGTATAACCAAGACCTGCCCCTTCCACTCCGCCAATTCCACCCAATCGGAGTCCAAACCAGACCGGATCTGAGCGATTTTGTCCTGCAGATACTGTACAAATTCCTCAGCCCTACCCTGCAAGGGGTCATCCCTCGGTCGCTGATTAAGCAGTGAGCGGGTCACTCTAAACAGGGTGGCTGGGCGGTTATCTGCGGACGCGATGAGAGTGGAAAAGTAAGCACACTTTGCTGCTTCCATCGCCACTAGGTAAGACTTAAGATAAGTTCTCAACTGTGTTCGGTCAGATTCGGATCTGCTGGACCTCCAACGAGTCTCTGGGCGTCTTTTACGGCGCTTTATCTCTCAGAGTCCCTCGGTAAACCAGGGGGCCACCCGGGATCCACGCCAGGTCAGAGGCTGCAAAGACACAACTCGATCCAAGGCCCCAGCAGCTGCCCTCTCCCAGGCTGCGAATAGGGCCTCGGCAGAGCCGTGGGCAAGGGAAGCAGGAAATATCCCAAGCTCCATCCGGAACCTCTCAGGGTCCATCAGGCACCTGGGGCGGAACCACCTGGTTGGTTCCGCCTCCTAGCGGCGGGGGGTGGTGTACTGAAAGTCTAGCCGGAGAAGAAAATGATCGGACCATGACGGGATGGATGGTTAAATCACCCCTACCCAGATCATTAATCCACTGCCCAGAGATAAAAACCAGGTCGAGTGTGTAACCTCCATTATGAGTCGGGTCCTGAATTATTTGAGTCAGGTCCATGGCCGTCATGGAAGCCATGAACTCCCGAGCCAACTCAGACGCCTCACCCATGGAAGGCAAATTGAAATCCCCTAGAACTATAAACCTGGAGAACTCAATTGCCAACCTGGGCAAGACGTCGAGGAGCTTGGGCAGGGGCAATGATACGTAGCTGGGAGACAGGTACGTAATCAATAGGCCCAACTGAACACCAAGACCCAACTTCAACAGGAGAGATTCACACCCGCCTATCTGAGGGACAGTGGCCACTCGCGGACAAAGACTCTCCCTAATAATAACCGCCACACCCCCACCCCTGCCCTGGGCCTGTGGCTGGTGAAGCACCCGGAAGCCCGGTGGGCATAACTCCGAGAGGGGGACACCTCCCTCTTGGCCCAGCCAGGTCTCCGTGATGCAAGCCAGGTCCGCGTTCTCCTCCTCAACAAGATCATGTATGAGGGGAGCCTTGTTTACCACAGACCTGGCGTTGAAATAAACCAACCTGAGCCCAGGGTTCTGCAATCCTATGCCCCCGGGGAAGCGAGAAGAGCAACGAGGGTGGGAACAGGCAACCACTTGAAGACAGCGGTGGCCCGTTCCCCAATAACGATAAAGCCCTCTGCTCCCACACACTCTGCCTCTCCCAATCACCGTCAAGATAGGGAGACCCTCCGCACTCGGAGCTGAGTCTGCCCCCAAACCCCTATTCCCCCCCCCCCGTGACCGTCCGATGATCTGGACTGCTGCCCAGGTCGAACTCCCCCAAGTTCGTTCCGGATCTCCAAGGCCTCCCCCTTCCCAGGTCCCCTTAAAATTTTATATAAAAAACTGAATGAAATGAATACTTTTCATTCGGGTTTGGACTATAATTCCCAGCCATCAGTTATAGTTTTGGCTGGGAAATCTGGATTGCAGTGCTAATTCAAGTGGGGAGACTAGGAATGGGAAAGTTGATATTTTATCATCATCATCTCATATATACTTGTATACACTGAGCTATTGGTCAAGCAGAACTGTTCTTAACAAGAAAGATGATTTTTGCAAGAGAATATTTTATAAATACATCAATCAATCAATTTTATTTTCTGTTGGCTCTTTGAGATATGCCAACTCAGGAAATAGACTTGGCAAGGATTACTGGAACTCTACTTTATTGTAGCAGGGTATAATAACAGAATCCTGAAAGCCTATCCAGATATTTTTTTTCTTTCTTTCTCTATCAAATAAAATCAAGGCAGGGCAATTTTGAATTTCTTTCTCCTCTCCCTTTCCTCCTTTTCAAAATAAAGCTGGTGTTTACCTAATGACTATATGATTATTAAATTCTTTCTTTAAGGCCATCTCTTGATTCTTTTCTTCTTTTCAAATGTATTGTAATTTGCTTTATTTCATCCTGACCACATTCCTGTTAAGGAGGTCACTTCTTTTATATTCTTCACTGTTTCTTCTATGCAAGAGAATGATTTGCCCAAGACCCAACTATCTCATGGCAAAGTTGGAATCTGAAGGTTATGTCTCCAAAATGCCAGTTTTGCCATGCTGCTGTTCAAAATAATTTTTAACTGGAAACAAATGAAGCAAAGGAAAGGAACAAAGATAGTACGATCATATCCCATCTGGTTAAAAGTCCGGGATGGGAGGTCTGGTGGTGTTAATGGAAAGAGAAACAGAAGGAGGGCTTATTCTGATATCTTGCAAGCCTCTTTAGATTCAAAAAGTCAGGAAGCTAGGCATATAGTTTAAACATTAGAATGATATGTATTTGATTTAATAACAATAAAGTAAGTGATAGTGACAGCATAGGTAAAGGTAAAGGTAAAGGTTCCCCCGCACATGCGTGCTAGTCGTTTCTGACTATAGGGGCCGGTGCTCATCTCCGTTTTAAAGCCGAAGAGCCAGCGCTAGTCCGAGGACGTCTCCGTGGTCATGTGGCCGGCATGACTAGACGCCAAAGGCGCACGGAACACTGTTACCTTCCCACCGTAGTGGTCCCTATTTTTCTACTTGCATTTTTACGTGCTTTCGAACTGCTAGGTTGGCAGAAGCTGGGACGAGTAACAGGCGCTCACTCTGCTACGCGGCACTCGGGATTCGACCCGCCAAACTGCCGACCTTCCGATCGACAAGTTCAGCGTCCTAACCCACTGAGCCACCGCGTCCCTTCAGTGACAGCATACTAGAGACTAAATGCTGTTTCAACTAGATCCATCTTAACCAGTTTCTGAAATATTTCAGTAGATGAGGCAAGCCTTGATCGTAAGAGAAGATGATTGCAGAAGGTGAAGGCTGGGGCTACCAGACCTTTTCTAGATAGGCCAATTCTAGCTGGCTGGGCTGGCAGATACTTAGGCATGATGGTATGTAGAGCTTTCTAGATCAAACCAGTACTTTGCATGGCACTTCTTGACAGCCAGTGCAGGGCCTTAGCACATGTGTAAATGTGAGCCTGAACACTTGCCAGTGAGTTTCAAACACTCTTTGGTTACTGTTTTCAAAGTATTGTCCATGTATGTAGAGTTTCTGTCTTGTCTGTGAGCTTCTGCATTTAGCAAGTACCCGACGAGTTAAATCTCTGAAGAGGCAAGATTATTTGCTCCGTCTGGCAAGAAGCCTGGCACTCTTCTGAAAGTCTGGTACAAGAAGAACCTTGTTCTGTCTATAGCATTTTAACTATAAAAAAAGCCTACTCCCTTCCTATATTCAATTATTCAGAAACATATTCTATTAAATTGTGATTATTTCTGAGTAAAGAACAAAAAAAGGTTTTATTAGTTTACTTTGATTTCCTGAAAAATCCATTTGTTCTTTCACTGGAAAAGGAATCTGTCCCTGTGCTTCAAAATAATCCAGCAATATTCTTGGATGCACAAGAAAATTGCAATTGTGATCCAATTCATCTATATTTGTGAAATATTACAAGCTGTATATGAGGTCCACTCTGGATATTCCCTTTAGTAAAGTAGTGCTTTCTTCTAACATCATAGGACCCCTATGATGAGGTCCCCTCTAGGTGAGTTGGGCATTCTCCAGTCAGCTAAAGTCACAGAGGTAGCAAATTGACAAAACCTATTGACAAAACTCTTTTGCCTAGAAATATTTAATCAGTAATCATGAAATAAGGTGGCAAGAAGCAACTGAGCTTGAGGGGATGATACAGACAGGTGGGGACAGTTCAGATCAGCTAGAGCACGGGTGTCAAATTCATCACTTCACGTGACATGTCGCAACATATCACGACTCTTTGCATTGCCGGCAATGGCTTCGTTCGGTATGATGAAACTGGCCCATGGGCTGGTAGTTTGACACCTCTGAGCTAGAGAACTTTGTGGAATGCATAAACACAAATTCAGTGTAAATACACAATCATTTGAACCATCAGTTGCAGATGGAATTTCATATCCTTACATCTCTACCAGAAGCCTGCAAGCAGTTATTTTGAGTTTTTGGAGCTTGAGAAAACTCACATTGCATAAATTTTGTTCTGAGCTGGAGACAAAACAGAAGCATATTGAACAGAAATCGTTTGTCTGTTCTTAGTGTCATAATTAACGTCTTGTAATTGCTATTTTTTTTCCAAACTGCTTTTTGGTTTTTTTTGTTCCATTTACTCCTAGGACCAATATACATAGTTGCTGTATGCTGGGCTATCTCTCCTTGGAAGGCTCAGAAAAAGCTGCTTGTTGGAGTGGGGGCAGTATTTGTTTTCAATGTTGTTACAAAAAAATAATACTGGGTGAGGATTGTAGATATTATGAACTACCACTTTATTTACTTTTATGGCCTTGGTTTGAAAAATGAGAAAGCCTGGCCTGCTCTAGGTTCTCATCTTTTCCTATGGCTGGAACATTTGAGAAAAAATAATTTTTATTCCATACAGAATATGTGAGATGTTCCAAGTTTTGTCCCATTTGGACGTGCAAACTCAGACTATTCCAATGAATCTATTGAGTTGGGAGGGTGTTTCCCCCCCTAAACTTGAAACAACACCTATTTTTCATTTTGTGCATAGCCCTGTGCTGCTCTTTATCTGAAAGTAGGATGACTTCAGCCAATAGATGTCTCATGCCTACTTTTCTTAATCTAAACTTCTAAACTTTGCAGGGCATCTGAAGATTACTTGGCTTTCTGGTGATGTCATTCTATTTAGCTGTGTTGAAAGCTGACTCTCTGCCAGTTATCCATTCAGGATCTCACTCAGACAAGTTTGTAAGGTTATAATGTAAATAGCAAGGCCTCTAATGCTGGAAATTCTTGTGGTGTTTTTCAGGGCCTGCCACTTAAAAGGAATTTTACTACCCTTTTCGATTTGTGTGCACTTTTAAACTGTCTGCTGGCGAATCTGCACACCAGACTCATGCGGCTCCTGAGCCATTAAGCTCTAGTCGGTCAATATTTTGCTTTTGCAAAAATCTATTAAGTTCCATTTGCAAGGGATTACTGCTTATGTGATTGATTCTGTCTAGCAGCTAACATAAAAAACAAAAACAAAAAAATCAAAACAAACCTTAAGGAGACAGAGTAATAGAGCAGAAAGAGCTAGATTTATCCCTGAGGAAAATAGTATCCTGTTATATGTTGCAAATTGAGAATTTTCTCTTATGCACAATTTATATCATCCATGTAAAACCAGGGCAGTGTTTGTGGATGTTGTCCTCATTGTATTTTAAAATAAAAATACCTACAGTTTAGGATTTCATGAGACGACTAGTGAATATAAAACATTGCACTTTCTGATTATATATAGTTGAATGAGGGGGTCTTTGGTGCTCTCTGAGCTTGGCTGTTTCCAACAGTTGAATTTATGTCTCCTTAATCCAAGCATAGCTCTTTCTAGGCCTTATTGGCCCACCATATGTGTATCTTAATCAACTGTTGATTCAATATGTCAATATGTGAAAAAGGAAGACTTTTAGGCATTTGAGAAGCAACAATTCAAAGTCACAAAACAGTGCTCAAAATATTTCTATCTAGTAAGTTAATTGGTGTCTCTGTGTTATAAATTGCTGCTTGATAGCCAGCATAATTGTTTTCTTGAAAGAGGAAAGGTATCTTTAGAATCTCAACTAGTTTTGGGACTTAAAACTTCCATAATGCGCTCCCCACCCCTATGTGTGTACCAAATGATTATGTTTGTGGTGTGACACTGAGCTAGAGAGTTCGTCAGATTGCTGTTTTAAGGGAGCAACAAGAAAGCAGGGGGAAGTTGGTTGTTGCCCCCCCCTATGCAGACTTTCTGAAATCATTGGAAAATCTGTCATTTGAAAGTTATCCAAAGGCATGAGGAAAACTGGAGATTTTTGGGAAATTATGGTTGTGGTCATAGGTCCTTTTCTTAATTTACCCAAAGGCAAATATGAAAAAAATGTATTTATGTATTTATTTATGAATAAATAAATAGCATCCTATTTAGGGATGTTAAAAATAGTGGAGCCACCTTACTAGTTCACCTATCCCTAGATCAGGTTCCCAGGCCTGCTGGCATAACCAGATCTTGAGGGACCTCCAAAAGTGACAACGATAAAGTGAACTTCACTTCAGGGTGAAGTTATACAATTATTTATTTAGTGGCAGGAGACTTTCTGCTCCATCCCCAAATTCTGTTCTTGTGTTGCCTAGATTTTTTTGCCATCAGCATACCCATGAATGAGTTTGTGAAAAAGGCCTTTCTTAGAACTGACCTTGGGCACATGAACTTAACATGGGGTCCTTGGGCTTTCTGAATCTCCAGGAGAAAAAACAGAGCGTTGCACTGGTTATGGAATTGGATCCCCGTGCTTGGGTTGGGGGGGTGTAGCAAACATTGATCAATAGTAGTAGCAGCTATTAATACATTGCATTTGTAATGCTTTTGTAATCCCAAATTTCACTGCCCTTGTTTGCATTCTTTCCTCTTTTATACTTGTTTGTATGCCCTGATTTACAGGCTGTTGGCTTATTTCCAATGATACTTTCCTGATCTCTGTACTGCCAACAGCCAGATGGTTCTTCTTCACCAAGCCAGCCTCTGATTCATACCCATGATGATGCCATATACTGACCTGAATATTCCTATATTTGAAGAGCATACAAAAACAACAATAAGAGGATGGCCTGGAAGCTGTTATCTGTTTAATTTTATTGGTGGATGGATAGAAATTAAGTCATACTTAATAATAAAGTTAGTTTGAAATCCAAGTATTTGATTAATATTTAGTTCATCTGTTACTTGTAAAGTGATCAAAGGATTGGGCATGTGAAAAGGCAAATAAGTTACTGAGACAGCCATGATCAAAGAACAGAAAAGTCTGTAAATTATAATGTGAATGGAAACGTAGGGAAAACAAACTTCTTTCACAGCTAGCTTGAAAGAAACATGGTAAGAATTATTTCAGATGTGATAGACCTAAAGTAAGTCATGTCTGTAAGTCACAGTTCTTTACATTCCCCATCTAAATTCTCCTTCCAAAGCTCTGTCACCCATCTCAGAGAAGAAAAATAACTCACTTCTTTCTAGCAATAAAGTTGTAAACATTCAGGGACCATCCAATCTCATTGTAAGGACCCGCTTCAAAACCTCTTTCCAAGAAAGCAGAACTCTTGGAACAGATTCATCCCAAAAGGAACTTTTATTAGGAGAAGTTGACAGCAGGCATAGAAGGCAGGATCTGAGGGTTTCCCACTCAAATCAATAGGTTAAAGGAGCAAAAAGCAAACCCCACCCCAACAGTTCATCCAGTCAGTTCAAACCGCCCAATCCCCAGGTGTTAAGTCTGCTGTGGGAATGAGGCTGATAAGACTCCATTCCCAAGGTTGTGAAAATGTTGGGTCTTCGCACCTTCCCTTCCGCAGCGAGAGCTAAGCCAGATGTCTAGAGGCACATTCCTTTCTCACCCCAGGTTGGCATCAAGGGGAGAATAGTTCAAAGAGCAAGCAGATAGAGCATGAGTGTCAAACTCGCCATGTCACGTAACATGTCACAACATATCGTGACTCTTTTTGCATTGTTGGCAATGGGGTTGACGCAGCTTCGGTACGATGAAACCGGCCCATGGGCCGGCAGTTTGACACCCCTGAGATAGAGGAAGCTGAGATCATTGTAGCAGTTAAGCAAAAGGCCAATACACATACAATCCCCCCAAAGCCTCCCCCTCCCCCCAGGAGTTTGGCAGAACCCATAGCAAGGAAAAGAAAGGGAAAGGAGAAGGAAAAGCCCCCTCCCACCAAAGAAATGGGTTCTGATACTCATTTCTGTTGTGTTGCAGAGGAATTCAAGCATTCTGGCTCTTTCTTCATGCCTAGTTGTATCTTACATTGCTCTTGTTAGCATTACCTTGATACCTTGACTTAGGAATTCTTATCATTCCAATACCAACAGCCAAAACTATGACTTATATCTTTACTGCACGAGAGGTAAAACTGCACTTAAGGTTTATTGTGATTATTTTTTAATTGGTTAGAGTAAAATAAATTTCATCAGGGAGGGAGGGAGGGAGGAAGGAAGGAAGGAAGGATGGAGGTTTAATATAGTATTTCTCAATCTGGCACCTTTATGTTATATGGAATTCATCTCTCAGTATTCCCTAGACAATATGGCCATTGCTAAGAATTCTGGGAGTTGAAATTCACAAATCACAAAGGTGCCTAGGTTGAGAAATGCTGTTAATTGTTAAAGATACTTGTATACTGGCAAAAATTTTAGACTTTCTGCTTCAGGATACTTGGTGCTTACAGGTTTCCTGAATGGAGGCCTTGCTTGTTTTCCAAGTTAATTTCTTCTGATTACTTCTTGTAGCTTAGGCCCTTTGACATGGCCAGTGGCTTTGTTCCCTAATTGTTGTTATTATTTTTGCTCCAGTATGTGACTTGAGCAACTCTTATTGATGATGATGTTTTCCATTCAGTTGTGTCTGATTCTTGGTGATTCTATGGATCTAGTCTATCCACATCTTTCAATCTTGCACTACTTATTTGTATATGCTGTGGCTGGTGTCAATTTGCTGATGTCCAGCCATCGTGTTCTTTGGAGGCCTGGTTTCCTTTTGCCATCAACTCTTCCAAGCTTTCTCAGTGAATTCCCTTGCATGACATGGAAAAAGTAAGTGAGATTCAACTATTATTACCTTCTTCTAATTGCACCAGCCACTCCTTTCTACAGGCAACTAAAAGAGTGCCAGAAGCAGGAGTCTGCCATTACCCTCTGTCATCATCCCTTACCTGCAGCAGTAACTTTTTGCAGCAAAGAAAGAAGCAGGGAGAAAAGTAAGCTGGTCATGTGTCAGAAGGGTGATAAAGCCACTCCCTGTTTGGCAGGGAAGGATATAGTTGAAGCAGCAAAAACCTTGATTTATGGAATAAGAGAAGAATTCTAGAGAGGAAATGTTCAGTAATAGGGAACTGCACCACTAAAATGTTACTTACAGATTTTTAGAACAGGATCTAAGCCAGGGGTACCCAGCCCCCGGGTCCTGGACCAGTGCAGCATGCCAACAACTGGACTGCACAAACAAGCAAGGCCAGCATACAAAACCATGCACCCTCCGGTCCGTGGAAAAACCTCTCTCTATGGAACTGGTCCCTAGTGCCCAAAAGGTTGGGGACCTCTGATCTAAGCCAATTAATTTACAGGGTTAAATGTTTTGACAGATGAAGATTCCTATAGCCCAGGGATATCACACTCGCAATGTCACATGCCGTATCACTACTTTTTTTCCATTGCTGGCAATGGGGTGGGTACGGTTTTACCATGACGCATCTGGCTCACGGGCCACCAGTTTGACACCCCTGCTATAGCCTCTTAGGGGCATTAAGGGAGTGTTGAATACTATATCCTTTTTATGCAAGGGCCCTGGTTTTGGACATGGCTGACCTATACCATAGTGGCATAAAAGATATCTTTGCTGGGAATAGCTGCAGTGTGCTCCCTTTGATCAGTTATGCCGCTTGTGGTTTGATATGCCGGTCTGACAGCCGCGGATAGGAAAGTATTACAGAGGGTAGTGAGCACAGCACAAGACATTGTGGGCTGTTCCCTGACACCACTGGATGACATTGCCAGGGCTCGTTGCCTTGGAAGAGTGAGGAAGATTCTCAGGGATGACTCACACCCTGGACGGTATCTCTTTACTCTCCTACCATCCGGTAGGAGATATAGGAATATAGCCAGCCGTACCAACAGGCTGAAGAACAGCTTTTATCCGTGGGCTGTTAGGCTTTTGAATGGGATATAATCTTATGCAGAGTTGACTTGGGAGGCCGGTGTGTGGTGTAGTTGGTTCACATAGTGTGGTGGGATGGAGGGTTTGTTGTCACTGTGTGTTGGGGGGAGAGAGCACAGGGGGAGGCTCAGCTAATCTCAATGTACACATGTTGTACTTTGACAATAAAGGTTTATTTTATTTATTTATTTACATATGAATCTGATCTAACTTTGGAGACTGAGGGGTTTGGTTGGATTCCAGGTGACTTTGAAAGTTATTTTCTCAGATCTGGACAACAACAGTAGAAGCAGTATGGTTAAGACATGGAGTAACAAACTCTTCCCTTATATCATGGCTTATTCTACAATAGATCCTTTTAGTTCCATAATATATGTAACTGTTTCACTCCTTCTCCAATTTCCCCCAATTCTCCTAACAGTTCTATCTTCCATTCAGTTAGCTCTTCTTTCTTATCCTCAAGTGTGTTCTGAGATCTTGACAGGTAAAATATCTTTTCCATTTCTGATATTATTGCTATGTCTTCTAATTCTTCATTTGTCTGAGTCTGTCTGTTAGTTTCTTTCTTTAGGTCCTCCATCTTTGGATCTGCTTCCTCTGATTTTCCTTCTATTTTCTGGGTTGCTAGTTCCTTCTTTGTAGTCATTTTCTAAGTTTGTAAATTTAGATTAAAAAAATGTTCTTTTATCTCCTTTGTGTTATTTTTAGTCTCATCATGAGCTAAGACAATTGTGTCTTAAAAGAATTTCTTTCTGAAATTCATCAACATTTTGGTGTATCAAAGCTGGGGACTTTGGGAACAGGTGTTAGGGATGGTTTTTTATCATTTGAAGCTAAGTATGGAACATCCATTTTGTTTTTGTATGTAGTCTTTATAGTCCAATCTATTTAGGGATTTAAAAAGTTTCAATCAATTGTCATTTGAACTCCAAATTATCCAGCCAGCCTATCAGTCCCCCTCAACAAATATAAGTAAAGTTCAAATTTTTCAAAATTTTCTGTCCAATTAAAAGCATATGCTTTCTGTCCAGAAAGAAAAGAGCAATTAAAAATTGTTCATCAATCAAAGGTTTATAATCCAAAGTATTCCATCATCTCAATCAATAATGCATGTTTCTTCTATAGGGAAATAGCTTCATGACACAGTTCTAAAAGCCAGTTAGTATTTATATTCGTAGTCCAGGCAGGCCAGTTTGAAAAGAGTTTATTATCTCTGCCATACAAATAAGCAGCCCAAGAGGTCCCACCCCCCCACTTTTCCCAGCTGCAGTCTTCAAAAGTGAAAGTTTCTGAAAACAAGAGTCTTATCTGAGTCTGGGCTTCCAGCCAGGTTTCCTTTAGGCATAATAAATTGTCATGCTGTAATTCGCCATTAGATGTCATTGACACCATGTTCCAGCTTTTTACATCCAAACTTATATTACCAGCTTTTTAAGTCTCTTTTTAAAAAAAGAAAAAAAAGAAAAAAGAAAAAAATCTCAGAAGCACTTTTAGTCCCCAAATTTCAAAGTTACATATGTGTATTGATTCCAAATTAATCTTGTAATTTTCTGTTTTCCCCCAAGCAATTTACTGCTTTTCTTTTCCTGACGGAATGGGGTGGAAATTCCCCTTCCCTCTCTCATCAGGGAGGATTCTTTGCTTTGGGCAGTTTTTCCCCAGGAAAAAGTCTTAAAATCATAAAGAGAGGATAGGGTTATCACCCAGTTCCATCCACGTTGCTCAAAAGTTGCTGGTTAATGCTTATTTTCTTTGGTTGTCAACAGCTTCTGACTGGCCACACGAATGTTGCCAGTCTTTCCCCCACCAGTTTGGAGGGCTTCCTTGGATCAAAGGGAAGGGCCACCGCCCTCTCACAATCAAAGAGGGTCTCCTTCTTCTCCATGGCCACTTTTGACCGTTTTGACTTTTGACCCTTTTTAGGGTCCCCAATGGGGCAAACTCGAACGCCAGAGGACGGAGCCCCATCTTCCTCCACCCATCATGCCATGACATCAAACCAGAAGTTTGGCATATCAATGGGCTAAGTGTCCTTCTAAAAATACTTTAATCAAATTGTCTTTCTTATTCCAAACAATATACACAAAAATAGAGGAAGAATTACTTGATGATTCAAAAGCATTGAAATGGAAAGTTAGTTGGCAAAGGAAGAAAGCTAGAGTAAGACTGAAGAAAATAGAGGGTTTGACCCATTAGATGGGATGTTATACTATTAATCACATGTTTGAACATGGCTGAGAATAGATAATTGTGAGAAACAGAAGTATTATTATAAATAGAAAGATAATATTTGTAACTAGAATATTATATTTTGGTATCAGAAGGGAAATATGAAAATGTTAAGAGGTTTTGAATAAGGGAAGCTTTTGGTTACCCAAATATAACTTAAATATAACTTATTATGAGAAATTATAAGCAATAGAGACATTTTGAACACTGATGGGAAATTAAAATTTTTAAAAAAGCTGGAAAAACAGGATATTAATTGAACAAATGGACATTAAGTTCAAATGTAATTAGGATATATTTTGGTTAGAAAAGATATTTTAAATCAACATTATTTTTATTATTAGGAAAATGTAACAAAGATGTTGATATTCAGTTGTATATGTATTAACAACAATAAGAATTGTATTTGCCTAGTGTGGGAAAATGTGTTCTACCAGAAGAAGAGAGGAAGCATTCGATAGTGTAATATTGGGCCTAGTTTTATTTATTTTATTTATTTTATTAAATTTGTATACCACCCTTCTCCTGGAGGACTCAGGGCCGTGTTTGAAGAAGTTAATATGTACTACTGAATTACTAATGGACCCAGACAACACATTGTTTATTAAGTACTTATGATTGTAAAGCTAGAAAATTTATATATATGTATATGTATATATATATATGTATATGTATATGTATCTATATGTATATGTATCTATATGTATATGTATCTATATGTATATGTATATGTATCTATATCTATATATCTATATATCTATATCTATATCTATCTATCTAATCTATCTATCTCTATCTATCTATCTATCTATCTATCTATCTATCTATCTATCTATCTATCTATCTATCTATATCTTTGGTCATTCGGGTTTTTCCCCACGTAGAATTGGAGGTATCAGGGCAACGTTTCGACGAAATCTCATCCGTCATCCTCAGGCTGGTGGCTTCAGCTTCGTTCTTCTGGGAGAAGTGTGTGGTAGTGGCTGTTTGTTCTTCTTTTTTAAACTGCCAGAGGGGGTGTGTTCTGTGGGTAGAGGTGTGCTCTGATTGGGTGGGGGGTTAGCTGTGTTCTGATTGGGTGGGGATGTGTTTTGAGTGGATGGGCTGGTCTCAGCTGCTAGCCTTAGACCTGAACTGGTGAGTTGTGCTGCTTTTGTTCGGCTCCGTGTTTGTGGTGGTGCCATGTTTTTATAGTGTGTGTCAGTTTGCTTATTGTGTGGTTTGAAGGGGTTTAAAGTGGCTGATGTTGCAGCTGTAGTTAGGTTTCTGTTTTGTGGTTGTGTGTCTGTTATCGTTGTGGGTTCAGATTTGCTTTTTGAATGGTTGTGTGGTGGTGATGTCATGTGATGTTATGAGTTTGGGTCTGGTATCATTCTTGGTGGTTGGGACTCGTCTGTCAATCAAGGCGGGTTTCCAAATGGCTGGTAGGCAAGAGGTATCATCTCGTTTGTTCATGCTGTGGGGGCGTTTTTCTATCTCGATGGCTTCTCTGATTATTCTGTTGTTAAAATGTTCAATTTTGGCGATAGTTCTGGTTTTTTTAAAATCAATTTCATGTCCCGTGGCTTTAAAGTGTTGGAACAGGGATGAAGTTTGTTCTCCCTTTCTGAGTGAGTTCCTGTGCTCTTCAATGTGTGCACTTATTCTTCTGTTGGTCTGTGCTGGGTGGTGGTGTGAGAGTGCGTTCAGATAGTGGTTTGTGTGTGTTTTTTTATGGTAGATAGTGTGTCCTAGGAAGCCGTTGGATTTCTTGTAGACTAAGACATCAAGGAAGGGAAGTTGATTGTTAGCTTCTGTTTCCTGGGCTTTGGTTTGGCTTTGACTTTGCTGTTTGGCCTTGTGTTCATGGCAAATGTCAGTTTGCTTTGTGTGGGGGTCGGGGGGTGGGGTGCAGCAGCTGGAGATGCCACTGTGGTTTGGCTTCTGGATGGTGGTTGTTACACCACAGCCTTCTGCTCAGGACATTACATCACAGAACTCAGGAGGTTACAATGCTAAAGCTCGGGATGTCACAACACAGCCAACCACCCAAGATGTTGCAGCCCAGAACAAAGGATATACCAATCAGCCCATCACTCAAGTCGTTACAACACTCAAGTCGTTACAACACAAAAGACTAATAGGCACACAGCCATCACCTCAGCCACACAGGATGTTACAAAACAACCGACTCAGCTGCAGACAATAACTCCATCATCCAATCAGGATGTAACAACACAGCCAACCAACCCGCTTACAGCAACAAAGCCAGCACCACACACAACCCCACCAATATTTATAGAGAGACAGCAGCTCCAATCACGCTTTTCTGGGCAGTCCTACAAGGAAATATTGAGAGAACATGACCCCCTAAATATTAGGTCCTATCTTCCCTTTTATTTAACATCTATAATATATGAAGCTATTGGAGGAATCATGTCTGAATTTGGATCTATTACTATCAGTATATACAGATGCTGGGGAGGGGAGGCAGTGATTTGGTGAGTGTTACACTTGTGTCATAAGCTTTGCCTGTTTTATACACATGTCATTCAGACTTGTATGTATAAGATTCAGCTTCTATTGAGATCTTAAGGTTAAACATAGATTTAGAATAGAATAGAATAGAATAGAATAGAATAGAATAGAATAGAATAGAATAGAATAGAATAGAATAGAGCTGGAAGGGACCTTAGAGGTCTTCTAGTCCAGCCTCCTGCTCAAGCAGGAAAACCTATTCCATTTCAGACAAGTGACTGTCCAGTCTCTTATTAAAAACCTCCAGTGATGGAGCACCCAGAATTTCTGGAGGCAACCTGTTCACTGGTCAGTTGTCCTCACTGTTAGGAACTTTCTCCTTAATTCCAGGTTGCTTCTCTCCTTGGTCAGTTTCCAACCGTTGTTTCTTGTCCTGCCCTCTGGTGCTTTGGAGAATAATTTGACCCCCTCTTCTTTGTGGCAGACACCTGTTGCACATCTTCAGAACACTCTTGCTCAGGGGTTTCCAAATTACTGGGAAGCCTCTCCTTAATCTCCACAGCATCACCACAAACAAAGTCTGACACAAGAATTCAGCCGTACTTTGATGAGTTGACTCTTTCAATACAGTGGGAATCTCAAGTGTGCCTTAAGTGATTACAGTTTCTTGCCTCATTGAGGTTGCTCACTAACAGCAGACCAGTCAAGAAGAGCTGTTCCCATAACAGAGAAGTGTAGCTGCTTGTGCCTTGTACTTTCTTTTCCCTTACCAGTATCCTCTGGCTCCCTATGTGGCTCATCATAGCTTGAGAAATTTCTTTTAAAAAAATACCTAGTCTTATGTATGACATAAGGTTAGTGTATTATAACAGAAATACAGCTGGGTGACTTTTGGATGAATCGTATTTACTTTAATGCACTACTAAATTTGGTGAATTTAGTACTGTATAATACTAAGATACGTTAATTGCCCAACTTGAGTGGACAGCAACCAGTGTTTTCAAGAGGTTTAATTATGGCATTAATATAAACATTTAAAAAGAGAAGGGCAAGTATACAATCTTACTTCACTCTTTTTTAAAATTAGTATTGGCAAGAAAAATTGGCTCAGGCACAACTTAACCTCTGTTTGGGTATTTGTATGTAGCTCCATAATTAGAAGTTTTCCTATATATAAAGTCTTATGACTTCAGTGGTTGTTTTAGCTAATCATTTGTCTTTTGTTGAAATATATGCTACACATTTTCTGTGCATGCTGTAATATAAACCTGTTCTTGTTTCCCTTGTTCTTATATCCCTGTACATGTGAGGGAAAATCTGTAGTCGCAGTTACAGGATTTGTTACATAGTGTTCCATAGTACTGGGAAAATAAATCTATATGTAGGAAAGATAGAATAAGTTTCTTCTGCCAAGCCTCACATAGTTGTCAAACACAAGAAGTGAGAACTACATGAATTTTAGAAAGGCTTTAGGGCAGGGGTGTCAAACTCGCAATGTCACGTGATGTGTCGCGACGTATCACAACTTTTTTGCCATTGCCGCCAATGGGGTGGGCGTGGTTTCGGTATGATGCATCCAACCTGTGGGCTGGCAGTTTGACACCCCTGCTTTAGGGCAAAAACATAATCTTAAAAAAATGAAAGAGTAAATTTCCTGACTAATTAATAGTGTGTAAATTAAGGTGGAATCTCTTTGAAATGCTTCCTTATGGTCTTTTTATCTTTTCTCACATAAACTGAATTCTCCTTCCCTGTTTCCTTCCCACCTGCTTCTTCCCTTAAGGACAGTGGTTGGGAGATTGTGGAGTTTGAAGGGGCAATTCATTTCAAGGAATAGCAGTTTGCAAATGGAAGTAGAGAGTCCTGTCTTTGAATTGGCATACGGAATTTGGAGGCTGTTAGGGATATGTAATCAATATTGCTTCTGTTTTAAAATTACATCCAGATGCAAAAGAGAGTGGGAATGGATTTTTAGCAGTTGTGACATCATCTATAGGCCATTCAAAGTTACGGCTTGTGGATTTTTCAAGCAAATTTCTAGCAACTTTTTTGCATGTATGTATAAATGTACTAATGCATGCATTTGTGTAACTTTTGTAGATACATTTAGCATCATCAAACAACAGTACCTTGTCTATCCTGGGTCCTTGGGAAGGTCTTGCTAGGTGGATAAAAAGACCAATTCCAGTCTACATCAGCTGATTGTGCAACCAACCATGATAATAAATTGATATGATACCTGATTCCCAATGACTAAAACAGGTGCACTATATTCAAATTCTTTTATTTCCTCTTAATTAAAAATAATTTAGTTAGCATCATTTTCTCAAGGAAGCAGTTAATTAAACAAATTTTTGAGCCCCAGTGAATCTCTTGTCAAAATCATCTGTTTCAAGTAGGTGAGAAATTGCCTGAAAAAAAGCATCATCCCCATTGGGAGCTTCTTAAACTGTAAAGCCTCTTTTGAACAGTCCTATTTATTTTGCACCTGGTTATTTTATTAATTTTCTTCAGAACATGTAGGAATTAACAACTACTGGGTAGGAATAAGACAGACATTTGTTTTGCTTTTTTTTTAAAGTGTTGGTTGCTTGCCTTCCATTCATCTGTGAGGAAGGGGTAATCTTTCTATAGCAATAAAATGCTTTGAGCTCTGTCTAGGGCTTCCGGTGTGCGCAGGCGGCGCTTCTGGACGTGCAGGAACAGCCTGCTTCCTGCCATCCGTTTTCTTTGTTTTTTGGAGAACCCTGAAAAGGGTCAAAAATCGCCCTGGAGGGGCGATTACCGAGAGGAGGACTTTCCTGCGATCGCGGAAGTGCGGCAGCCCTCCACTGGAATCCGGAATCATCTCCTTTGGCCCGAAGAAGAAGAGATTGGCCATAAAGATGGCCGATCATTAAACCGCTCCCTGCCGAAAGCCAAAGCACTACCTAGCACTAAGAAGCAATCTGGAGGACCTGGGTGAGCTTTTAACTTTCTTATTCCCTAACCATCTTCCTGTGGGACTTTCCTGAAAACCTCCTTCCCCATTTTTTTGAGAAAATGGCGAATATCTACTCTGGAAACAAATCTTAAAGCCTCAAAGCTTCAAAAAAACTTTAATTCAGCAAAGAAATTAAGTAATTTCATCTGTATTTACTAAAAAGCTTCTATTTGTTGCTGGGAATCCACTACCCTATCTTTTCTCTAAGCTGTGAATTAAGGAAAAAATTTGGACCAATCCTACAAAAGTTCTATATTAATATGGAAAAAGAAAAGAAAAGAAAATTTCTACATTGCATGTTTTATGTTACTGTTGACATCTTGTGGCGAAACCTGGTACAGCAAGTAAATTTCCTTTTTTGTTGTTGTGAGAGCTCACTGAATAACAGAGCTGTCCTTGACACTAAGATAAGGGTGGGAACACCTGGCACTGAATACAACTCTTCAGGAGGTGGAAAATCTATGACTATTGTTAAAACAGCCTCCATGGAAGATTTAACTGCAAACAACAACGAAATGGATGAATACATCCCACTTCTTGATTATAAACTGATATTGGACACGATTTTGGCAACGACAGAGCAAATTAAAGCCAAATTTCAAGAAGAATCTAAAGCCACCAAATCAAATTTTGATTTTAAATGAGGAAAAGATAACCCAAAATCAAATAGAAGAAGTGGAAACTAATACTAAAATAGGAGATTTCAAAGAACAACAAAAGCAACCTACAGAAGACCTTAAAGTCCAAACTTTAATGGCAGCAACAAAACTTGCAACCCAAAAAGCAGCAGCACCTGAAGAAAAGAACACCAAGAGTGAAGACACTAAAGGCCTTCAAATACAATATATTGAGAATTCAATTAATCAAAGGACAATCATAATATCAGCTACTACTTTCTACCTAACTCAGATAGAATTGGAAGAACAAAAAGATTTGACTGATTTAATGACAACTATATTATATCAACCATCAAAAACTGAATTATCAAAGCAAAAATACAATGGTTACAAAGGGGACATCTTCCTTGCAAAACTGACATTTGGATATGCTCCTTGGATTCAAATAAGGGGTATAGGAAGAAAGGAAGATACATTTGAGATTTTAAAGATGCCAAGAGGGAAGCATGATTGGCACAAAAGGAAGGCAAGAGTTAGATTTAAAAAAAATGAACTTGTTTCTCTTTGGGGATTCCTAAAGATAGACTATAAAAATATCTTTTTTGTGGATTAAGGGGAATCTCTAAAAAATATAACTGATTTTACATTTAGCTTTTAGATCTGTAAAGGAAAACAAAAGTAAGCTCTTAGAATATAACTCCGAACTATATCTTAGAACTTGGAATGACATATCAAAAGATAATATTTTAATAATTGATGTACGGTCAAGTTGACTTATAAAATATTCAGTGGTTACTTTTGAATCATAGTATAGAACCTAGATTTTTATATATAAAAGATAGTATTTTAATAATTGTTGAATGGTTAAGGCAAAAAACATAGTTCTAATAACTGGTGATTTGTTAAGATGAAAATTAGACTTCAATGGTAAAGCATAAGAATGCTTTGTAATGAACAATATAAGTTTTGTAGACAAAAGAATTATTCTTTATTGAAATAGGGAATTGTGGGTTACCCAAAAATTAAGCTTTTTCCTATACACTATAGGCCACTTTAGAATATCCTTTTGCAATTAGATAAAATTTAAAAACAGGATATTGATATGTATTACTGAAAATATATTTTAAGTTTTGTTGATTGACTAGGTTACAACTAGAAATGTACTAACTTGCCTATTTTGACTATGTAATAACTAAGGGAAGTAGAGAGGGCATCTCTGTTGATGTAGCCTGAACTATTTACAACTGGTTATTTCTTATTTTAACTACCCAACCACCATATTGTTTCACAAATACATGTATATGTAAATATTAAAAAATCAATAAAACTTGTCTATTAAAAAATGCTTTGAGCTCCCTCTTAATATATACTGGTTTAGACATGGGGAAGATTTTGGATCAGAAGGTAATTCACCACTAGGGTCGAGATCAGTATATCTTTTCATTTCCATTTTATAATTGTTTCACCAAAGATAGGTTAATGAGTGATCAAGAGAACTGAACTGACATTCTTGTCCTGAAAATACTGGTTCCATCCCTTTCATCACCAGGATTGCTAAGTTCATTCTGATAAGAGATCACATCCAGTTCCACAATTTAATTCAGAACCAAACCAGATGTTACATTAATTTTGTGATAAGCAAGTATGCCCATTTTTTTTTTAAAAAAAAAGAATTCTCAAAGAAATGGTAGCAGTGGTTTTCATCAGGTCTACCACATTTTGAGATTGGCAAAACAATAGATTTACAGAGGTTGGACCCTTTTGATTTTTTAAACTAATGCGTCCTATTCTGTATTGATCTGTGCATTAGGTCTATTTTATCTGACCAGATTTCTGTTACTGATACATAAAAATATTGGCCTGTGAACTTGAAGAACTTAGAATGTTTGTTGAAAGGGTTCTGGAAAACCAAGTCTTGTCATTGTGCATAGAATGACCAAATGTTTGCCATTCAGAGAGGGAATCCCAGAATGGATAAAATGAAATGATTATTATACATTGACTTAGTTTTCAGCAATGGCTATGGGTTCATCATGATGTTTCTGCATAGCCTCTGCACTATATTCTTGAGAAAAAAAACTCTAAATGGAACAAGCCAAAAGTATTTTGACACTGCATTTGCTCTATTCGCATACATCCCTTGATAATTTCTCCATAATTTCTACCAGATAACAAAGATTTTGCTTCCTGAATTTTTTTAGGTATATGAGGGTGGAGGTTCATTCTCCGAGCTTGTGGGTTGGCTTCCAAACATTTCATTACCAGGTTAGATAACATTTCCAGTGGAGTTTAGGGGGTGTCAGTGCCAGTGTTTATAAGGGCTTCGTGTGGTCAGTAGGCCCACACAAAGCCTTTATAGATGTATCTTATAGATTTTTGGCTGCTAACCAATAGATTGTTATATATGTCAATTATGTAATTAGTCAGATTAAAAAGAAATGGCCACTATGAAAGAATTTGGTTCTTGAACAAGAAAATGTGGCACATGAAGCACATTGATTCAACAAAGATATTTTGGCTTCTGCTTCACATAAAACTTGGACTGATGAAAATTTTTATGAAAACAGGTGAAGGCAGATGAAGGTTTTTGTTTTTTTTTTAATTGAAAAGTTTTAATATACATTTTATCTTTAACAGTCCCCCCTCCCCCTCCCTTCTCCCTCCCTCCCTACCCCTCTCCCCCTCCCCCCCGACTTCCCAGAGCTAAGTACAAGGTATATAAAAAAAAAAATCATAAACATCCATATGCTAACAACCATAAACTCTAAAATCTATCACTCTCTGGCTCATATAGGATAATACAAACACTATTAATATTAAATATATATAAAAAAAGGGAAAAAAAAGAAAAGGAAGACTTATTCAAATGCTACATGAAACTTTTTAGTCCTATATTTGTTCTGGATATACTCAATCCATTTTCTCCATTCCATAATATAACGTTCTTGCGAGTGATCTTTCAAATAAGCCGAAATCTTTGCCATCTCTGCCAGGTCAGAAACCTTTAAAGTCCATTCTTCTAAGGTCGGCAGTTCCTCCTTCTTCCAATACTGACCTATTAAGAGTCTTGCTGCCGTAATTAAATTCAACATCAGCTTAGTGTCCACAACCGTAACATCTGTAATTATTCCCAACAAAAAAAGTTGCGGACAAAACTTTATCCTTTGCTTGAAAATCTTCTGCATATTCCACCAAATTTTTATCCAAAAGGCCTTAACCTTTTTGCAAGTCCACCATATGTGAAAATATGTTGCATCTTCATCGCCACACCTCCAGCATTTTGGCTCATAATTCGGGTACATACTTGCAAGCTTTTTAGGATCTAAATGCCATCTATAAAACATTTTATAAAAGTTCTCTCTTAGATTTTGAGCTTGTGTAAATTTTACGTTCCTCACCCAAATCTTTTCCCACGTGTCCATTGTAATAACTTCTTGGATGTTTTGGGCCCATTTTATCATACAGTCCTTAACAAGTTCTGTTTCTGAATCAATCTCTATCAATGCAAGATATATCCGTTTAATATGTGCTGGTCCCTGATTTCTAATTTGCTTTATCAGATTTTCATCAGTCAGTGTAAAACCAGTTTTCTGGTCTTCTTTCCACCTGGCCCGTAGCTGAATATATTGAAACCAAGTTTGAACAATCTTCTCATCTCGCAAGAGGCTGTATGGTTTCAGACACCAGACATTTCTTTCCAAGCTTAAAATCTCCTTATACGTAGTCACATCATGTTTAAAACCAACATTTATATTTTCTATTGCGTGTTTTGGAATTGCCCATAAAGGTATCTTACAGTCTAACTTATGTCTATACTTCCTCCAAACTCTCAGCAATGCCTGTCTTAAAATATGCACTCTAAACACATTATCTACCTTCTTATCATACAACAAATATGCATGCCAGCCAAACAGCAAATCGTGGCCCTCAAGATTTAATAATCTCTCTTGTGTCAAATTAATCCAATCACTTATACCTGCTAACGCAGCAGCTTCATAATATAATTTAAGATTAGGCATTTTAAGACCACCTCTTTCACGAGTATCCTGCATAATCTTAAGTTTAACTCGTGGCCTTTTCCCTGCCCATACAAATTTATTGATACCTCGCTGCCATTCCTCCAAATTAAAATCTTTCTTAAGAACCGGTATCATTTGAAATAAAAATAAAAATTTAGGCAGGACATTCATTTTCACTGCTGCGATTCGCCCCAACAAAGACAATTGCAGTTTTTCCCAACTCTCCATTTCTTTTTGAATTTTTCCCCATAATTTTTCATAATTATTTTTATATAATTTTGTATTAGAGGGCGACAAAAGCACCCCCAAATATTTGACCCTTTTAACAATCTCAAATCCAGTTAACCCTTCTAAAAGGGCCTTTTGCGATGCTGTCATGTTTTTAGCCAAAATTTTAGTTTTTTGTACATTAACTTTAAATCCAGAAACCTTCCCATATTGCATTATTATCTCCATCAGGTTTTTGTTATTTGAGACAGATGTTTCCAAGAACAACTGATGCCAAGATTAAGGAAGGCATAAGATCAAATACCATATGGTGTTAATGACGAGTGGCTTAAAGATCTGTCAGTGGAGCCAGAGAAAATCACCTGCGAAGCATTCAAGGATGTTATTGAGAATATTCTTGGCAACTGCAGAGCACCAAGCTGCATTTAGCTGGCTGATAAACTTCTTACAGCATGCAAGACCACAAAGTGCAACATATCACTGAAGAATTTCTTTTCTTTTCTTTTCTTTGCATTTGCACTTCTTTCCCAAAAATCTAGATGCAGTCAGTGATGAACATGGAGTAAGGTTTCACCCAGGGTATTGCACAATGGAAAAGTAGTATGAGGACTAGTGGAATCCATCAGTGCTAGCTGATTATTGTTGGACACTGCAGCAAGATGCAATGGACATTGAGTACAAACAACAATCAACTGTTGAACTCATGCAGCATGCCAAAAACATTATGCAATTGAATATATTATGGTCATTAAAAGATAATTCCATATTTCTCAAGGTTCCTACATGATACAGTGATTCTGAAATTATATTTGTGTTCTGTTTGAAAGAGTCTATTATAATCACCAAAAAGTTTTTTAGGAAGCAAAATGTTTGGGGAAAAAATTGTGGCCCAGTTATATGGGCAAAGAAGAGGAGAAGGAGGAGGGAATGGGAAGTATCGTGGGCATTCACATTCCTCTAAATTGTAGCCCTGTTCACATAAAAGATTTGTGCAGAAATCTCCAGTGTCAAGAGTATCACTGCTGTTGCTTATTAGAACTGTTTGCATTATTTTTATTTGTTCCATTTTATTTCAGTTTATCCTGATCTCATTCTCCTTGTTCTCCTCCTGATATTTCACTGGTACATTGCAAGCCTGTGATTGCACAGAAGCTGAAACCTGATCCTAGAATGAGCAATGAAGCTTCTGGGTTGTTTTGTTTGTTTGTTTGTTTTTACAATGATAGAAATGTTAACTTCTCAACTTGAAAAGAAGAAATGTAAGAGAGAGGAAAAGCTTTCACTGAAAAGCTGCGAATTATTATTATTATTTTACTATTTATTGAGAGTAAGAGAATATTAAAACAAACCCCCAAACTTTTTGGAAATGGATCTTCTGCCATTGAAGGCTTAACTTGGATCTTTTGGGTGCATCGCTTCTTGGTTTATGAGATGGAAAAGAAAAAGAGCTGGAAAATGGGGGAAGTGTGCTGTGAAAATTTGGAAATAATTGATTGGTTTTCATGTTAAGAGAGTCCCCACTTCTCCCTTTATATAACACAAGCAATGGTAAATTTGTATGTTTTAACCTTATTTGGTAAAATTATACTGAATGAACAAGCTGGGTAGGCATATTTATGTAACAACCAGAATTTTAAGGAAACTCTTGATTGATGCACATATCATAGGCCTAGATTGCTGTTGTTTAAAATAAAGTAAAATAATTTTTGCTAGATTCTTTTTTCTCTTTTCACTGGCTGCTCCTTAATATAGCATTAAAATAGAGCATCTAACAACTTATTAATATGCTGATAATTTCAGTGGCTCCTCTGATTAATAGCTGTAGTGGGGAGAGGGAGGGAAGGGGCATGCGGAGAGCATAATGGATAAGTGTAAGTACCGGTACATAAAATTTATGGAGATACTTCTTTTAAGACATTGCCAGACACTAATGGAGACACCAGAAAGAAAAGTTCCTCCAAGGAGTTGCTTCTTTCTTCCTGGATTTGATTTTTGTTAATGATCTGGTCCCTCTCTTGTGGAAAGGTTCATGATTGGATAGCTGTGTTATATTTATCAGTTGTGGCTGGAATATGCTACTTTTCATCATGTAGTTGTTCCAATTTTTTTTTGCTTCTATGAAGCAATAACTTAAAAATCTTAAAGTGATTTGTAATGAAATTAAAGAAACGTAGAGAAAAAAATTGTTGTGCACAACAAAGTCCCTCTACATAAGATAGAGATAACTCTCTAAATATGATGGACCTCAGTCCAAATAGGGTCCACCAAAGACATGAAAAACTTCCTACCTGGAACACAAAATCCAGTTAGGGAATGGAGGAGCTTGTGTCCAGGCTTTGGAGCTGATAAGTTTTGTAGCCTTGATGTAACAAAATTAATAGGATCCTACTTCTGTTGCAATTTTTTCATCCCTTGCTATATTGTGCAGGATACTTTATTTCAAGCCAATGCTGAATCAAAAGATTGTTTGGATGCCCATGGACTTGCAATAAGAAGTGATTATTCTCTGAATCATAGAACCACCTGGATCTAAAAAATACCTGAACTGTAATGTAAAGATGTATCAGTCCACTGTTGCTTGTTCTGACTGGCCACAGCTCTTCCCAAACTCAAGAAGAGATTTTTCCAGACTATAACTTTCGCTTGAGTTCCCTTTAAATGCTGGAGTTTAAATATGGATCAGCCTATGTGCAGCACTGCACATGTTTCCCTCTCATGAAGATGTTCGATTTAAATTGAACTAAATTTTATTGTGATTTATCTGTTTAATTATTAACTTTTACTTCTTTCCTCTACCGACTCTGCAGGGCCTATATGAGCATGAAGGAACTTAAAGAAGTCCTTCAGCTGAACAGCACACATTTCCTCAATATCTATTTTGCCAGCTCCGTGCAAGAAGAGCTAGCTGGTGCTGGCACCTGGCCTTGGGACAAGGATGCCCTCAGCCACCTGGGTAAGTATAGCTCTTGAGGCTTATCGGTTGGCTTTGGTACATATTACATACCTGTTATAGTTACAGAGCCAATTTCTTGTAGTGGTTAAAGTGTTGTCCTACAAATTAGAAATTCTATTACCATCTTAGGCATGAAAGCCAGTTGGGTGACCTTGAGCCAGTCACTTTCTCTCAGCCCAACTTACCTCACAGGTTTATTGTTGTAGGGAAAATAGGAAGTCCTTAAGGACTATTGGTATGTTCGTTACCTTGAGTTGGATAGAAATGAAAGGCAGGATAAAAATATTTTTTTTAAAATGATTCAACATTATCCTTCGTGGCATAAGCCCAGTTTAGGCTAGCACAGTGATGTGCAGTCATTTCAGGCTGAGGATTGTATTGGAAATGTGGTTGTCAGAGTAGACAGGGTTAAGGTGTTGTGATTCAGGGTCAGCCTGTGGGTTCGGCAGTTGGGTCGGACGAATCAGAGGAGGAGGGGGGTGTTGAAGACCTTGCTGAGGGGGTTGAAGATCTTGCTGATGATAGCCCTCAGGCAGGCCCCTCCCACTTGGTCACCATGGAGACCCAGCTGTGTGAGCCTGACAGTGTGGATGAAGATGACCCACAGCTGGCCCTGTTCAAGGACGCCCGATGCAGGAGGCAGTCAAGTAGGAGTAAACAGAGGAAGGCTGTGGGGCTTCTCGGAAGGAGGCAGAGAGAGGCCACGCCCTGAACTCTTTATAAAGGGAATGTTTGGGGGGGGCTGGTTTGCTGAAAGCAACCGCTCAGATAGTGTTTCAAAGCTCCTGTATCTTGGTACGTGTCTTGTTTGTTTTTTGTAGTAATAAATTTGGCAGACGTCATTCCAGCCTCTTGCCGTTTATAAAGGGGTTGCCTTTTCTGCAGGGCCGGTAGCAGGCTGGTACAGAACATAAGGCAAAAATTGTTTTTGATTTAATTTTACATAAATGTGAGAACATTGTACAAGTATTTAATAAATGTTTCCTTTGTTATTTTAAAGTGAAACTGCTATTTAAATGTTGGGAAGATAGAATCAATAGTTTATCATGCTCCACAGTTATAGATAATGATCCTTAAAAAGTCAGTCTTTCCTTTTCTCCTACAACCTTCTAGTTTGCTTCTTCCATGTATAGATAATATGGGCAGTCTTGAAAGGAAAACAAGATCAGCCTTATACATACTAATAAATATGGAGCACAGTTAGTCAGGAGTTCCATAGGATCATTGTATTCATCTTTGACTATTTAAATGAGGTTTTCTTACCAGACCTTCAAAATGAATTTAATAAATATATATTCTACAGCTGTTTGGGATTGTCTTTAAGAGAATCTCTTCTCCACAAGATATTAATAATGGTAGTAGATACAAAGCTAGGATATCCACTTTTCTTTTACCTCCTTGGCTCAGGTGCCTTTGGACAACAAACTATATCTCCATGACATTATTCATGTACTGTACATATGAAAAAGGCATTTTCCAGAATTTTTGTTAAATTTAAAAAGAAATTTTGTAAAATATATATCTTAATTATTATGTCATTATACAATAAAAATGCATCTTTTTTTCTACAAAGTACACTTGAGAAAAATAGCCATTTATCCATTTTAATTCGAAAGTTTGTATATGTAGTTTACTCCTCATGTAAGAATGGCTTTGGGAGTATCTGCACTATTTTGGTCAAATTTAAAATGTTAAAACATTATTTCATTTATGACCATGGATATAAATCAAAAGGAAATATATGCACCAAAGAGATATCAGAAACAATGTGACATATATATTAATTTCAATTTACAAAGTTAGTCACCCTTCTGGACAGCCCCTTTTAAGATGATTTTGTCATGTTAATTGGATAAAAAAGTAACATAAAAAATACAACCTGGATATTTTATTAAAGAGGAGGAGATATATACTAAATTAACTATTTATTTTTTTGCTTACTGGATTTATAGGGCTGCCCGTTTCACACATATGACTCAGGGTGGCTTGCACTGTTTAAAACAAAAAAACATGTACAGAAATATAAAATCCACAGAAGCCAGTAAAAAGATCTGAGCTAAACTCCCAAGATTCACATAGCCAAACAAGAGGCTGCCTTCAACATTTGGGCCCCAGGCTCACACACAGAGTCCTGTCTTCAGACCTTACAAAAGGACAACAGGGATGGCTCCCATCTGATCTTTGGAGGGATGGCATTCCAGAAGGTGCTATAATAGAAAAGGCTGTTCTTCTGGGCTCTGCCAGCTTGTCACTCTTTAGTTGATGGCACCCAGAGCATGCATGGGATGGGTTGAAACAACCAGAAAGAGACGGTCTTGCAGGTAATCCTTATATTCTTATAGAAGTTATAGTCACTTCTTGTGAAACGGGCAACTATATAAGTTTGACAGATAGATAGACAGGCAAACGTGACTCTTGTTCCTTATTTGCCTACCAGTTTGTTCCGTAATCACAACAGTATATTTGAATGCATTTTATATGACATATCTATGCAATAACCATGTAACTGAGTTGTTGGTTAATATAAGTGTGCAGAATCTGCCTGCGCAACTTTTATGTGCTGTCAGACAAAATCTTTTTGTATCTGAGAATTTATCTTTAGTGGTAGGCAAAAAGGGAAAAAGAGCCAGAGTAATATATAGAGTAATATACGGGTTATCCTTTTGGTTGTCCTAGAAATACATAGACAAATTTAATATCTGAATATGGTATCTTCATGTATCTTCTTTGTGGAAGTCTGCCAATTGGAGCACAGTGAAATATGCGAATTACATCATCCTATGCTATTTTGGAATACTGAGCTGATCTAAGTACCCAGCTGGCCTTTTGTACGCTTAAATGGATTGATTTTATTATCTTTCCTGATGAGGCTGACAATCTATATTTAGGGTCCTCAGTGTGAGCTGTGGTTCGGCATGATTATTAGTCATTGTGATTATAGTAGATAAAGAGAAACCATAATGGAGCAATTTCTTCCCTAATGTGTGCTTCCAGAATGAGAGGGATTTATCTAACAAAATTAAGAATTACATTTTAATTTTACCAAAGATCAAAAATTCTTACTACTTCACCAAAAACTGTTTAGTTCCATTTTAATACAGAGTACTGGATTTGGGGGTTCTTGCAATCCACTGGGCATTTTGTGCCTTGTAAATTAAAAGTCCATTGCATCTTGGACAATTCAGCATATTCTTTGATGCCATTGAAATTTGGCTTAATAATGTGTAAAAACAAAGAGGCCAAGAATAGTTCTAGATGATTCTTGATTTTTTTTAGAAGAGATGAAATCTAGTGTTAATGCTTTAATTGATTGCAGTTTCTTGGCTAATACTACAATATCAGAAGTTCAGAGAGCTAATTGGATGGTAATTCATCAACAATATCAAGATCTAAAGTCAGCTTCCCATTCTGTCTTTTAGCAAATAATTTATGAAATTGATCTTCCCATCCAACCACGTATATGTGTGACTATTTAATCCTGAGGGCTTCTGGGAAGAGGTCTGGCAGTTACTTGCCAAAACAAGAACTTCTGCCAATTATACAGCAGACGTTTGAGCCAGATGTAGAGACTGTCTTTTTCTTTTTGATTTTTAAAAACTTACTATTCTATCTCAGATGCTGTGAATGATGGTGTATTAGCTTAATATTTTTGAATGACCTTAATAAAAGGTCTCTCTTTTTTGCATTTAAAAAAATCTTCATCAAGCAAGTATTTTTCTTTTTCTCTCTGTTTTCAACTTGATTTGGAACTCATCACTACTGGATCTTGTACATGGTAGAGCCATTCAATATTGTCAAGCAGAGAACTGCCCTGTCTAGGTGTGATATGAAATCACATCTGAAGATGTATGATGTTGGGAGAATGGTCTCATCTCAGAAGGAGGAATTTTAGTTTCAGGATTAGCACAGGTGGTTGCTTCAGTGAAAAGTTTAGTGTTGATGGCATATAGGACAGATGTTCCAGATAAAGTGATTAGATAAAACTAGCTAATAACATGTAGCGAACATTAAAAGTATGAACAGTTCTAAGTACATAAGAGATGGTTCGGGATGATCTGTGCCTGAACTGAAACATTTGTTACTGCCTCCTAGTGGGATATAGTATTTATATAGTTTTTATTTTAAAAAAATTATATACACTGTCCAGAGTGGCTCTGACAGTGAGATGGGAAGTTTCTAAATGTGATATATAAAAAAATATTTTAGTCTTCATATGGAACTAAACATAATATATTGTACTGTTTCAGTAAAGTTATATTTATATGATTAGACATTATAAACAGTCTACTATTTAGACAGCTTAAAGTATTGAAAAAAGAAAAATGAAAGAAATTTCTATCAATATTTATTACACTTTAGGATGTCGTATTAAAAGCATAAAATTATTTGTCTTTTTCATTCAAAGTTAAATATAACATTTAAAATGCATTAGTTATATTATAATGGCTTCGACCTTAAGCAAATTATTTGATATTAAACTCTCTACTGTATTGTACGTCAAAATATATAATGTTGATAAAAAGTGGAAAAGATAGACAAAGCAAATTTAGCAAAAATTAAAATACCTAAAAAATTAATGAATAAAGAAATAATGGTAAAAAAGCTGTTGGTTTCTGACTGGGTGGTTTGCTAATTTGCAAAATTTGTGGACATCCTTAAAAGTCAGACGGTAAATGTATTATATTTACCATCCTGTGTGATGTGTTGTAAACAGAACTGTTGGTTCAATGGATAAATAGAAACAGTTACTCTAGAAAAAAGCTGTTTGAGAAGAATAATTGCGGGGGGGGGGGAAATCAAGAATGAGGGATTTTCTTCACAGCAGCATGGGTAGACTTGAGCAGCAGCAATGATGATGATGATAATAATAATACAGTAATAATGAAGTTGGAAGGGACCTTGGAGGTCATCTAGTCCAATCCCCCACTCAGGCAGGAAACCCTATACCATTTCAGATAAATGGCTGTCCAGTCTCTTCTTAAAAACTTCCAGTGTTGGAGCATTCACAACTTCTGGAGGCAGGTTGTTCCATTGATTAATTGTTCTAACTGTCAGGAAGTTTCTCCTTAGTTCTAGGTTGCTTCTCTCCTTGACTAGTTTCCATCCGTTGCTTCTTGCCCTGCCTTTGGGCACTTTGGAGAATAGCTTGACTCCCTCTTCTTTGTGGCAGCCCCTGAGATATTGGAACACTGCTATCATGTCACTCTCGTCCTTCTCTTCATTAAACTAGACATACCCAATTCCAGCAACCATTCCTTATATGTTTTAGCCTCCAGTCCCCTAATGATCTCTGTTGAGGGGAGGGAGTGGAAAGAGAGAAGAGGAAGCTCTGGGAAGATTTTTTGGGGGGAGAGGCTGGTGCAGTGGAGTGATATCCTTGGCAGGGAGCTGTTCCTTATTGTTGTAACCATCACAGTAAGGAACAAAAACAGGCCAGTATGGCGGCTCCAATGGTTGTGGGGAGACAAGGAGTGGAAGGCACTGGGAAGATAGGTACAGGTCAGCCAGTGCTTTAGGCTACAAAAGGATATCATTGATGGTGGCTGAAGGAAAGGAAGGGAAGGGAAGTCTGGGAAGTTCAGATAACGGAGATGAGGAGAGACTGTACCCAGTCTTGTCTTATTTGCCATTCAGAACGACTCCAAGATCCCTCCAGATTTTGGTTCAAAATGTGCTGCATTTTATTTTGGCCAACCTTGACCAATCTAAAACAGTTTAGCAGAACTTTCCAAATGCAATGTTTGTTTCAGGCTTGAAACAAAATATTTTCTGTTTTATCCACAGTTCTTTTTTACTTAATATGCAAACTATTTTACATAGACTTAGCAGACCTACTGAATTGCTAGGAACAGCCACATAATCAATGCTTGAGATTCTATTTGCAGCATAGTATGTAAATTCATCCAGATTATTGTTTGGTACAGTATCATTTGTAAATTTAAATAAACAAAGATTTAGATTGAACAGAGACCTGTATATTTGCTCATTAGGCCTGTAGAGTATTTAAAGAATAAGAGAACTGCTATTAAATTTTCAGAAAGGTAGAGTTAAACTGCTTCACAGTCACTGGGAGTCAGGTGGCATATAAATTAAATACATTATTATAATCTATTCACAATAGTGAGAAATCACAGCTGCCAACTTAGATGGTATTCACCTTCATATGTATCAAGTTCTTCCCAAGAAACTAGGATGTTGTGATGTATCATTGTAATATATGTGTGGGTTCACACAGTGTAGCTTTGCAATTGACAGAAGGAAATGTTGTTAATGCACAAATTTTCTAAGGTCCAGGATTTTTTGATATGGCACCAAATGTGTGGATAACCACTGGGATCACCACAGTGATTTAGGCCATAATCTTTCAATTTCAATTTTTGAGATCTTTATACTTTGTGATCTTCTCCATTTTTTATCTTCTATTCTATTATTCTCTGGTAGTGCTACATCAATTACCTATACTTTCATCCTTTCTATATCTGGTGTATCTATTTGGAAATCCCACGATATCTAACCTGCTCATTTTCTACTATTTTTTCCACTCTATATTCCCACCAGTTTTTCATTACTGGTACATGATCACTTTTAACAATGTTCCAGTGAATCATTTTGGTGACTGTGTTATATTATTGTTTATCATCTGTTTGTGCAAGCTTCTTGCCCGAGCTGAGTATAATAATAAATGAGTATTATGGTTGGTTGCAGAGTCAGCCAGATGTTTAGACTGGATTCCCACCTATTGTATCCTTCACAAGGACTCAGAATAGGCAGATTTTGTTGTTTGATGGTATTAAAAGTATCACTGTTCCAAATAAAGCTGCCTTTTGCAATTGACTGATGGTGATTTTGTCAATGCCAATGATATTCAAATAGTATTACAGTTGTTTTAGGATTGTACCCAAGGTGCCTATTACTATTGGCATTATCTTTGCTTTATTATTATTCTAAAATAACATATGCTAATATGAAATATGCCTTTAATTGCATCTTTCAAGCACTATGTCAAATACTAATAATACTTTCTTAGACTACAAATTACAAGCCATAGCATGTGTTTCAACTGGTTGTATTATACATCTTGATTAGTCTGATGTTTGTACATTTTACAACCATAATTATTGCAATATACCTATTAATGAAGATGCAGAGCACCCTCAACTTTCCTCTTCTATATCTTTGAGTTGCATTCAAAGGATGGGAAGTAAATCTGTTCAGGTGTGAAAATACACGAGCCAGATCTGCTGGTAAAGTAAGATGTTAAAATTAGATCAGAATTTGAAAATTAAAAGATTTTTAGATTTGCTTTTGAACCCAGCAATATCTCAGGTGACAACTATTTGGGATATTTCTCTTGATAATATGATATAGGTCACAGGTGTCAGACTTACCATGTCACGTGATGTGTCACAACGTATCGCAACCCTTTTTGCATTGCCGGCAATGGGGTGGGCTCAGCTTCGGTATGATGAAACTGGCCCACGGGCCGGCAGTTTGACATTCCTGATATAGGTGCTTTTCTGTGACCTTTTCACTACACATGCATCAACATTATGACCTAAAGGAGAAATTTTGAAAGCTGTCAAGCTTTTTTCATGATACTAATGATATTCAATTAATTTTGAACCAAGTTGATATGGATTTGTCAATTATGTATCTGAGCCTGCAGATTTTGCTCCATAAAATAGGCTGCCCCATAAATATGATAGTTAGATGATACATTATAGATACAGGTGAAACTCGAAAAATTAGAATATTGTGCAAAAGTTCATTTATTTCAGTAATGCAACTTAAAAGGGGAAACTAATATACTGTATGAGAAAGACTCATTACATGCAAAGCAAAATAGTTCAAGCCGTGATTTGTCATAATTGTGATGATTATGGCTTACAGCTCATGAAAACCCCAAATCCACAATCTCAGAAAATTAGAATATTGTGAAAAGGTGCAATATTCTAGGCTCAAAGTGTCCCACTCTAATCAGCTAATTAAGCCATAACATCTGCAAAGGGTTCCTGAGCCTTTAAATGGTCTCTCAGTCTGGTTCAGTAGGAATCACAATCATGGGGAAGACTGCTGACCTGACAGTTGTGCAGAAAACCATCATTGACACCCTCCATAAGGAGGGAAAGCCTCAAAAGGTAATTGCAAAAGAAGTTGGATGTTCCCAAAGTGCTGTATCAAAGCACATTAATAGAAAGTTACGTGGAAGGGAAAAGTGTGGAAGAAAAAGGTGCACAAGCAGCAGGGATGACCGCAGCCTGGAGAGACTGTCAGGAAAAAGCCATTCAAAAGTGTTGGGGACTTTCACAAGGAGTGGACTGAGGCTGGAGTCAGTGCATCAAGAGCCACCACTCAGAGACGGATCCTGGACATGGGCTTCAAATGTCGTATTCCTCTTGTCAAGCCACTCCTGAACAACAAACAACGTCAGAAGCGTCTTACCTGGGCTAAAGAAAAACAGACCTGGTCTGTTGCTCAGTGGTCCAAAGTCCTCTTTTCTGATGAGAGCAACTTTTGCATCTCATTTGGAAACCAAGGACCCAGAGTCTGGAGAAAGACACACTGCACGATGCTTGAAGTCCAGTGTGAAGTTTCCACAGTCTGTGTTGATTTGGGGAGCCATGTCATCTGCTGGTGTTGGTCCATTGTGCTTCATTAAGTCCAGGGTCAACGCAGCAGTCTACCAGGAGATTTTGGAGCACTTCATGCTTCCTTCCACAGATGAGCTTTATGGGGATGCTGACTTCATTTTCCAGCAGGACTTGGCACCTGCCCACACTGCCAAAAGCACCAAAACCTGGTTCAATGACTGTGGGATTACTGTGCTTGATTGGCCAGCAAACTCGCCTGACCTGAACCCCATAGAGAATCTATGGGGCATTGCCAAGAGAAAGATGAGAGACATGAGACTGAACAATGCCTCTGCATTGTTCAGTCTCATGTCTCTCATCTTTCTCTTGGCAGACAACACGCTGTTTACCATATATCAAGATGTTTATATTTAAAAAAATCAATAAAATATATTTAAATAAAAATAAAAATGAGTTTCCAATAAAGTAACATATTAAATATGAGCTTAGAATCTCCAAATACAGGAGAAAGAACAGTGAGTGCTGAGGTCACAATTTACCTTAAAACTGACTATTCTCATTTTTAAGACCAAATGAAAAAATAGAGAGTGAGGCCCTGTAAAATTTATCATGACAATGTTGGACTTCATTCACTCTTTCTGAAGAGCTGAAGGGCGCTATTGAAGCATCCTGGTCTTCCATAACACCTCAGCAGTGCCACAGGCTGATAGCTTCCATGCCACGCCGCATTGAGGCAGTAATTGCTGCAAAAGGGGCCCAGACCAAGTACTGAGTACATATGCATGCTTATACTTGTCAGAGGTCCGATACTGTTGTATGTACACTCCTTGTTTTATTGATTGCATGTAATATTCTAATTTTCTGAGGTTGTGGATTTGGGGTTTTCATGAGCTGTACGCCATAATCATCACAATTATGACAAATCACAGCTTGAACTATCCTGCTTTGCATGTAATGAGTCTATCTCATATATTAGTTTCCCCTTTTAAGTTGCATTACTGAAATAAATGAACTTTTGTACGATATTCTAATTTTCCGACTTTCACCTGTAGATAGATAGATAGATAGATAGATAGATAGATAGATAGATAGATAGATAGATAGATAGATAAAAAGACAGACAGAGAGACAGATAGATAGAAGGTGCCCTGCTGAAATTGACCAAGGAGCTATTACTTCCAGCCCCATCTATAAACAGGCTCACCAAATGTTTTCAAGAAGACCACAAGAAAGTCTGAAAGCAATAACTCTCTCCTATTTTTGCCTTGAAGCCACTGGCATTTATTGACAGACTTCTGCATTCAGAGACTTTGCTTTGCTTTCATAACTAATGCCCTCACCTTCATTAATTTGTATAGTTATACTTTCCCCCCTGGGTGACCAGTATGTAACTTTCCACATATTGTGGGACTCCCAGTACTTTATTCTAATGGACATGTTGACTGGAGTTGCTGGATTTTTGTGAACCAGTAATTCACAAATAATAGTGCATTATGATAGATAATTCTATAAGTCATTAAGCATACTATTTTTTTTTAAAAAAATACTAGGACTTTCATTCTACATTCATTTATTCAGTACATGATTTTACTGATCTCTCTCATCCCAGAAATATTGTATGGGACCTGGTTATCTTGGAGAGGTCTAACTGCCTGTAAAAATATACATCTGGTTCTCACCCTCTTACCCAAGAAAATAATAAAAACATTGGCTATTCCTGTACCAAGAACTCCAATTGTACCTTCGAGCCACAAATCATGCTTTATTGTTCCAGCTTAGGCCCATATTCCATGTGGAGCTTTTAACTTCTGCACTATCCATTGATCAGTGTGTGCAGTCTTGCAGAAAATTTAAGCAGCTTCAGTTTCTCTCAGCATATGCTTCACGACTGCCCATTTGCATTAGTATAATGCTTCCTTGTCAGACAACTCCGCTTAAGAAAGTTAAGATTTTAGGGTCACAGTGTCAGGTCTTGTGATAATCAGCATTGACCTTTCAGCTTTCTTGGTCAGTTCCAAGTTGTCAGAAGCCTCAATGTCTTCTATGGTGCTTGAATACTTCAAGCCTGCTGAGCATTTTATGAAGGACTAAGTTCCTGTGTGGTAAATTTTCTGTTCCTAAGCAGATGCCAAAACACTGGCCTTTGGGAAAGGAGGATTAATACCTTACTCAGGTTGTGATCTCTTTTGTGAACTCACTTCACAGTACTTCCCTTTCATATTTGATGTGAAAGTCCTGGCCTTTGTAAGGCAACTTGCTAATGGCTTAAAAGATTTGTGAAAGCTGATTCATATCAAGCCCACATGTAAAGAGCAACAATGCATGGAGAGGCCACAACAGATACAAGAGAAGGAAGGGAATGATTTGTGTTCAAGCACCAAAGGCCTTTTTCATAGACCTTCATTGGGACAATCAGTTGGGCTTTCATCAGCTAACCAAAACTTTCATAAGAAAGGAGAGCATTCTCAAATGAACTTTTCTTTATTTGCCCATTTTGAAATCAAGCTAACGACCATAAAGAAAGAGTGAATGAAGTCCAACATTGTCATGATAAATTTTACAGGGCCTCACTCTCTATTTTTTCATTTGGACTTAAAAATGAGAATAGTCAGTTTTAAGGTAAATTGTGACCTCAGCAAACACACTCACTGTTCTTTCTCCTGTATTTGGAGATTCTAAGCTCATATTTAATATGTTACTTTATTGGAAACTCATTTTTATTTTTTTAAAAAAATATATTTTATTGATTTTTTTAAATATAAACATCTTGATATATGGTAAACAGCGTGTTGTCTGGGTTTATATTTACAAAGTAATCATTAATGGTTAATTTCTATATTCCAAAATCCACATAACTTTGCTTGATTTTCTCTTCTTCCAATAATATTCTCTTTGCAATCTAAATTAATACAATTTTTATTAATTTGATAGGTAACAATTAAATATAAAGATTTTTCTAAAATTTCTACCAATAATAATCTCATCAATATCATGTTTCTTTTCTATCTGATCATCTTGGTTGTTTTGTCACAAATCCTGTTTACAATTCTTATTTAAATTTATTTTCCCTAAAATGTTCAAAACATTTCTACTCGTTAAAATTTTCCCAGAATTAATTACCTTAAAGTATTTAAATCTATTTTCATATCTTAAAAAATAAGTAAGAAGAAGACAGAAAAGAAATACAGAAAAAGAAAAGATGTGAGAGGAAAAAAAGAAAAAGAGAAGAAAAAAGAAGAAAAGAAAATAATATACTACTTAAAATACATATCCCTCTTGAACTAGTATACACTTATTTCCAAATAATAAATCCAATCACCTAATCTTTTAACTCTATTCAAAACATTTTCCCATGTTTAGTTATCCATTGGAATTTTCTTAAAATCAGTTACATTTAAATATCTAAACCATTTCCTTTATGTTAATCATCTCACACATTTTTATAGTTCTCATATGGGGGAAAAAAGAAAAAGATACTGTCTTACTTAGAGAGTTAAACCCTCTTAAACTAAAATCTTTCAATTTCTTCAGCCATATTCAAACGTGTTTAATTTTTAAATATTCACTCTGATACACCCCATCATCTAATTCCTCAATTCTCACTTTAGCCCTCTTCTTTTGCCAAGCATCTCTCCCAATAAATATATTCGATTGTATCAAAGAGTCTTTCCATAATCTTGTAAATGTTGTGGATATAGTAGGCAAATCAAACATCATGTCTTTGTAAAAAGATTTTGCCCCTTCATATCGTTGAAGATTTCTCTCATCATCCCTTGTCTCCCCATTTCTTGTGGTATTCCCAACAGCTCAGCAATCCATTTTGTCAAATCTTTTTCTTTATCCTCAAATTTACTTTGCGATCTTAGAGTTATCTTTTCAATGTTCAATGTTTCTTGTAAGTCCTTCTCCACTTGGGTCTCCACTAGCTTATAGTCAGTTGTCTGTTTTACATGATCTCTCTCTTTGTTTGTTTTCTGATCATTTGATTGTTGTGATGTTAAATTGAGAATTCATTCTTTTAAATTTTCAAATTCATTTTTAATTTCCTCATGGTTTGAAGTTAATATTATTTGCAGAACAAACAGGACATTTTCTCCTGGTAAGTATTTTTTATTGGTATGTTCTTTCTGCAGATCTCTGATGCTCCATAATGACCAAAAGTCCTTTCTCTGCCAATCACTTTAAAGTTGCAATTTAAAAAATATTTATGATCCAGGAAGGTCATTTTTTTCTAAGTTTTGTAGTTCTCACTTTGTAGATAGTCCACAATGTTTTCATTTCTTTTGTAACAGCTGCTCTTTGTTTAATAAACACCCTGAAGGTCACAACAACAGGCTTTTCTTTCTGGGCTGTATATTCAGGGCAGTATTTTCATCCACTACTAGATGTCAGCACCAGTCCATCTTTCAATTTTTTCCCCCTTAAACTTAATTCGCCACTTCCGTTTAGAGGAGGGTGGAACAAAGACACACACACCCCTCACTTTCGGAGGATTTTTACTTCTGGGATTTTTCTTTCCCCCCCTCAGTAAATCAGTCAGGTAGGAGAGAGAAAATTAATATTCTTACCCAGTTCAGTCACACTGTTTACAATCATGCTTAGTTTAGTACTTTTTGGCTTTGGCTGCATGTAGCTTGGGCTAGACTCACGAATGATGCTAGCCTTTCTTCTGTTGGTTTTTGGAGAGCTTTCCCCAGATGTCCAGATTGACCATCTCCCCAGGATTGGCAGGGTTTCCATCCTTCCTTGCCACCTAACCAGGGTGGATTTGGGCCCATTTAGAGTCCCCAAACAGAAAGAAATAAGCCATAGGGATCATCTCGATCCCTTGGCTGGTGCACTAGCTGCGCAGAACCGAAAGCCAGAAACTCGCTTTTCTAAGAGACAGAGAAAGGGAGAGAAATAATAGTAACAAAAATCAATCAAACAACCAAAAATCACCAATTTTATAAAACAAGTCAGTTAAGATTTAAAGTGTACATCTCATTATTATTATTTCATTCAAATGTTGTCTTTCTCTTTCTCATCACAGAGGTTTCTTTAATACTTTACAGATTTGTTTTGTGAATCCACTGGAAAGTTATTCCGGTTATGATCTTAGTATGTCTTAATATCTTTGTCTTTCTCCTTTTGTTTTTCAAAGCCTTAACCAGCTTCTTTTATGTATCCTCTAAAAAAGTTTGCATTCGTGTCGTTCTCTTGGCTTTTTTCTGTCTTATAATCCACACTTTTTCCTGCCGTTTATATTTCTAGCTTAAATGTCTGTTTTGTAATCCATACATTTTTAATCCAATATTTCTGATTCCACTATTTCTGCATAAAGCAAGAGTTATTTTATATCTATAATTCCTTCCTGTAATTAATATCTTATTCACATAGTTTTAACTATAAAATCTACCAGCCATTAGTGATATTGTAGCTAATAATTTCTTGTCCCACTCTTCAAAGACCTTTGTTTCTAATTTTGTAGTATTTTGTGTCAGTTTGTAAATAGTCCTAAAGGCAAGGTTTTTTTTTCTTTTTTACATGGACCTTAGTATCTAATTTAAATCATAATATTTCTTATGTCTTTATAACTTGCAGTAGTCAAAACAATTCTCGTTCTCACAAAAATGAATTTATTTTGTATCGTTAGTTCAAAAATCTTATAGTACAAATTTCAGTATTCCAAATTTGTCTGCATACTTAATTTGTTTATAACTTTCTAAATCTTGTTTAGCCTTTTGCCATTTATTTCAAATTCTTTATGTTCTTACTGTAAATTTATAATTATTTTTTTATTTTGTTCAGGAATAAAGATACATTTACCAGGTGACTTTTCAAAGTTGCCAATCCAAAGACCTCTAAAGCCTTAAGATATTTTAAAAGCTATTTCCAAAAGTGATTAGAAGCAAGGTTAGGAAATCTAATGTCCTATAAACAGGGCTTTTTTTCTAAAAAAAAAAAAAAAAAAAAAGGTGCCGGAACACTCATCTTGGTGGGTGCAGGAGGCGGGGGTGGGGGTGGAGGGCAGCGCTGCTGCGGTCACGGGCGTGAGGGATATTGGCAGCAGGCTGTCCCCCGGGGCCGGAGCCATTGCGGCTGGTGCAGTGGGAGCAGCGGGGCCCGCTCTATACGGTGGGGCTGTGCAGGGCGGGCGACAGAGGCGTGGTGGGCCAGGCAATGCAGGGCGGCCACTTAGGCACACAGGGTGAGGCGACGGTGGCACAGTCCAGCACAGGGTAGGCCACCAGCCTGGCTGACATGGTTGAGCACAAGGAAGGAGTGCACATGGACTCCGCAGAACCCACCTCCCACTCCTTGTCCTCTTTTACTTACCTAGTTGAGATGGTGTAGTTGGGCAGCAGGGAGGGTTGCAAACTTCCTGCCAACTCACCTTCGCTGCAGACAACTTGCCGGTGCAACGTTTGCCGGCCGGGTCTTTTGGCGCTCTCAGCAGCAATTCCTATTGGCTTTCGAGTAGCATAGCTTGTGGGAGGGAGGGAGTAGCATAGTGTTGGAGCTCGTGGTCATGGTAAGCCATGGAGGCAACATGACTTTTAGGGCAGTGGTGGTGATTTTATTACTTTTTTTTAAAGTCTGTGCTCTGTCCAAGGGTGCTTGTCAGGCTGCATGTACAGGCTTGGTCTACAATTTATTTTGGAGCATTCAACTATCTAGAGCAGGCATGTCAAACTCATTTTGTTTGAGGCAACTTCTTATAAAAGAATTGCCATTAATTTGTTTTAATAAAATAATTTAAATCAATTTTTCACTTGATTTCAAATTAAATAAATTATATTGGTTGACAATGAGATTTTTTTAGTACAATTGCCAAATGCAATAAACTGGTTTTAAGTATATGTTACTGGAAGGAAAAAGCAATCCCTGCTGCATTACTGATCCCAGAGAAGCATTTGCATGTATGTAGATATCCTTAGGGTGCTATAGTTATGGATGAGAAATATTGGTTGCAAAGTTGGCATTTCTGGATGTAATACAGATATTTTGGACTTAGTTTTGTTTCTTTGCATGTTTGATATTTTTAAAAAGGCATATGCTACTGACTATGCGTATACACATATGTTACATCTTTTGCTAGGATACATGACCACTGCTTGTCCAGAATGTAAAAAGTGAAAGATTGTGACTAAACAAAATTTTAATGTACAGATAATACCACCAGAAATTATTTTAGCCTTTTTAATAAATGTTGTTATTGATGTTAAGCTCACCATGGAAAACATCATATATCGTTATGTATATAGTAGGTTAATTATTTAAAGACTGAAGTGCAACATAACTAGATTCTAAATAATCTATTTTTCAAAACACACAACAGTCCAAACAGTAAAAGTAAAGTCCAAATTAAGAATGTTTCATTCTTAAGAATTGTTTAATTTAAAGTGGTTTAGTTGTAATAGATGGTTAGATTCAAAATAGTTTTCAATAGTACAAAATAGTACAAAAGATACTATTTTTTTCTAGCATCAGCTAAATTAGACATATTACATTGAGAAAAATGTTTCTCATTTCTTTCCTGTTACCTTTATGAAATCATCATTGCAGAGATGTTAACATAGGAAATAGATTATTTGGTTATCTAATTTTACCTTCCAAAAGACAGTAGCAGATGAAAAATCTGAGGTTCCTTCCTGTTGGCTTTTTTGAATTAGCTGCTTTAGATTCTAAAAGAATAGTTCCTAAAGAAGTAACCCTGTAAATAGTTTTAATGTCTTCCTCTAGAGCAGGGGTAGGCAACCTTGGCTCTTTTATGACTCGTGGACTTCAACTCCCAGAATTCCTGAGCCAGCATGGAAACCTCTCCCTTTCCCTTCAGCATGGCTTGCTCAGGATTTCTGGGAGTTGAAGTCCACGAGTCATAAAAAAGAGCCAAGATTGCCTAGCTCTGCAATAGGCTTAGGGGAGGGAGCTTCTTAGCTTCTTCTTCTTCTTCTTCTTCTTCTTCTTCTTCTTCTTCTTCTTCTTCTTCTTCTTCTTCTTCTTCTTCTTCTTCTTCTTCTTCTTCTTCTTCGCAAAAAAAAGGTGCTGGAACGCCGTTCTGAGTGTTCTATGAGAAAAAAAGCCCTGCCTATAAAAGGCATCACTTCAGTTGTGAGTTTGATTATTAATCCTTTTGTCTCTTGGCACTCAGACTGTTGAGATTGCTATCTTGTAGTTTACTTGCAAGGAACAGTCATTTGGGGTACATGTGAGTCCTCTCCTTGTTTGAAGAGGCTCCGAAGAAGGTCTAGAGAGGGTCTGAAGAACTGATCGCTGCTGCAATTGTCATCTCTGCTCTCCATAGAGATATGTTTAGCTCACCAGGTGCTCACTTTGGATGGCCTTTACTTCAAACAGCTTTCCAACTTGTTTATCTGCTTAGAATGCTAATATTTGGACATATGGGCCATAAAGAGCCCTTTCCCAGAAGTAGAGCTTATTTTCCATGGTATTTGTGCACAGGAATATATTCATTTATCTCAGAATTTGAGATCGCTTGCCCATATTCTTCTCTGTGAATTACATTTAGTTCACTTCCGATTTCAGGTGGAGTAGTTCTAAATCCAGCTTACTATGGGATGCCAGGTCATATAAATACTATGATCCATGAAATAGGACACGTCTTGGGACTCTATCATGTCTTTAAGGGTGTGGATGAAAAAGACTCCTGTGATGATCCATGCAGGGAGACTACACCATCCATGGAAACTGGAGATCTCTGTGCTGACACTGCACCTACACTCAAAAGCAAAGTCTGTCGGGATCCAGATCCTGTCAATGACACCTGCGGCCATACTTCTTTCTCTGGAACTCCCTTCAGCAATTATATGAGCTATACAGGTAAGGGAAGAAAGCACTATTCTTTCATCAGGTTCAGAGATGGGTATCAACTGGCAATGTACAATCCAGAGATGCTGAGAGCCATGAAACATGGCAGCTAGAATTTGAGTGACAAAATCCTAGCTGCCCTGATTTCACTAAGGAATATTGGGAATAGGTTTGATCTAATGGTTAAGGTGACACACGAGAAACTGGGAGACTGAGTTTTAGTCCCGCCTTATGAAAGCTGGTTAGGTAACTTTGGGCCAATCACTTTCTCTCAGACCAACTTACCTCATATGATTGTTGTGCAGAAAATAGGAGGTGGAAAGACTGTTAGGTATGTCCACCATCTTGACTTATTTTACAAATAATAAAGGCAGAATAAAAGTAAAATAAAATAAGTACGAGCTCTTATGTTTAAAAATTTGGGTATCTTCAGTTTTAGTTCTAATACATGGAACTGGTTGGAAAATTGAGTGGCAACTTCTAGCACCTCACACCCTCTTCTGCATTTACTGTGCAGAAAAACAGTGAAAAACAAGAGACTATATTTTATTGAATCCAATGTCAGTATTCTATATTTTAGTTGTTTTCTTTTTTTGTGCTTGGGCATTCAATTATATTTCATTAGAGATAATTTACCCTCTCTTCTGTTCCCTTCAGTTTGGGGGCATCTTGGCAAGGCTTTTCAGACTGGGGTCAATTGATAGTGTTTGAGTACTGTATTTCCTCTGTTCAGAACCTTGGAGATCACTCACTCATTATTTCTGAAAATGTATATATTATTTATGCTTTAAGTATTCTTCCTTCCTAGGCCTCACAGTTGCCTGTAGTGTTCAGTAGCAAGGAAGACACTATTGATTGCTTGCCAGAGGATATGTGATTAAATACTACAGATGGAGTGCCATCTTTTGGCAAATGGAAGGAATAACATTCAACAGGGAGAATTTTAGAGGCATCTATGTCAGGGAGAATGTAAATACTCTAAAAAAATGTGCAGGAGAATTTTTGGGATGATGAAAATATCTGAAAAAGCAAAGAAAGAGAAAGAGTTCAGAGGATGGATATTCAAATGGATGAAAGAGATAAAAACTGTTTCAAGGCCAAGAGGCAATGGATATAATCACAATAACAAAAACTTTGGTTTAGTTTTAGAAAAGGGTTTGAAACTGCATAGTACTGGGCAAGATTCTTAAAGGACATTATAGGATCTAATTTTACTCCAGGTTTTCAAAATAGGATGTCTGCTCTGGCCGTGAAAGGGATTTACTTAGATTTCTTGCCCTAACTCCTCATCTGAATCCAGTATTCATTTTCAAATTGTTTAGTAAGCTGCCTTTCTTACTCCCACAGATGACAATTGCACAGACAGTTTTACTCCAAACCAAGTGGCACGAATGCATTGCTACCTGGATCTGGTATACCAGCAGTGGACTCAGAGCACAAAACCTGCTCCTGTCCCTTTGCCGCCGATGGTGGTTGGTCAGAGCCAGGATACGCTCACCATACACTGGCTACCTCCCATTAGTGGAATGCTTTATGAAAGGTAAGTGAGTAGTAATAGGTGAAGGGAAGGTAGGTATTTTAGAAAACCACACACAACACATATATACAAATACACACACACACACAGAGAGAGAGAGAGAGAGAGAGAGAGAGAGAGAGAGAGAGAGAGAGAGAGAGAGAGAGAGAGAGAGGAGTCTGGCAACACTTTCTTCTCGTTATCCTTGGTTTACACACAGTAGCACTTTCTATTCCTTTTTTAGCTGCAGCGGTTACAGTCCACAGGCCCAACCTGTCTTCACTCTGTCTTCACTCTGCTTTCTACTTGAAGGAGAAAAATACTCTTTAAGACATTGGTTCTCTTGCTATTGCTATTGAGGATGCTTCAGAAAAACATCCCTCTTAGAAAATAATTTCTAGGTATCAGTTCAGTTATAAATTTCAGTACTTATGTCTCTCCTATCTTGTTTAAAGTTAAACTGCCAATCATCTCTTTTTACACAATTTATAACTTTAAGGATGCCTACTGTTATCCTAGGGGGTTTGGATTGCAATTAAACTTGATGTGAGGTGGGTCGAATTCCAAAACAACTGGAGGGTCCAATTTTGGTTTTCTTTCTCTCAATAGATTCAAGAACTTTAACTGATAGTCCTAATTGTTAGGTCAAATGTAATAATCTATTAATCTAGAAGGGTGAGCTAAAGGTGGTCCCCGTACTTCAAGATTTTGAGAAATCCTGTCGGCACATCATTAGGATTAACAACTGCATTTTATTATGTATGAGAGCAAGCGAATAGTCCCTTGTGCACTGTCCCAGAACATCTGACTTAAGATGAAGCTGAAAATCTAAAATAGTGGTACTTACATGGTCTATGGAAATCCAGATGTTGCTACTGTCACTACTGAGCCCCTTTGAGCCAGTTTCTAATCCTTCTAGTAATATATTCCAAAAGCCTCCTTATGTTTTACTATTATTGAGCTTTATGCTTTATTATTATTTGCATCACAGCATTTCTCTTCTGGTGCTGGGATGACAATAGTAGAATTGTTCACTTTCTTTTTTTAATAAATAAAGTTTATCTTTGGATGTAATAGTAAATTGGAAATATACTCAGATTGAAAAAGTTCCCCTTAAAATTAAGAGAGAGGCAATGTTTAGTATTAGAGCTGGTATTAGTGCTGTGCCATTGTTTTTCAGAATATATACAGCAATGTCTGCTGGAAAAAAAAAATACCTTAAAACCATTTTTTCCCAGCCTCGGTGTTTTTTATGTATGTTTAATTCCTAGAATGCTTAGCTAACTTGACCTAAGGCCATGAGAATTGCACTTCAAAATATTTGGAGGGGACCAGGTTAAGAATCTTGGAGCAAGCAAGATTCTTGACCTAGCAATACCCCAGCAGACTGATTTTGTCAACATTGTTTTGACCGTGATTTGCAGTGTTCCTTCTGTTGTCCCCTTTCACCACTGTGCGCACGTAGTTCTTTCAATGGGAAGTTGTTTACATGAACATGTGTACCTTGGGAAAGCTGCATTGGCCTTCTACTGAGGAATTTAAGGAGGCAAAGAAGGTGATGAAGATGATTTGGCAATTTCTCTCAGCTGTTTGCCAGTTGGCAAAATGTTTTCTGGGCTTTATATATGAAGGGAGTTAGAGGAACAGACACTTATTTATACAGCTGTTATTCCAAACATGAACGGATTTTGATCTTTCTGCAATAATAGACAGGAGACTTAGAGCTATGCTGGAGATGTATATGTAACTGCAGGTGTGTGTGTGTGTGTGTGTGTGTGTGTGTGTGTGTGTATGTGTATATGTGTATATATGTACCGTATATACTTGAGTATAAGCCGACTCGAGTATAAGCCGAGACCCCCAATTTCACCCCCAAAAACTGGAAAAAGTTGTTGACTCGAGTATAAGCCGATCTGCCGTTCTGCAAGCCTCTGCCGCCAGCAGAGGCTCGATCCGCCATTTTGCAAGCCTGAATACACAGGAATACCCTGTGTGGCTGCGGCTCTCGGGGAAGCCCTGGCTGTCAGCTTCCTCGCTCCACGCTGCCATTCGGGGCCCGCGCGTTCCCTGGGCAAATCGCGGCGCCCAGCAGGCAAGGAAACACGCCTGCTCCAGTTGCCCCCCCCTTCCCTCAGGAGACGCGAAGCAAGTGACCGCCCGGAGCTTACCGAGGACTTGCTTCGGTGCTTCCAGGATCGCGCGCACCTCTCCCAAGCCGCCGCCGTCCGGAGACCTGCCGAAGTTTGGGGAGGTTTAGGGAGGTGCGCGCGCACCTCCCCAAACCTCCCCAAACGTCGCCGGGTCTCCGTTCCTCTGCGCCCTGCCTGCCTGCTTCTTTCCACAGCGGAAAGAAGCAGGCAGGCAGCGTGCGGAGGAACGGACACCTGCCGACGTTTGGGGAGGTTTGGGCGCCTCCCCAAACCTCCCCAAACATCGCCGGGTCTCCGTTCCTCTGCGCCCTGCCTGCCTGCTTCTTTCCACAGCGGAAAGAAGCAGGCAGGCAGGGCGCGGAGGAACGGACACCTGCCGACGTTTGGGGAGGTTTGGGCGCCTCCCCAAACCTCCCCAAACGTCGCCGGGTCTCCGTTCCTCCGCGCCCTGCCTGCCTGCTTCTTTCCACAGCGGAAAGAAGCAGGCAGGCAGGGCGCGGAGGAACGGACACCTGCCGACGTTTGGGGAGGTTTGGGCGCCTCCCCAAACCTCCCCAAACGTCGCCGGGTCTCCGTTCCTCCGCGCCCTGCCTGCCTTCTTCTTTCCACAGCCGAAAGAAGCAGGCAGGCATGGCGCGGAGGAACGGACACCTGCCGACGTTTGGGGAGGTTTGGGCGCCTCCCCAAACCTCCCCAAACGTCGCCGGGTCTCCGTTCCTCTGCGCCCTGCCTGCCTGCTTCTTTCCACAGCGGAAAGAAGCAGGCAGGCAGGGCGCAGAGGAACGGAGACCCGGCGACGTTTGGGAAGGCGCCCAAACCTCCCCAAACGTCGGCAGGTCTGCGCGGAGGAACGGAGACCTGGGGAGGTTTGGGGAGGTGCCCAAACCTCCCCAAACGTCGGCAGGAGGAACGGAGACCTGCCGACGTTTGGGGAGGTTTGGGGAGGCGCCCGAACCTCCCCAAACGTCGGCAGGAGGAACGGAGACCTGCCGACGTTTGGGGAGGTTTGGGGAGGCGCCCAAACCTCCCCAAACGTCGGCAGGTCTGCGCGGAGGAACGGAGACCTGGGGAGGTTTGGGGAGGCGCCCAAACCTCCCCAAATGTCGGCAGGAGGAACGGAGACCTGCCGATGTTTGGGGAGGTTTGGGGAGGCGCCCAAACCTCCCCAAACGTCGGCAGGTCTGCGCGGAGGAACGGAGACCTGGGGAGGTTTGGGGAGGCGCCCAAACCTCCCCAAACATTGGCAGGAGGAACGGAGACCTTCCGACGTTTGGGGAGGTTTGGGGAGGTGCGCGCACACCTCCCCAAACCTCCCCAAACTTCGGCAGGTCTCGGACGGCGGTGGCTTGGGAGAGGTCCGCGCGATCCCGGAAGCACCAAAGCCTCGGCCGCGCATAAGTCCTCGGTAAGTTTTTTTGTTGACTGGAGTATAAGCCGAAGTGGAATTTTTCAGCCCAAAAAGTGGGCTGAAAAATTCGGCTTATACTCAAGTATATACGGTATATGTATATATATATATATATATATATATATATGTTTTCTGAGGTTTTCGCGGGTGTTTGTATGTAGATCTTTGGTCATTCGGGTTTTTTCCCAGTACACACTCTCACTAACGTACTAACAGCCAACGGATTCCAAAGAAACATGATTACCAACTTAATCCGAAGAGAGACACCCACAAAAATCCAAGACAGAGAACAAGAAAATGGCAAAGCCCTCCTCCCATACTTAAAAGGGATCACAGACAGAATCAGCAAGATCCTCCAGAAACACAACATCAAAACAGCATTCTGCACAGACAGAAAAGTATCCACCATCCTAAGACACCCCAAAGACATAATTGGGTTAGAAAACCAAGGAGTATATGAAATCCCATGCGCCACCTGCCCCACCACATACATCGGACAGACCAACAGTGCACGCATTGAAGAGCACAGGAACTCATTCAGAAAGGGAGAACAAACTTCATCCCTGTTCCAACGCTTTAAAGCCACTGGACACGAAATTGATTTAAAAAAAAACCAGAACTATCACCAAAATTGAACATTTTAACAGCAGAATAATCAGAGAAGCCATCGAGATAGAAAAACGCCCCCACAGCATGAACAAACGAGATGATACCTCTTGCCTACCAGCCATTTGGAAACCCGCCTTGATTGACAGACGAGTGCCAACCACCAAGAATGATACCAGACCCAAACTCATGATAACATCACATGACATCACCACCACACAACCATTCAAAAAGCAAATCCGAACCCACAACGAGAACGACAAACAACCACAAAACAGAAACCTAACTACAGCTGCAACATTAGCCACTTTAAACCCCTCCAAAACACACAATAAGCAAACTGACACCCACTATTAAAACATGGCACCATCACAAACATGGAGCCGAACAAAAGCAGCACAACTTACCAGTTCAGGTTTAAGGCTGGCAGCTGAGACCAGCCCATCCACTCAAAACACATCCCCACCCAATCAGAACACAGCCCCCATTCAAAACACACTCCCACCCAATCAGAACACACTTAATCCCCCACCCAATCAGAGTACACCTCCACCCACAGAACACACCCCCTCTGGCAGTTTAAAAAAGAGGAACAAACAGCCACTACCACATGCTTCTCCCAGAAGAAGGAAGCAGAAGCCACCAGCCTGATGATGATGGATGGGATTCCGTCGAAACGTTGCGCCTACACCTTCATTTCTACGCGGGAAAAACCCAGAATGACCAAAGGTGTGTGTGTGTATGTACATACACACACACACACACACACACACACACACACACACACACACACACAGAGTATATGTTAAGTATTTTAGAATACCTTGCAAGGCCCAAATACGGGTCAAATCTAAAATACTTAACAAATACTTAACACATATCTCCCTTGCCTCTCAGCTAACAAAGCGAGAAAGAGCCTGTGGCCTAGACGTTAAACAACTGCCTAATGTGCAATCGGCCCAGGTTCGAATCTCAGAAGGGTATGGCTGACTGATGAGAACAAATAAGTTTGAAATGGCCATATCAGTCTCCCGTTAATTCTTTGTTAGCAATCCAAAAAAAATTACACACACACACACACACACACACACACACACACACACACACACACATCAGGAACATGAATGATTGGAGATCATCAGCAGGCTTTGGGATGTGTGCTATATAAAGAACATTTACCCCCAATAGTTGAAAGCTTCATGCAAACAAGGTGTATCCTTGCTGTTAATGTGAGTGAAGCAGCTTTTCATAGAATCATAGAGCCACAAGATCGTAGGGATGGTGGTGATCCTAGAGATCATCTAATCAAGGGGTCTTCAAACTCGGCCCTCAGCCAGGCAAACTCAGCCTGCCTGTCTGAGGAATTCTGGGAGCTGAAGTCCACGAGTCATAAAAGGGCCGAGTTTGAAGACCCCTGATTTAATCCATTCTTTGCCCAGTCTTAGATCTGGCAGTACATCTGTGTCAAATAACAATCTAGACCATGTTTGAAGACTTCTAGTGAAGGAAAATTCCCCACTTCATATGGCAGCCTATACTACTGGGTGACAGCTTATACAAACATGAAATTCCTCCTACTGTGTAACCTGATTGAATATCCTCATATATTTAACCTAGTGGTTCTGGTCCTATCCCTAGGGACAGTAAGTCTATTTATCCTTTAATATATTGTGAAATCTAGACACATAAACCATCTATTGCTCCATCTTCTCAGTTCTTCTCACTGTATTTCAGTACAGTGATAGTTATATATTTAAATAGCAGCACTTTTTTAATTAATGAGGAGGATGGATAAATAGTAGCTTTTCTAGCCATCAACTTCTTGGTTGGCTGCCTAGCTTTTGTTTCTAGCAGCCATCACAGTTCTCTTGTTAGCTTTTTTTTCCTTGGAAAATGGTAATGTTATTTGGATTATGTCCAAGGAAAATGTAAATCAGAAACTACGTGTGGACAGAAAGGCAACATTTCTGAACTCCCCTGGCATATTCTTCAGCTCAAGGAGTGGCAGGCATTTTACTTGCTGGTTTTACTGAACCAGGGAGTATTTTTTCAGCATTTTGAAAGCTTGGGAGTGCATGTGTTTGTTTGCATGTGAAAGAGGAAGGTCTCTGGCTGCCTTGATTTCCCTTCTTATTGAACTGAGATACATGCAGCAGGTGGCAGCAGAACAAGAGAAACAAGATCCCTTCTGTATAAAAAAGGGGGGGGGGATTGGTTTGGGAATACAATCTTCCTAAGATGTCACACTTTCTATCTCTTTAAGGGTAAGCCAAAAATACATAGAGCACAGAAGAAGAGTAAGTGCCAAGTAATTTAAAGGCACAAAGTAAGGACAAGAAAAAGAAAAATAGTGAATGCTAGTTTAAGCCAATACTGTTGCTATTAACACCTTTCCATGTGTTCTCTTTGTAAATTGACATTGCTTCCACCAGTTCCACATACCACTTAAAACACCACATTTCCTTATTTTAATTCCTGCTTATTACTGAACTATTCAGTAAGCACTCCATTTATTTGCACTCATGCTTTTTTCATGTATCTCTTTTATCACATTCAACAGTTTTCACTTTCACATTCACACAAAATGTTCCATAACTGTTGCCAGTTCCTTTTATTCTATAATTCCTTTAAATCCCCAGAATTACTATAAACTTTTATTTTCAGACTCACACTACACCTCTCAAATATTGTTTATTATTGCTTTATTTTTTCAATTATATCTCTTCCAAACATCTGTCTTGCCATATTTAATAAGCTAGTCTCGTGAAGTCTTTGTATGCACTATTTCTGTATGGAAGCTTTTATGAAATAATCACAATTCTCCTTCATTCCTGAGTCTCCAAATGTCCCAATCACTTTTTTCTGTACTCTCTCATCTCATTTTTATCTATAATGCTATAAATTAGAATGATTTTTTTCTCTGAATCTTACTCATTCAGAAGGTTGTACAGTTGTTTTCAGAATTTTGCTCGTTCTTAGCATGCATCTGTGAACAAACAAATGGCTTCTACTTTTTGATGCGCCCTGATAACAATCCCAATAATACCTATTTATATTTTCTAATATATATTTCATCTTTTTCATTCATAATTAACCTAGATATTCATTACTCTGCATGCATTGTTTAGTTCCACTTTACATGATTAGTTCAAATTCAGTCAGATTTATATTTACATTGCATCTCTTTTCTCTTAAGTTGACAGATCCACAATATATTCTTTCTTTCATTTCTCTCTCCCCCCCACATTCTTTGTTTGTTTGCTCATCTCACACAAATAATTCTGGATAGCATACATACAAGGATTGAAACCCAGAACATAGTTCATGCTCTTTATTCCTCTTATATGTTAAGGTGCAGTCTTCAAGACACCATGGTCAACACCAGATGAGCCAATTCATGTCTCTGCAATTAATTATAGCTTTTGTCATTTGAATCTTGCAAATAATGCTTTTAGTAAGACATAGAAGGGGTAGATTACCTTGCCAGTCTTAGTCATGCTGTGCCACGTTCAGTATTCCCCGTGAATGATGATAAGTCAGCTTGGCATATTTGCCTAATATGACTGAAGTGCCACCAAAGCCAGTTGTACCTCATACTAATTTATGAAAAATTAAAGTTTCTGATCTAAGACTACCTTAAAGTTGTCTGCATCCCATGAACTAAAAAATAAGGCACAATATTGGCACATGTGTAGGATGCTCAGACTTTGTCTATATCTTGTATTAAGAGAACTCATGGAAGTATAAGAAAGAAGTTATACCTTGAGATGGTGGCATAAAAATTTAATAATAATTTAAAAGAGGTTGGGGAGAATTCTGAAAAAAATGTCTGAATGAAAAAGGAATTAACACATTCATTTCTCTTCCTTCTCTCCCTTTCTTTCTCTGTTGTTAGAGAATCAGGGAATCTTTGCGGAAATTGTGCTGAAGATGGAACTTTCAGCCAGTATGTACATGAAGCCTCTTCTCCTCTGATCTGTGACTCTTCTGGCTATTGGACTCCAAAGGAGGCAGTAGGTAAACGTCTCAGATCTTTTTTTCTATGACAAAGGGATTATCAGATATGACTGGGTAACCCATCAGCTGTTGCTGTGTATTCTGCCAGAATGCAGGCCAATAAATAAACTTGAAGAGCTTCAGTGGAGCTGTGCAAAGTCTTTTGAGTGTCTCCAGCTGTTTGGTGGCTTTGAGAAGTGAATTCAGAGGAGGCAATCTAGAGAAGTTCTCTTTTCCTCTTTCTCTTCAAAAACAAAATGAAATAACAATGCAGATCAGTATAATACCATGTAAATTAATTATGTGGTATAGCTTTAAAAGAAACAGTGCAAGCTTTCGACTGCCTTAAGGTTCTGAGTAAAATTTTTCTTTCTGGCCCTAGTCTATAGATTGCTTAAACTGTTGTAAAGGTGAGTTGAAATGTATGTGCTGGAGAAAAGGGGAAAGAGAAAAATTATTTGGAAATTATTGGGAGTACACCTATCATATGTGAAGGTATATAGTTACTTCAGGAGCCTAAAGATGGAGAGAAAAGGTAAGGTTATAAAAAATAAGAAGAGAATCCCATACAACCTTTCCAGGATGATAATAAATAAGTTATTCATGCTAGTATATTGACTATACAGGCAGTCTTTGATTGAGCCCACAACTGAGCCCAAAATTTCAATTTCTAAGTGACGTTAAGTGAATTGCACCTCATTTTACAACCTTTTTTTGCCACGGTTGTTAAGCAAATCACTGCAGTTGTTAAGTAAATCATGCCATCTTTAAGTGAATCTGGCTGCCCCCATTGACTTTGCTTGTTGGAAGTCGGCTGGGAAGATTACAAATGGTGATCACAGGAGCCTGGGACACCGCAACTGTCATAATTTTGATTTTGATTATGTGACCATGGCAATGTTACAAAGATAGTAACTGAAAGTGTGAAAAATAGCCATAAGTCACTGTTTTCAGTGCTGTTGTAACTTCAAATTGTCACTAAATGAACAGTTGTAAGTCAAAGACTACCTGTATTCTCTTGAAATGCAAAACTAAAAATTTGAAACCATGGTTTATTGAATGGATTCCTTGCACATAAAGTTAACTCTAAATGATAGGGCTATGATCAAAAGCAAATAAAACCCTTTATGTGAATGCAGCCATTATTTCATCAGTGTTAGCAAGCTGCTGAAAGCAAGAGCACATTATTGTGCCCACAATGCAGAATGGAAATTACTTGGACAAGATCAGAAATTAAGATGCTCTTGTGACCTGTTCTTTAAATCCATTTGCCAGAACTGTGGGAAAGGGTTGCAGCAGTAATCAACATGGTCTAGTACAGTATCCTTATGTGCCCACCAATTTTTCTGTCCCAATGCTCCCTGCAGTTCTATTTTCTTGTGTTTCCAGTAAGGTTTTAGTGATGCTGGTGGGGAAATATACTGTACGCCACATAATATTCTGCCCTGTTTTACTGTGCTAGGAAGAGAGCCAGAGAAAAGCATATTTACAATGATTTCACTTGCAAAGAAGAAGGTAAACTAGAGATCTGTAACTTCTTTGAACTCCTTCTCTCCCCCTTCCTTTGCATTCTGACAAAAGAAGCAAAGATCTGGCTGTCTTCTGGTGTATGTATGTATGTATGCATGTATGTATGTATGTATGTATGTATGTATGTATGTACTGTATGGATGGATAGATAGATAGATAGATAGATAGATAGATAGATAGATAGATAGATAGATAGATAGAGATAGAGAGAGCTAGTTTAGTTGAGTGGTCAAGGCATCAGGCTAGAAACTGGGATACTCTGAGTTCTAGTTCCGCTTTGTGCATGAAGACATTTGGGCCAGTCCCTCACTCTTAATCCCAGGAAAGAGGCAGTGGCAAACCGCTTCTGAAAGACCTTGTCAAGAAAACTGCAGGGATTGTCCAAACAGTGTCAGAATTGGACACAATTGGAAGAAGGAAAAAAGTACACACACACACACACACACACACACAGAGAGAGAGAGAGAGAGAGAGAGAGAGAGAGAGAGAGAGAGAGAGAGAGAGAGAGAGAGATAAAACCCAGATACCTACTGTAATTCAGTGTTTGCTGTTTTTGTCAGTTATCTGAAAAGGTATAGTCCAGGGAAAGTGGTATTGTACAACTTCACTGACTAATTTCCCCCCCTCTCTGCCTCAGGCATTCTTTGACACTGTATATAAGAGACAATTATAGGAGGCAATTTCTAATTGGCAGGCATCTTGTGTGCCCTAAGTTCAGGGATACCAGGTAACCCCTAGATTGTGCCCATGAAACTCAGTAGCAAAATGTCAGTTGTTAGCAGTGCAAAAAGCAATCACTATATAAAGATTCCACAAGTTTAATTTATCCATTTTGTATGTAAGTTGAAATTTTGCAAAAGGGAAAAAGTAATATAAAATTAGTTTATTATTATATTGTTGTTGTTGAGTGTGACTTCCATAGACATAAAAAATCATTTCTAATATGCAGCATTTGTCCTGAACTAAATCTAAGTCTAAAGTCTGAAAGACTCATATCTTTTCATATGGGGAAGAATTTTTATAAATTAACACGGAGCCATTTGTTATATTTTTCCTTTGAAAGGCAGGGGAAATACCTGTTCAGAAGAAGAAGAAAAAATATTCTTTTTTTCCCCCTGGGGGCTGTTAGCAATTAGAGCCATGGTGGCACATTGGTTAGAATGCAGAACTGCAGTCTAATTCTGCCAACTGCCAGGAGTTTGATTCTGACCAGCTCAAGGTTGACTCAGCCTTCTATCCTTATGAGGTCTGTAAAATGAGGACCCAGATTGTTTGGGACAATATGCTGACTCTGTAAACAGCTTAGAGAGGGTTGTAAAGCACTATGAAGTGGTATACTGCAGGGCTTTTCAGCCTTTTCACCCACTGTACCACTTTTAGGATATTATTATTATTATTATTATTATTATTATTATTATTATTATTATTATTATTATTATTATTATTATTATTATTATTATTAGGATTTATATACCGCCCCTCTCCCGAAGGACTCGGGGCGGTGTACAGGGCAATTAAAACACTATATACAACACATAATATACAAAAATTAAAATAAATTAAACCAAGTAGCCCTAAACAATAAAACACATTCTAAAATTAAATTTTAAAATTTAAAATCTAAAACCCCAGTCCCTCAGTCCAGGCTGGCAAGTTCAAATAGCCAAGTCTTCAGGTCGCGGCGAAAAGAGCGAAGGTGGGGAGCCATCCGAGGCTCAACAGGGAGCTGATATGGCAACATCCGAGTACCACCAGTCGCCTAGCAAGGTGTCAAAAACTTGATGACCAAAAAAAAAAAAAGGAAAAAAGTGATGAACTACAGGTAGTCCTCGACTTACAATAGTTCTCTTAGTGACTGTTCAAAGTTACAGTGGCACTGAAAAAAGTGCCCCCCAAGCCACTGCCTGGCGGTAGGGTGGGGGGTGTTTGGTTTTTATTCCCCCTCATCTGCTGGGTGGTTGCAGCAGGTTTTGGTCACTTCACATGACCCTGGGACATTGTGACCGTCATAAATATGAATCAGTTGCCAAGCATCTGAATGTAAATCACAAGACCCTGGAGATGCTGCAACATTCCAGCTGATTGGTGCTTCTGGGCTCAGTAGAAGTGCCAGGATCAGCGCCAAGCTCCAGCTGGAGCCTGGCGCTGATCCTGGCGCTTCCACTGAGCCCTGACAGCCTTGAAGAAGCGTCGATCAGCTGGAAAGCGGCACTGATCCTGGCACTTCTGCTGAGCCCTAACATCCCTGCAGCTCCAGCCATCTCTCGGTCAGGCTTGTGCGGTGCTGCCACTCGTTCAGCTCATTCCCCTCCCCCGCTACCACTTTTGTAGGATGGTCGCGTACCACCTGCTAGGTGCCAATCTACCACAGGTGGTACCCGTACCACTGGTTGAAAAGCCCTGGTATACTGTATAAGTGTTATTTCTATTGCTATTATTCAGATTTCTATTCTACCCTTTTTTCAGCAATGCTAGTTTTTCCGAAATAATATATTATATGAGAAATTAGGATGCCATGCTCCAATCAAATTTATTTATATTTTGATATCAGAAATAAAATTTGAAGTGGATTAAAAAATTGGCTCATTAAGAGATGGTAAACCTTATTTCCAAATCTCCATATCTCCTTTCTCATGTCCCTATGACCCTGCTTTTGAAATTCCACTTCACTTTGCTTATTCAGAAAACTCTTCCATTATTTTTGTCTTTCTAGGTCCTCCAGATGTAACTCAGCCTTGTGAAACCAGCTTGCAGGCCTGGAGCCCTGAATTTAATCTGTTTAATGTGAGCATGACCACTCCTTGCCTTAAGCCTTTTGGTTGCATTTTGGAACTCTACTTCCTATATCCTGTATATTCTGACTCTTTGCTGATATGGACTACAAATTTCTCCATAAATTCCAAAGCACTGTCAGATATTGAGATTCTGACAGAGCAGGGGGATTCTGTACACCTTGGACCTATGGATACATTCTGTGACATTCCCCTCACGGTGAAACTGAATCTCACCAAGAAGGTGACTGGCTTAAAGATTTATACCTTTGATGAGATGATGGAGATAGATGCTGCACAACTGATCTCCACACCACACAGTCTCCTTTGTTCAAACTGCAGACGTGTAAAGTACAGGATTCTGCGGGACCCCCCATTCCAAGATGGATCCCCAGCAATGGTGATGCAGCCAGGAAGAACATTTATTGACAAGTGAGTGAAAAAAAAAATAGTGTTCAGGAATCTGTAGGCTTCTGAAAAGGCATTTCTATTTTCTTTCTTTCTTTTCATTTTTTTTAAAAATAAGACTCCAACTCTTTCCCCTTCAGAAAAAAAAGGTAAGTCAGATTGTATCATGTAGAAAATATATCATAATTCCAGTGTTCTGTCCAATGAAAACAGAAGCAATGAGATGATTGATTCGTACTTGAAATTTGAACTTTAAGATCCATTTAAATTAATGTCAGAGTGTTGCAAATATTTTCATATAGGTTTTTGAATTGGAGAAGTTGTGCTACCCTGCTTGATAACAGAACAGAATAATTGAGTTGGAAGGGACCTTGGGGTCTTCTAATTTAATCCTATGCTCAAGCAGGAGATTCTGCCATTTCAGACAAATGGCTGTCCAATTTCTTCTTAAAACCTCCAGTGATGGAGCACGCACAACTTCTGAAGGCAAGCCATTCCACTGATTACTTTTGCTCTGACTTCAAGAAATTTCTCCTTAGTTCTAGGTTGGATCTCTCCTTGATTAGTTTCCATCCATTGCATCCATTAATTTTCATCTTTTCTTGCCTTCAGGTGCTTTGGAGAATAGATTGACCCTCTCTTCTTTGTTATTCACCCCTATCCATTAGCCTGCTTTTTTATTTTTATTTATTTTAATCCCATTTATATCCCGCCCTTCTCCGAAGACTCAGGGCGGCTTACAATTTAAGCACAAACCAATGTGCTTAGCAATAGCCTTCATTCTATGTATATGCCTGCTTATTAGGGCTTCCCCCCCCCCAGCGGCATTATTACAAAGTCAGCTTATTGCCCCCAACAATCTGGGTCCTCATTTTACCTACCTCGGAAGGATGGAAGGCTGAGTCAACCTTGAGCCTGGTGGGACTAGAACCTGCACTAGTTGCAGGCAGCTGGTGTTACTTAAGGAGGCATTAGCCCACTGCTCCACCACTGTTGGGTTGGCTGCTCCTGTCTCTAATTTCTTCAGTCCTTCATTGTTAGCAGAAATGATGTAAAAGCTGTAACAATGTTATCTTTACATTTCTTAAGTTTTACATTTTAACTGGATGATTACAAACTGTTGCAAAGGAAGAATGTTGTTCATGGATAAGTGATTCCCTTTAGCTACTTAGAGACAAAGCTTGGAGGAATTTCATGCTGGGTAAAAGTTACAGAATTTAATGTAAGACAAATAAATATGTACTTTGGAAGCTTTCCATGAAAACACAGTAATTGCAGATTTTAAGTGGCCACATTTTATTGATGTAATGCTAATTGCTTTGGCTGCCTCTGTGATTCTAGATCTCAGGTAAGAATTTTCTGCCTCAATTGTTGGGGTGGCATATGAGGAACCACTTGTATATTAGTGGACAAGCTGGATATACTGGACAGATCTGGTCATGCTTTGTTTTGACAACTTAATAGACAAAACCCAAGGCCTTTCTGAATGTGGCTTCTCTGACATGAATTCCTTGGTTTTTGTAAGGATTCACAGAATACACCCTTTGTTTTGGTTTGTGTGGTAGGTTTGATCAGCATATTGACAATGAATGTTAAGGTGTTTTGCACATTATTGGTTATTGCTGATAACCATTCTGGAATTTATTGGATGAAGAACTCTATACCAATGTCTTAAATAAATTGTTTAAATAATCCCTCATTATGTTTCAGAATCACTGAGCTGTTGGAAAAGTATTGTAGAATTTTTAAAATCATAACAATAAAAGTATATTCTTTTTTTTAATAATGGCACAAACTTGGTCTGTGTCCAGCTGTGTAATAGCTGTACTTTTATTCAATTCTTCATTTGGCTGCTTGGCTGCAGTTATCCCAGAAAACAAAGTTGAATTGCATATTTCATTATTTTCTTGACTACTGACTACTTGTCATCCATTGAAAATGAGTGCAGAGCAGTAGTTAGCTTGCGCATTTGCCAGTAGCATCACAAATTCTACCACTATTGGGGACTTATAGAGATGAACTATCCCAACTCCCACTTGCTCTTGCACTGCATTCACTTATAAAAATAAGACCTGATAAATAATTTTTGGAACAGATGTTATCAGGATGAACAGCATCAGTTTAGATTTAGCTTGACCCCTTTTCCCCCCCTCCCTTGAATCTTAAAACTTTGAAAACGAAAGGATGATTCTTAACCTGGAATCTTATAATTCAATTAATCTTGTGGTACTTTAGGTAACAAATGGGAAAAGAAAATAGCATTTCCATCCTAAATAATCTTCAGATTCTGAAGATTCTTAGTAGCTGTTGGAAACCATGTTGTAGGACAGATTGGGAGTGCTGCCACAGAATAGGACAACTTGCTGTGTCCAACTCACCTCGGGACAACTTGCCGTGGCCAACTTTCCATAAGACAACTGATTGCAGGGCAATTCAGTGTGGGATAATTCAAGAGAGGGGCAAGTAGAATTGGCGTCACTTTAGCCTCTAGGACGGTTCAACCTTAAGCAAGACAAGGCCTGCTCCAATTCAGTTGTCCCTCTCTTGAGTTCTCGGATTGAATTGTCCCATGGTGAGTTGGCTGGGGTGAGTTGGCCAGGTGAGTCGGCCATGGTGAGTTGTCCTAGACCTTGTTGCTTTGCCACATGGAGCAATGATAACAAGAACTGGGATACAAATAAACAGCAGCAGATAAGGTGGTAGGTTGACCATGGGATAGGAATAATGGTAGAACAAGAGACAGCAACCTGCTGCTTTACTACCATAGTCAATTCTCTTGCTATCGCAGTATTGATAATGTGAACAAAAAGTCTGCATTAAAATACTTATTAAAATAAATGCGGTATAGTTTAATCTCAAAACCGATCAGAACATTTTGAAAGTGCAAAAGATAATTGTTTCAATTGTTCATTTATTTGAAATGTATGGATCAAATTAGTTTATGTTAAAATTCATAAAAAGAAAAATCATTCAGGGATCCTCCCATATAAATGATTTTTTTTTTAAAATGATCCTGGTTGCCAGGTCATAGAACAGATCAAAATCAAGTAATTTGGAAGGTACCTCTGCTAGAAGAGAGCCAACAAAACCAAATTTGTGACCTACATGTTCTTGTAGCTAATGTGATTTCTGGAATTATTCTTTCCAAAGATTGAGATGAGGCAAGTTCATGATTTCTGATACCAGGAAACAGTTCATGCCTTATCTTTTTGGCTAAGTCCGGTTTAGATTTCTTTTTCTTTTTCTTTTTAGAATTTTTTTAATTAAATGTACATTTAAAAATAAAAGTGGACATGATTCAACTTCCCTGGCTACAACCCTGCTATTAGTATTACCTTATGTGACAGAAAGAAAAACAGAAACTTAAAATACATTTTATGACGGGACAGAGTATAACAAAATGTACATACAACATCTGTAAATTTTCTGGTAAACCATCTTTCAGTCGTCAACGATATATTTACATATCTTTCAGTTGTGTCCTGATATAGGTGCTAATAAGAAGTCTTTACATTATCAACTAATCAATCGATAGTCAGCTCAGTGATCCTCCTTATCTCTAACCAATCGTACAAATTTTTCCAAATTTCATAATACTCTGTTTCAGTTTTATTTTTAATCTCTAAAGTTAACCTGTCCATTTTGGCGCAGGATAAAATTTTGTTTATTATTTCTTCTTCAGTGGGGGTTTCCTTTCTTTACCATTTTTGGGCATAGGCCAATCTTGCTGCGGTTAAAATATGCAATAGTAAGTAAAAAGATGCTTTGCTGAGTTTATCATTAATAATCCCTAATAAGAAGATTTCTGGTTTTAAATCAGTTTTTTGTAATAATATTTCTTCCAACCAATTTTTTATCTGGTGCCAAAAATTTTGCGCTTTTGAACATTCCCACCACATGTGATAGTAAGTTCCTGGAAGCTTTCTGCATTTCCAGCATGTCGGTGAGATTTTTTAATGTATTTTTGCTAGCCTTGTAGGGGCCGATTTAGATTTCACGTAGCTGGTCAATTTTTTTTGTCTCTAAGAAGGGCAAGGATATTGTCCCTAAAAACTTTTATCTTTGCAATTCAGACCTCCTAGAATCAATTCATCAAATTGAAATGGATAAAATTTATTGAATGTAAGTGAACATTCCATGTTGCAATAAAGTCTTCTTTCCTGGAGAAACTGGTCTTCTCCTGTAGCCATATTCCCACCAATGAAAAAAAAAGGCTACAGCTCTCCTTTTTATACATGAGAAAGAACAAATTAAGTCCTTGAAAGCATTCGGCATTGCTTTGGGTTTCATACACGGTAAAAGGAAACAAAAAGGAAGTAATGAGTGAAAGAATGATACTTTAATAATAGCTACCCATGATCATATACCCTTGAATAAGAATAAGTTTTACTACTGGAACATTATTATTTTTTTACATTGTTCAATAAAATATCTGTTTGAAAATTATTTTAATTTTTCTTGTTCAGCTTTACAAAATATCATAGAGATATTTTATATTTTTTAACATAATTTATTTTTCAAGAAACTCAATTTGAAGTCTCTGGTCTTCAAATGCAGTAATTTTGATATTTTAAAGATACATTAAAAGCATTGCTCCTCCACTATAACCAAATGAATCTTGCCTCATGAAGTGTGCACATATACTTTGTCAATTAATTTGTGTTACTTAAATCCAACAAAATGGTGTGTTTTGTTATGTATAATATGATTAGTTCCATATCACATTATCTGCTGACTTGTGCTCCACAAGGATCCCTGGTTAATTTACAGAAAGCTCCTTCTACCTGACACAGCCACATATCTCTCTGGAAATTGCCATTGCAAATTGAAGAGAGATTATTCCTTGCCAGAGATAAATTCCAAAGCAATAGCTTTCCCTTTAATTATTTCTTGTTCAAACCACAAAACAATTAATCTTGCCTGGGTACAGGGATCTGTAATTGTTTCAATGGAATATTTTAAAGTATCATATGAAATCCCAGCAGTGTTTTCTATTCCACTTTATAAAGTATCACATCTATTGTAAGTTATGTCAGCAGGTTTTTCACTTGTTCATTATTACTTAATATGGTAGACATTATTCTCTGGTTAACAATCAGTTACCTATGACATTCACTGCAGTTGCTAATCCCTTTGAAAGCCTAAACTGCACAAGTGGGATTGTATGAAGAATCATCACATATCACTGACTTCTATAAACTCTGGTTGGTTTTCTTGATGTACTACCTAGAAACAGCATGTGTTTATATGCCATGACAAGACAGTAGCCAAGAGATGTCTCTAAAAGCAAAAAGAGAACCAAACTTCAATTAGAAGCATTCAAACTGCTTCAACGAGGAACATACCTCTTTCTTGTAGTGCGAAAGATATACTATCCTGGATGAAGAAGTGATTGGGCAAAGCAATGTGGTTGGACCAGGTTTTATTGCAAATGTGGGGTCTCCAGTATGTCTTTCATCACTTAACATCTAAGATAGTATCCTAGCTAGCAAGTTTTGATTCCCAATTAGAAGGACTGATAGTGGAATGGCCCTAAAGGCAAGATTTCATTTGAACATTCCAGGTGAATGTTAGGATTTGAAAGGATGCAACTAGGACTTGTTACAAACTGTAATTACTTACACTGGAGTCGTCTAATTTGGTGCATATATTGGATGTTTTAATTTGGATAGGGTACTTTGTTACAGGAATTCTGGGCTCACGTTGTAAAAACAAGTCTTCTGCCCTTTTTCAGTAGGGAACAAGCCATGCTCTGTCTCCCTAACTAGAAATTCTTAAAATACTTTTCCAGGAAGACAAATATCTTCTAAAATTCAAAATTATTTTCTTCTTTAAATACCAATTTATTAAGTTTCTCTGTGTTACTTGCCTGAAAAGTTCCATTTTGCGTAGCCACAGGTTTTCTGGCTGATGGATTTTATAGATATATGGAGTATCCTTGGAATGTGGAAATATGTCACAAGAGGAAGTGGAGTGTTCTGAGTCTATGGACCATAGCTGCTTTTTCCTAGTCTGCATTTTTGTGTGATCTAGAGATGTCCTCTATGGCTTGTTCTGTCATAAGGTATAATTCTTCTTACTTACTTCTCCAGGGAAGTCACAATAGGCCAACACTACCAGTACCAAGTGCAGGCTGTAGCAGGAGCTGCTATAAGTGAAGCTTCCCCACCTCTGTTCCACATCCATGGCTCTTCCTATTGTGGGGATGGGCGAGTAAGCAGGTAAGTTCCAATTTTTGAAGATGACTGCTACAGCACCATAACATGAACTGTTTGTTCTCCAGGCGTACTGTGCCCTCAGTCCTCCCCACAATGCTGCTGGAAGACCCTTAGAATATTCTTCTTTAAAGAATGTCTGGCCCAAATTAGATGGGTGTTTAAATTACTACAAAATGCTAACTCAGCCCTTTGTTTTTAATCAAAGAAGAATTATTTCTTCAACTTTGCAACCAAAAGCAGGATAGTTCCATATTAGCTCTGCCTCTGTGGAAGTAAGAATAAATTGATTTTTAAAAATGGGAGTTTATACTGCAGTTCAGGCAGCTGTGTCCTTCATCGTAGAAGCTGTGGTAAGGAGGTGAAAAAGATAATGCATATGATGTCCACATGCTCTAAGTATTGCATGTGTTAAGAATTTTAATATTATTGTCCTAGGAGTCTTGTAGAGGAATGCGATGATGGAAACCTATTAGAGGGGGATGGTTGCTCGAGAAACTGTAAAACAGAAAGAGGATACCACTGTATTGGTGAGTCTAGAAACGTTAGCCCACTGCTATTCCTTTCATTATAATTTTGCTGTAGCCTTGTCTTACTTACATAGGCATTTTTGAATTTTGTATCTGAGATTTGTTAAGAGTTCAGAAATTTAAATCCGAATTTAAATTTCACATCAATTGAGCCATTCCCTTTTTAATGAAAAGAGCACTCGGCCTCAGCCCATGACAGCTATGCTCCCAGCACCCCTTCTCTTTATACAAAAGTCTACCTCTCTACAATTTTCTATGGGTATTGCTCAAGATACTAGAGATATTTGATTTCTCTTCCCAATAAGAGTACAGGGAGTCCTTGACTTATGACCACAATTGAACCCAAAATTTCTGTTAAGCGAGACATTTGTTAAGTGAGTTTTGCCCCATTTTGCAACCTTTTTTTGCCATAGTTGACATGAATCACTGCAGTCGATGTGTTAGTAACACGGTTGTTAAGTGAATCATCAATTTTGCTTGTCAGAAGGTCCCAAAAGGTGATCACATGACTCCAGGACATAGTAACGGTCATAAATATGAACCAGTTCCCAAGCATTTGAATTTTGATCACATGATCATGGGGATGCTGCAAAGGTCGTAACTGTGAAAAATGGCATAAGTCATATTTTTCAGTGCTGTTGTAACTTTAAATGGTCACTAAATGAACTGTTGTAAGTTGAGGACTACCTATATGGCTTTTCTTAAATTTCTTTCCAGTTTGGAGAAAAACAAAACAAAATCAGAACAATGTTAATAATTGGCATTTAAAAGGATGTAGCTCAAATTTTCCTGGATCAATATTTATGGAATTTGGAATTCTTTATCTGTTCACAGTGATCTCTTGCAAATGTACCTTTCAAGCATGAGGAGAGGAAGAAAGATTATACCTAAATGATAGATATAAAATTTGAGATTTATCATTCTGGCATATTTTTGACTTTTGCAGGTGAACCAAGCCTGTGCTATGTCCATGAAGGTGATGGCATTTGTGAGCCGTTTGAGGAAAGGAACAGCATTGTGGATTGTGGTCTCTTCACCCCAAAAGATTATGTGGATCAATGGGCATCAGATGCCTATGCATCCCACCAAGATGAGAAAAAATGTCCAGTGTCCATGGTGATTGGGGAACCTCTTGTGAAGGTGTCTGTTTCCTTCTTTTCTTTCACAAAAATGGCTGTTCCAAACATTCCACGTCTGCCAGCTATTGATTCTGCTTTAAAATGACATAGAATCATAGGACAGAATGGGATGGGATGGGGTGGAACAGAACGGAATGGAATGGAACAGAACAGAGTAGAATAGAATAGAAAATATATTCTTCAATAAAATGGAGGAGCAATTTCATTCCCAGAGGATATGAGGCAGTCTGGATTCCGCCACTCCTGTAGTTTTCCCTCAGTGTGAACAATTCCTTTGTGCTCAAATTTTAGGTCAGTAGTAGACCATGTACTTTATTTACACTTAGATGTTTCATTTTTCATCTTTCACATACCACTTAAAAATTTAAAGAGCTGAATTTTGTTTTTGCTTTTGCTTTTTTTCTGGAGGGTTAGGCCTCATTATTTCCAATGGTCTGGCTATGTTATGTCAGGTTACAAATGAGAACTTATGTGCTTAAATGCTGTATTGTTCTGTCCAGGCCCTGTGTGTCAGGTCACACGTTTTTTCTAGATTCGGAAGCAATAACATCACCCACTTTAGTGCTTTAGGCTTTATTTCAGGGCAATATAAAAAAGCAACATAATGACATAACATAAAACAATCAGAGAATATTCAAGACTTCAAGAAAAATCAGAAAAAGTAAGAAAGAGCTATGTGTCTTATGACATTCAGGAAAATCCAGAGAGACAATGCAGGCTGAACTTCTTGACAACTAGCAACCTCCCAGTTAGATCTGCATCAAAGGCCATCTATGTGGATTTCTGACTAATTATGTACTGTAGGCTCTGAATCACCATTACTCACATCTGTTTTTGATGGTCTCATCTCATTGACGTTTGCCAAGGACAAGCCTATCTTACTTTAAACTTGGCATCTATTCCTGCCAAGCATGAGACCATCAGGGTTAAAGAATATTTGTCTATATCAGGTTTCTATAATTTCAAAGTTAAGGAGTATCTGTTTTGCAAGGGTTTTGGTTTGACAATTAAAAAGATCATCCTACTCTACACCAGTGTCTCCCCCCAAGATATATAAACTTAAGAATAACCCTTTAGAGACTACAATAAATGCTTAATTTCTTTTTTATATACTTAACCATGGCATGAGAGTATAAACTTCTATATACCAGCATCTAAGCGAAGGAGATGTGGACCACTATCCAATTCTTTTTCTCCAATCTTCCAGTAAAACCACCAGCATTTTAAATATTTTCTCATAAAATCTCTCCTGCCACAAGCGTGGCTAGCTTGATTTTGTATTGAACAGCAGTCCTTAAGATGAATACCATCTACAACTCGGAGTGGTACTGCGTGGTTATAGAGATGCTACAGCAAGGACTAAATCCCCACAGAGGGAGAGCTGCCCATGTGTAGAAACTACTATGTAAATGATTAGAACTCTCAATAGTTTTTTTTTTTAATTTTCAACTTTTTGCCCTTATTAATTAAATAGAAAAAAAAACCCCAGTACAGGTAGTCCTTGACTTACAACCACAATTAAACCCAAAATTTCTGTTGCTAAGTGAGACGTTTGTTAAGTGAGTTTTGCCCCATTTTACAACCTTTCTTGCCACAGTTGTTAAGTGTATCACTGCAGTTGGTAAATTAGTAACACGGTAGTGAAATGAATCTGGCTTCCCCACTGACTTTGCTTGTCAGAAGGTCGCAAAAGGGGATCGTGTGACCTTGGGACACAACAACAGTGATAAATAGGAACCAGTTGCCAAGCATTTCAATTTTCATCACATGATCATGGGGATGCTGGAAAAGTTGTAACTTTGAAAAATGGTCAAAAGTCATATTTTTCAGTGCTGTTGTAACTTCGAAAGGTCACTAAACGAACTGTTCTAAATTGAGGACTACATGTATTAAAAAAAACATAAAAAATAGCAATGTGTGCATATAAGCTTGTCTCTTGTGCATTTATAAAGTTTTGCACAATGGTTTTAAAAAAAGATGTTACGATGGCAATAGGGACTGGATTTTCTGTCACTAAAAAAATGTAGTCATAAAGTGTGACATTACCTGACTGCATCACTTGGTGTGGCAATCCCAGCAGTTCCGATTGCTGTCATAACCCTGAGACCACATGAGTCATTAAATGGGAAGTGATGGAAGTTCCGGGCAAGTAGGCCAGCAGATACTGTGGGGGCAAGGATGCCATGGTTGGATGTTTGTGTGTGTGTGTGTGTGTGTGTGTGTGTGTGTGTGTGTGTGTGTAAACACAAGTTTTTTAAAAAATAGAACTTCTGAAAGAAACAACAAAAAATGCTATTTAGTTATTTCTAGTTCTGAATTCCAGTACTTTTATTAGGTCATTTCAGGGTCACAAATATTGCACATATTTCCAAACCAAGCTGACTTAAGTATTTTTCCTAATATGAATTTTAGATTTTTGTTATGGTTCCCTTGCTTTTCATATTGTTTCTGATGTGATAAAAGTGTGTCTCTCCAACTCCGAGAAGCACTGAAAATCTTTCTTTCTCTCTCTCTCTCTTTTTAGGTGTGCAGGCCCCATCATCAAGAGACTCTGGCAAGTGAATCACAACTGGCTTGGTTTCCTTGTATGAAAAATGATGTTCTTCAGGATACAGACATGGAGAAAACACATTTGAATGACAGAATTTGGCTGAAGGTGAGTGGATTTGGCAGTCACATAATGAACACGTATTGAGAAAAAAATGGCAGTTAATATGTGCATGCCAATCTCCAGGTTGATCATACTGAGTTTTGGCAGTTAACTATGGTTTAACTGCTAAGCATTATAAACTGTTAAATGCTAATCTTCTGCTTCACTACAATTTATAATCCCTGATGTTTTGCTGGGCTCTTATTGTCTTTTTCTCCAGAACTATTTGTGGGACGAAAAGCCCAACTCACTGTGAATGAGAGATGAAAGAGTCCTTTTATTTATACATAGCGCTGCTACATGATGCTTTTTCTTACAATTTTAATCACCTTATATTCCCCCCCACCCCAGCTAAATATTTGCAAAGGGCGACCAAAATAATTTTTTAAAATGTAGATTTCATTTTAGTGTGGTAAATAAACACTTCTGTGTGGATGCTGACATCCAGGACTCTCTAGTTGAAGAGTTCCTTGAACTGTTGTTGGATCAAAATGAGGAAAAGGACATATTCTGAGTTTTGCATTGTTGTAAGCACGTTCTTTGATTTGACATGATCAACCACAGTCAAGCAAATTTCTATAATCAATGAAGCAGAGGATCTCCTTTTGGTGTTGTTTTGACTTTCTCAATTATCCAGCATGCATCAGCAATACTATCTCATGTTTGTTGGCCTTTTCTGGCATCTCCATTTCCATATACAGCTCGAAAGCACATTGGATGGTCCTAAACATAATTTTGCCTGCACACAAAATTAATGATATTGTACAATAGTTTCCATATTCTGCTAAGTTTACCTTTTTTGATATTGATAAGATGACCTCTTCCAATTTATTGGTCATTGTAGTATTCTCCAGCTATGCTTGGAATAGTTTGCTTAGAGCTCTTACTATTTTTTCTGTTGCTTGCTGTATTTCTGTAGCTATTCTATCAATTCCTATAATCTTCTGACCCAGGAATAAATGAGGTGCTGATCTAACTTCATCTTCTAGTACTAATACTTGTGAATAAGGAATATTTTGTAAAATATCCTGACAGTTGACACCTCTGTTTTATCAAATTTTAGAATACAATATTCCATTCATTTTTTAAAACTTTCTTTGAATTAGCTGCTATCTCTGTTCTTTTAACTTTTAACAGTTCAGGGTTAGAAATTCCTTCTGAGTTTGGAGAACTTTTGAAATAGTTTCTTGTTTCTTTTCTGTTTCTATCACCAATGTCTTTAAAAATGTCATGGTAAAACTGCTTTTTGTCCCTTATAACAGTTATCTGAAATTATTTGTTAAGTCCCTTTCTGAGATATTGGTTATGACTTCTCTTGTCCTCTTGGCAATTTATATTACCTGTTCTGACATCCAGTTTACTTTCTTCTGTTTCTTGGTCTTGGCAATCTCTTTTCACATGTGGGCTTAATGGCTTCTTTGATTTCATAGTTCCACAGTTCCTTTGGTTCTCCATCAATGAGGTTCAGAGCCATTCCTGATGCTTTTGAAAATGTTGGGCATATGCTGAAAATCATATTGTGAAAACTGTTTGGCTTGCTTCTTCCACTTTAGCCTATCTTGGAACTTGCACATAAACACATTGTGATCTGTTTCATGATCTGTCCATAGTCACTCAGCTGGTAAAGCTAAGCTGTTCTTCAACCCTGTGCCAATAATAAAATCAATTTGATTTAATTGTACTTCATCTAATGATATCCACTTAAGCAGGCACTGTTTTGTTTGTTTGAAGGCTGTGTTAGCAACAAATAAATCCTTTGGCAGAAACTGATAAGGCATTCTCCTGGTTTATTTCTGCCTCCTAGTTCATACAGTTGAATCAAGTTTTCTTCCTTACTATTTCTAGCTTTAGCATTCCAGTCTGCAGCCCCAAGCAGTTCGTGTTTCTTACATATTCTGCCATTTTGACATTGAACTTGCCTATGCAACTTATCAGCTGCTTCTTCTGCATCAGTTGTTGGAGTATAAATTTCTATAATTATCATATTAAAAAGACGTCTGCAATGCAGTTGATAACTTCGTTATACCTAAATTCTATCTTTCTGCCTATGAAAGCAGTAATGTTGCTTCAGAGTTATTGAAACCCTGTGTAGTAAGTCGTAAGATTTTCTGATAGAAAGTGTCCAATTCCAGACTATTTCAGTTTGCTGGTGCCTAAGATATCAATGTGTGGTTGCTTTATTTCACTGTTTACTGTGTTGAGCTTTCTCTGCATCATGTTTTTTTTCATTCCATTTTTCAACTGTAATTCCTTATAGCACGGGTGTCAAACTCACCATGTCATGTGATGTATCATGACTTTTTTCGCATTGCTGGAGCTGGGGTGGGTGTGGCCTCTGCATGATGCAACTGGCCCATGGGCCGGCAGTTTGACACCCCTGCCTTATAGCTTCAGATTTTCTTTTTCTGCATGATAGCATCAGCAATTAGACATTTGAATTTGTTCTACCAGCAGCAAGATCTGACTGCTGGCCCAGTGATGGATTCTACTGCAAATCAGGGCTGTTTCCGGAGGAGGCAGAGGAGGGGAGGACCTGGAGCTTATGGGGCGAAGGAACTGGATGAGGCTGTTGGCAGGCCCAGAGGAAGAGAGAGAGGCTTTTGGAGGAGTTGGTGGCGGCAGCAGCAGCGTGCTCCAGGGGCGAAAAGAAGCAAGGCCTCTTTAAGGAAAGGGTGGAAGAGTCAGGATCAGAAAAAGGAAAGAAGGCGAGGTTGTCAGAATACAAGCTAACTTGAGGGCTAATCCACATGGAGCCCCATTTCCATCTGTCCTGTTTGCCATCGTTCACTCCCTAGAGACTAAAATGGACAAGGTGAAATTTGAGCGGGCCCCGAACAAGGAGTATATATTGGAGGTGGTGACCCTTTGAGAGCTGTATGCAACGAAATTTCATTTTGATGTATGCCGATTGGTGTACATTCAAAGTGACAATAAAGTTATCATCATCATCTCAAAAGCTTTAATCTAGCCACACCATCAACACAATTAGATCCACAGCTCTTCCTCAGTAACATGTTGAATTCCATCGGTTTGATGAGTGCATCATCTGGCACGTATATTATCAGCTTCCTTATATTGTTCATCTATGTGGATGGTTTGGTAAAACACAGGAATGGTATTGCCTTCTGCTGAAATGATACTTTGGTTGTTGCCTTTGAAGTGATCATCTACCTCCATCATCTCATATTGCTGCTGCCCAATATTGGGTTCCTACTAGCTTTAGCTACACAGCTAGGATAACTGTCATGCCTTGAGTGGACTTTGCTGGAAGTATTCTTTATTCAGTTCTCCCAGGAACAACCTCGTTCCCTTACAATGAGACAGAATAGTATAAAATTGGAAAAGAAAATACGTTGAATGTAAAATTAATTTAAGAATAAATAAATAATACTTAATAAATACTGTAGATCTCAGGATATACACATTTTTAAATAATTTTTATTAAATACTTCTAATCTATTAAGGAAAATAGAGAAGAAATCTATTAAAGAAAATAGAAAAGGGAAGAGAAATAAAGAAAAAAAGTGCAATAAATAAAAAGAAAAACAGAAAAGAATTAACAAAAGAAAAGAAACTAAACAATTTCTGACATTCTTTTCAATAGATTTTAACGAACCCATCATCTCCTCTCCCTCTTAACTATTCCAGAAATCCCTTCAGCCCCTTATTTCTTATTTTTTTCTATCATTAAATCCATAAAATATCATTTCACTTCTTTTTTTAGCAAACAGTTCATAAAAGTTTTCCAGGATTTTAAAATTTCTTTATAGTTTCCTCTCTGACCAGGTTTGCCATTTCCACAAATGTAAGCTACGTAATTGTTAGATTGTGGGTATTTATTTATTTATTTATTTATTTATTTATTTATTTGGATTTACACTGCAATAATATTTGGAGGATAATACTATTTCTGTTGTATGGATGAGGATATACACAATAAGAAGTCAGTGACTCTTTTAATTAGTGGCTAAGGTAAAATTACCATTTCATAATTTTCATTATTACAATGGAATTGCTCATTAAGTTGGTATTCTTGATTATATACTATTAGTTTTCGAACAAGTGAATGGCTTATTTTATAAATTGCATACTTCTGGTTTCTGTGATACATCTCCAGAAATGACCAAGCGATGGTCCTGAAGAACAGTGATGGTGAATCACGTGTTTAAAATAAAATTATTCCAGCACAAAACTGAAAGTATCAGTTGTGGGAATTCATTCTCGTATCCAGCTGAATCGGAATAAGAAAGAAAACTGTTTAGCAAACAAGGTTGTGGGAATCAGAAGGCTTCACAGTTTGAATGTCTGGAAATCCTTAGAGTGATCCTTGATAATCTAGAACTATCCATATGGATATTGAATACTGAAGGATCAACCTAAATTTCAAATGCTATTAATTGAAAATCTTCTGCAATAGCTCTATAGAAAACCATTTCCTACCTCACTTATTAGACTTCCGTTTTGCTTGGTTAAGGAAGAATATTGTTAACTTTAGATTAACTATGATGCATGTTCTTATATATGGTCCTTTTTTGGCTGGGCTTTCCTGAAAATGAAATAGGGAGTTAACCACGGTTAATAGCTCTGAAGTCCAAACAACAATTTTGAAGAGCGATTTGAATAGCCAAACTAAATGTACTCAATTTCAGATTTAAATAGGAAAATTCTAGGATAGTACGGATGAGTGATAGGGTGAGGCAGAAATTCTGTTTTTTCTGTTGTTTTTGCTCATGCCATAACATACTCAGGCTTGTACTGGTGTTCTTCAGGTGTGTTTCAGCCAACCAAGAATGGCTACTTCACTCTTTGTTTTCCTGGCATCTGTGGGCACTTCCAGTGGTGATCATCTCAAACCATCTATGACGATACACTTGGGTGACATCAATGGTCACGACCATTTCCTTGGTGAGTCTGTAAGTGATATACTAAAAAATTACCTAGGCATTTCTGTGAAGTTAACACAATGTTTTCCCTTCTTTCTTTGCTTTTGTGAGGATGCATTAATAAGATTGGAAGGATATTTTTCTTCTTTGTTCCCAGACAGCTGCAGGTGATTGGGTAGAGTAAACACTACTTACAAAATGTAGATTGATCTTGGTTTTGCCCCATTTAAGTATATTGTGCAGCATACTTATATGTGAGATGCAAAAAGTTCGACCTGGTAGTTCAATATACAATACCAAGGGAAACAAAACATTGTTTAATTCAGTGTTCTGTATTATACAAGTAGCAGCTTCATTTGATATTAATCGGCTGCCTCATGTCAAATCACAAATATTAGTTTTGAATACCCCCTCAACCCCCCCCCAATCTTTACAAACCTTTTAGGTCAGACAAAACTCTAATTTAGAATTTGTTCTAAAACAAGTTGTTCCAAATCATTTCATGTTGAGGAACATTCATGGATTTGAATACAGTAACTGCAATCTAAAATATCACTGCTCAGCAGAATGTGCCTGCCTACTTTAATTCTAAGTTAGAGTTTAAGGCAAAAGGATCTTACAAAGAAGCCCTTAACTTCCTGCTACCTTGTGAATATGTTACATCCTTTCAAAGCACTGATTTTTAACTTTCCTACTTTTCAGAATTGTGTTATTATCTTTGTTTAAGGATCCTGTGACTGGCTACTGTCCAGCATCCCATTTCTTGCAGAACACTATAGAGTCTGGTGTGCCTTTATGGGGCTGGCCACATATCATTTTAAATACATCAAAACCCATATATTTATTGCAGTGATAGATTGGTAGTAGTGTGAATGCTGTTTTTCAGAAGTGCTCTAAAAGATAGTTTAAAAATGATTTAGCTCTCAGTATGAATTCAGGTAAGGGACGTGGTGGCTCAGTGGGTTAGGATGCTGAGCTTGTCGATCAGAAGGTCGGCAGTTTGGCGGGTCGAATCCCAAGTGCCGCATAACAGAGTGAGCGCCTGTTACTTGTCCCAGCTTCTGCCAACCTAGCAGTTCAAAAGCATGTAAAAATGCAAGTAGAAAAATAGGGACCACTACGGTGGGAAGGTAACAGCGTTCCGTGCGCCTTTGGCGTCTAGTCATGCCGGCCACATGACCACGGAGACGTCCTTGGATAAGCGCTGGCTCTTCGGCTTTGAAATGGAGATGAGCACCGGCCCCTAGAGTCAGAAACGACTAGCACACATGTGCGGGGGAACCTTTACCTTTACCTTTTATGAATTCAGGTTAAAGATGGCAGTGACGTTTTCTCTTGACAGGATTGGAAACAGAAACTGAACTATTTTTGAAGCACCCAATAACTCTTCTTGATTGTGGTGCAAGTCAAAAGTGGGTATTGCTTTCATCTCACAAAGCCATCTCTGCCACTTTTAAAGTAGCTTTCCCAGATCTGGCCCCCTTCAAATGTATTGATTCTCAGATAGCAGTTGAAACCTCAACGTATCAAACTGGGCAACATTAACATATCATTTATCTTCCCTTTCCCTCTATTAAGAGGTGGGATGGGAACAGACTTCCCTATGCTGCCCTCCTGCACTCTGCTTCTAAGGTACCATTGCTCTGCATTGAGGAGAAGAGAAGAAATTGCTGCAATGGCAAAATTGTGAAGACTATAGTTCTCTAAGCTTTATAGTTTTCCCCCCACCCTGTGATAAAACCCTCTGTCACCCCACGAAAAAACTTCAGGAACTCTTACCTATTTTAATTTAGAAAGATTTCACCATGATTTTTTTAAAAATGTATTTTCCTTTAATTTCTCTCAGCTACATCAGAGCTGTCATGTCAGCGGAATCCCCTGGTCATCAACATTACTGGAAAAATTGCCTCCCACCAAATCACCTATGCCTTGTTCAACTTCTCCTCTCTCTCTGTGAGCATCTCTGCAGTGGCTTTGCGAACCCATTCACCATTTGACTCTTCCAGCCCAAGTAATTGTCTCCCAGAGCATGAAGGTCATGGCTGCCAGAGACACAGGTAATTAGATGTTTGGGATAACACATGGGCCTTTTAATATTGCTGCGGCTGAAATAAAATTTAGCATATTTTTTAATTTAAGCATTGTGAAAATAGAGATGTAATGTTCACTTTGATTCTTCCCTATAATGTGAAAAATTATTAGGACATAAAAAGAATCCTGCTAGATCAGGCTAAAAGTCCTTTGAATCCAGCGTTCTGTGTCACATGTTGGCCAACTGGATGCATTTGGAAAGCTGATAAACCCAGGTTAAGAAACAGTAGGGTTAGGGTGTTATTTCTCTACAAGAGGTATTTAATGCATTCTGTTTAGAATAATAAATTGCTGAAAATATTTGTAGCCATTAATTCCCTATTCCTCTTTGAACCCTTTCAAGCCACCCACATTAGCTGCCATTTAACTGTACATAGTCTCATAAAATATTAACTTCTGATGGTTCTGAATCACTATGTATTTAGTTTTTGGAGTCTTTCCTCATAGGGGAGTTGCTCCACACACACCCATAAACATTATAAATTTTTGTGTCTTTTCTAGTTGTATAATATTCTTGAAGAGCAGTGAGCAGTATTTCAGACAAATGGGCTTTCATCATAGATTTACAAATGAGTATTATTATATTGGTGGTTCCCTTCCTAATGAGTGTACGGGTTGCCCTTGTTATAGTAGCTTCTGTCTACCATGGCTCCAAGGTTCCCTTTCACATCAGTCAGGTGAAATCTGGATTATTTGTGCCCAAATACACTGGTATGTATGCAAATAGTTTGATAAATTTTGCCATTTGTGTTGGTAGATTGACTTTGAAGTTCAATTCAAGTTGAATTTTTCTCCATATATACACTGTGTCATTCTTCCTTTGGGGTGTATATGGTCTCCTTTTCAAATGCTGAATAGATTTACATCTGCAGATTTTCTGTAGGAACCTGCAATGATTGCAAATACTGGTGAAGGAGTTCATAACATAATGCATTCTTGAACAAGTCATACTAATTGCAAATAAATTTTAAGTAGCTTACGGCAACCTACACATTTTGCTGCTTTCCTCAGGTTCTTGTCATTCTTATGATTTCAGGTGTGGAAATTTTGCCACATGTGTAGCACTCTTGGACTTAAGTCAACTCAACTCAATTTGGTTGGAGTTTACTTCTGAATGATGTGCTACGATGTCAAAAAGTTACATGTGATTAGTTTTGCTTTGTGTGATCTGCACAGACAGTAATCCCCATGTTGACAACCTATTTGAAAGGCTAGCTAATACAATGGAAACAGTTTTTGAGGCTGCAATTGCTGCACTTCCTTACTCCATATTTATTAAATAATATTTAATTGGAGATCTGTGTCCCACCTTTCATTCAGGAATTCAGTCTGGGTCACCTAGTGTTCCCTCCTCTTGTTTTTCTCTACAACCACAGTCTCAGAAGTAGATTGGACTGAGAGGGAGCCTCTGGTCTTCATTGACTCAGACTTGATCTCCTACCTGTAATTCAACCCAGTAAGGACTACAGCACACTACAGCACACTAGTGCGCTTACTCTTTAGCTTTGTTCTTAATGTTATCATTTTAAACTATAAGTAGTATTTTACATGCTAGAATGTTGTGTGAATTTTAGAGAGGGCACATTCACAGGACTTAGTATAGATTAGATTTTGCATGTGATGCCTTTAATAGTATTTCACCGTCAACTCCTGCAACAAAGGTCTAACCATTTCTAAAGCATTTGTTACAATGTGGTATAATGTTTGTGACATCATAGTTAGTTTTGGGTTGCAACTCAACATTTTAATTTTTAAAACTCTTTAATATTTTAGGATCATGAACCCGAAGGATTCATATGAACATAATGTTGGCTTGATGATAAGTTGTATCAACCATGACAGTTGTAGCCTCATGGTCTGAAGCTATGTCACTGTCATTGTTCAAGACAACTGAGAGACAAGTGTGAGGCTGGGCTTTGAAAGAAGCTCCTTCATGAGGAAAATATGATGCAGGAAGTGTCCCATTTTGAGATCTTTGGTTTAAAGAATTGCTGTCTGAGCTCTGTGGGTTTTTTTCTTAGTAGCTAGAATCTTGGGAGCTCCAGCTAAGGATCCAGCTGAGTCCTCCTATTTCATATTAGAAACGTGGCTGCTTGGGGTCAGTTAATCTCCTGGGGGAAAAGCAAGAGAGGGGATTTTATATTCTGTAAGAAGCTATGGCACATGTCATTGCATTATAAAAATGGCTTATGAAGGTAAAGAAAATAGCATTTTCATAGATATAGTATGATGCCAATGCACTTCATTCCAGGGAGTGAAGATTCTGAAAACTGAAATAATTAATGCATACGCAAGGGCACAGAGTCACATTGACAGAAACGTATTCATTAAGAAATTACACATGTGTATGTCCAAATTGCAATGTGAATGTATTTCTACACTGTAAAGAGATGTACTCTTGCTATATGGCTGGTCTTGCTATTATCTGGATGTTTGAAGGAGAAGGCTAAAAGGATTTTAAATGATTGATTGCTTGCATCTTAAATTGAGTTGACACATTTCTCTGATAGAGGAGGAGATTAAATAAATCTTATCTAGAGCAGGAATAAGAGAAAAAAATGTGGTCATCTATGAAGCATACACAATCAGTAATTTAAATGAGTTTAGTAAAAGTTGCTTGTCTGATTAGGTTTTAGGAATGCTAAACATATTTTTATTTTTGTACAGGAATTTTTACACATGATGTGATAGGAAATTCTGGGTCCTTGCTTACTTTAGTGACAAACCTTTCTCAATGTTACCCTATTTCTGGCTGCAGCTGGAAGTTCTTATGGTACATTTTTTTTAAAAAAATAAATAAATCTACAAGTAAAACTGTCAGGAAGAAATAGTTTTTGCATAGCTTGCTTCCTGACTGGCTATTTTTCTATGCATAATTATTTAGTTGCAGGGTTTGGCAACCTTTTGGTCTTCATGAATTACATAGTACTTTTTGAGGGGTGTGGAATTGCAAAGTGAAGGAGTCACATTATCTGGTGGTGGGACTGCATTTGGGGAGAAAGATTTGTTTTTTTAATTGTGATATTTTATGCTTCAGTACAGTACACTACAATGACTGTCTAATTCCTAACTCAAAGTTGTAGAAAAATGTGCAGCCATAACAATCTTTGTCAGATCATTAGCCATCAATTTATATCAATATTAATAAATAAACAATTTGATATTTTTACATATGGAAACAAAAGAAATTTCCTTGGAATAGTTATTCCTAGATATCCAAGATATTAAATACACAGTAAACCCAGATAAATCCCCAGTTTCTACAAGTTCTTCCCTAGAGGGTAAATATGAAATTAAGCTCCATTTGAATAGAATGGAGCTGGAAGGGACCTTGGAGATCTTCTAGTCAAGCCCCTGCTCAAGCAGGAGAACCTATACCATTTCAGACAGGTGAATGTCCAGTCTTTTCTTATAAACCTCCAGTAATAGAGCGCCCATGATTTCTGGAGGCAAGCTGTTCCACTGGTTAACTGTCCTCACTGTTAGGAAGTTTCTCCTTAATTCCAGGTTGCTTCTCTCTTTGATCAGTTTCCAAACATTGTTTCTTGTCCTGCCCTCTGGTGCTTTGGAGAATAATTTGACCCCTCTTTGTGGCAGCCCCTCAAATACTGGAATACTGCTAACATGTCATCCCTGTTTCTTCTTTTCTTTAGACTAACCAAACCCAAGTCCTTCAGCCATTCTTCATATGTTTTAGTCTCCAGGCCTTTGATCATCTTAGTTGCTCTTTGAATTTTTTCCAAAGTTTAGGTTTTAGGTTTAGGTTTTATTTAATTTTTATACCGCCCTTCTCCCTAGGGACTCAGGGCGGTTCACAGGGCATATATAAATAACAATACAAAAGTTAAAAAAGATTAAACCAATGCCCAGTTAAAAAACAATAGTACAATACTAAGAACAACAATTTAAAAGCCCATATTCCCCCATCAGGCCAGACCAGCTAATTCAAATAAGTGGGTCTTCAGGCCGCGACGGAAGGTTCGGAGGTCAGATGACATCCGGAGCTCCACCGGCAGTTCATTCCATAATGCCGGAGCGCCCACAGAGAAGGACCTCCCCCTGGGGGCCACCAGTCTCAACATCTTTTTTGTAGTATGGTGACCAAAATTGGTAGCAGTATTCCAGGTGTGATCTTACTAGGGTTTTATAAAGCGGTAGTAATACTTCAAATGTTCTTGATTCTATGCCTATGTTTATACAACCCAGGATTGTATTAGCTTTTTTGGCTGATGCTGCACATTGCTGGCTCATATTCAAGTGATCATCCACTAGGACTCCAAGGTCCCTCTCACAGTTACTGTTTTTGAACCAGGTCTCGCCTAATCTGTACTTATACCTTATTTTGCCTAAATGTAAAACTTTGCTTTTCTCCACATTAAAGTTAATTTTGTTGGATAGGGCCCATTGTTCAAGTTTGTCAAGATCTTTTTGGATCCTGAGCTTGTCTTCTGGAGTGTGGGCTATTCCTGACAGCTTAGTGTCATCTGCAAATTTGATGAGTTCCCTTCTATTCCCTCATCTAAGTCATTTACAAAGATATTGAAGAGTACTGGGCCTAAGACAGAGCCTTGGGGTACTGCTTACTTCTCTCCATGTTGATGTAGTACCGCTGAGGACTACTCATTGAGTACGGTTTGTCAGCCATCTACAAATCCATCTGGTGGGGATGTTGTCTATTCTCCCTCTTTCTAGCTTACCAAGAAGTAGATTGTGGTCTACTTAGTCAAATGCCTTACTAAAATCTAAGTATACTACATCAATGACATTTCTCTAGTCTACTAATTTAGTCACTTTATTTGTGTAGAACAGAAGTGTACTGTATGTACACATCTATAATAATTTCAGTATAGAATATTAGATACATAAATACCCATTAGACATACTGTAAATCATCAGCATGTAACAACAATCAGCGTATTTCATGTTTTATAGCTTTTTAATATTTTTCATAATTACAGTAATAATGATAACTGTTTTTATTCACTGTTTTAGCTTTGTTGCACGCTACCCAGAATTGCTTTTGGTGAGATGGATGGCTATACAAATTCAGGTTGTTTTCTGACAAATCTACAAACAGTCCATAATGACTGCCATTGTGTTATAGTAGTTAAGGTGTTGTACTAGGAATGGATAAACCCTTATGCAAGTTCATCATTAGCAATGGAAATGTACTGCATGCTAGTCATTGTTTCTCAACCTGTCTTACATGATCCCCATGTAAACTTTCTTGAACTACTGAAGAAAAGATAGGATAGAAATTGACCAAATAAATAAACTTATTTCTAACATGTATAATAACATTGTCTAGTCTTGGAGTAAACCTTCATGAGGTTTTGGGCTAAGGCTCTACAGATGGTCAAACTGATACTGGAATTGGTGATATTTTGGTGCCACCTGGTTTACTCTTGTCTCTGGCTGTGGAAATTTGTAGACTCCAGTTAGAGCTATATTAAATTCTTAACACTGCTTTTGTTGTGGTTTATTTTTCTTGTTTGTACTCTGCCTCCTCAGAGTCATTGCAATAGGGCCGATGATTAATATTTAAATAAACTAAAGATCTAAAATCTCGGTTCTGGGAATAAACAATTGAAGAAGAATGTTGTTTTCAGGAACTGAATCTGTATTTCTTGGAAAAAAAATGCTTGTTAATTGCCCGAAGAAAACTTTTTGTGTTATAGAGTGGCTCATACATTTTTCAAGAGAGTAAGTTAAAATAAATTTTGATGGCTGGTTTGTGTTAGAACCAAATGCTGTACTAAAAAAAATTGAGAAAATGTTGAAACATTGTTTTAATCCAAAACTACTCATTATGTTAACTGGAAAATGCTCAACATTACCTGTTGTTTTTTTCCCTTTTGTTTCATTATTTTTTTTTATATTTCCCCTCCACCACATAATTTTCTTGTTTATATTTTAAGGTCTTTTTTTCACAAATAACCTTTTGCCTTTCATTTTATTTTTTCTAATTCTTTAATCCCCCCCCTTTACTCTTTTAATACTGTTCTTCTTTGGCATTCAGTTTCAATAACTTTTTGTAAGCACAGTGAGCTCCAGCAGTTTGTAACTAATGCTGAAGTATGAAAAATCATGTATTTTATGTCATGACATTTGTTATGCCTTTTGCCTAGAATCAATGATTCGTGGATAGGTATCCTTGATTTTCTCTTTATGATTACCGGTATATGTAAATAATGTTTCTCTGACAACTGAATAGCTGATACAAACAAAAGACTTTTCACTCGTATGCTAGTAGTCATGCAGATGGAATTTCTTTAAATCTTTTTTATTAGGAACACGAAGGGATCTTTAAATAGAACTTTTATGCAGGATAGGGGGGAGGTAAGACAAATGCTCACATAATACAGAAAGTTATTAGCAGAAGAATGATACGTTATGAACCCAGCCACCCAAACCAAGCCAAAAAGGGAATATTCTGTTTCATGTGTAATTAAGAGAAAAGGTAGAGTTTAAGGGAGATGAGAAAAGGAAATATTTATGGTTATTCAGAAAATAGCAGTATACATTTGGTCAAGAAGTTAAGAGGTCTGGATTCTTAGCCATTTGACCTATGGAAGACTCATGAACTGTCCAAAAGTATGTGAACTGCTGCTGATGTCTAATCATCTGCCAAGCCTTTGACTTTATCCAGTGTCATTTTCAAAACTCAAGTTAGACCTCAGAAAAAGAGGTGTGAAAATGCCTGTGGCTTTTGAATTGTATTTCCTCGAACAGATTGCCTGTGGTGCAGGCACCCTTCATTCTGCAGACCATCTCCCATCTTTAGCGTAATGGCTCTATTTTGTTTAAAAAGACAACCCACTAATTTTTGGTGGCCCATCAATGCCTGATGCTCAGCCTGGAACTATTTTGGCCAGAAATGTTGGACTGAAAGACCGGAGTCTTCTAATTCAGCATTATCCTGAAGTGACCGAGGGCCTTTCGTATTGCTTCATAAACAGGTGAATCAGGTCACCTGTTTGCTTCAGTGTTTTTTTTAGCAGTTTGATCCCATCTATTGTTTAAGTGCTTATATTTATTTATACCTATCCTGCTTTTATTATTTTTTACAAATAACCTGTGGTGGTGAACCGATCCAACACAACTTCTCCGTCTATTTTCCCCACAACAACTCTGGAGGTTGGGTGGGCTGAGAAAAAGGGATTGGCCCAAGGACATGCAGCTGGCTTTCGTGACTAAGGCAGGCATTCAACTCTACTTTCAGTCTTCTACTTTTTACCCTGGTGCCTTCACCGCTTGATCAAACTGGCTATAATTTCATAGCTGAGAAGAAATCAGCTCATATAATAAAATAGTTCACGTTGACTTAGGGAGGCTTAGTGTTTAGAAAACAAAATTTGTGTCAGTGTTACAAGATTTGCTGCTGTTGTTTTGGAGCATTGTATATATTTTTTTCTCACTTTCTCTATGTGTGTATCTGTGTTTTGTTTGTACATGGTTCCCCTTTCTCTTCCCAACAGCTGCACCCAACACACCTGCAGAGAGCAGGGAAACTGTGTGCTTCCACAGATCCATCATGCTATTCTTGCAAACTGCAGTTCCAGTAGTCGGGGCCACCTACAATGTGCTATTTCTTGTGAGAAAGGTTTTGTTCTCCATGTTAAACATGGACAACTGCTGCACTCAGGACAGGTAAGTTTATTGGAGTTATGAATGTCATTGTAGGTGTGGTTCATAAAAAAGGCATTTTTCCCATTGTATATCTTAATATTTGGGGAGAGGGGAGCAGTGCCTGCAACATTAGTTAGTCCTGTGGCGGTGATGCAACCCTGAGATTTCTTGCCTAGAATTCACAACATAATTTGAAATGTTCAAAAATAATACAGTACTTTTCCTAGTAGTCTTTTAGTTATAAGTCAATGATAAAAGAGAAGTTATGGAGGAAGAAATCTGAAGCAAATGTAGATGTTTGAGAAATAGGCTTTCAAAATTAATCTCCACAAATATGCAGAAGGTTTATCATATCATTGTATTCCGTCAATTGTTCATTTTTGTTGAAGGCCATTCTGTGTGGTGTATGTAAGATTTTCAAGCCTTTCAACAGTGACTTGACCAGATCTTTATTAAGATCAATATTACATAATAGTGAGGCTTTCTACTCGAGCTTTCATATCATGTTCCAGGCAAATTTCAATGTTCTTGCATGGGTTTGCTAAAATCTTGTGAAGTTTCATGAATTTATATTTCTGTTTTTATAAAATTCTGCAGGTATAAAATATGTTTTTAACTACAGAAAAGGGGAAAGATGAAAAGAACATTTATAAACATCTCCTTCATTCATAAATGTATGCTGTATAAGGCAAAAATGAAATTGTGATGGAACAATTTGTTTAAAGATATTTAAAGATATGTTCTTCATAGTTTTCCCAATATGGAGATGTTAGAGTGGAGAAATTAATACATGTATTTTCTTAAATTTTGCCTCATGTTTATACTCTGTGAACACCTGGAGAGGGTTGTAAAGATATGCTTACAGCCTAAATCTAACCTTCTTGCAAAATGTTTCCTTCTATAACTTTAACATTCAGCGTAGCTTTTCAATTTTGTTTTAAAATAGCCTTTAGTTGTGATACCTGGTTTTGACTTGTGCCTTTATTACATTCCTGTATTTTTCTCTCAACTCCAGCATTGTTATATGCTAAAAAATATTTTAACTATTGGCAAAAGTTTAAAATACTGGGGATGGTGACAGAAAATTTCTCTGCAAATAATAAGTAGCTGCAAAATTTATTTTCAGTGAAAAAAAAGATTTCATTTGTCTCAAAATTTAATTTCTTTGGCACATTGTGCATAGTTAGTCATGGATTAGGTCAAACTGATCTCTGAAGTAGTATTGAGTAAGCTAGTTTTCCTTTGAAAGTTGAATTGATAGAGTATAATATATTGGCAAACAGAGTTGTAAATTGTAAACTTCATTTTCAGGTATTTCTGGCAAGCTATTGGGTCTCAATGACACTGCCCTCTGTTTCTAACTATGGAAGTGATAATAGTGCTAATCAATTTTATACAATGTTTGTATCAGTTACAAATGAAGTACTTTGAAAGTGTATGGAAATTAATAGTAATATTAGTCGTTAGATACTAATTGGACATCAATTGGCACTGCTTCTGTATTACCTTATTTCTCTTTACTAACAAATCACAAGAACTGTAAATATGCAGATTAAGCTGACTACTCCCGACATTTATTTAGGAATTGTGCATTTCCACACACAGTAAAACTAAAAAATAATTTTCCACTTTACTGGAAAAGTAAATAACAACTTTCCACTTCTAAGAGATCAACTTATAAAAAATCTCTGGAAAACCATAAAAAAGGAGTAATTGGAAATAGTTGCTTCATTTCAGAATTGTTTGATATCAGTAAGCAACAGATAAAAGCCTCTACTGTAATATTTCCAAGAATTTTGTTTGCTCATTGAATTTTGTGGATGTAGGTAGATTGATTAGCTTCTCTCACTCTGGCTTCTTTTTCATGACCATGGACCATCATCCTCTGCCATGGTTTTCTTCTTCTGCCCTGGAGTCCTTATGGCCACCTTCTTGACCCTAGAGCAGAGGTCCCCAATCTCAAATCTCAATAAATTTTGGGCACCAGGGACCAGTTCCATGGAGAGAGGTTTTTACGCAGACCAGAGGGTGCGTGGTTTTGTGTGCTGCCTGGTTTTGACTTTGGTTGTTTGTGCAGACTGGTTGCTGGCATGCCGCGGCCCAGTACTGGTCCAAGGACCGGGGGTTGGGGACCCCTGCCCTAGAGATCTCTCTTCAGCTTGTTTTATTTATTTATTTATTTATTTATTTATTTATTTATTTATTTATTTATTTATTTATTTATTTATTTATTTATTTAAATGCTTTATTATTAAGTTTCTATGCCGAGACGACTCTAGCTTTCCCAGCCTGCCTTTGAATACACCTAAATTTGGTTTTAGTGATTTTGAAGGATTAAACAACATTATACAAGTAGCAGGAAAAAGTATGAAAACATCCAGGTGTGGGGTTCTTTTTGCTGGGGGCTGGTGGAGAAACAGAATGTGCCTCCTTATAGTAGCTTGGAAGGAAGGTGAAGGAAGGAAGGGAGGGAGGGAGGGAGGTATATATATTCATCACTGCTTTGTTTCTTCTCAGGGTAGTCTGAATAAAACAGGCATAAGAACCAAGAGAAATCTCAGTTATCTGAATGCAACCAATAAAAACTTACTTAATTTCCCTTAGTCCCTTAATTCCATAGAATGAATCCTGAAGATAAAACAGAGGCAACAGATTAAAAAGAGCTACTGAAGTTCTAAAAAAACTATATTATTCCTAGCACATTTTGTTTCAAACTTTATTTGCCTAAAACTATGTTCTTAGTAATAGTAAAACACAATGCGAAAAAGACGGCTAAAGTATTTCCATTGGGATATTAAGTGTATAATTCATTATATTCTTAAAGCATGAAAAGAATACAACAACAAAGCTAGATATATTTTCTTAAATAATAGCTACAGCAGTAAAATAAATTGCAGCTAATTTATGAAAATGGTAAATAATTCTCTTTTCCAGTTTTTACTGTTATGATATACTGTATGAGCTAACTTAATGTGTACTGTGCAATCATGATTTGTAACACAGCTTTATTAATTTAAACTGAAAATAGTCCTGAAAAAAGATTAATTGGAATTATACATTCTCTCTTCACTGGACCTATGCTATTTGTATTTATTTTTTATCCACATACAAGTATTATTATTACAAGTATTATTACTATCCCAGTATTACTATTACTCCTGCCAGTTTGCACTAATTTCCTTCTGAAATCTATAAAAAATATACAGTATATACTGTATGTGTGAAAAAAATTAGTTATCTGCCTTAATTTGGGGGGGCAGTGATAAACAAAGTGAATAAGTAGGTCAAATAAATAACATACAGGCGAGGTATGGGAATAACAACAACAACAACAACAACATTGACTAATTGCATGTTCTTTAAATTAATGGCAGAAGGTCTCCGGAGTTGAGCTGCCCAAATAAAGATGCACCATTACATTGGATAAATTACTCTTTTATTTCTGTTTAGGCAGGTGCATCTTGGATTGAGAAAAGAGTGCTCTAAAGTGCTCTTTCTTGCTTTAAAATATATTTAAAAATTTAAGCAAAGTCAGATTTGCTACTTTTAATGTTTACATGCTTGGCAATCTAGCAAGAAACATTGGTGGAAAAGAATTCTTGGCCATGAAACCTGCTGTTAGATTGTTTATTTCTTTCTTTTCTACCGAGCACAATCAAAAGACTCTTGGCGGCTTACAATAGCATCAAGTTACATCAACAATCTGCAGTAGAAAACAATAAAAATAGTAAATCATAGTCTAGCATACAACCCAATGCATTGAAAAGTCTTCAGAAATGCCAAATAATCAGCATTAGAAGCTTTGCTAATGAACCAGGAGAGTTGACAGAAGGAAGATTGAAGGCTGTCATGTCTACTTGCTCTTTTAGATGGTGGCACTAAAGCCTTGCTGTACAATGAAGGAGCTGAAAGAAAATCAGGCTGCCTTGAAGAAATGCTGGTTGCACCTTTACATCCTGTGTTGCTTTGGCAATAAAGTAGAGTAGGGGTTTCTTCCATACCAAAAGCAGGGAAAGGAAAGAGGTGGGGAGGGAACATCTCCTTTGGTGCCAAAGACTGGCAACTGAAGACCCATGTATCTCTATGGATTGGAGAACTTGTATGAAAGGAGCAGCCAAGAAAACCAACAAATGGTTTATAGAACAAGTATAGAACTAGTGTCCTCATTGCAGGCATTAATAACCAGGCTCAAATTGTCCTACTTCAGATGTATTATGCAAAGACCTTACTCTCTAGAGAAGGCTTTAATGTTGGGAAAGGTAAAAGGAGAGAGAAGAAGGGGGATGATAAGCAGCAAGGTGAATGGACTCAGTTACAGTGGCACTATTAGAACACCTGAAACGTCAAGTTAGGGATGGATTGCCATGGAGAAAATCTATTTATATGGTTGTTAAGTGTTGACACAGACCTGATAGTACATAATTACATGAAATCAATATCAAACGAACTGCTCTACTACTCCCCATTCAACTGCCACAGATCTGGACCACAATTTTATCCCTATTTGCATCAAGGTTCAACTTACCTACCTTACTCTGTACACCGCCCCGAGTCCCTCGGGAGAAGGGCGGTATATAAAAACAAACAAACAAACAAATAAATAAATAAATAAACTTGCACCATTTTAGATACACAAAGGCAAATTCAGCATTTGCTTCATATTCAGCATGTAGCTCTCAAGACTTTTTTTTAAAAAAATACTTCTAGAAATCCACATTGATGGACTTTTTCTTCAGGCATCATGGTAGGGCATAAATTGTATCTATTTGCAAATTCTGATGAACAGGTATGCCTCTGATTATCTCATATTTCATTGCCCTTAGAGATGTCCCTACCCTTATTTCCCCTACATTTTTACAAATAAAGTTTTGTACTACGTTTATATCAAAGAAAACTCTGATTGGCCCTGTGAGGTCAGACAGGTGGATAATTTAAGTGGTAAGCAAGGTAGGGCTTCAGGATTTATACAGCTCATTTATATTTGCATGATTCACAAATTTAGTATGAATTATGAAAAACAAATGGCACAATTATGCAAAATGGGAACATACTCACATTTGTTAAAAACCCATAATTTGTATAGGGTTGCTGAGAGCTGCTTTTTGGACCTGGAATGTAGATTTCATAAGAACAGAATATTTACTAAAAATCTTGGCATTTCTGCTTAGAACTAATTACTATGGACTTCCGTGTTACTGCTTTTCCTCCAAAGGATGTGAGCTTTTTCCCTTTGCTCCCCATCCATTGTAATTCTGTCATTTTGGTTTATAAGCTTGGAGTCAGGGAACTATTTTTGTTTCCTTTCTTGGATTTCTAAGCCAGATTGGAAAAAAATATTTTTATATTGATTCATCGATATGATTTACATAGCCACACATGGTCACACAAATGACTTTGGGTGGCTTACAAGTTTTAAAGCACAGAAACTCACAACATATAACTGCAGATGTCCAAAGATAAACCACAATCCCACCCACCCCCACCCCAAAACACCAACATACCAAAAATAGTAGAGCTTATCTAACCAACTGTCCCAAATGACTGGGGAAGCAGTCTAGGTTGAAGACCTAGGCTAAAATGGTTGGGGCCACCCGAATCTCCAGGGAGATGCTTTCCAGAGGGCAGGTACTACCACTGAGAAGGCCCAACTCAAGAGTCCAACAAGATGTCATTGTTTAATAAAAGGGACCCAAAGCACGCCCTTTCTGTTAGAACTGATGAGATGAGCAGAACCTGGTAGAAAGATAGTCTTGCAAGTAGCCTGGCCTTATGCCATGGACAACAGGAGAAGTAAATAAATAGTATAAAGGGTGAGAGAAAAGGATGGTAAAAGCTAGAGTGGCATTGCTATTGGTACTGTGAACAAAAGACCACCAGTGGCCAAAGGTACTCCCTTTTTAAGAATCATTTTCTTATGCTTCAGGATGTGTGGTTAAAATGAAAACAGAAGAATCACTTTCTTCATGGAGTTATGGCCAAAGGTAGAGATGATAAATTTCAGTTTGCCTATGTTTTAGGTCAGATTTAAATAAACTAGCAGATTATCTATTAGGCACTTGATTCAGTTCTAAACTAATCTCTTGTTAAAAGGAATGACTAATCACAACTGGTAAAGTTAACACTAGTTTCAATAGCTCTATTGAAATTAGAAATGACTAATTTTTAAATTTTTCTTGACCCTTCCACTTTTCTTTCCCAGAAAGACATCTTGCTGACTTGTATCTCTGGTGACTGGGACAGATCAGTGACATGTAACCCCATTGACTGCCAATTTCCGGACCAATCTCACGTCCTTTATGCAGAGTTCTCCTGCCCCAAAGGAACTATGTTTATGAAGCGATGCTTCCTTTCCTGTATCAAGCCAGCAAAACTCCAAGGTAGGATGGATTTTCTTGGGATAGAAAATTGGTTGGTGGAACAAAGTTCCAGAAAATTTACACTTGTGTCTTTGCTAATCTTTTGCCTGCATAAGAACAGAAGAATGTGCTAAACATGTGAGTTTTGTTATTTATGTGCATTTATATACTTGGCTCCTCAGTTCAAAAACCAAACTCTGCTGGTCAGCTAAATCAGCAAATAACTGATTAATGGGGCTGCTAAAAATGCACCCCTATTACTGGTCTCTTCAGCTACATGTTCACATTCAGGACAGATGTAAGGTCCTCAACCAGCTGCCCAATCATTCTTCCGGTGTCCAGAAGAACTTTTATCGTTTTAATATTGCAAGCCGCCCAGAATCACCCTGTGGTAAGAGGCATGGCCAATGAATTTAATAAATACATAAATCTCACGCAGCCAAAGTACAACAGAGAAAGATAGTGCAGATAGCATAGCATTTTCTATTATAATTATTTGTTGCTATTGTGTAGTGTGCATATTATTTGGAGACTGTCAACCAATCAATCAGAGTAGAGCTGAAAGGGGGGATCTTGGAGGTCTTCTAGTCCAACCCCCTGCTCAAGCCGGAGACCCTACCATTTCATGACCCTATACCAGTCAGACTGAAGTGGCATAAAAGTCTGTGCAACTAAATGAACGGTGAAGATAAATAAAATTGGATCAGAGTAAAATTCAGCCTAAGGTTCAAAATAACTAGTTATGCCATAATTTGAATGTTTCTTCTTCTTCTTCTTCTTCTTCTTCTTCTTCTTCTTCTTCTTCTTCTTCTTCTTCTTCTTCTTCTTCTTCTTCTTCTTCTTCTTCTTCTTCTTTCTCCTCCTCCTCCTCCTCCTCCTCCTCCTCCTCCTCCTCCTCCTCCTCCTCCTTCTTCTTCTTCTTCTTCTTCTTCTTTCTCTTGCTTGAAATCAGGAATTAATCAGTGGATCACTTGCCTGGAAGATGGATTCTGGTCACTTCCAGAAGCTTACTGCAAACTGGAGTGCGACTCTCCAGGCCCAATTGCCAATGCTGAGCTGTTGGTGCCTCGATGCAAGGAAGGGAATCACGATGTGGGATCTGTCTGCAGCTACCAGTGTAAGCCTGGATACCACGTAGCAAAAACAAAAGATGAAAAGCCCAGGAAGTGAGTAGTAATATGTCTCCTGTTTATATTTCTTCTGTTCTCGCTTCTTCCTTAGCATCAGTGCTTTCATTCTTTGTAATACATTTTTCAAAAGTATGATGGATGTTCAGTTTTGCTCTTTGCTGCCGTGGAGCAGTGTAAATATGACAAGAGGAGATTGGAAGAAATCAGCTGAGCAAACCGTAAAGGCAGCCTCATCTAGAGTGCACTGCAGTAATCTAAAGAAGTGGTGATGAAGGCAGAGGGTGCTGCAGCATGATCCTGTCACCCACGTAGGACCACAGTTTATGTAAACATTCAGCTACATATTATATATTCTATGTAAGATATTTGTACTATTTACATAGTATATAACTGATACATAAAGTAAAAATATATATAATTAAATAAAACATTAAAACCAGTAGAGTTAAAATAACAGAAACAGAATTAACAATTAAGTTTGGTGATAAAAATTATTTTTGATCTTTTTCTAAATTTTGTGAAAATGGGAGCCCAGCCTTTCCCTTGTAGGGGTGCAGTAGGGAGACCTTCAAAGGTTCCCCTGTTGCTGATCCAAGTAATCCTGCAGATTCGTAGGGGGAGGGTTTGAGCCAATGTTTGAAAGGTTGACACAAAGATATTTATTTGGATAGACATACAGTACATGTGACACACACACCCCGCCCCCCCCCCGTATCTTGCCCTGGCCAATAGCCTGGCCCCTACATTTTCCACCAGTTGTAATTTATGGGCCCTGTTCAGAGATGCATCTGCTTAAAATAAGTTGCAGTAGTCAAGGTAGGGTGTAACTAAGTGTAGACAGCCATTACATATATTGAATGCAATATATTCAAAGTGTTCACAAAGTGTATATGAGTAATATATACACAAAAATAAATTCATCAGGAATGATGCACATAAAAGTACATATGAATGTTCATGTACAATGTGGTACAGGAATGCTATGAAATGAATTTAATGTTGAAAAGTCACTGAATATAACGAAAATGGAAAGTTGTGCTGTCTCTGTGGAAACCACAAATATTTGTTGCTTTCAGTTGGATCATGTATAGGAAACTATTTCTAAACAAAAGTTTAATCAGATAAGGGGAACCTGCTCTGTGAAAATAATAATGAAAAAGATTGATCACTTATAGGAGGAGGAGGAAATTGGTGTTACTTTCTGAAACAAACACTGACATTTGAAGAGCGAAGATGGAGGAAGCTATGTGCTTCACATTGCAAGAAAGACAATGTCTGCCCTTCCTCCTCCTCCTCCTCCTCCTCCTCCTCCTCCTCCTCCTCCTCCTCCTCTATTCAGGGCTTCAGATTCCTATTTAGAATTCAATCACTGCATTATTCATTTTTACTGCAGATGTAAAAATGGCTGAAGGAATGCAAATGCTGTCATAGATCTCCATTGTCAGTGGAAAGTCAACTGGAGGTCATATGTTTGAGATGCCCTTTCTGCAGAAGAATGGCTACACCTTCATCTCTAGTTTGTTAGATTAGGGCATGCCCTTGGCTCTTCCACCAGCTCCAGTCAGATTCGGCTGTATGCTTAATATTCTATGAGCAACTTTCTACTAGTGCTAAATTTCTTCTGATTGATAAATTTATTTTTAATGTCCCAATTGTATTTACAGCAAGATGTACACAGATTGGGTGCTTTGGAATAATCACAACATTGATTAAATTCAAAAACATGAAAAAATAATTAGACACTAAATATGAAATATGGTTATAGGATTGCTGTAGGTTCATTCCCTTTTTTATGGCTGACAATGTGTTTGTGAGCCTGTAACTTTTTTTTTGGACAAGCAGAAATTATGAAGATTTAGCCAAATGACAAAAAGATTTCATTCTTCCTGCACTTAGCAATTACAGGACAGATCTTTGGTCCAGATTGAGTGGGGATGGGGGAACTGTGGCCCCTGTGGACCTCAACTCTCAGAATTCTTGAGCCCCCATGGAAGTTGAAGTCCATAGGACATAAAAGTCAAATTTCTTATATATTCACACATTTAAAATTCCCAGAGACCTGTCAGCTAGTTTGTGTTCATTTTTCCCCCTCCATGCTATCAATTGTTGATGATGTGTGTGTATGTGTGTGTGCACATGTATGTATGTATGTGTATAGTGTATGCATATGTATTTGTGTATATTTGTCTTCAGTTTTGCAAAAAAATAATCGTAGATGCAGTTTTAAAACATAGTAGTTGATTAAAAAATAAATTTAAGTCTTCAAAAGCTTGCGGGTGCCACAACAGCAGACCCTATTGCATTCTAGATGTCCTGAGAGTTATAAATGGTGGCATGCCAGCAAATGTTTGTTCAGTCATCTTCCCAATACTGGTGACCATAGTATCATGGTGTTACCTCACAGGGTTTGAATGAAGGAAGACCAGTAACACATATCCAAAAATAAATTGGAAGCTTCAGGAACAAAACACTGAAGTGGCTTGGAGATAGAATCAGCTTTATTTCAGTTGCTATCTAATGGGTAGTTTGAACTTGGGAGACAGTGGAAGATAAACACTGCTTACAAATTGTCCCATTGGGCTGTAGAACTATTTTAGGAGCTCCCCAATAAAGCTAGAAATATTGAAATGTAAAGGAAAAGTTGATTTGCAATCCAATAGCTTTCCCAGCTATCTTAATACTCATGGCAATACTTTGAGGTAGGACAAGACATTGATTTTTGGCATCCTGAGAACAGTATTGAAACTACTGTATTTTCCATGTATAAGACATTATTTTTTCCTGCAAACACCCTGTTCAACAATCAGGTGCATCTTATACAAGTGCAGTGTCTTATACACAAAAAATAATGGTAACCTCCACAGCCCAGGGCATGCCTGTGTGGGTTCTTTACATGCCGCTGCCATGCCGCCTGGTGCAGGAGGATATCGCTGGCCCAAGATGCCACCTGGATGGGGAGAAAGCCGACCTGAGATGCCGCCTGGTGTTGAAGGATCGCGCTACCCCAAGGATGCCGCCAGTCCACTTTCTATGATCTGTTTTTCACCGGTGCAGCTCGGGCTGAAGTCGCAAGAGGCCCTGGGAAGCCACCTCAGTACAGTGATTGGCAGCCGAGGGGGTGGGCGGCACTACGCCCACAGAATGCCATCTGAGTGGAGGAAGTTGCCTTCCTTGTGTGATGGCTTGGCCACGTGTTTTACTGCCACTAAAGATGTGGTTTAATATTTAAAGTGTTGATTTCTGAATTTTTGTTTAGAAAATTGGGGACCATCTTATACAAGGGTGCGTCTTATAGACAGAAAAATACGGTACTACTGCTTCTGAACAATGTGAGCCATTATAGTTTTCACAGTGATTAGGAGTAATATTATAGTGGATGCCACATATATTGCATATGCCAAAAGGAAGCCCACTGCCTGCCAGAATTCATTTTTCCCCAAAGTGCCTAAATCTTGGAGCCATCTGGCTACTTACATACAGATAGTCCTTGCTTAACAGTCTTAATTGGGAAACTTAGTGAAGCAGTTGCTAAGTGAGAAATCACATGGCTATGTCTGTGGTTCCTGGCTGGAAAGAGACAAGACAATGTACTCAGTTTCATACCTTTGGCTTTTGTTTGCCTCCTATCCACTCCCCTGCCTTTTGGTTCCTCTAGTGCCTGTTTACTGTCTTGGACACATCAAAATCCTTCTCTGATATCACTACTCTGGGTGGGAAAGGAAGTGTCAGCCATAGGAGAGATTGTCTACAGAAATCATTTGCTTTTTTCTCTCTCCACCCCTCTTGCAGAGCAGAGAGATTGAAGAGGAAGAGATTTAAGAAAGTACTGTAGGCTGCTGGTACGATCATGTTGCTTTCAATTTGTAGAAGAGCAAATAGCTTACTTTCTTGCAATCCCTTTCTCTCCAATCAGTCTGCTCTGTGAGGTGGTGAAGAGAAAGAAAAAAAAAGAGGCAGTGGAAAACAGGTACTGACTGTAAGGCGGGTCTTCAAACTTGGCCCTTTTATGACTTGTGGACTTCAACTCCCAGAATTCTGGGAGTTGAAGTCCACAAGTCATAAAAGGGCCAAGTTTGAAGACCCCTGCTGTAAGGAATATTCATAGAATTGCATCTCCCTTTGAGTCTGATTAATATAATACATTACACAATGTAATTCATCTAACACTACTGATTTTTAATATGCCTTAAGAATCTTTTTGCTCACAAAATCCCTAAACCCTTTTATGAATTGCAATGAGTATGGAAAATAAATATTATGATTATTGACCAAGGGATGCTGTGAAGATCCTAAATGGTCAGGGGGTGTAGAATTATTTTTTCACCATTGTTGTAACTTTTAACAGCTACTGAATGAATGGTTGGTAAGTGAGGACTACCTATATAGGCAGAGGCATACAACTCTTCCATTGAGCTATTGGCTGCCATTTCTGGTTTAGGATTAGGCTAATTTACAAGTGACAGAATTGCAGTTGTTAAAATGATAATGTTTTAAATTTAATATGCAATAAAATTTACATTGCTCCTCTTAAGCATAAACTTATCATTACATTTGTATATTTATATTTACATTGTATTTGTGAGTTTGTGGTTTTCTTTCCCTCAAGTCTATTAGCTAGGATTGCTAAAAAATGATTGCAATAGGGGAGAAAAGGAAGAAGGATTGAATCTGCATCACTATCCTGTTTACTATCACCACATTTGCTTCATTTCCTCTGAGAACTTAATTCTTTTTGTTGACTTTTAAATATTTGCCAAGTCCAGTTCACAAACTGTCATCTGAGAACTCAGAAATATGCATGTTCATATTTTAAGAGTCAGATTTGGGTGGGTGTTTATTCAAGTCATTGTTGACTCCTGGCGACTGCCTGGAAAGTCTCTGCAAGATTTTTGGCAAGATTTTGGGGAACCTTGCCTCCTTTCTTAGGCTGTGAGAAAGTGACTGGCCCAAAGTCACCAAGCTGGCTTTGGGTCTAAGGTGGAACTAAACTCGGTCTTCTGGTTTCTAGCCCAGTGCATTAATCTCTACAGAAACTGACTCTAAAGAGACAGAATAACAGCTAAAGGCAAGATAAATAGTGACAGGGCTTACTTCATGAAATGAAAGGTGCTATTTAAGGATCCCTGTCTGCCTGACAATTTGTCATCTGGCCTTTTCCCTTGAAACCTTCTCTTCACATTCACCCTCTCTCTCTCTCTCTCTCTCTCTCTCTCTCTATCTCTCTCTCTCTCTCTCTCTCTTCTTTCTTGATGAAAGCAGGAAAGATGCCTGATTGCCTTCGCATCCTCAGTTCTCCCAGTAGGCAACCTATTATCAAAATAGGGCAACTGAATAAGTTAATTTAAAAAAATAAAAAAATAAAAAGAGGTCTATGTGGGGAAGGCAAGTAGAAATAAACACCCGAGTGGAGGCTGGAAAACTTCAGAAAGGCCAGTGTGGGTGATTTAGGATATAACTAAGATGGTCAAAATGTAGTTTGGCAGTAAGATGTCTAACATTAACTGGAAATGCATGCAGACTGTTTTATGTTTTTGCACCAAAATAATTCCAGAGAATGTGCCAAATAAGCCCATTTTCCCCTCAAATAGCTACATTCCAAATTATAAAAATCATATTCACGTTTGCTTGTTTTTACAAAATAAACCTGCTCATTTGGCATGACATTGCTGAAGGTTTCTGAATCCTGCCAATACCATAAATGTTACAGATCAGAGGAGGATTCAGCTGTTATAGCAAGAGGGACTTAATTTACTGCACTGAAGGATAATCCTAGATGCAACATGTGCAAAGACACCTCCCTCAACATAAATGTGTACAATCAGGCAGAAAAGATGTGGGCAAACTAAAAGTGATGACTATGGAACCATTGTAAAATCAATTAATTTTTGGCTATATCATGCCTTATAGCCAAAAAAGGAAAAACAGTAAGAAAGTTAGTCCTTGAAGAATGCAGTTGTTTTACAATGCAACATTTTCTTTAAACAACTTACCAACATTTTTTTTAAAATAACATATTAAGGTCTTTGATATCTTATCCAGAAATATTAGTCCAATGGGCATTCATAAATTTTCAGGAAATGAGCAAATCATAATTGGCCAGAATTTAAAATATTAAAGAATGTTAATCTATTTTTCCCCCAACCTTTAAGGCAAACTTTTAATTTGGCAAACTTTGTCCTTGCATCTCCAAAGCTTTGATTTTATATTGTATAAGAGTAAGAACTCTACAGTCTCAGTGGAAGTCTTCCTTTTTTAGAATTCCTGTAGGAGTCCAGGTGCATGTTCTCATCTGGTGAGTGTGATTAAATGACTACATACTCACATTACCTTAAACCCAAGACTAACGGCAAACAATAGCAGTGTTCCCACAACATGGTATGGATTAACAATTATACTACATTATGCCCATCACCAATGGAGTGTATAGAAGACATATTTTTTTTATTAAAGAGTTTTACAAAAACAAAATTTTACAATATATCCCCAAATCCCTCCCACCCCAAACCCACCCACTTCCCCCCCCACTTCCCAGAGCTAAATACAGGATTATAGTTACAATAATCATATTCTAAATAAAAATTATGCATAATATACAATTAACCAAATTCATAATGTGCTTTAACTCCCCTTTAACATAACTACAAACAACGTACCAATAACAATATCCCACTAAAATCTACTCATAAGCTAAATGGAACTTTTTAGTCCCATATTTGTTCTGAATATAATTTATCCATCTCCTCCAAACTGAAATATATCTTTCCTGTGAATGATCATTCAAATAAGCAGAAATCTTAGACATTTCTGCAAGATTCGAAACTTTAAACACCCATTCTTCTATAGTGGGCAAACTATCCTTCTTCCAATATTGTCCCACCAGTAACCGTGCTGCTGTTATCATGTTCAACATCAAGTTAGTTTCTTTAACATCACAATCTACAACAATACCCAATAAAAACAATTGCGGGGAAAACTTTATCTTTCTCTTAAAAATCTTTTGAATGTTCCACCAAATTTTAATCCAAAAAGCTTTTATATTTCTACAAGTCCACCACATATGGAAATAAGTAGCTTCTAAACTACCACACCTCCAACATTTAGACTGCAAATTAGGATACATGTTGGACAACTTCTTGGGATCCAGATGCCATCTATAAAACATTTTATAAAAATTTTCTCTTAAATTTTGAGCCTGATCAAATTTAACATTTCTGACCCAAATTATCTCCCAGGTGTCCAACGAAATTGGTTCCTGAATATTTTGTGCCCACTTTATCATGCAGTCTTTAACCAGTTCCGTTTCCGAATCCAATTCAATTAAAGCATTATATATCCTCTTTATATGTGCACAATTTAAATCTCTAATTTGCTTTACTAAATTTTGATCTGTAATTGTGATGCCAACCTTTTGATCTGACTTCCACCTAGCTTTCAATTGGGTATATTGAAACCAAGAGTAACTTATGTTTTCTTGTCTTAACTCCTCTAATGGTTTAAGTTGCCAATCATTCCCTTGCAATCTAAGTAGTTCCTTATACGAAACCATATCCATACTCACTCCCATAGATACGCCCTCTATTGCGTGTCCAGGAATTCCCCAAATCGGTATTTTATAATTTAACTTATAATAATACTTTTTCCAGACATGCAATAAAGCACTTCTAAGAATATGGGATTTAAAAGCCCTGTCCACCTTCTTATCGTAAAGCAAATATGCATGCCATCCATATACCAAATCCCATCCCTCAAGATGAAGTATTCTCTTGTTAGTTAAATTAAGCCAATCACTAACCCAGGTCAAGGCAACCGCATCATAGTACAATTTCAAATTGGGCGCCTTGAGTCCCCCTCTTTCCCTGGCATCTTGTAAAATCTTAAATTTAACTCTTGGTTTTTTCCCCGCCCAGAGTGTATAGAAGACATATTGAGGATCAGATGGTGCAAATTCTGTTAACTCCAGGAAATGTTACTGTTGCTGTTTTGCCTCTCTCTCTCTCTCTTTTTTTTAATAATACATTTTATTGATTTTTTAACATAGTCACCTTAATATTTGGTAAACAGCGTGTTGTCTGGGTTTATATTTAAAAACAATCAATAACAATTAATTTCTATAATTCCATAATCCACATAGTAGCTTTCTTTGATTTTCTCTTCTTCCAATAATATTTTCTTTTATCAACCTTGAATTAGTACATTTCTTAGTATTTTGATAGATAACAATTGAATATAAACATTTTTCTAGTATTTAACAACCACATCAATATAAAGCTTCTTTACTAATTGATCATCTTAATTATCTCCTTATACGTCCTGTTTTCAAAGTTCTTATGTAGATTTGTTTTCCCCACAATATTCAAAACATTCTTACCAGTTAAGATTTTCTAAGTTAATTACACTTAAGTATTTAAGCCTTTTTCCTCATATAAGCCATCCCAATAATTTTACATTTCTCATAACTTAAAAAAAGCAACAAAAAAGCAAAGAGAATAAAGAAGGAAGTAGTATACTACTTGAGAAACATGTCCCTCTTAAGCTAAGATACATTTATATCAAAAAAATTTCTATTCTTTTTACCCATATTCAAACAAATGTTTAATCTTTAAATATTCTGTCTAATAAATCCAGTCATCTAATCTTTTAAATCTATTCAAAACATTTTTATGAATTGAGATTTTCTCAAGATTAATTACACTTAAATATCTAAAACATTTCCCTCATATAAACTATCCCAACATTTTTATATTTCTCATATTATAAAAAAAATACTATGTTACTTGAGGGACCCATCCTTTTTAAACTAAAATATATTTATATCCAGAATTTTTCTATTTTTTAAAACATATTCAAACAAGTGTTTAATCGTTAGATATTCCATCAGATAAATCCCATCATCTAATTTCTTGATTCTAACTTTAGCCTTCCCGCCCCCAAACATCTTTCCTAATCTGTATGCTCTGCTGGACCAGAAAGTCTTCCCATAGTCTTGTAGATGTTGTTGTAGGTGCATGAGACAAATCCAGTAAGATGTTTTTGTGGGAGGGTTTGGCCCCTAAATTGAAAATCTTTTCCTTTCTTTCTCTCTTAATTTCTCTTATCACTTTTTGTCTCTCAAGTTCTCGTAGTTCTTCTGATAGCTCTATAATTCATTTTGTCAAATCTTTTTTCTTATCCTCAGACTTATTTTGCAATCTTGAAATGTAGGTTATCTTTTCCTTGTCCGATATTTCCTGCAAGTTTTTCTCTGCCTGGGTTAACTCATAATTCCTTCCATTGTTGGGTTCAATCTTAAACATCTCTTTCCTCTGATTTATGTTCAGTTGTCTATTTTATCTGATCGTTCTCTATTTTTATTTTCTGAGAGGTTTTTTGTTGTAAGGTTAAATTGAAGATGTATTCATTTATGTTTTAAAAGTTTTTTTTAATTTTCTCATGGTTTGAAATCATTGTCGTTTGAATTAGTTGCAACATAGCATACATTTCTTCCTGGAAAGTATTTGTTTTTTCTTGTATGTTCTTTCTGCAGATCTCTAATGTTCCATGATAGCCAAAAATCAAAGTTTTACTTTCTCTGCAAACAACTTTAGAGTCACAGTTCAATAAGTATTTATAATCCAGCAAGGTCAATTTTTCCCTAAGATTTATAGTTCTCGCCTTGTAGGTGGCCCAAAATGTTTTGTCTTTTTTTTGTTGCAGCTGTTCTCTGTTTAGTTAAGATAGTGAAGGTCACAAAAACAAGTAATCTTTTTCTGGGCTTTCTGCCAATTCCTGTATTAGAGCAATTACAGTTGTATATTTTCAGCCACCACTAGATGTCAGCACCAGTTTGTTTTTCAGTTTTCAAAACAAGCAATTGCTTTCTTCTGTTTTCATCAATGATCTTTTGAAAAGAAAATCTTAACAGATTCCACCAATTTCAAACTTATCCAGATTTAAGTCTTATATTCATTTCATTTCAAATATATTTCTGTCCCCCATAAAAGTTTAATTTGCTGCTTCCTTCTGTGGGAGGGTGGGGCAGGAGTCCCCCTCCTTCTCACTTTCGGAGGATTTTTGCTTCTTGGGTTTTCTTTTTTCAGGAAATCAATTATCAAGTAGAAGAGAGAGAATTGATATTATCATTCAGTTCCAAACATGTTGTTTACAATCAAGCTTGAATTTGTGCTTTTAGCTTGGGCTAGACTCTGGAGTGAAGCTAGCCTTTATTCTGCTGGTTTCTGGAGGGCTTTCCCTGAACAACCGGATCTACTGCCACCTCTCCACAGTCAGTGGGGCTCCCCTCCTTTTTTGTCACCTCTTTGTAGTGACTTTAGGCCCATTTAGGATCCTCAAACAGAAAAAAATAGGCCCTAGGGTGTGGAGCCCCGCAATCGCTCAGCTGCTGCGTTACTGCGCAAAACCGGGAAGTCTGTTTTGCCTCTCTTAATGGGAATGCTAGGATTAGTAATTAAGATTTTCTTTTAAAGTGGCCTAACTGTGAAGACCCAAGAGTTTGATTGTAGAATTTAGATTAACAAACTTTAGTGTAATATAGGTAAGACAAAAGCAAACACTAGTTTAAAACAGCTTCTGCTTTCATCTTCTTTATACTTGTATACCAAAAGTTTGAGCTAGCTGCCTATGTCTGTTTTCCATCTGCTCTGTGTTCCTATTTCTGTGATGGCATCAGTCTTTGGATTTAAACAGATGGCTGTAATAACATGATTTTTTGTACAACTCTATTGGAACTAAACTTTTTTCATCTAATTATTTGCTATCAAGTGTTCTGTTTACTGGCCAGCAATATTTAAATATGAAAATAATCCAAAAATAATTTGTCAGTTTAGCGAAGTATCACATCTCTTTGGAATGACCTTAAATTGAGCTTGTATGCCTTTCTTTGGTATCACTCCAATCTTTTTAAAAAATTAAGATTATCATAATATGAAATACAAATGAAAATGAAGATAAGGAAATGGGAAAGGGAAAGGATAAGTGTAGGGTAAAGGAGAAAAGCAAAGCAAAAGCACTGGCCTCCAACATTTTTCAGAGAAATAGAATACGAGGTAAAATTACATCCTCAACTTTTTACTGTTACATTCTTATTAAATGCTAGTCATTTGTACAACAACAAACTAATCTAATCAGCAAGTCCTAAAGTCAAGTTTTTTTTCAGCCTTAAGCATGAAATCTAGAAGCGGTTTCCAGGTAGAAACAAATATGTTCTTTTCTCTGATTAAAACAGTTAATTTTGCCATCTCTGCTAACTTCATCACTTTGTCCATTCATTCTTCCATCAAGGGGATTGATGCATCTTTCCATTTTTGCACATAGGGAATTATCACTGATGTCAATATATACAAGAACAAAGATCCATTTTTTCCAAGTCCCTTGTCCATAGGGAAGTCTTAACTTTTGAGTCTTAAGTCCTAAAAGGAAAACCTCATTTCAGTGTTACATTCATTTAAAAAAAATCTCAATTAAAATATAAATCTGCCCCCAATATTTCTTTGCTTTATTACAAGTCCATCCAAAATGATAAAAAGTTTCTTCTTTCCAATTACATTTGCAATATATCTGGGGTTAGATATCAACAATAAATAATTTTGTAAAAAATTACTTATAAATAATAGTTCAGTGTAAATTTTAGATGAATTTGTCCACATATTTTTCCATTGCTCAAACATCATATTATACTCAAAGTTTTCCCCCCATTCAATCATACAATGTTTACATATTTATAAATAATATGGCAATAATATGTTCTTTAGCACACAGTAAAATTTCAAATTCACATTTTACAGATTCAAACCCATAACCTTTTTGTTTACATTCCTTTCATTTGTAAATATGTAAGCCATTGACAGATACCTCCTTCTGATTCCAACTCTTCTTTTGACTTGAGATTAAGTTGAGATTGTGGCATGTAGAAACACTTAAAAAATCTATATAATTCAACTCTGTATTGGAACACATGCAAAAGCATTTGTTTATTTGTTTGCCAAAACATATATATTTCCATTCTACATGTTTTGTGTGTGTGTGTGTGTGTGTGTATTGACTAGCTCTACCATTAAGGGAGGAAATCTTGCCACAGATCACATTTTCTCAGCATGAAAACTGCCTCATATCCCACATGTGACAGAGTATTAGCCTGATAATTTTGTTCTTCTCATGATGAATTAGACATAAGTATGTGGGGTTTTTTTCCATTAATGTTTTAACCGCACACTGAGAACCGGTGACAGAATTAGATACTATCAGAGTGATCAATTGTATTATAATCCAATTTCCTATTGACTGCATTTCTTTCTTTTTCCTGCTTTGTTGCTTGGAATAATTGAATCTCCTGCTCTGATAGATCATGTTAGTTTAGGGGCTAATTTATTGCCCTCTTTCTTGGCACTCAATTCTGGCCACTGTTACATCCATTTGGGAACTAACCAGCCGTTTGCTGTATGGGTTGTTATGTTTTCAAGATTGACCTTGAGGCCTGCATATCAAACAGCCTCATATATCATCTTGTGGCTTCCATTATTACTCTTTCAATGTTGGATGGATTTTTAAAACTATTTGATTTTTGTTTTGGCTCCATTGCTAATCCTAAATAATGTCTGTTTTTTAGGATCAGAAAAAATGCTAATGGCTCTGTTACAAAATAGTATTTAGAGTGAGTTTTAAAAATCTTGTTACCACTTCCTTTCTTAGCCTTATTGCTTGATCTTTTCTTGGTACCTCTCAGTAAACTGTATGCTTAGTTGGCTATGTGAGCAGATGCTTAATTCCTCTGCACACACATGGACACACACACAATGTTTCAGGGTTAGGTAAGGACACACAGATTTTTCAGGCACCTGATAATTTTCTTTAGAGGATTTTGCTAAGGATTAGTGTGTCAGAATGAGCTGTATAGACTAATTCCTGAATCAACCTTTACTTTAAGTACAAAATCACGAGACATTGTAAACTAACTTCTTTGTGTTGTTCAATAAATAAAATTACTTAGTGATGTCTGTTGGCTGCTAAGTAGTGATATACTCTGCTCAATAAGGGGCTGAAAGAAACTGGCAGTTTAAATGAAGACAGTGGGAAATAAGTGATTGTTTTGTAGAGCTGGCAAATAACAATTTTGACAAACAGCATTTTGTCAGCTTTAAAAGCAATCGCTAAGAGGGCTGGATGCTAACCCTTCTCTATTCAGTCTGTTACCAAGTAAATAAATCAATATTGCGTATACTTCACTGAACACAAAAATAATTTCTCAAGTGATTATTCTTGGAATTTCCGACGGTTCAGGTCAGTGGGAAGTGCAAAGTGTTGTTTTTTTCCACCTTAGATACCACTACAGCATGCTGTTCTATTTTGTAGTGCTACTACTATATTGAGATTAGTAAACCAGTGTTCCTGAGATTACTAATAATTTAATTTAATTTAATTTAATAATATTTCTATACCGCCCTTCTCCCGAAGGACTCAGGGCGGTGAACAGGGCAAGAATAAAAATACAGAATTACAAAAATTAAAAAATAATGAAATACATGCCCACTAAAAAACAATCAATACATATTAAAACCCCAATAAAATGACAGTAAAAAAACCCCACCAATCCCCCATCAGGCCAGGCCGGCTTGTTCAAACAAGTATGTTTTGAGATCGCGACGAAAGGAGCGAAGATCGGGCGCCATCCGGAGCTCAACCGGTAGCTGATTCCATAGCTCCGGAGCGCCCACAGAGAAGGATCTCCCCCTGGGGGCCACCAATCGACATTCTCTGATCAGTGGCACCCTGAGGAGGCCCTCTCTGTGGGAACGCACAGGGCGAAGGGAAGTTGATGCCGGCAGCAGGTGTTCCCTAAGGTACTCCGGACCCCTGCCATGTAGGGCTTTACTAGTACCTTGAATCTCACCCGGAAGACTACTGGTAACCAATGCAGCTCACGGAGCAGAGGTGTAACATGGGAGTATCGGGAGACTCCCAAAACAACTCTTGCGGCTGCATTCTGTACCAGTTGGAGCCTCCGAGTGGTCCTCAAGGGCAGCCCCATGTAGAGAGCGTTGCAGTAGTCTAGACGAGAGGTCACGAGCGCATGAGTGACCGTGCATAAATCATCCCAGCCTAGATAGGGCCGCAACTGGCGCACCAGGCGAACCTGGGCGAAAGCCCCCCTAGTCACAGCCACTATGTGATCTTCCAAGGTGAGCCGTGAATCTAGCAGGACTCCCAAGTTGCGAACCCTATCTACAGGGGGTAATAGTTCACCCCCCCATAGAAAGAGGTGGAATATCCGAATTGACCCGGGATGAAGGTATGCAAAGCCACTCAGTCTTGTCTGGGTTGAGTTGAAGTCTGTTCCTCCCCATCCAGACCCGAACCGCCTCCAGTCAACGGGACATCACGTTGAGGGCATCACTGGGGTGGTTTGGGGTCGAAAGAAAAAGCTGGGTATCATCAGCGTACTGATGATACCCAACTCCAAAACCACGAATGATCTCACCCAGTGGTTTCATATAGATGTTGAACAGGAGAGGCGAGAGGACCGACCCCTGAGGAACTCCACAAACGAGAGACCTCGCGGTCGACCTCTGCCCTCCTGTCAACACCGACTGCGAACGTCCCTGGAGATAGGAGGAGAACCACTGTAAAACCGTGCCTCACACTCCCAATCCCCTGAGACACCGCAGCAAGATACCATGGTCGATGGTATCGAAAGCCGCTGAGAGGTCTAATAGGACTAGAACAGAGGAATGTCCCCTATCCCGAGCCCTCCAGCGTGACCAATGCCGTCTCTGTGCTGTACCCGGGCCTGAAACCCAATTGGTATGGGTCTAGATAATCCGCTTCATCCAGGACCAGAGGGAGCTGATGCGCCACCACACTCTCAACAACCTTCGCAAGAAAGCGAAGGTTGGAGACCGGACGAAAGTTGTTCAATACAGCTGGGTCCAAGGCAGGCTTCTTGAGGAGAGGCCTCACCACCGCCTCTTTCAAGACGGCGGGGAAGCTACCCTCACTCAAGGAAGCCGATATGACTGCCTGGAACCAGCTTCGTGTCCTCTCCCGGGCTGCATAGACCAGCCAGGAAGGGCACGGGTCCAATAAACATGTGGTGGAGCTCAGCCTCCCCATAATCCTGTCCACTTCCTCCGGAGTCACAGAGTCAAACTCCTCCCAGGTAATATCGACAAGACCGCCCGTGTCCTGATCGTCAGACTCTGCCCAGTCAGAGTCCAGACCGGTCCGAATCCGAGCGATTTTGTCCGACAGATGTTGGTTAAACTCCTCGGCACGACCCTGCAAGGGTTCCTCCCTCACCTCTTGATTAAGGAGGGAGCGAGTCACCCTAAACAGGGCGGCTGGGCGATTATCTGCAGACGCGATAAGGGTAGCAAAGTGATTAGATCTCGCCACCCTTATCGCAGCGAGATAAGACCTAATATAGGCTCTTAGTCGCAATCGGTCGAATTCGGATCGGCTGGATCTCCAACCGCTCTCTAGGCCCCGTCTCTGACGCTTCATCTCCCGGAGCTCCGCGGAAAACCATGGAGCTCGACGGGATCTGCACCGGGTCAGGGGCCGCAAGGGTACAACTCGGTCAAGAGCCTCAGTGGCTGCCCTTTCCCAGGCTTCCACTAAGGCATCTGCCGAGCTGTGAGCGAAGGAGGCAGGTGGGGACCCCAGTGCTGCCTGGAACCTCTCGGGATCCATTAAGCGTCTGGGGCGGTACCATCTAATTGGTTCCACGCACCCACGGCGGGGAGTGGCAAAACGGAAGACCAGCCGCAGGAGATGATGATCGGTCCATGACAGGGGCATAACAATTGGGGAGCCCCCACCAAGATCATCTAACCACCACTTGTACTAATATAGTACAAGTGCTTGACTGGTGCTACTGTCAGGCTTGTCTCAGCTTGGGCATTTAGGAAAGAAAGACCTTCAACTCCATTTGTAGCGAAAGGTATACTTTTACTAAAGCCAAGTGGTTACAACATAAGCAAAGCTGGATCTGAATATTGCTGCATAAAGCCTGCTTTTTTTGCCTTCTTCCGGGCCCTCCCCTCTTGACCAGTTCACAATGTCCAATAGTATTCAGATTTGATGTTTTTGTAACAGCATTGAGGTTTGGTGCCTCTTTGGTTGGGTTTCATATTCCATTTTCACACTCATGTTCTTGGATCTGCTGGTCTGTTCCAGATTAGCACCTCTAGTTCCTGTCATCCTGTCAACCCCCCTTTACATTTTCTGCTCTCCCCGTGTTTTATGGCAGGATGCCAGCAAAGTGACTGAAGTACTTACGATGGCAGACCTGGCAGCTACAGTCAGCCAGGAGCTGCTGCTTCCTTGGTTTTGTTTGTGATCCCTTCCAGTTTTCTTGCCTGATCAAAAGAATCGAAGCCTGGCTTACTTGTAGATAGGTATACACAGGGTGTCTGTATCTTACCATCAATATGTTGTGGTAGTCACAAAAGGAAATGGGTGACCTGTGGAATTGCTGCATGATAGAAGTAAAGGCTAAGCTTAGAGTTGGAAGGAAAAAGTCAGATGATTTGCTTCCAGGGCTTTCTATTTGTTTTGCCTTGACAGGAAACATTGAAGCCTGGTTTGGAAACAGAGATAGTTGAGGAGTTTGATCTTTGTGAGTTTCAATAGAAACTGCCCCTTACAGGCTAGTGAGCCCATTGGAATGTCGCTCTCTTTCTGACTCTGCTCTTCTCCAAATGTAGCTCAGTGCTTGGCTCAGAAATCCGTATCAGTTTATTTAAAAAAACAAAAAACTCTTGGCAGTTGAATTTGGGAATGGAATTGACCTCTGTCCTCTGGATAGAGTAAGTGGAATCAAGTGGAGTAAATTCATTCTAAAAGAAAAAAAAAGTGAACTCAAGAAAAATATCATAGATTGGAAATGAATTCATGCATTTCCACTGATGGCATCTTAGTTGCTGTTCTCATAATGAGTGAAATATGTATTTTAAGGTCTCACATATATCAGTGTCCGTTTGTCTTCTTTGATGTTTCATTGTTATGGAAACAGCATGAGGAAAGAACTACAGAGTCAACTAGTGGTGACATCCCATCTCCAGAAAAAGTGTTTCAAATAAGTTGCTTTCTAGTTTTCCTAATTTTTTAATGAAACTTGTAAAACCTCTCCACTCCTACCTGCTGAATTTCCCTACCTTCTGTTTTACTCCCATTGTGAAATGCTTACTATCTGTAAGATGTAAGTGCACAGAAATCATTTCCCCCCATAGTGCTGCGTGATGTTGCTGCATATAGATGAAAAAAAAATAAAATAAAAACCAGTGCACACGTGGAAAGGATTTGTTTTTTGGTAACTCCATGTCTCCCTCTTGTGTGCTTTTACTGGAGATACAACTAATCAAGCATGTTATTTTCCAAAGTGGCCAATAATATATTTTGAAATTTTCACAGTGCAATATAAAATTATTTCTTCTTAGCTAGTATTTGGTGCTGAGAACATGCTAAAGAATTTTAAAATCTGGATTGCCAGATTAAAACGAATGCCGTGTCCTATACCCTTCAGGAGCTTAGCAAAGCAATTGCTTTCCTGTGTCTTTCATATGTCTTGACAGATTCTGTAACACCTAGCCTAAGGAACAGAGACTGAGTTGTTTTTTTTATAAATGTGTAAAAAACTTTTAAGCCAGTGGTTATGACTACATCTACAATTTCAGTAGATCAATGGAGTGGTGAATTAATTCCTTTTTTCTGTCTTGAAGGTCCTGCCAATTATATTTCATTAGGAATTTATGTATTGGCTTTATGCAATAGGAGGATTAAAATCTCTCTATTCACATAAGTATCTCCTCTGTCTCTTCAAAGCCTGGTTTTGACAGCCCACTAGAAAAAAGCTGCTGAAAAACAATTAAATAGATAAACTTGACATGTTTCCCATGTTTCATTAAAAACATGTATTCACAATCATATTTTATAAGCTTCGGTCACATCTCAGAGCAGAAGAAATAGTTGAATATAATGGTAAATCATATGTGCTGAGTATTTGGTGTTTATTATTCATGATACAACTTGCCATCTGTTATCACCTGCTATTGCTTAGTTCTTTTATTAGCAGAAGTAATTAAACTAACTGACATCCAATAAACTAACTAGAATTCAAAGACAGATTATGTTTCTTCTTTTACGGTATATCCATAATAGACCCCACATGGGTCCTATACCAAGATCTAAATCTGTAAATGGAATAAAGGGATGTTCTTGTATCTGAAATTCAAAGGGTAAGTAAGCAGCAAGCAATGGAGCAGGCAAGTTGTGCCAGGAATGATTTTATTTATGTGTTTCTATTTTCTACTTCCATTGCCTATACTTATTTATACCAAAGAGAGGCAATGATAAATCTGTAGTTTCCAGTTTTTTTAAAAAAAATAATACAACAAATTATGTAGCTCATGAAAGGACACTTGCAGTGATTGCATAGGTTTTAATCTTAAAAGACAAGATTAACAGCTAGAGCAAAATACATTTGCTACTGGCTTTCATCAACTTGCAAGAATCACAGAATCTCCTGCTTTGTGCCCAGAGGAAGGCCTCTAGTACCTGCCAGGTGACAATTCAAAATAGGAAGAGATCAGTTGTTTTAATAGTGTAAATTATTAAAAGGCAAAAAGCAAAAGTAGGTTTCTCTTAAAATACCTATTTTTTTACATTTTATGCTTAATAACTACCATGTTTATTAATGCTAGAAGTTAGCTTTATAATAACAGAAACTGTTGCTTATTGCTCTTCAGAAACCATAGTTTAGGAAACTATCTGAAGATGGTTATATAGTCAGTGAGCAGATGTCTTTAATTACATCCACTAAAGAGCTGCTGCTTATTATCATCTTTGAGGGCTTCATAGCCAGGCCTTCACCAGGTCAGAGTGCTTCTGGGCTGTCCTCCTCAGTAATGCATTATATAAGACTTTGACAAGACTAAGAGAGTGAACGGACAACTTTCCCACCCCTTTTCTTAGTATAAAGTAAAGCAATATTGTTTCAGCAGCACAAGTTGTTGTTCCTGTATTTTTTATTTTTCATTTTCTGGCAACAGAACCTTTTTTCTTGACCAGAGAGATATTAACATGCTGGACAGAATTCAGAGAAAAGCCACAAAAATGACAAAGGGCTGGAGAGAGTAACTTCACAAAGGCCTCTGTGCCAAGCCAGAACTGTACAGTTTCAGGATGATGAAGAGAAAGGGGCACAGGAAATGGCTGTATGTTTCCAAATGGATTTGAATATGAATCAGAGAAGGGGGCCTTGTTAGGGAAGTTGCAAAGTGGAATTGTTTCCTTGTGGGAGAGACTATGAGAGCCTGGAGAAGCCTGAGGCTGAAACAGGGCAAGCAAACATTCTTTGGCATTATAAGGGAACATTGGGGCACAAGATAGCTGGCTGTACTCCTGGCTAAATAATCATGCATCTGTACAACTCAATGGGTGATATTCCTCCCCCCCCCAAAATAATGCTTTGATCAGAGTCAAAAAGTTGATGCTCAGGTGTGTATAGTTCTGTTTTCTAAATTATAGTATAACTTCAAAATAATTTATTTTGATTTGGTAGGTATGATTATAACATTTGATTTATTTTGATTTGTTAGGTATGATTATAACATTTGATTATGCCAACCCATTCCGCAAAGATTGCAGTGTTTAAGGTGTGGTACTTCTGTGTTGGAACCTGTATATTCTTTGCTTAAAATAAAATCAATCCACATTTTGCAAAAGTATCAGAATGCAAGTTCAGAGTAATCATGCAGATCACAACTACAGATTGCACAGATGTTTGTAAGTAAAATTCTCTAGCACAATAAAGGGTTTCTGCTGTTTAAAATAACTATGCATCAAAATGTGCTGTTAGAATATAAATTTCAAGTTAACCAGACATTGTTGGTTTGCTAATTTCCAAAGTGCCAATGAAAAATTAGCATTTTTCTGATACATTGTTTTGTGCTTCTGAGTAACATACTAAGAATTTTCAGTCCTAAATAGCTGGACTGAATTAAAACTTATTTAACTTTAGTGTTTCCATGTACTTGATGTCCCTTTGCAGTTACATTAAACATTACATTATGGCAGCAAATTTTATATCAACTCTGGAGATTTGCACAACGTTTATGCTTCAGGTTCCCTTCTTTTATGCCAGCCTAAAATCTCTTTGTAGAGCTAAAGCCATTTTTTCTCTCACATCCTACTATAATTGATATCTTAATTTTGTGTATTAATTTTGCTACCAAGAGCACAACACTCTTGTTTGACCTTCCCATAAGTTCTTGGGGGGGAGGATATATTTCCCTACTATTCAGAAAAAGTAGACAGTTTGTTTTTCACCCAAGTTTCTGGTTTTGAAAGGCTTTTAATTTTTTTGTTTAGCACATGAACAGATAATGGAGCTCTGAACTCAGTGTGATTTTAGGACAATAGCCTTACTGGCTGACACAGAATCTGAATGAGTTTTGGAATGCTCAGTTTGGGCATTCAAGTCTTTCAGTGCTCTCTGCCTGGTAAATCTCTGCCAGCACAAATTTGTGCTTCCATTATGTTGCTATTTAGATGCCTTCACATGCTAAATATCCTTGTTTCCCCTCTCTGTGGTATGTTTTCAAATGAATCACAAGGAGGCCAAAACATATACGGAACGGTTGCTGGAATTGGGTATGTGTAGTTTAACGAAGAGAAGAATGAGGGGTGACATGATAGCAGTGTTCCAATATCTCAGGGGCTACCACAAAGAAGAGGGAGTCAAGCTATTCTCCAAAGCACCTGAAAGCAGGACAAGAAGCAACGGATGGAAACTAGTCAAGGAGAGAAGCAACCTAGAACTAAGGAGAAACTTCCTGACAGTTAAAACAATTAACCAGTGGAACAACCTGCCTCCAGAGGTGGTGAATGCTCCAACACTAGAGGTTTTTAAGAAGAGACTGGACAGCCATTTGTCTGAAATGGTATAAGGTTTCCTGCCTGAGCAGGGGGTTGGACTAGATGACCTCCAAGGTCCCTTCCAACATTATTATTATTATTATTATTATTATTATTGTTATTGTTATTATTATTATTATTATTATTATTATTATTATTATTATTATTATTAGTAGTAGTAGTAGTAGTAGTAGTAGTAGTAGACAATTGTGATTATCTTGCTCATTTTCCATTACCATTTTTTCTTTCTTTTCTCCTTTTGCTTTCTAATTTCTCATGTTTCTTCATCTTTTTGCAGAATGCTGAAGCATCAGCATGCATCTGTAGCATATCCACTTCGTCCTTTCTTTTATTTTCTTGGCTAAGACTTAAGTCACTTTGCAGATAAACTTGTATTTATTTTACTGATAAAGTTCATTTTTCAGGACAAGTTCTAACCTTATTCCTGTCACTCCCATGTACTTTATGATAGCATGCTATTACTTATATCAAAATGTCTGAAAAGGTGTGCTGTGCACCTATGGAGTTTGATAAACATGCTGGTTTCTATTTTCCATCAAAAGGGCTGCAGTGCAAAGACATGTTCCAAATTCTCCAGTTGCTGTTTACTCAGACAGCTTACAAATGTGGAAAAATAACCTTAGTTATCAGAAGAGACCTGTGCTTTGCAAATGAAGTGTGGAATAAAAATAAATAGGCTGTTTGGTTGGTTATGGTGTGGCAGTACAGCAGTATCTTTCAGAAGTAAACAGCTATGTCCAGAACACATCCTTGGAGGCTGTGTAATTTCTTAACAGAGCTGAAAAAAAGGAGAGAAACCACAGGAAAGAAGGGCCCCCGAGATGCAGATTCTAAGATATTTTTGTCTACTTGCCTGAAGTAACCTGTCTAGATAGAAGAGGGGAGGAGAAGGTGGACTCCACAGGGTAATTTGTAGTATTTGATCAACAGAAGACTGCAGTGTGAATCCCAAAAGTCACCACAAAATACTGTGAATGGCTTAATTTTGGGAGCTGTTTTGATACAGAGATGCCATAAAGTAACCACTTTCTCTTTTGTTCTTAAATCCCCAGAACATTTTTGAATATCCACTGCCTTGAAACTGGCTTCTGGGAGGAAGGGAGCTGCATTCCTGTGGTTTGTAAACCACCCCCACCAGTCTTTGAAGGGATGTACAACTGCACCAATGGCTTTGAGCTTGACAGTCAGTGTGTTCTTAGCTGTGGTCCACAGAGTAAGACGGTAAAAACAACTTTGTGGTCAGTTTGAAAATAGGCCAGATTGGGTTGTGAGGCTGAATCTTGATCCATATGGCAGGTCCAGCTTCAGTTTTACCAAATGTTGATTGCCATATTTTGCCCTGTTTGTTGGCATCTCTTGAATTTGGTTTTATTGTGTAATAAAAAGAGAATGAGTAACTGGGCCTGTCCCTAAGTTTTTATTTTCCTGCAACTTCCATGAATTTCTTATAAAAAAATCATGCCATTGTATTACTCATTAACGAGTGTAAAATACCAGTAGTCCTTGCTTACCCATTCAGCAGCCATTCAAATTTATGACACTGACCTGCGCCTGACATGTTGTTTTCTTTGTTTCCCCCTCCTCCCCCTTGTAGATCAGAGAGATAGGAAGGAAGGAAGGAAGGAAGGAAGGAAGGAAGGAAGGAAGGAAGGAAGGAAGGAAGGAAGGAAGGAATCACAAGAGAGTAAGCAGGCACACAATGGGTAATACACATCAAAAGGTGGTCCTTGAGGCTGGGATCTGCAAATAAGCAGGCATATACATAGAATGAAGGCTACTGCTAAGCTTGTAAGCCGCCCTGAGTCTTCGGAGAAGGGTAGGATATAAATGCAATTAAAATAAAAAATAAATAAAATAAATTCAGACAGCCCAGTATATTCCCCATTGTGTGACCACTTGTTCTGTAACCCCTCCAATCACACTGCTTTCCTGGGGGATGGAGTGCAAAATCCCCAAAACAGTTCAGACACAGGAAAGATTGCTTACAAAGATCACTTGAGGTTTTTTTCTCCCCTCCTTTTCCAAAATTGAAAGATTGTAGAGGAAGGGATTACAAGAGAGTAAGCAGACATACAATGGGGACTACACTGAACTGTCTGTGTAGTGCACTTATGGCTGCCAATGCCAGTGCATTACTTTTGATGTGTGTGTATTTTCCATTGTGTGCCTGCTTAATCTCTTGTAATTTCTTCCTCTCCAATGAATGTAAATACACTCTTGCTAATTATCCCATTGTGGTGGGTGAGGAAAATGAAATTAGAGCTTCAGACACATGATTTTCCACTTAGCAACCATTTCACTTAGTGATGGAGTTGTCAGTTCCATTTTGTGGTCACTAAAGAAAGACTGCCTACATTTTGAATCAGTTTCTTTGATTTTGAATTCATAGTAAATGTTAAATCTCCATGGATTACATCTGTATGTGTGTTGGAAGACTGAAGAATACATTACACTTGTTCAAAAATCTTACATTAGATATTTGAGAGACTTTGAGTAAATACCATGGCAAACTGATATTCCTAAAAAGAGGGACAATATTATGTCTGAAATCAGCATCTGAACACTGACCCAGACTGCCAAACTCTTGTAAAGATCACAAAATTACTTAAATGTACTCTGGATACTGGTTTGTGTGTGTGTGTGTGTGTGTGTGTGTGTGTGTGTGAGCAGAAGGAAGGAACCAACATTTTTGCAGTTGGCTTGAGATCAGCTGGGAATCACAGCATTCAACTGAAGTTATAATCATTAATGTAACCTATGTGGACGACATTAACTGTAGTGAATATGGTAACAAAGAGGGACTTTAAATTCTGTACAGTTCATGAATTAATCTGTTTCTTTTATGTTTCAGCTTCCCATTCTTTGCACTAAAAATGGCTTGTGGACAGAGGAATTTAAATTGTGTGAAGAACTTCAGGGACAATGCACATTGCCGCAGGAGCTTAATTCAGTGGAATACAAGTGTGAGCAAGGTTATGGAATTGGTAAGGTGAACAGTTTCTGATCATCCCATTCACCTAAATTATCCTATCAAGTTGTTTGCAGATTTGTGGAACGGGCTATATTTAAAGCTTCAATTTTTAATCATTTTTTAAATTAAGGGTGCCTACTGTTTATATTTTACATCACTGCCAGGTGGGCAGCATATAAATTAATTAATTAAATAAATATTTGTAGCCTATCTCAGTTTTCTTTCTATTGAGCTTTCTTCTGCTGTTTTAAAATCAAATATTCTGCTTAGAGATTTATATTTTAAAAACATCTTAATATCAGTAGGGCATTAACACAAACAGCAGAGCAATCACAATAGAAACAAGTATTTTCTTTTCTAGTGTAACATTCAGGTATAAGTAGGTCCCAAAGACAAGCAGCAAAAATATATTTTTCTATTTGATTCATATTAAATATTTACTCTGGAAGTCAGAAAGAATGGAAGGAGTTGTGGATAGAAAAAATGGCATAATTCTCAAAAGGAAAAAATAAATAATATGCAAAGAGGTGCACAGCCTAATCCTTAACATTACAATCGCAACTGTAAACTGTATTCTTAAATCAAATAGTGTTAAACCTCTGGATTTTCTTCCACTGAGATTAAGCTGATGAGAAAACATCTCCCTATCCCTGAAGAGGCTTTTCCAGATTAGTACATGCAGAAGTGTCTTAGATATAAAAGAGGAATTCATTATTCATAAAGACTGGAAAGATTAATAAAGTTGAGAAGCTTGCTGTGATTTGTTAAGTTATCAGAAAGTGACTTTGGGAAAGAAGACTAGCACTATAGCCATAAAAAATGGTGAATCTCTGTTTTGTTTACAAAAAGAGGACGAAAGAAAAATAAAAACAAAAGGGAAAATGTAGAAAAAAATTCTGTTTTTAATCATTAAGTCTTGATCCAATAAAATATTGATCAGTTTTGCCATTATGTCAGTAAAGATATAGTTAATGGAATCAGAAAAGCAACAGAGTATCCAACATAATGAAATCAATAGCCAACCCTTTTAAAACATTCTTTGGGGTATGCTGAAAGAATGTAAAGAAACCTCTGTTGTATTAATCTTAAGATCATAACAAACTTAACATTGATTAACTGACTTCTGGGTAATGCCATGCAATGATTATGTGTTGGTATTTTTCTAGCCATGGTTCTATATGTTTTAAACTGCTGAAATTGAAGTTGACAAAAATGAATAGTTCCAATAAATAGCATTGAAACCTATACTCTGTGATATTTAATAGTCTTTAGGACCATTAACCACAGATTTTTAATGTAGGCTAATTCCATTCTTTGCATGTAACTGATATATATCCAAGACTTGATTGCCTGTTAAAAATACTTTAGACTTTGAATAATTTAAAATGCTTCTTCATATTGATAATAAATCAGGAGCTGTACATGAAGCTAATGTATCTGTATCAAACTGTGAAATAAAAAAAAGTTTTAATTGAAGATACTGTCATTGCACAGTTTTAATTACTTTTCTAGTAACAGATTTTAAAGCTAAAGTTACCATATATTTATGGTAGCATATATTTATCATAGAATAGAACAGAACAGAACAGAACAGAACAGAATAGAATATTCTTTATTGGCCAAGTGTGATTGGGCACACAAGGAATTTGTTTCTGGTGCATAAACTCTCAGTACACATACAAGCAACAAAGTGATAAATCATAAATCATAAGATACAATTATAAACCATAAGAGATAACCAACAAAGCGATAGTCATAAGATACCAATAGGAGCAGATAATAGGAAAGATTTGAAGGATAATAGTAATACAACCCTAGTACATGGTTAGATATCCTTAGGCATAAGATAGTGCTGTTGGAAATAGGTGTTTAGCAGAGTGATGGCATGGAGGAAAAAACTGTCTTTGTGTCTAATTGTGGGGAGAAGTTGAAGCAATTTATGAGCAGGAGGTGAGGGGCCTGCAAATATTTTCACAGTTCTCCTTCTGGCTCATAGACTAGACTGGTCCTCAATGCAAGACAGGCTGGTTGCAGTTGTGTTTTTTTCTGCAGTCCTAACTATCCGTTGAAGTCTGTACCTGTCCTGTTCAATTTCTCTACCAAATCAGACAGTTATTGAGGTACAGATGACAGACTTAATCATTCCTCTGTCGAACTGTATTGTCAGCTCCTTGGGCAGTCTGAGCTTTCTGAGTTGACACAGGAAGAACATTCTTTGTTGTGCCTTTTTAATGGCAGTTCTAATATTAGGTGTCCATTTTAAGTCCTGGGAGATTATACAATCCAGAAATCTGAAGGTCTCTACTGTTGATACTGTGTTGCTAATATTGTAAGAGGCGATAGAACGGGAGGGTTCCTCCTAAAATCTACTATCATCTCTACAGTTTTAAGTCTTTCAGTTCTAGATTGTTCAGCTGCATCACAGGGCCATTTGTTCAACTTTCTGTCTGTATGCAGATTCATCACCATCTCAAATGAGACCAATCACTGTTGTACCATCTGCAAACTTTAGTACTTTAATAGAGGGATCTTTTGAGTTGCAGTCATTGACATAGAGAGAAAAGAGTGATGGAGAGAGCACACAGCCCTGGGAGGACCCTGGGCTAATTGAATGGGTATTCAATGTGATTTTTACCTTTCTTCATCTGCTGCTTCCTATCTGTTAGAATAACAGATCTATCTGTTATTCTAACAGATAGAGAATATAACAGATAGATTCTAACAGATACAATAATAAAAAATTCTAACAGATAGAATAATAAAAACAGATTCTCACGGATAGAATAATGGCAAATAGAACTCTCTTATTTCCCATCGGTTCTCATCTGAATGAGATCAACATTTTGTTTCTGTACCAAGGTCTTCCATGACTGCTTTGCAGCCTTTCATGCTCAAGTTACAGTTAGAATTTTGCCTAAGAAGGAATATCAGGTCCATTGTATCCAGAGAGAGTGATGATCTTGACTACTTACATTCCAAAGAAATGAAAGTCAATAAGTACTATACCCACTAATAAAGCTGAATGTCTATAAAATTAAAGCTACTCATCATGTCCATAATTTAGATAAAGGAAATCTAGAAGTTAGTCCTCCCCTTAAACTTTTGTAATATTAAATTACTTAATCTGCATTAAAGATGGAGTTCCTCTGAGTACATAGATTAATTCTTATTTTCCAAAATTTTTATTAAGAGTTATACATGAAAAGAGTATAAGTCAATAAAAACTACAAGCAGAAAACTGCAAAAGTGTTTGTGGGGGGGGAGCAAGGGGGTAACAAGGGGGAAAGAAGAAAAAGAACTAACTTCACAGCTAATAAAAACAATTTTAATAGCTTATCACTATCTTTACAAAAAAGGAATAAAATAAACTCTATTCTCCTCATAGCTCATCTCTTAAGTACTGTAAAATCAAAATGCTACGTCTACCAATCTTTGTCAGCAAAAATCCAGTAACATGTAACTATTTCTGCTTTTAATCTCAGTCAAACATGCCAATCTTATAAATCTTCCCTGATTTTTTAAAAACAAAAGTCACAGAGGTAATTTTCTTCTTATCATTGTTTCAAAACAAAACTCTTCCATTTTAACTTCTAAAGAATGGCGCCTGTTCACATGGGGCTTCCAAAGGCTTGTAAAGTCTTTTGGGGTTTCAGGAGCCAAAGAACAGAGCATGTTCACACATGGAATTATATAGGATGGGTGGGGAGAGGGAATGAGGAGATAATATTGTGCATGTGTATCTTTTGAAAAGCAGCACTTTTTTTGCTTAAAGATTTACTTCTTCCAGATTATCAAATGTAAAAAATTGTAGGAGGCCAAAGACACAGGGCAATGTGGCAGGGGACAACTGTCGGGGTAGAGCAGAGAAAATAGCATCCTTATATACATAAGTCCCAACCAAACAATCTAGACTTTCTCTTCTTCTTTTGTAATTAAAAGATTATCGCAATTGTTGATGAATGAAGTTTTGTTAAGTAGCAGAGCAGTATATCATTTTATGTTCTCAAATTGGAGATCGTGCAAATCCTTATGGAAGACCATGCAATTTGCACATTTCTCGATGGAAATTATAATCTGCTACTTCTCTTTTTTTTCCCCTGTGCCAGGAGCTACATGCAAACCTTCCTGTCTGTTCCTACCGAGAGATCCTGTGATATTGCCTGAAAATGTCACTGCTGATACCATGGACCACAGATCGAAACCTACCAAAGTCCAGGTAAAAAGAAGTGGAAGTGCTGCAACTTTGAAAGTGAAATATAAAAATATAAAAAGATGTCGAGACTCTAGAAAGAGTACAGAGAAGAGCAACAAAGATGATCGGGGGGCTGGAGGCTAAAACATATCTGGAACAGTTGCTGGAATTGGGTATGTGTAGTTTAATGAAGAGAAGGGTGAGGGGGGACATGATAGCAGTGTTCCAATATCTCAGGGGCTACCACAAAGAAGAGGGAGTCAAGCTATTCTCCAAAGCACCTGAAAGCAGGACAAGAAGCAACGGATGGAAACTAGTCAAGGAGAGAAGCAACCTAGAACTAAGGAGAAACTTCCTGACAGTTAGAACAATTAACCAGTGGAACAACCTGCCTCCAGAAGCGGTGAATGCTCCAACACTGGAAGTTTTTAAGAAGAGACTGGAGAGCCATTTGTCTGAAATGGTATAGGGTTTCCTGCCTTAGCAGGGGGTTGGACTAGATGACCTCCAAGGTCCCTTCCAACTTATTATTGTTGTTGTTGTTATTATTACTATTATTATTATTATTATTATTATTATTATTATTATTATTATTATATTAGTCTGTTTACCTAGAACTGTGGAAAGCACTGATCTAAGGTTACAGTTTCTTCAGTGAACATTTCCATCTTATAGTCCAGTTTCAGTGGGAAAGCTATGAGTGAGGAGTGAGTATGACTCTGAGCAAAAAAAAAAAAAAACCCACAGAAAAGGAAGTTATTTTTGAAAGAGCTTAAAGAGTTATGATGTGCAAGACTCATTGTCCTCCTTCCTCTGGCTGAAGCTTGGATTTCTAATTAAACGGGCAAGCTTTTTCTCCGTGCTTACTTAGAAGTTCCTTTTTTGGGATTCTAACATTTTGAATATTTTTAAAAAAGGAGGTTTCATTATCACAGTCATCATGGAATGGAAAATCAAAGCTGCATTTTTACCTGGAGAGAATGTAGATTATTGTTTCCCCTTTTAAGAACTCCAATCTAGGCCTCGTGTTTGAAAATGACTTAGCTGTTAGCTGCAAAGGGTAGATTTGGCCATAAAGTATTGATAACAACCAATTAACCAGTGGAACAGCTTGCCCCCAGAAATTGTGGGCACTCCATCACTGGAGGTTTTTAAGAAGAGACTGGACAGTCACTTGTCTGAGATGGCATAGGTTCTCCTGCTTAAGCGAGGGGCTGGACTAGAAGACCTCCAAGGTCCCTTCCAGCTCTATTCTATTCTAACGTTGCTGTTATCTCGTGGTCAGATGGGCAGCAAACAAATGTAATAGATAAAAAAATAAATTTCCTGTCCTGTTTTTGACTTGCAAGAGTAATGACATCGCAACAAACTAGACCTAACTAAGGAACCCATGACATATAGATCAGGGCTACTGTTTTAACAGCTCTAGTAATGGAGTCTTGTAACAGAACCAAATGTGACCCCCCCCCACTCCCTTACTTTATCTCCATGTGAACCTGGATCTTGTTTGAGACTTTTTCTCATATTATTTTCTTGGCCCAGGCTCAAGCCCCTTTTATCTGACCATTGCCTTGGTAGTGGCTCTTCCTCCTGCCCTTCATGGCCATTCCCTCTGCTTTTGCGTCATCCCACATTATCTGCACTCACGTATTGGTGTTTAATAAGCTTCATTGATTATCTGCTTGCTGTTCTCTAACAAAACATGACATGACAGCTGGACCACGGCTGATGCAGTGAATATGTGAAAGATTGTGCTCCATTGAAATGTCATGGGAAAGTCAAAACATTACAGCCCCCCTGTGAGGGAGATGGGTGGTTTCTAAATGTGATAAATAAGTGTAATAAATAGACTACTAACTCTACTGGCAATATAGTGCTTTGAAATCATTGCTTTTTATAACCGATGATGAAGTTATTATGGAACAAGTATCCAACCAGACTAGCAGTGGGAAAAGACAACAATGAAGTATTAATGGCTGGAAACAATTGGAATATAGTTTTAAGAACTTCACTTAATTATGTTTTTTAAATAAGGAATGTAGACATATCCAACGTTTTTCATGCTTGGTTGATGCTTGGGAAGGTAGACTATTTGAGTCTTTGCCTGGCATTCTTTCAAGCTCTTTCTGGGAAGAAGACAAGCATAGGTACAGAAAAAAAAGGGAAAAAAAATAGTCTGCAAACATCTGTGGATTATTTGTCAGCATTCTAAGTTATCATGATACACCCTGGCTTTGTTATTCTGAATCTCTCACTCTGATGTTTAGCTTTTTTCTAGTTGCACTCTTATCCCTCTCAGTGGAATGGCTAAAATACCTCAGATATTATAATTCTGTTGTTTCATCTAATTGAGTTTGCCTGAAAATGAAGAAATATGGCTGGCATTTAAAACATTTAAAATAAAACCAAGTTGTGTTATTATGGAGTTGAATTACCACCCAAGATTATATTTCTCCTCATGGGAATTTTCAGGATTATCGAAGATTCATTCCTTTAGACACTATTGTGTGTTATATTATATAAACTCTACAAATGTGCTGCCGGTTATGTTCAAACGGGAAGAAGGTATCTACTACGCCCTTTAAGGCCTGAAATTCTGAAGTGGAATGCTCTTGAGTTGATTTTCTCCCATTGTTGATTTTTTGTGTAATGTTTTGCCTTCCAGCTGAAAACCCCTTACTACATAAAAGTATTCTCCTGGGAATAGGGAAACAGAAAGGAGATTAATATAGGGAGGAGGTTTTGTTATTGTGAAACTAAATTATTCCCATTGCCAGAAGCTGTCACTTAACATAATTCTCTTTTTGTTCATTTCTTGATCCTTCTGTAAATTTTCAAATCACTTCTCTTCTTCGACTTGATGGTCGACTGGATATTCTGTGAACTTTAATGGCATTGTTGAGTCATTGTCTCCAAGAGGTATCTGCCATACAGATCAGGGTGAGGTAGGAAGAACAATGAAGTGGATTAGGGACCTGGGCTAGATTGATTAGGGTCAAGCAGACTGAAATCTGCCAACTGGAGTCATCAACTACAAACGCAGTAATCTAAATGTACTTATACTTTATTCAAAGAAGCAAAAATAGTTATGTATGTGAGTTTACTTTTGTTCATTTTATTACATGGGAACAAGCTGGGTCTGTCAAGAGAAACCCTGAAATAAGTTGAATACACTGAGAACGGGGTGCTTCAGAAATGTGTGTGACAAATAATCAAGAATGAATTAATGTTGAGTGAATGAGAATGAAATACAGAAGGGTATACAGTTTGAAGGAAGCCTATTGAGAGGGATTCTTCATATAGAGCAAATGAATAGAGATTAAATTATAAAGATGGGGAAGACTGAAAAAGTTGTGGTTGGAAGGAGTTCATGAGATCCTCAAAAACAGAAAATTCCAAAGAAGAAAGGACAATATATAAAAAAGTAAATGGAGATGGTAAAAACAAGGATGCTTAAAAAGCAAGGATGCTTTTTAAGTATAGAAAAATATGGAAATAGTGAATAGTATAAAGTACTTTTAACTATGGTTCTTTTTCTTATCTCAGAACTTAATCTGCTTGGAAATATTTCACTACCTATTTCCCACTATATAGAGAGTAGCCTTGATATAATAGGAGTGATGTAAATTAATGTAAATGCTTCTACAGTACTTACCAAAACATATAGGCATGCTTTGAAGCTAGTTAAGAATAATAATATTTTCTTTCTTTATTTTGTGGGAATTGGTAGGTTCAAAAATCAAATCTTTATTAATATCTTTCAAATATAAGCCTACAAATACTGTATAATGTTTACAAATCAAGTTTTTTTTAGAAGGATGATGCAAATCTTAAAATTATCTGGAATCATTTTTTTTTACCAAATAGGAGATTGTGTATAGAATTTGTAAACCCAGTTGCACAAAATCTTTAACACTGTATAGAATGTAATAGATCTTTGGCGAAATAAGATATATATAAGATATAATTTTTTTAAAAAAACTAAAGATTGCTTGCTGTTATCTTCTGACTAATGCAAAACTCTTTTTATCTCTCTTCAGAGTATTGTGTGTACTGGAAGATTGGAATGGTATCCTAGCCCAAAATCTATTCATTGTATTACTTCCTGTGAGGTAAGAAATAGTCTATCTGTCTGTTTCTCTCTCTCTCTCCCTCTCTTTCTCTCTATCATCTGCCAAAGAGACAGTTAGGGAAACATTTTTGTGCCGCTGTGCCCCTCCCCCCAATCATCTCTTTCAGATTTGATTTTATTTAGGTGTCTTGTATATAATGTACTTTATCACACTCAGAAGGATTTTTTATTTGCTGGGTCCTTTTTATTGCCACTCAACTTAAATTGGGATTATTGTCGCCAGTTCCCAGTTTTTGAAAATGTACCTTGTGTGATCAGTACACATACAGAGAGAAGAGATGCTCATTATATATAGTTCAATTTAAGCAATTCAGGAAGGAAGCAGTCACTACAAGGGACTTTTCCACTGTGCGGAATTCAGTTAGTCTAGTGCAGGGGTAGGCAACCTCGGCTCTTTTATGACTCATGGACTTCAACTCCCAGAATTCCTGAGCCAGCATGAATTCTGGGAGTTGAAGTCCATGAGTCATAAAAGAGCCGAGGTTGCCTACCCCTGGTCTAGTGGCTTCAGAGAGGTTGGTCACCAGCTATTTAGTGTGTCCAACTCCAAGCCCTCAGTGATATGGACCAGACTAGACATGGAGTATAGAGCTCAAAAGTGGGCATCTTGTTTGTACAGGGACTTGATTAGCAGGCTTCTTAACAGTTTAACTCAGTTGTAACTTCCAAAGAGTGATTTTTTTTAACTGACTTGATTTACATCCCTGAACTTGATTTAAACATGTTGCAGAAAAGTCCTCTGTGGTTATCAAACAAATAATGCCTCTTCAGGCTGGAAATCAATCCTGTAATCCATATGGAAGAAGAAATCTGACCTCTGGAATACAGGTAGTTCTCAACTTATGACCATGTTGAGCCAAAAATTCTGATCATGTGGTCATGGGGATGCTGCAATGGTCGTAAGTGTGAAAAATGGTCATAAGTCTCTTTTTTCAGTGGTGTAACTTCAAACAGTCACTAAATGAACTGTTGTAAGTCAAGGACTTCATATAGTTCATTCCCTGCTATTCTGCTTTTTAATCTGCATAGTATTCTTAAATGTAAATATTCATATATATAATCTCACATTACAATTTGAATTGGTAGAACCCATACTATCATGCCTGGAAGTTAATCCAGATCATCTTTCATTCTGTAAGTAGAATCAATCTGCATTTACTTGGGTCGTTTCTGGATCAAAGTCTAGTGCTATTTTTAATTGGCAAATAAAAAGCCTTCTTCCATGTTCTTTCAACATTTAGCATGTAATGACTTCCTAGGACACGTGGGCATGAGATGTGAAAGCAGTTAGCACCTTCTCATCACAAAGTGTGAGGATATACTATATTTGTATAATACTTGTTCCTAATTTCTCACCAATCCTGGGAAGCATAGTTCTTTAAGAGGAAGTATGGAAAGGATTACTAATAGAGGCCTCCAAATTTCATCAAACAACATCGAATTTTGAAAAATGCTATGATAGTTAATTTACTATAAATCAAATGCTGGAGTTCAGTGGTGACTTGCCCATTATGATGTAATTTGGATTGCTTCTAACTCTTCTTTCTTCTCTGTCTGATTCCAGAATAGCAAAACTTTGTGTTCCCTTCTGGCCTTTCATCTTTCTTTCTGAGATTTTCAGACTCTCTCTGCCAGGAATTAAGTGTAGTGAGGAATGAAACACTTGTAAATTCACAAGGAGGGTTGCAAAAGGGAGGAAGCATTTGGAAAGTTCATCAGCAATAACGATGCTTAGTGCAATAGACTTTGAATTACAGATGCTCCAGGTCGCTTTAATCTTTTTTTTTTTTATTGAAAAGTTTTAAAATACAATTTTCCTTTGAAAAACCCCCCTTCCCCCTCCCTCCTCCCCTCCCTACCTCCCCCCTATCTCCCCCCCTCCCCCTCTCCCTCCTCCCTCCCCTGCCTCCCCCCCTCTACTTCCCCTCCTCCCCCCTCCCCCCCCCCGACTTCCCAGAGCAAAATACAAGGTATATATCTAAAAAGCAATCATAAACAATCATATACTAACAATTATAAACTCTAAAATCCATCACTCTCTAGCTTATATAGAGTAAACCAATCCTTAACAATTAAATATGTATAAAGAACTAAAATAAAAGAAAACTAGCATCATTCCCATCTATGTTCTTCCACAATTCACTATTACCTAGACATATTCTCACTTACACATCACAAGCACCTATCCCTATTAACCTCTCTAGCCAAAATAGGCTGTAATAGATAGTTCTTACACAAATTAACCCGCATTAACCCACAAAACTTTCTTCCTCTTCCTCTGTAGTAAATTGTCCATTAATTCCAAATTGAACATTCTGTTACCATACATATCATCCCAAAACTCTTAAAAACACAACTACCACTTGACTATAAGTATATTGTGGAAGTTCCATAGATTTCTACTGGTCTTATTTTTTAATCTTTTTTGAGCGTTTTAAGGCAGCACGCGTCACCCTCTGTTCTCTAGGATCATCCAAAAGAGTTGCAGCTTGATCTCCTCCTGTACCCTTCTCGTCTATCTGTCCATCTTCATCCTCTTGATGTTCTCCTTCTCCAGATCCCTCTGCAGCTTCCAGAAGTGTTGATGGGGTTGCTTTTAAAACATTGTTGTAAAAATCATGCGCTTGCTTCACAGTACCCAAACAGTACCTTTTGCCATCATACATGAAGCTCAACCCAGCTGGGATCTCCCATCTGAACCTTATATCTCTTTGCTTGAGCTCTTGCACAAGAAATATAAAGTCCTTCCTTCTCTTTAAAATCTTTGGAGGAATTTCTTTTAGAACCAAAACTTCTTGACCAGCAATCACAACTTTAGTATCATAGGCAGCTTGTATAACTTCATCTCTAATTTCCCTTTTTACAAAATAAACCACCACATCTCTAGGCAACTTTCTCTGCTTAGCAATCCACGAATTCACACGAAACACTTTGTCCATGCCTTGTTTTATTTCAGATGCTGGATGGTTCAATACCCCCTCAAAAGCCTCAGAAACCAGCTGCTTTAAATCTTCCTTAATATTCTCTTTTAGGCCTCTAATTCTAACAGCAAACTGCATCTGGTAAAATTGAGCCAGACTCTGTTCGCTATCCATTTTGTCTTTTAAATCTTCAATTTCCAATACTTTTGCTTCTAATATAGCATTCTTTTGAGTCAAGTCTTCCACTTGATCATCCAGCACCTCCACACATTTAGCTACTTTATGCACTGAGGACAAAATGTCTACCTTCATCTCTCTAAGTTTCTGCTCCATCCTTTCTTCCATTCTCTGCTCCAATTTCTCCAATTTCTCCTCCATCTGTGCAAATTTAACACCCATTGACTCCAAAATTAACTGGGTATGTTTTTCAAGATCCTTCGATGTCAATACATCAGGAGAATGCAACGCCTGCAGTAATGATTGTTGTTGCACCGGAGAATTTCCAGCACTCCGAAAAGTTCTAGGGGGAGGTTTAGCCGCCATCTTTTACTTACAATTGTGACGCACTTTCACTTTAAGTTTTAAGCAAAGTCCATCAAGCTTGAGAGTAAAATAAAATAATCCTCTTCATCTCTTCATCTTTCCCTCTTGTACTGCTCTGCCTGCTCTTTTCCTTTCATAGTCTCTCCTTCAAGCAGGGATGGTCGCAGACGCCTGGCTCTGCTCCATAAAGTCCGGAGCAGAGACGCTAGCCAGCTGGGAGCAGCCCAGGCTACGGGGGAGTTCAATCCTTCAGCCGCCCAAGCTCCAAGCTCAGGCGGCCCCGGAGAACTCGACCCCTACCTGGGGGCTCACCCCCTCCTCTTCTCCCGAGGAGGGGGCTTCAAATTCGCCCGAACAGCTGATCGGCGCTGTTTCGGGCGAAAAATCACACAGCTGAGCCGCGGGCAGCCCGGGAAGGCTGTCTCCGGCGCCGCGGAGCCACCGGAAGTCCCAGGTCGCTTTAATCTTGTACTATTATGACAAGAACAGATGGCATAGAAAGTGGTTTCATGCTTCTCGTTTTTGGAACTGCCCTTTTAGTCCTTTTCTTTTCCTTGCTGAAAGCAGAATTTGTACAAAGCGATCCTTCCCCCCCCCTAATTTAATACTTTGGAATGGGTAGTTGTCTATCAAATATGACTAAAAATTTCACATATATAGTTTAAAATTTGCTTTGGTTCAGTCCTTGTCCTTTTGTTCCTCATTGCTCTCTAAAAGAAACCTCGGAACTGCTTTTTTTTCTTGAAGATTTTTTTTTTTTGCCTATGGTTCACTTTCACTTCTTAGAAGTTTCTCATAGGCAGATTATTCCTGCTGTCAGGTGCAAAATAGAGAACACTACCACAAAAAAGCAAAGCCAGTTGGGATACTGTCAGCCACCAATTCCTGGCCCACTCAACTATTTTGAATCAACACTAGAGTCACGTCAGAGGAGATATCAGCACTTAGTGATATCACCTCCAGAAACCAAATAGAGGGAGAGACAGACCGTGGTTCTGATACAGTCTGGCAATGGTTCTTAAATTTTTGAGAAATGGGATCGTCTGCTTAAGTCTGTTGCAGCTCTTTTTAGCTGTCATTATTGAAAGCAGATGAGGTTTTCCACCATTTTTTAGGTGGGGAACAGATGTGAGTCGCCACACGCACTCTAAATAGTCATTACAGTTAAAAATAAATAAATTTAATAAATAAATTCAAAAATAAATCTGGCCAAACCTACTTCTGGCATCTGTGCAGGCATCCACTCCTCTCCTCCCAAAATCAAGTGTGGTCCTTGGTCACAGCAGATTGCAATTCTGTAGAACGCCTACTTGAAAGCATTTTACAATGTTGAGACAAACTTGCATTAGGAAAGGAGCCTTGGTTACTGTGAGAACCATGGCAGAGGGCTTGTAGCTAGAAAATAGAGGTTGTAACATGTACTGTAATTCGGGCACCAGGCATAGGATCTTTTAGAAGTATATGAAAATGCATCTTTTATAAGCCTGGTACAAATTAAATGAGGTAGGAAAATAGGTTTATAAAGTATCCAAAATAACAGAACTCTTTTGATTTTAAAATGATGTGTACATGTCTACAGCATGTGTACATGCTATTTCAGTGTGTAGTGGTGAAGAACACCAAGCCAATAGTAGCAAATATGGGTTTGCTCCTTCAGTTCTGCAAAACAATCGGTCAGTTATCTGCAGTGGAGAAGAAAGCCAGTTTCCCCAACAGTTTCGACCTTGTTATAACATTTGCTTATTTACAGGTATGTTTGCATAAAGGTATGCAGGATTTGATGCAGCAAGCCCTGAATATGGAAGTTAACTGAACACCCCCCCCCAAATAAAGGGAGGTTATACAAGGCCCCTTAGAAGAATTTATGTTACTAAAATGACTGATGACTTTAAATCACAGTTCAGGGATATAACAACTGAAGATATTAGCAGTAGAATTAGCCTCTTCTTTGATTGTCAAGTTTCAGAGTCTTCTCTAATTGCTCTTGCCTTTGCCTTATGTGTCCAAACTGTCTTAGCTTCATTATGTTTTATTTCATTTTGTATTGAGTTATTTGTTGTTGTAGTTCAAGGTAGTCTCCAAAATAATTTACAGCATTAGAAATGAAAGGAAATTCTTATTCTTTTTTTGGCTCAGACTTTCTGCTGGTCCAGGTTTCACAACTCTATGTTACAGTTGGAAAGAGAACTGCCTTGACAGCATATAACTTTCTTATCTATATGATACCTCTACATTTTAATGTTGTGTGTGCATTTGTCATACATATTTATGCTTTTCAATAAAAGAGTAAAATTCAGAAGACACCAGTAGCAAAAGCCTCAACAAATGTGATCTTTAAGCTGAAATCTAAGGATTTAATTTGATTGGGTACGTGTCCAAGTAAAGCCAAATGAGTAGCTGTACATAATACGTCATCTTCAAGACCTAATGACTTTTTCAAAAGTCCTATAAATCCCTGTTTAAGAGTTAGAAACAGGTGTCTCGGCTGAACAACCAGCCTAACCATCCCAGGGATCATTTGAGTTACTCAAGTTCTCCAGAGTGATCACATGTGACCTCTTCTGAGATCCACAAACCAGGGTGGATAATAATTGATTTCTTTTAAAAAATTTTTTTTTAAAAAAAGATTATTTTGATTTAAATTGGATTTTTTTAATTTAAATCGTTGTTTAAATTTTTTTTAATCAAATTTATTTTAATAAAATGCTTTTGGAGTAAAAATCTATCTAAATATAGTTTTTTATTTAAGATACATTAATAATTTAGTTTACTCAGCATGAAATGGAGCTTAGTTATGTAGCATGAGGCTGTGTATTCTGCAATATTTACATTTTTTGTAAACATTCAATGAATTCAAGCTCTGCAAGCTGAGATAACATGCACGGCATTGATGCATTCACACAATTTCACAGTAACCATGAGATAAATCATAAAACAAAGTTCAGGAATATTCCTTTATCCCATTGTTTTGCAAATCTATGTACACTACAAACTGTATGATTGTTTGAAGAGAAAGGCATCTATACCAGGCTCTGTTTTAATTAAATAAAAGAATTGTATTTAGTAGTTTTCCATCTATGTGTGATTAACCTATTAACCTAAAATCGGTTCTGATATCGCTGTTTTACTAACCTGACAGATTATTCTAAATAGAAAACCTTCATTTTGTTTGCAATTAATAATATTAAAGATTCTAACTACCAGCAAGAATGAGTCCTTACATTTAAAGAGCACCTGACATTTCAGATCCATCATGGCGGCACCTGTTAGCGGGCATCCACTCACCTGCTGCCCGCCACGTCCCTCACCTTGATGCGTCACTGCCGCATCACCAGCTGTCCCATTAAAGTGAATGGGACTGTTGGTGAGTCAACAGTGGGTCAGAGGAGGAGCTGCTGCCGGACAGAGATGACAGTTGCTCTTTAAAAATTATGATTTAAATCGACTTGATTTAAATCAAATCCACCCTGCCACAAACAACGTCTGCACAGCAAATAGCAAAATTATTGGAGGCTTAATTCTGATAAACCCTTGAAAACTGACTCTGATTGGTTGGATCCAATACCAACCTCCTTGTTCAGTTCCATTAACTGTTCTCTCCTGATTCCTAAGGACGAAAGAAACAATCCAGCTAATATCTGTCCAAGTAGCCTTCTAAGTATTCTCAGAAAAGTGTACATGCTGATCCAGTCATAAATCCAATCCTATTAGTCCTGTTATTGAATGTATATGGTTGCTTACCCCATCCTCAACAATACATTCAGTAGGTATAATATTGCTTTGTGGAATTTTTTTACTTCATCAGTTTTGGATCAATCCATCCAGCGTTTGAATGTTTTGCCATTGACAACTATTTGGGATGTTGAACCAGATAGATTTCTTATGCTCATTCAGTTTATTATATTGGCCATTTGCTAAGTTAAAGGGAAAATAAAATAGATCAGACTAGATCTGTATTAATTCATTTCATTCTTTTTTTATTGCTGGATTAAAAACAAGGAGAAAACGGGCATAAAATTAAATATAAGAAAACCAAACTTAATACCAACAAGTTGAACAACTATCCTTAGAACTGGGAATAAATATACTGAATTGGCGAACAGCTTCTGCCTTGTAAGAGCAACCCTCACTCGTAAAGGAACAAACAGGCAAGAAATAGATAACTGCAGATTAACACTGGATAGAGCAACCATAGAGGCCTTGGGAAAAATATTCAAATGCTCTGAGCTGTCTACACCTACAAAAATCAGAATCATGCAAGCCTTGATAGTCCTGTAGTATTCTATGGAAATGAAAGTTGGACTTTGAAGAAGCAGGATAATGCCTTTGAATGTTAGTGTGGCGGAAGACTCCTGAGAATGCTATGGACAGCCAAGAAAACAAACTAATGGATCTTCAAAGAAATCAACCCATAATTCTCACCTGAGGCACAAGGTTCAAATTATCCTACACATTATGCAAAGGCCTAGCTCTCTGGAGAAGACCATAGTGCTGGGAAAGGTAGAAGGAAAGAGACTCATAATGGTTTTTATCTCTGGGCAGTGGATTAATGATCTGGGTAGGGGTGATTTAACCATCCATCCTCTGTCATGGTCCGATCATTTTCTTCTCCGGCTAGACTTTCAGTACGCCACCCCCCGCCACTGGGAGGTGGAACTGACCAGGTAGTTCCGCACCAGGCACCTGATGGACCCTGAGAGGTTCTGGACGGAGCTTGGGACATTTCCTGCTTCCCTTGCCCACGGCTCTGCCGAGGCCCTAGTGGCAGCCTGGGAGAGGGCAGCTGCTGGGGCCTTAGATGTGCCTTTGCGGCCTCTGACCCAGCATGGATCCCGGGTGGCCCCCTGGTTTACCGAGGGACTCCGAGTGATGAAGCGCCGGAAAAGATGCCTAGAGAGTCATTGGAGGTCCAGCAGATCCGAATCTGACCGAACACAGTTGAGGACTTATCTTAAGTCTTACCTAGTGGCGATGGAAGCAGCAAAGTGTGCTTACTTTTCCACTCTCATCGCGTCCGCAGATAACCGCCCAGCCGCCCTGTTTAGAGTGACCCGCTCACTGCTTAATCAGTGACCGAGGGATGACCCCTTGCAGGGTAGGGCTGAGGAATTAGTACAGTATCTGCAGGACAAAATCGCTCAGATCCGGTCTCGTTTGGACTCCGATTGGGTGGAATTGGCGGAGTGGAAGGGGCAGGTCTTGGTTATACCATCTGGGGTGAGTTTGATCCTGTATCTTTGGATGATGTGGACAGGATTATGCGCAGACTGAGCGCTACAACCTGTTTACTGGGCCCATGTCCCTCCTGGCTAGTTTCGGCCGCCGGGGAGATGACAGGGGGCTGGCTCCAGGCTTGCTCAACGCTTCATTGACAGAGGGTGTCTTCCCCTCCGCCTTGAAAGAGGCGGTGGTGAGGCCCCTCTTCAAGAAGCCTGCCTTGGATCTGGCCTCAATGAATAACTATCGTCCTGTCTCCAACCTCCGCTTTGTAGCGAAGATTGTTGAGTGTTGTGGTGCATCAGCTTCCACAATTCCTGGATGAAGCGGACTATCTGGACCCGTACCAGTCTGGTTTCAGACCTGGTTACAGCACGGAAACGGCATTGGTCGCACTGGTAGATGATCTCTGGTGGGCCCGGGACAGGGGCTGTTCCTCTGTCCTGGTCCTACTTGACCTCTCAGCGGCTTTTGATACCATCGACCATGGTATCTTGCTGCGATGGCTCAAGGGGTTGGGAGTGGGAGGCACTGTTTTATGGTGGTTCTCCTACCTCTCAGGCCATTCGCAGTTTGTATTGGCAGGGGGGCAGAGATCCACCCCGAGGCCCCTTTCTTGTGGGGTACCTTAGGGGTCGGTTCTCTCCCCCCCCTGTTTAACATCTATATGAAGCTGCTGGGTGAGATTATTCGTGGTTTTGGGGTGAGGTATCACCAGTATGCAGATGATACCCAGTTGTTCATCTCCACCCCAAACAAACCCAGTGATGCCCTTGACGTGATGTCCCGGTGCCTGGAGGTGGTACGGGTCTGGATGGGAAGGAACAGGCTCAGGCTTAACTCCTCCAAGACCGAGTGGCTGTGGATACTGGCATCTCGTATTGTCCAACATGTTCCATCTCTTTTGATGGGGGGGAGGTATTGCCCCCCTCTGAAAGGGCTCGCAACTTGGGTGTCCTCCTGGATTCATGGCTTAATTTGGAAGTACATTTAACTGCTGTGACCAGGGGGGCCTTTGCACAGGTTCGCCTGGTGCACCAGTTGTGCCCCTTTTTGGACCGAGATGCCCTGTTCACGGTCACCCATGCCCTTATCACTTCTTGCCTGGATTACTGTAACGCTCTCTACATGGGGCTGCCCTTGAAGTACACCTGGAGGCTTCAGCTGGTGCAAAATGCTGCCGCGTGGGTACTTATGGGAGTTCCTTGATACTCTCATGTTACTCCACTCCTGCGTAAGCTTCATTGGCTTCCGGTTGTCCTCCGGGTGCGATTCAAGGTGCTAGTAATTACCTTTAAAGCCCTACATGGCTTAGGCCTGGCTGTACGCTTTGAACCCAGGAAGCCTCCAGGAGACACTCACGGACAGGTAAACCTATCCGTGAGTTCCATCGGTTAAGCAATGCCGGCTGGCAACCACTAGGGGGAGAGCCTTCTCTGGAATGAACTGCCTCCGGAGCTGCGGATGGCCCCCAACCTTCGGTCCTTCCGCCGTGACCTGAAGACATGGATGTTCCAACAAGCGGGCCTGGACTGACTATGGTTTTAAATTTGGTTTTATGGGGTTAAATTACTATGTATTGAACATATCTACTGTTTCATTCTTTTTTAAATTTTGTATTTTCATGCCCTTTTTTAGTTTTTATTGTTGTGAGCCGCCCTGAGTCCTTAGGGAGAAGGGCGGCATATAAATATAATCAATCAATCAATCAATTCCCAAACTACATAACTGAAATGCACATAAGAGTTTTTGGATACAGCTTACACAAATAATAATTTTAAGGTTGTAGTCCATGAGTCCATAAAAAAGTTGTGATTCATTTAACTCCATGTTGTAAATTAACCTTGCCTTCCAAATAAGTCCATAAAAGTTATAGTTTTCTTGTTTACAAATATTATATAAATCATTTGTGGGGCATTAAAAGCCTGGAAAAGAAATGGGGCTTCATTTATATTTTTGCAAAAATGCTGTTTTGTTGGCATTGATGTGTGGGAGTGGCTGTTTTATTTATTTGGACTTCAATTGGGAAACACAGAAAAATGCTTTCTAGACTTTGATGGAAATTTCTTACGCTTGTCAGGGGATGGAATTCAAACTATGAAAGTCTGGGAATGATTTCCTGCTTGAACAGGATCCTCCTTTCCTCTTTCCTCTGTAAACCTGAACTGAAACTCTGCAACTGGAAGAAAATGTGTTGTGGTTCCTAGGTCAGAGAAAAGAAACACCTTTGTAAAAGGTTACTGTTTATTGAAAATAATTTGCAATACCTGCTGGTTTGCACTGAGAAACAATTCTCGTGTACTGCAGCAAAATTTATCATGCTGTTGCTTGGGAGCATTTCTGTGTGCATTTGGCGAGTACAGATAGTCTTCGATTTGCAACAGTTCACATGTAGTGACTGTTCGAAGTTCCGACGGCACTGAAGAAAGTGATTTATGACTGTCTTTCACACTTACAACCATTGCAGCATCCCCATGGGGTTATGTGATCAAAATTTAGACGCTTGGCAACAGACTCATATTTATGACCGTTGCAGTGTTTCAGGGTCATGTGATCCCTTTTTGTGATCTTCTGACAAGCAAAGTCCATGGGGAAGCCGGTTTCACTTAACAATCATGTTAGGTAAAGGTAAAGGTAAAGGTTCCCCCGCACATGCGTGCTAGTCGTTTCCGACTCTAGGGGCCGGTGCTCATCTCCGTTTCAAAGCCGAAGAGCCAGCGTTTGTCCAAGGACGTCTCCGTGGTCATGTGGCCGGCATGACTAGACGCCAAAGGCGCACGGAACGCTGTTACCTTCCCACCATAGTGGTCCCTATTTTTCTACTTGCATTTTTACGTCCTTTCGAACTGCTAGGTTGGCAGAAGCTGGGACGAGTAACAGGCGCTCACTCTGCTACGCGGCACTCGGGATTCGACCCGCCAAACTGCCGACCTTCTGATCGACAAGCTCAGCGTCCTAACCCACTCAGCCACCGCGTCCCTTGTAACAATCATGTTACTAACTTAATAATTGTAATGGTTCACTTAACAACTGTGGCACAAAATGGTCATAAAATGGAACGAAACTCACTTAACAAATGTCTCACTTAGCAACAAAAATTTGGGGCTCAGTGGTGATTGCAAGACGAAGACCTGTACAGAAAGAAGGGAAAGGAAGTTCAGAAATACAAGACAGAAATAAAATGCCAGCAATTATTCTCCTGGAAAATATGTATATATATATCCAATTATATTAATTCTAATTTAGAGTCCATTCTGGCTTATTTTAGGTTAAGTGATGGGAAATCTAACTGAAATTCCAAGTATGGCAGAATGCAAAGGACCTGAATTCTGGTTCCTTACCATTCCAACTATCCAGCCACCATTTAATTCGCATTACTTAGCAGTAGTTAAGAGCCTATGATTTCCAACATATTTTATGTCCCATTTTATTGTTTTTAATCCTTTCATTTTTCTTCTCATTATTTTTAACTTCCATTTTTCCTCTTATAAGCATTTTTAATATGAATTATCATGGTTGCCTATAATTATAATAGATGCCCAAATTTATCCCAGTTTCAATATATTTTTTGCCATTTGAAATGGTTAAGATAAGAGCAGTTAAGAGTCATATTGCTATGACTCTTCATATCATATAACTCTTAACTGCTCTTATCTCCACCATTTCAAATGGCGAAAAATAAATTCATACTGCGATAAATTTGGGCATCTATTATACTTTCCTCATCCCAGCATTTCCTCTTTAGATGGTGATCTGGAAGTCATTTTAAACCAGCATTCACTACAATAGGCAGTTAGTAGTTGTATTTGTGAACTACAACTACTATTACAGACTAAGTGAAACTTGTCTTATTGTCAGTAAATGTGAGAGGGATCTTGGAGTCCTGGTGGAAAATCACTTGTATATGAATCAACAGTGTGCAGCAACAGCCAAAAAAGCCAATGCAGCCTTAGGCTACATTAATAGAGGTATAGAATTAATATCACATAAAGTTATAGTATCACTTTACAAAGCCATAGTAAGACCATACTTGGAATACTGCATCCAGTTCTGGTCACCATAAAAAAAAAGATATTGAGACTGTGCAGAGAAGAGCAACAAAATGAATAGGGGGCTGGAGGCTAAAACATATGAAGAACAGTTACAGGAATTGGGTATGTCTGACTAGTCTATTGAAAAGAAGGACCAGAGGGGACCTGATAGCACTGAGGGGCTCCTACAAAGATGAGGGGGTCAAACTATTTTCCAAAACACTAAAAGGCAAGACAAGAAACCTTGGATAGAAACTAACCAAGGAGAGATGTAACCTAGAACTAAGAAGAAAATTCCTAATGGTTAGAGCAATCAACCAATGGAATAGCTTGCCTTCAGAAGTTTTGGGTGCTCCATCACTGGAAGCTTTCAAAAAGAGACTGGACAACCATTTGCCTGAAATGGTATACGGTCTCTTTCCAAGGTCTCTTCCAACATTATTATTCTACGTTCTCACTGTCATAATTTTCTGGCTTTGTAAATGAATCATCGTCTGGGTAAACAAACCCTATTGTGTGGAATACAGCAAAAAAATGTGGGGAGAGTCAAATTATCTCTCTCCTTAGTTATAATGGTTTTCTTGTTTACCTGTTGTTCTCTAAGAATACAGTAGGGAGGTGATGTTGCCATACCATCCTCATTGATCATGTATCTTAAACTGTTATAGCTGTAGTAGTAGTATGTCTACATATTTAGTGATTCTTGTCAATTGAATCGGTATAGCTGTTTTGATGGTCTGTTTCTCTTCTCTTGTTTTACAAAAAATATGTTTAAATATATATATATTTTCTAACATGTGAGTGCCAGACTTAATTGACTTTCCCTGTTGCTCTTAATTGATTTTCCCTGTTGCTCTTCATTCACTGAATGCTTTTTTTCTCTTGCTTTACAGCCTTTCCTTGCTGATGGCTGGTGTGACACCATCAACAACCGAGCCTATTGTCAGTATGATGGGGGTGACTGTTGTTCCTCCACAGTCTCCTCAAAGAAGGTAACTGATATGTTAGTTATCCATTACAGAAAATGGAATATACCTTACATATTTGCAGATAAGCTGAGAATTTTAAATGCCAAAATATATCCAAAAAAGTTCAGCTTATCCACAAAATATATAACACACACACACACATTTAAGTACCTGCATTTCCCATATATACACATAGACAAGCTCACCCACATGTGAAATTTTTGACCGAAATACCATGAAAAATGTGGATCAGCTTATCCATGGGTGGCGTATTTTTTCATGGTATTTTGGTTAAAAAAATCAAAAAAATATTATTTATTTACTTATTAGATTTTACCCTGCTTTTATTATTTTATAACTAACTCAAAGTGGTGAACATACATAATGCTCCTTCTTCCTTCTATTTTCCCTACAACAACCACCCTGGGAAGTGAGTTGAACTGAGTAAGTGTGACTGACCCAAAATCACCCAGCCGGCTTTCATGCTAAGGCAGAACTAGAACTCTCAGTCTCCTGGTTTCTAGGCCAGCACCTATATCAGTACAACAAACTGGCTCGCTTATCCATAGATGGACTTATCCACAAATACATATGGCAAATTTATAGGTAGCGTCTGGTCCTGGATTTTTGTGCATAAATTATATGCCGAAATTCTTGACCTGCTGCATAAAAATAACTGGATTTACATAGGAGATGAATTAACCCAAAGTGAAGCTGGATGCTTTTATTAGTTTGTTTGTTTTTAAAACAGCCACGAAAAGATTGTTTCTTTATAAATGATGTATTTTGTGTGGCACAGTTGTACCAGAAAAAGGGCATTTGTGTCATTTGTCAAAGAAATCGTCTCAAACTCTCAAGGTTGCTCAAGTGATGGTCTCAAAGAAGCTGATTGCTGGTATGGAAAGCATAAGCAGAAATCATATGTCTTTTTCAAGTCCTACAAACAGCCAGGGCAGGGAACTCTCCAGAAAGAAACTGTTGAGGCACACAAAGAGACCAGCTCACAGTCTCTGGCTTTCCCTTAAACTACTCCTGTCTGCAAATATTTAAACATAAGTGCAGCTCTTTCAAACACTGCCTTGAATGACTTCCCATTTCATATAAGGCTACGGATGAAGCTGAACGGAATGCCAGGTATATACAGATTATCTTTTCTAAGTACATTTGTCGTTGTGCATAGGTAAAACTCACTCAACAAGAAGTGCTTCACGAAGTGTGTTACAGATTTCATCAGTGCTGGCAGAATGGGAGGTCTATGCGTGCTTCATTAAATTTAAAGAGAGCCACCAAATCAAGAAGACTCAAAGTGGTGCACAGAATAAAAATCATAATCAAAACATACAGCAAAGAGAGAAATACCAATTCCAACCACTCATCATCAGTCAAACAAGATCACAAATTGGCATGGCTCCTGGCCTGTTTCAAAATCCATATTTTGAAAGCTTTTCTAAAGGAGAAGAGGGTATTATTTTGCCCTTGCACATGGCATCTGATGATCACTAAAGCAACTCGTAATGCAATTCTTAAATCCAACTCAACTGTTTCTTAGGCTTGTGTGGAAGTCTGGAAAAGAAAGTTGCTTTAGTGGATAACAGAGAGCTAGCATGCTTTTTAGCAAATATAGCCTGTTAGGTTCTCGAATTGAGCAGAACTTGTAAGCAGCTTAGCATTTAGTTCCTGCCCTTGTTGAATAAAGAAATGAAACTATCTTAAGTCAGTGTTGTGGGTGGAAACCAATTTGGTTTTATTCTGTTTGGGTTCTGCCAGAACTTGTTAAGTTTGCTCTTGGGTTCCTGGCCTCTATAATATTGTCTTGGAAAATTTGGAGAATAAATAGCTGATAAATAGTTCTAAGTTGTACTACTGATCCATATGAGTGAAGGGTAGAAGAGATGCTTCCCAGAATTAAGCCTCTGTTACCCTAAATCAGGGGTGTCAAACTCAATTTCATTGAGGGCCGCATGAGCATTGCGGTTGCCCTCAAGGGGCCGGGTGGGTGTGGCCTACTGGGTGGGCGTGGCCTACTGGGTGGGCGTGGCTAGAGTGCATATGGCCTACTGGGTGGGCATGGCCAGCTCTACATCATTCGCATCAAGGGTGCCTATGGGGGCCTGGGCAGGAGTGGGACAGGTCTGAGGGTCTCTGGCAGGAGGAAGGTCTCTGGGCCAGGGCCAAGGCAGTGGGGGCCGTTCCCTCACTGTTTCCAGGATGGCTTCGCGGGCCACATGAAACCACTTCGCGGGCCAGATCTGGCCCCCGGGCCTTGTGTTTGACATGTCTGCCCTAAATGCCATTGCTCTTCTAATCCTTTAGGTTGTTCTGTTTCCCAATGGCTGTGATCAGGATGAATGCACCTGCCGGGATCCAGCAGCAGAAGAAAATCAGTAGCGGCTGCAGCTGCCACCAGGACATGTTGTGCTGCCAAGGCTCAAACTGGAGGAAATTACAAAGTCTTGAGGGAAAGCATAAATAGGAAAACAGCAAAGGCTGAAGAAAAAGATTCAGGGGAAGTCTGGTCATAAAGGTCCTGCACTTGATGTGTAAGTGCATAAAGGAGAAAGGAAATTTTGAAGAAAGAGGTGGAGAGGAGAGCGAGAAAACAAAACACCTTTACCACCTTTGGTCAACTTCTTTTCCATCAGAACTGAAATACAATATGGTCTTGTCAGCTCTGAACCAAGCCTGAAAGCTACCTTCCTTGCTGCATCAATGGCTTCCCACCTAAACTGTGTCTTTGCTCTGACGTTTTATTGGTGTGCGCCCCTCTAGAGCTTGATTTAGCTAAGTGGGGAGGGAAATGTGATCTGTCTGCAAATATTTAAACATAATTTTATTACAAATCTATATAATATTTTTACTTGCTGTTTAGTAAACTAAATCATGCTGCTGTGAAATACACTACATTAGAAATGTGGGATCATGTAATGAACATTTCCAGAAATCCAGCAGAATTCCAATGGGGAGCTTATAAATATCCAGATGAAGCAGTAATTGCTTTTTCCCCCTAAATTATGTCACACTCAACTGCAGAGTTAAAGTCATGTATGAGAATGCTCTGTCAGTCGTATCTGCCTGTAGTTCTACCACAAAGAAACCAGGCCTGATTTTTTTTTACTAGGCATACATAAATACCTATCCCTCTATTTCCTAAGCAGCACTACAAGTAGTAACTTAAAGAAATGAAAGGCATAAGATAAAAGGGAAAAAAAACACTCATAAAGCTTAATGTATTTTAAAACCACACCTGTCACTATACTTTTTCATCCATTTCTACCCTTCCAAATCACCCTTACTTTTTCTGTGCCATACACTGCTTTATACAAATGGGTCTTTCAACTTGTTTCCTTTGGAGGAGTCCATCTGCTCCATCCCACTTTCCTCCTCCTTCCCCTTCCTTTTGACCCATTCACTCTTTCCTCATATTTATTTTGCAAATAAATATTTATTCTCTTTATAAAACTATATTGCTTCAGTGTACTTCTTTTATATTGAACTGATAACTGTTTATTCAACATCCATTCAGTCTTGACGCTTTCCCTTTTGTTTTATACACAGACACTTCATAAGCACCTCAGTTCAGCTCTATTCTGCTGACTTTAACTGGGATGCTTCTTCTGGCATTCTGAACTCTCACTTCCTTATAATAAAGAAAGCAGAAGCATCTTATTAAACGAAACCATTTTTGCATTTTACAAATATTCATTCCACACAACAGACCAAATACTTGCCATTGTCTTTTCATCTCTTAAAATTTCTCTAGTTTCCATTCTTTTGTTAACATTGCAGGGAGATACATAAACTCATTTACTTGTTCTAGTTTTAGTATTTATATGTGAGTAACAAACATGCTCTAAACACAGCTTCCTTGATCTTTGATGCATCAATTTTAAAATCCATACTGTTATTAACTCTGTCAGCCTGCCCATCTAAAATTTGCTGCAAATCTTTCAAACATGTTGCCAATCAATCCACTTCAAGGATTCCTTATACCAGGGCTTTTCAACCAGTGGTACGGGTACCACCTGTAGTACATTGGAGCCTGGCAGGTGGTACGCGACCATCCTAGAAAAGTGAGGGGGAGGGGAATGCAGGGGTGTCAGGGCTCAGTGGAAGCACCAGGATTAGCGCCAGGCTCCAGCTGGAGCTTGGCGCTGATCCCGGTGCTTTTGCTGAGCCCAGAAGTGCCAATCAGCTGGAATGTCCACTGCCAATCCTCAACAGAAATGCTCACAACAATGAAAACTTCAGACAGGAGGAAGAGCGCCGCCAGGTGTCTTGCTTGGCTGTGGCTTGGGGGGCACTTTTTTCAGTGCCATTGTAACTTCAAACAGTCACTAAGAGAACTGCTGTAAGTCGAAGACTACCTGTACTTCATCACTTTTTTCCTTTTTTTGGTCATCAAGTTTTTGACACCTTGCTAGGCGACTGGTGGTACTTGGATGTTGCCATATCCTAAAAGTGGTACAATGGGTGAAAAGGTTGAAAAGCCCTGCCTTATACAGTACAGGTAACCATAAATACAGTAAAAGAAGAATGAGACACCAGCCTCTGTTTATTCTCACACATACTTTTCTATCATCACTCTTCTTACCAATTTAGCAATCAGCTTTCAACTCTATACTCATTCAAATCATCCATAATTTAATATATTCACTTTATACATAGTTTTTCTAAATCAGTGTATAATATATTTCTTTTTTATGTATTTATGTTTCATTTTCTTAGTGACCTGCTAAAAACTGGTTGCTGACCACTTGCCTGGCATAAAGCTGGATTGCTTATTTCTCCTAGCCTTTCAATTAGAATTCTGCAAAACATTTTCCCAAATACACTTAACAAATCCCACTATAAATGTTTTACTTGGTCTTGCTATCTTTCCCTGAAGGAGAATAGTAATAACAACATTCATCCATTTATCAAACCCTTCCCATTAAATGAGCCAGCCATTCTTTCGGCAAATTACATCTATGTTTTAAGATTTATACCACCTATACTTGCAATTTTACCATATCTCAACAGTGAATATTTATGATAGCCTTTTTATCATTTTTCCTCTTTGAACACTATTTATATTTTAATATATACGTGATTTCATTAATAATTTTGATTATATAATAATTTCTGATACAAACTAAAAGACAGAAAAAATAGAAGTAAAAAGTGCAAAAAAAGAAAAGTAATAAAGAATATAATATAGAGAAAAGAAATATATAAAAAGGTTTTTTCCAACCTTCATCACAAGTATAAAGAAATGTAATAACCCTTAATCCACTCTTAAGTCTCTAAATATTTATCTTTTCATCCCATATACCAGGGGTCTTCAAACTTGGCCCTTTTATGACTTGTGGACTTCAACTCCCAGAAATCCTCAGCTGGTCCACAAGTCATAAAAGGGCCAAGTTTGAAGATCCCTGCCATATACTATCTCTTATCTATAACCAAATTCATAAAACACCATCTTTTCAAAACTCACCTCAACAGTAAGTACATAAAGGGATACTAGAAATAATAACGTATCTTGGGTTAACCTTGTTCTTGAATCTTATATTTCTTCCTTTTACTTCAAACAATTCTAATTTTTAGTTCATTCAAATGCTGGATTTGTTTTCTCTTCATTTATTCTTTGTCTCATTGCTCAGAGTTGTTTAAGGTTTTAACAAGCCTGTTTTCTAAGTCAAGTAGGAAAACAAAATCCACACACCCCACACACCTCTTGGTTTATCATTTGTATTTCCCTTTTAAATTTTAAAAACTCAGCCAGTGTGTTTTGTAGATCCAGTGAAACATCCTTTTCTAGCTCATTCTCTTGATCTGTCAGTTGTAAATCTACTTGAGATGCCATCTCTATTGTGTCAGATAAACTTCGTTCTACATCTGTCATTTCTTCAGTAATGTATTTTGGACATAATTTATCCATGGAAGCTGACATCATTACTATATTGTTGGAACTGTGGCTACCATTTTTTGATTCCATTCTTCAAAAGTCTTCTTCAATATTTTATTATTGTTGCAACATTTTACAGGCTTGTGAATCTTTCCTCTACCCAAAAACTTTAGTCCCCTCTAGCACCCAGTGTTTGAAATCATGAAATTGTTTATCTTTCTTTTTCCTTATAAAGAGTTTATTTCCCATTAGCTGTGTGTTCATTATAATTAATTCCAAAATCTTATTGCAAACGTTTCAATAGTCCAATTTTATCTAGACCTTTAGCCCATTTATTCTTTCTTTCTCCGTATGCACATTATACAGTATCTTTCATCTGTAATTCTTTTGCATAATTCCATTTGCAGAATTCCACACACTTTTGTAGCCTTGTGTAATGTAATTCTTTTCTCTTGGTTCCCATCAGCTTCCACATCTTGTTTTAGGTCTTTTTTGCAGTTCTTCTGTTTGAAGAGTAATCTACCTTTCACATAGAACTTCTTGCAGAAAAGGAAAGGATAAAGTAGTGTTGTTTACTAAACATCTTTTAGCCAATTTTGTACTTTGGGGTAGAAAGATTGTATGTCTTCAGGGAATAATAGTCTGAAGAGATGCAATTCAAGGGAAGTGTTACTGCTTGATTTTGCTCATTGTATATATGGCCTCATCATGGGTATTCAATGTATGCTTCCACATTTCTTTTAAATGAAATGCATATATATATATATATATATATATATATATATATATATATATATATATATATATATATATATATATATATATATATATATATATATATATATATATATTATATAATATAATATATATATAAGCAATTCTTAACAAATAATGACCGACCTACTTTTCCAATCCATGTTTTATCTATTTAAATCCAGCAAGACAACTTTATGAAATCCTTCTGAATGATCACTACTGATAGGCTTTTCTTCACCACTAGGCATATTTAATCAGACACTGTCTAGCACATTTAAAATTTACTTCATGATGCAGAATTACAGTAGGGTAGTTTTTGTGTATGTGGTTTGTTTTTTTTTAAAAAAGCAGGTTTTAAATTATACTATAAAAATGTCAACCTGGTATAAAATCTATACCAAAATTTATCATGCTTCCCTCGAGTCTGAAACCTTAATTGCCTCATTTTGGTCCTCTTCATCTGGGAATGATCATGACATTTGTACAGATAATGGGGTAATTTCATCTCTTTCTGGCCCATCTGCAAGTCTGAATGCTAAATTAACCCCAGTATGACACTTTAAAAGCTCACAGGAATACTATTTAGTTAACAAGGCTTATTGGGCTAAAGGACCTGAACATATTGAGATGTTCACCATATAGAAAGTTTATGTGATTTGCAATCATGTATCTGGGTTCATAAGGAATTGCTATGTCTCTGCAACAGTTGCGTTATCCAGGCAAAGTACAGTTGGGGACTCTAGCAGAGAGAAAAACTGCTTGAAATTACCTACTTCTGCAGTCAATGATAATTTTCTTAAAAGTATCAGATTCTGTCTTATTTGAAACCCAGGGATTTATAATCTGCATCTAAATAGAAACAGATGTTTGAAATGTGATTGCACTATTGGGTAATCTGGAATAAGTTCTATGGCCTGGATTTGTGTTCATTAATATGTATTTAAATCAATGTGTATATGAAGGAGGCATAGGAGGAAATTGTTTAAGGGCAGAGAAGCATTGACACCTAACCCAGAAAGATTTGTAGATCCTCTAGAATTATGCAAGCATGTCAGTGTTTGTAGTATGTGCACCAGACGTTGGCCACCACAGCACAGTTTTTTAATTGGGAAAATTCCCACCACCCTCTACAAATCAGACTTTTATTTCATTCATATATATATTTTCAGATAAAAATTTTGAAGAGGTATATCTTTATTTATTGGTTATGTATGGAAGAAGCATTCAGGAACTCGTGTATTATATTGGTACTTTCTCCAGAGGGTGAAGTGAGATTGAATGGGATGGTGATTTCCATAGCAACACAACCCCTTTTATTCACTTTTGTTTCTCATTTGAAATGGTGTTACGAGAAACAAGATTCCCTCTATCACCAGCACTATGGAGATGAAGACATTGTTGGGGGAGGGGAGGGGAGGGGGAAATCCAGAGGAAGGCTTAATTTCCTCTCCCCTATGAATGCTGCTTGCCAGTTCCTTCTAGAGGGGATACAATAGCCATCCAAAGTGGTCTTTTAGGAAACACTGGGGGCTGCCCATTAAGGAACAAATCCAAGGATCATCTTGGTGCCTGTTAAGCATTACTCTAGTTTAACCCATAGTGGTAGAGACACTTTAAGGATTGGTATAAGACATCGGTAATTCTCTGGTATTTGGGGCAAGATATAATTTGTACTCCCAACAGCTGTGTCTTTCACGCCTCCGTCACATCATATGATACTGCCTGAGTTTCTGAAACTCAACTCCAAGGCCTAGCAAATGTACAGATGTGACTTGATTGACAGCCTTTCACCCACTGCCTAGATGGTTTTCCCAATTGCTTAAAATAGTATTAAACTAGCTAATTATATCAAATTAGATGCTGAAGAGTTAATAGCTATATTTCTGTGAATAGAGGACAAAGATTTATTGCATTCCTTCAATAGAGCTGATTGAAGATATCAACTGAGGAAAAATCATTTTAGTGAATTGCTCATTTTTACAGTACGAGAATACAGGATTGCCTTTAGCCACATAGCACATCATGTCCCCTTTTAGGAGGACAGCTTTATTCACAGTCGAGGCTGCTGCTATTTTTTGTTTTTGTTTTGTATTTGATAATTATTTTTTATAAAAATCTGTAAAATTAAATAATCTACTGATCCATCCCTGTGTTACTCTATCTTGTTATGAAATGAATAGAATTTCCAAGAAAAAAAATCCATCTCAGCATGAGTTCTCTAGGACAGTAGTTTGGCAAAAGGAATTTATACATTTCAGTATGTTGTCCCTGAAGTTAAATATAAGCCTACTGTGCTGCAGACCTGCCTTTGCTAGTGAAAGAAATAATTCAAGGATTGACTTATATTTCAGACCTTGGAATCAACATATGGAAGTTCTTGGAGATCCAATGTATGGAGTTTCACATGGCAAATGAATTTGTTCCCAATAGGAACCAAGGAAGGAAAGCCCAAAATAATGTCAAAGAGAGAACTGCCTTAAATGGTTCCCTGCAAAATGAAATGTTGATTTACAGTTGTCATACTGGTGTCATGCCTCATTGCACAAATACACTATTATACAGGTTATGTTTTTTTCACTTTAATACTTAATAACAAATAATTTTGCTGGAAATGGTGCAGTATTAAGTGGCTGTCAGGAACTGAGGCCCAATGTTACACTTGCTATCAAGAGCTGCTATTTTTGTTTGGATCACTGGGGAAACACAGAATTTAGCCAAAATCCTTCTCTATTCATGTTTTTACAATTTGCCTTGTTCAGTAATAGGAATGTCTTTCTAAAGTGCGCACTTACTCTACAATATACTATACCATACATTTATGTGGATAACTGCTCTGTGTTATGTTGTAGCAGCTGGGAATGGTAGAATGCAAATTGCAGCATGGACTTGCAGTAGCATGCCCTCCAACTTGGAGATCTAGCAGTGTCTTGGACTAATTAAAAGCTACAGGGTACTTACCTTCTTAACATTACAATTCTGATAAAGTCAGTGCTATGAGTTATAGCCCATTAAGATTGTAAGGTTTAGTCTTAATACTTAACAGCAATTCAGGCCTAAAAGATCTTAAATTGAGATTTTCCCTTACCCTTACCTGTCAATTGTAATTCAGATGTGTACTTGGGTTCTTGTGTTGCTTGTACATATATAATCGAGGAGCCTGCTCGATGCCTACTTATTTCAAGGGTCATAGCATATTGAGGTAATTAATCTTGCTAGTTATATTTCTGAAAGCATCACATTGCAAACCTATTCATGTCGTATGCAGTCAGATTCACCTTTCTAGAGTCTTTACCAAAGCTGAAAGAGACATCTGTACGTGATTCTCCAAATGATAATTTGTGCTGGTATTTCATGCCCTTGCATTGGCATTTCCCCAATGTTTTAGAGCTTAGAAGTTCTTTGATCCTAAGTGTGTTCTCTTCTGTTTAAAGGCATTATCGTTGTTTATCGCAGTCCTTTCAGGCCACCACTATGACAATTCTCATAACATTGCCCAGAGGAAAAGAGAAGCTTGACCAGAGGAGCTGTATGTTCTTGAGGGACTGTGCACTGTGCTGTGAAAAATAATATCTTGAAAAGCTTCTTATTACAAGGTGTCTGTCTGGGTTGCTGCTCATAGCCCACTGAGAATGAAGGGCTGATTGTTTTCTGCTGACCATGCAGAACTTGTAAAATATAAAGCAGTTTGCTTTCAAGGAGGAACCTCAAAGAGTTTGAACTAACAGAATTTTGGCAGGGGAGTTGAAGGGGATGTTCTTTAACAATTTCTCCCCTTATATCAACAGTTGATTTTGGCTAAGATAAAAACTTGTGAAATAAACAAGAATGAAGAAAAGCCTTTGGTGCTCTAAAAAGAAAAGGTGAAGACGAATGGAGCAGAATCTGCAATCATAATGTTTGTTTTCTTGCTTGAAAACCTGACATCTATTTGCAACAAATGCTAAAAGTATAGCAGTTTTTGAAGAAAGCGTTAAAGCATGAAGCAGCAAGTGACCTTTGCTGTTGATAAGTTTAAAGCTTATAAGCTTAAAGGAGGCTCTGGATAGTGGAAGTAACCATCCTGAAGTAAGTCAGACAAATAGAGGATCAAATTCAATGCATGATAATAAGATTCACTTGTGTACTGTAGAAAATGAGAATACTGCTGAAATGGAGCTTCTTTAAACCACTCAAAAGCAAACAAAAGAAACCAGAAAATACATTTGTTCATTAAGTACACAGTCTTCACTGTCTACATAATGCTCCTCAGAGTTTGGGAATAAGATGCACTTGATATCTAAGTACAGAATGGCAAATCAGTATAATAGATAGGATTCCGAGGCTTGAATATAACAGTCAAAAGAAATAGAAGCAAGAGAAAGGGAGAAAAATTGCACTATGGCTTAAAACTGTTTACTCCTGTTCAGGAAAACCAAAATTAATTAACTAGGCACTGCTGCAGAGAGCATTAGCATTAAAATTACTTTAGGAACAAATAAAAGCAGCATGGTGGTGCCTCCAATTAAGGAGGCAATGCAGATGCTTTCCAAAAAGTATTTCAAGAGGCATGAAGGTATAGTAATTTAAACACAACTATGATTCCGTCTTTGCCAAGCAGGATCTTTTCAGAAAATTTCTGAGATATAAAGGACTGAAGAAGATCAGCTATCCTTGATTTGATACTAATCAATAGGGAAGACTTGAGGAGGTGAAATAACTAACTTTGGGGGGAAAGGGACCGTGTAATGCTAAAATTCTTGATTTTAAGGGAAGCCAAATTTAAGCACAAACTTTTAACCCAGACTTTGAAGAAGTAGATTTCAGTAATGCTGGAGTATAGGATACCATTGCAAAATTAGGGTGGAGGTTGAATTTGACCCATATAAAATTCTCCCCAACAGCTCACACTGTTTTGGAACTGGAGAATTATTTCAAAATGGCTGAATGCACCTTTGTTCCTAATAACCAATCTATATAAAAATGTAAAGACTTATCTATGCAAGCTCAGATGAGGTTCCAGAGCTTGAAAGCAAAAGTAACCACAATTTTGGGAGGGGATGGAGATGACATCAGTTGGTGAGAAAAATAAACAGACATCATAATTCCTCAATCTCACAAATTACTAACAGTGCCATTTAATATTCAGTTAGATGTTCAGTTCATCTGAATTTTACAGGTGTAACAATGATCGTTTTGAAATCTTTTTAAGAATAACAATAACACTGCTGTTTCAAAACACTTCTGCCAACTGCACTCTTTACAGAAGAGCAGCAAAACTTTTGAGTTAGAATTCAAGCATCAAAAAAGTGAGAATCATACCGAATTTTGGGAAGGCATGAAATTGATCATATTAACTGCACAACAAGTAAAAGATAACTAGGCTAATACACAGTATAAAATCTTTGAAAGGATAATAGGAAAAATTTGATTTCATTCTTTCATCCTAAAATAATAAAAATATAGCCAAATAAAGGGCTTTCAAAACTGGCTCAGTAACAACAATCTTATGAACTTCTACATTTGTAGGTCAGTATCCTAAATGTCCCTTTCCTTTCACAACACAGTAAATATAAGTACATTAATAGTTGGAACAAAATCTTCTTGTCCAAAAGTTTCAAGAATCAGGAAGATTCCTGAAATGCTCTTAGATACTCAATGAGTTTAGGTAGCTTTCACTTTCTTCTTTTATAAGTGACCCAAATTAAGGGATATGATTCCAATGAATAGTACCATATCCAAGTTGGTAAAGCTCACATCTGTCAATTGTAAAAATAGTTTGAGATAGCACTGGTCCTTTCTTAGTCCTTTTTCCTCAGCCAGAGAGAAGGCAAAGTTAGATCAAGGATCCCTTGTTCAGAGGATGATTGAACATAATTGTTTTGACTTGGAGCAATCTGAAGCAAGCAGCACTATTAAAAAACAAAAGCAAAACTATCACCAGGGTACAATGAATCAAAATTGTGAAAAAAACATGACTGACTTTTTGTTTTATTTAAAAATACTGTCAAATTCTTATGAAATAAAATGGAGATTTTTTTTAGGATATTCTGACTTCATTTTTGGTTTCAAGATGGCGGCCGCGTAGGAAGCAGCATCAGAACACAGGGAGAGAAGCAACTAACTAAATAGGAAAGTACTAGGAGAGAGGGAAGAAAAGGGAGGAAAAAGAAGCAGAAAGCTAGATAAGGAAGATAGAAAGGACAAAGGAAAAGAAGAAATTAGGGCAAGGAGGAAAACACCAGCAAACAGGAGCACAGCGAATGAACGGCTGCATGTGGAGGCAGTCGGCACCAAAGAACGAGAAAGCCAGCTCTGGAGCACAACTAAGCAGCTCAATGCAGGGAAGAAAAAGAGAGAGAGAGGGAGACAGCAACCGAGAATGGCGAACCAGAACCTGAGTACCCCCCCCCCCGAGTGGCCACGCAGGATAATAAAGAGGACACTGGAAAACCTTTAGACCAATGGAGGCCTACCTGAAAGGCCCGGCAAAGCAGAGGACCAGTGAGGCAGCTGGGGGAAGTGAAAAGGAGGCGGCTGACACAAGCTATCGGTGAGGCGGCTGGGGGTAGCACAGAGGTGACAGGTGGTGGCACCGGTGACCCAGGAGGCCCGCAAGTGGCAGGGAAGCTGTGAGCTGAGAGGCCTGCAGGTGGTGGGCAGTGGCAACCCGGGAGACCCGCAGATGGTGGAGAAGCAGCGGTGTGTGTGTGTGCCGGGAGGCATACAGGCGGCAGAGAGACAGCAGAGGCAAGCCGTAGGCCTGCAGGCAGCAGAGAAGCAGTGGTGGTGAGCCGGGAGCCCTACAGAGGCAAGCCGTAGGCCTGCAGGCAGCAGAGAAGCAGTGGTGGTGAGCTGGGAGCCCTACAGGTGGTGGAGAGACAGCAGCAACAAACCGGAGGCCCGCAGGCAGCGGCGTCCTTCTTGTGGACCAGGTGGCCTGCAGGTGGAGGTGAGACAGCAGTGGCAAATTGGGAGGCCTGCAGGCGATGGCAGAGAGGCAACAGCAGACCAGAGGCCTACAGGTCACGGCAAGGTAGCATGACAGAGCCTATCAAACACCAAACTCATTGAACAGGCATCTGAGGCTATTGTGGTATGCAATACATGCTCCATGTATGCACTGATGCCCAAAGAACACCCCAACTACAACTGCATCAGATGCAAATTATGTGAACTACTACTAGAAGCAACTCTTGCCAAACCGCAACGTAGGAAAGACACCCAAACAGAACCTAATAATGAACAAATAACTCCTAGAGGACTTGATCCCACCAACAAACCTTTGGAGGAAGACAAATGGAGGTATGTCACACACAGAAGGAAACACAACTCCTAATGAAAAAAACTGTATGCAACAAACAAACCCCTTCTGCCCAATCCTACTCAACCAGAAACAGCCAACTGACCAATTGATTCCCCCCCTCAAAGAAGACATGCAGACACCTAACAAAAAGATAACTACAAATATCCCCAAAAAGGTAATCCCAAATAACCCTAAAAATCTCATTCCAAACATCCCCGCAAAAGCCACATCAACCAACACACCCGAGATAAACAGAAAAGCACCCCAAACTGAAGTCCTCCCCACAAAGAAATGAGAGTGTTGGTAATAGGAGACTCCATTTTCAAAGGAACAGAACCATCCATTTGCAGACCAGACATACAATCCAGGGAGGTATACTGTCTCCCTGGAGCAAAAATCAAAGATGTGGCTATGAAGCAAGCCAAAATAATTAGGCTCACAGAATACTACCCTTTCCTCCTCCTCGAATGACACAACAAACAACCTGAGTACAATAATGAGGAACTACAAACATCTAGGCAATGAAGTCAAGAAGCTAGGAGCACAAGTAGTGTTCTCTTCAGTTCTCCCAACGAAAGGCAAACACCCATTGAGAGAAAAAAGAATCTTAAAAATAAACCATTGGCTAAAAGGTTGGTGTCACGAAGAAAATTTTGGTTTCCTGGATCATGGACCGCACTTCCTACACAAAGGACTGTTAGCAAGGGATGGGCTACACTTCAAGAAAACAGGCAAAAATGTACTTGGAAAAAGCCTGGCCCAACTCATCAGGAGAGCTTTAAACTAAAACTGAGGGGGGAGGGCGACCAATCTCTAGAAACTTTAGAACCCCAAACCAATCACAAATCCCAAGAAAGCAAATCAAACAATGAGGTAAGCAGAGATGAAAAAAAGGACTCAAACAACCAGGAGACACAGGAAACACCCCCATGGACAGGCATAAAAACCTTAAATGCTTATACACAAATGCTCAAAGCTTGGGGGAACAAACAGGATGAACTAGAAGCAAAAGTACCTGAGGGAGGGTATGACAAAGTTGGCATAACAGAAACCTGGTGGGACGAAACCCATGAATGGAATGGACAGATGGATACAAATTGTTCAAAAGAAACAGGTCTATAAAGAGGGGTAGTTGCATTATATGCAAGAGAACACTACATATCTGCAGAAATGCACATGACCCAAGACAAAATCTCTCCAGAAACTATATGGGTCAATATAAAAGAAAAAGAAAGTGACATTGCCATAGGTGTTTATTACAGACCACCCAACCAACCAGACGAAATAGACGAACTGTTTACCAACCAACTAACAAATGCATACATGAAGCACACCACAGTAGTAATGGGAGACTTCAACTACCCAGATATCAACTGGGAGACAAACAAGGTAGTGAATGGGAGATCAAACAGATTCCTAACCAATCTTGCCGACAACTTCATCACTCAAAAGATGGAGGAGGGAACTGGACATAAAGCCATACTGGACTTAATCCTTACAAACAGAGAAGAAGTGATAGAGGGAATCAAAATTACCGGAACCCTGGGCGAAAGTGACCACGTCATACTAGAATTTAATATAATGCAAATACCAGCAATAGAAAGCAAGAGCTGACTTTAACAAACTAAGAGAGAACCTAGGAAAAATCCCATGGATGAAAATCCTAAAGGGGAAAACAACCCAGGAAGCATGGGAAACCCTGAAAAATGTGATCACAAAAGCCCAGACCAGCACAATACCATTGAGAAAGAAAAACAAGAAATCCAAGAAGAAACCAGCATGGCTGCACAAAGAACTCACTAACAAACTAAAAGACAAAAAGGACAAATACAAAAAATGGAAAGAGGGGCACATAACTAAAACTGATTACCAGCAGACAGCCAAAGCATGCAAAGATAAAGTCAGGAAAGCAAAGGCTCAGAACGAACAAAGGCTAGCAACAGAAATAAAGGACAATAAAAAAATCTTCTTCCAACATATTAACAACAAGAAAAAAAATCAAGGAATTGTAGGCCTTCTAAAGGGAGAAGATGGCAAAGAAATTATAGGTAACAGAGAGAAAGCAGAGCTGCTTAACTTATACTTTGTGTCAGTCTTCACACAAAAAGATACTACAGCCCAACACACACACACAAAAAAAACCACTGCAAAAGACATACCAGGAAAAAAAATTAAAATAAGCAAGAAAATGGTAAGGGGGCATCTATCCAACCTTGATGAATATAAATCACTGGGAACCGACAGGCTACAACCAATCTCATCTCATCCTTCGATAAAGTGACTAAACTAGTAGACCAGCGAAACTCACTGGACATAATAGACTTCATTAAGATATTTGACAAGGTAGACCACAACCAACTCCTTGGTAAACTAAGAAAAGGTGGGATAGACAACATCACCACCAGATGGATCTGTAGCTGGCTGACAAACCGTACTTAACGAGTAGTCCTCAATGGCACTACATACACATGGAGAGAAGTAAGCAGTGGGGTACCACAAGGTTAGGCCCAGTACTCTTCAATATCTTCATCAAAGACTTAGATGAGAGAATAGAAGGGGAACTCATCAAATTCGCAGATGACACCAAACTAGCAGGAGTAGCCATCACCCCAGAAGACAAACACAGGATCCAAAAAGACCTTGACCAACTTGAACAATGGGCCCTATCCAACAAAATGAGTTTCAATGTGGAGAAAAGAAAGTCTTAAATTTAGACAGGAAAAACCAAAGGCACAAATACAGACTGGGTGAGAACTGGCTCAAAAACAGCAACTGTGAGAGAGACCTTGGAGTCCTAGTGGACGATCACTTGACTATGAGCCAGCAGTGTGCAGCAGCAACCAAAAAAGCTAACAAAATCCTGGGTTGTATAAACAGGCATAGAATCAAGATCACAAGAAGTACTATTACCACTTTATAAAGCCCTAGTAAGACCACACTTAGAATACTGCAGCCAATTTTGGTCACCATGCCACAAAAAAGATGTTGAGAGTTTGGAAAAAATTCAAAGAAGAGCAACTAAGATGATCAGGGGGCTGGAGATTAAAGCATACGAAGAACAGCTATGGGATTTGGGTCTGACTAGTCTAAGGAAAAGAAGAAACAGGGGCAACATCATAGCAGTGTTCCCAGTGCTTTTTTTGTAAAAGAAAAAGGTGCTGGAACTCACACATGTCATACAACCTGCCTTGCCCATCCTACAAGGTTCCATCCAAAAAAGGTGCCGGAACTCCATTCTGAGCGTTCTATGAGAAAAAAAGCCCTGAGTGTTCCAGTATCTGAGGGGCTGCCAGAAGGCAGAGGGGGCCAGTTTGTTCACCAAAATTCCAGATGGAAGGATGAGAAACAACGGTTGGAAACTGACTAAAGCGAGAAGCAACCTGGAACTAAGGAGAAACTTCCTGACAGTGAGGACAATCAACCAGTGGAACAGCTTATCCCCAGAAATTGTGGGCGCTCCATCACTGGAGATTTTTAAGAAGACACTGGACATCCATCTGTCTGAGAGGTTATAGGTTCTCCTGCTCAAGCAGGGGTCTGGACTAGAAGACCTCCAAGATCCCTTCCAGCTCTATTCCATTCCATTCTATTCTATTCTAACATTGTTGTGCATTACAAATCTAATGGTGCCTAGAATTAGTGAGTGTGGATTTACGTCTATATGTGCAATATATAATAGCAAGGAAAACATTCCACTAATTCAAACACGAAATCTTACACAGAAAAAAATTCTGCAACAAGGAAAGCCTAAACTGAAATATGAGACAAACTAAGAGGAAACTGTTCTTCAGTATAGCCAAATGGCTATAGCATTTTGGGAGCCAGGAGTTGAAAGGAAAAAGATACTGGCCCCCCAAAAAAAGAAAAAGAAAAAGAAAAAAAGAACAGTGCAAGACACTGGAAGAATAGAGGGTGCATTAGCCTATGCATTTTCCTGACACTGGTGGGATTAAGCAAAAAGCATCTGTACCATCTAAAAAAACCCATCCCTTTCTCCCTCTAAAGTTGTAGTCATTAGACATTAGGAATTTTAGGCATGTTTCATTGACTAAGGCTTTTTTAAGAGCGTAAACAATTCTAGTTGAAATATTTAATAGAGACAAGTAATTTGTTCTAATATTTCAGAGCATTCAGCTGGAAACCCATTACCAATGTTTTTGACATAAAAAAGTGAATACCTTAAGAACTAAAATTCTGTTTCCATTCCCCCTTGCTTATTGCTGAGCTCAACATGAGAGTGTAATGCAAAGAGCACATCTACCATCTTTGTTAGATTGCAGACAATATATGTTTCACTTGAAGTCAGAATGGCAGTCACACACTAGTAAGGGATTTCCCCATTATGATTTTAGTGACTGGTCTCCCAGCATTACTTTCCATAAGAGGAAACCAACACAGATGTTGCTACCTCACTAATCCTACATTTGGAGCCAAATTAGATAGGAGGGCTGTGCATGCTTGAAAAGGGTCATGAGGCCATCCATACTTTGGATCTGGTGCAAGCACAGCATCTATTTATTAATCATTACATCAGCCTGACATTTTTAGACCTCTCATGGACTTGAAAAAGAGATCCCATATTCTAAAGAATCTACTTTTAGAATTCTTCATGATAGGTTTTTAATGGAGGGCACCTGTGGGAAGTCACAACCACAAATGGGTGGACAGCAAGGCAATGAGGAAGTGGCCCTCAATATCAGCAACTTTTTAAGATATTAAACACGCTAGGAATTCTGGGAGTCAAAGTCCCCACATCTTAAAGTTGCTGAGATTGAGGAACATTGCAATGGGGAATAAATGCAGCCTTTTTTTTGCTAAAACATTACTTCTAAACCCAGAGTCCTTTAATAAATTAATAATTTAACAAGGAAGACTTTAAAAATGCACTTTTTTCAGACCATTTTCTGCAATATATTCTAAGGTAGACTGTGTACATTTTAGAAGTACATTCAGGCCCTTGTAATCTGAAAGTATCCTTGGGAGGCAAATATTGATGGGTTGAACATATATGTACATAATTACCAAGTTTCCAAATAGTTTGAAAGAAGCTTTAGATTTCGGTGGAATGAGAGGAAGCCAAAGCCTTTTGCAATAGTTGCCAGACATTTGAGGTTCCCTCATTCCTGTCAGAACCATAACAAGCAAGAGTATGTTGCTTTTCTTAGGAGCTGAAATTTTGGCTTCCGTGATTAGATCTCTCACCTTTGCGGGTTTCTTTTGTTACCACTGACAAATAAAAAATTGCTGAGCTGAATTTAGTCATGCCTCATCTTATTGATTCTAGCTATGTTCCTGAAGATCATTATTACCTGGTGCAGATAAAGATTTCTACAGCTCAGTTTCCCTGAGAAGTTCTTGGCTCAGAATATTTGCAGAGTATGTACTAGACAACAAAAAACCCCAGAACTGGACATGTAGGTTTCTAGAATGACTGGACATTAATCCTACTGGACACTGTCTGGCTCTAAGATTTCCTGTTATCATCTCCTTTGTGGGCATGTTCAGCAATATGCAATACTGTTTGGATGGCAGAGACACCTGTTTTAAATGACTCTTAAAGAGGTGAAAGAAGCATTTGGCCACAGCAGCCAAACATAGATGAAGCTTTTTACAGCGGTGGGATTCAGCTGGTTCGCACCACTTTGGCAGAACCAGTAGCTAATTTTTGGCTACCCAGGCCCAGAATGGACTTCTGTAAGCAGCATCCATACAGAGAACTGGTTGGTCACATATCTGAATCCCACCACTGGCTTTTCGGCAAATCACAGACCCTCTCAGCCAATGATTTCTGGCTCATCAGCAGCATCTGCAAGGAAGCTCACCAGGTATTCATACATTTGGAAATTTTAAATCTAATTATGTATCCTGGTAACTAAATGCTGAGTGTACAGAAACTAACTCAAGCTGCATAATCCAGATTGCAAAGCCTTGTTCCAAATGTAGCAACTCTATTAGATGAGTTGCTTCTTAATTCCTCTCTTTCTACATCTACAACTATGGGCGCACTTTTCTTCCCACTAATGTTATTGGACTATTTGCAATCAAGTCTCAATAACCGCTGGTGCAGGCTGGATGGCTGTGGGTTAAGATTCTCCAAATTTTATTTTAAATTTACATCTAATGCTCAAATATAAATGATTGGTTCCCCTATCAAATAATTTCAACTTCTGTACTTTTTCTTATTTGCATTTCCTAATGGCAATATTGAGTTTTTATGCTATGATTTTAGTATTTGTTTCGTCTGAAACATTTGAAGCTGTGGAAGCTCCTAAATTATGTTGTGGTCTCAGCCGTTTGGCATCCTTGAAATCTTTCATTAAATTTTAACGTGTCTCAGTGATGCATATCCAAATGGGGACGGCAAGAAGAGATGCTCTGGTTACCCTGGAAAGATATTCAAGGCTGAGATAACAAAGGAATAGCTGCTATAAAAGGAAATGAGGCTAACATCACATAAAGTAACTTTTCTGTGGAAGATATTTAGTTAATTCATTCTATGTATTTTATCCTTTCCTTTAAATATGCCTGCATTCTTCTTCTTGTTGCTGATTGTTTAGAATTGTGTTAGCTTTGGTTCCTCTGTTCTATTTCATGTGCATCTGTGTGTCCGTCCTTGTATTAGTGGCATTACTTGTGTGTAACAGGTTGCTGTTCTAGGAGTGAGTGTTTTCTTGGTGGCTCACACACATGCAGTAATAGCTCCCCACACAAGACTAAGGAATGACTTGGCAAAATGAGCAGAGCCCTCATCCCAAAGACAACATCTCCCATAACCACCACCACACTAGATATCACATCACTTGCAAATGTGGGAAAGCTTCCCACCACATAAAATCAACTAAATCAACAGAAACAACATAATCTCTCTCTCTCTCTCTCTCTCTCTCTCTCTCTCTCTCTCTCTCTCTCTCTCTCTCTCTCTCTCTCTCTCTCTCTCTCTCTCTCTCTCTCTCTCTTCTCTCTCTCTCTCTCTAAGCAGCACTATCGTTAGAGATCTATCTGGTGTGTTGAATATCCATGTAAAAACCCCAACAACCTGCTCCTACAAAACTCCTCGTCTTCCTAATTCTGAGGAAGTTCTTTTGATGTCTTTCCACGAGCCTGTTCAGTTGTCTTTGTCTCCATAGTCATTGTAAAGAACACTCAGCATCTGCTCCTCGCATGTTTTCTTCAGGTCACGACTCAACTCCAGCCAATTGAATCCATATGGCTTGATCTCACTGTAGCGGCAGGCGAGGAATTTGAGCGTTGTACGCTGAAGACTGATTTTGGGCTCTTGTAAGAGACTGTGGCACCAGCTACTTAGATCCCCAAGCTGGGAAAGGATAAGACCAGCTTTTCTGCAAAAAGAAACAATGGAAGGGTAGTGGGTTTGGATGTGGCATGTTGGACAGCAATAAATTATAATATGAATCATGAATGTGAAACACTGAGGCACTCCACAACTTCTTTCTTGAACTCTGGCTCTTCATCAATACTTATGGAGAAGCTGCACTAGACTACACAAACCCAGACAGCTGCTAGATGGCAGGCAAGAGAGACAGATGATTCTGGTACTTTGCATCTATCTAGTGGTCAATAGTGAGACCATACATTGTCCCCCCCCCAAAAAAAGCAGAGCATGCAGGAAGTAAAGTACTGCCCTGAAATACATTTTGTGGGGTAGCTAAGGGCAGCTTTTCCTGTACTTGGTGATATTGGTCAGGAAATGAATTTCTGATGAGAAGATAGCCAACCAATTTTAAGGGGTTGCATGCTAGAGCTGTAAGAAGAGTGGCATAGCACAGCACATTTCAGAGGCACACCAAGGGGCAGCATGATTTATGCCAATATAGTTCCTTCCCAATTCTGAGGGAAAGCATGACAAATTGCCTATGTGGATGACCCTTATACGTAGAGCTCTTTGCTCCATTTGCATTTAGAATAAGAGTGATCAATTTCCTTCTGAAACAAGAGCTAATTTATCCAAAATTGTTGGAAGACTAACAGACAGGGAAATTCCATAACAATCACCTTTATTTTGCAAAGAATGACGAGCAGAGATATACAATTTCAGATCCTTATCTGTTCATTAAGTTTGACCCTGAAAGAATTTAATTCTGTTTGAGGTTTCATTTTCTGCAACATAAACACTGAGTTCTTTTGTGTCACAACAATTCAATTAACTGAAGCAATACAAAAACCTGTGAACATGCTTGATCAAAGGCGAAAGGATAAAGGGTACTTTCTTATGAACATGATTTCCTCTTGCAGCAATTTGCAGTGAAAGGGAATGTTTGTCTCCAGCTGGAGGAGAAATACATGAATGTATGAAAGAGAAGAACATAAAAAGTGGAGCAATGACCCAGCCTCTTGGTTAAGCAAGAATTTGCAAATAATAGGTCCTGACAATCACATAGCCTGATCACCTACCTAGAGGTAGATGCTTAAACACCTGATTTCTAAGTTTTATTATAATCCTTTAGAGACTGCTAGAACTGGAAAATAATCCCTTTTTAATGATTCTAGTTGCTAAGGATATCGTCATCATTTGACCTGAGATCATAGGGCTGCTGGTGACCATATCTCTGCAGTCATCTTGGCAGTCTTATGGAAATGGTCTCCTCATTTCTGTAATGCTTTAAGTGAGCCAAGTCTCATTAGAACGGCACAGGAGGTCAACATAAATCTGAATGCACCAACTTGGACAATAATGTAACTACTTGTTCAAGACTTTTAGCGAATTTTAACCTCTTGCCTCCTCTTAATTTATTTTTTTTCCAACTTTTATATACAGTGTATTTTATTGTACACCACCCACTCTCTTTGAGGGAGATGAGCAGTACAGAAATGTAAAAAATGAATGAATAAGATTACAATAGCAATTTCAGGAAGGAAAGAAGGAAGGAAGGAAGGAAGGAAGGAAGGAAGGAAGGAAGGAAGGAAGGAAGGAAGGAAGGAAGGGTCTTACCGAGGTCCTAATTCATCCTCACAGCGCCAAGTGAACTCCCCAAAGCTTTCATAGTGTTGATTATAGTGATAGAGGACCCGATGAAGACTTGGGGAGCCCAAATCCAGTAAAGTATTATAAGCTGTTTGTTGCTCTTTTCCACTAGTGTAGCCATTAAAGAGGTTGTAGATCTTATCAGCTATTTCTGGATTGGAGGAAAAAGGGTGGATAAAATATGGATGTATATGGTTTCTGTACATGGTTCTGGTTAATAAATGATAAGCTTTCTCTAATACCTTTGAGTGAGACTAGGTGAGGTAGGTATTTGCATGTCTGTTCATGCAAGGTGAAGACTTTAACCTTGATTGGTTACATTTGGTTTGTTATCTGCAGTACAACCCAATTTAATAACTTAATGAACCAATATAAAGGTAAAGGTAAAGGTTCCCCCACACATGTGTGCTAGTCGTTTCCAACTCTAGGGGCCAGTGGTCATCTCCGTTTCAAAGCCGAAGAGCCAGCGCTTGTCCGAGGACGTCTCCGTGGTCATGTGGCTGGCATGACTAGACGCCAAAGGCGCATGGAACGCTGTTACCTTCCCACCGTAGTGGTCCCTATTTTTCTACTTGCATTTTTACGTGCTTTCGAACTGCTAGGTTGGCAGAAGCTGGGACGAGTAACAGGCGCTCACTCTGTTACGCGGCACTCGGGATTCGACCCGCCAAACTGCCGACCTCGTGATCGACAAGCTCAGCGTCCTAACCCACTGAGCCACCACGTCCCTTAATGAACCAATATACATAGCAGCAAACTGAACATTAGATGAACTCTCAGACTTCTCCCAGCCAAACTAGAAGAAACAAATTTTTACAGAGCCTAACTACAATTTATGCATAATGAGTTTTCAGCCTACATGCTCACAAGCCATCTATTTCATCAGAATTTGCTTTTAAGCCCTAATATATCCAATTGCTTGTCCTAAGGTTCAGCTAGGAGAGTTCTAGAGGTTGCACTAAGATAAACGTAACAGATCACAGGTTCACAAAATTAGAAAAAAGTGACAAGCTAAAGCTAAATTGTCACTGAGGAGGCAAATACAGGTCTGACCAATAGCACACTAACACTGAGAACTCTAAAAGAAAAGAAATCATAATTGAAAAAGACAATGAAGAAAAATTGTAGACAAGTTATTTACTCAGATGTCCTGGTTTCACCATGTTCATGTCAGGGATTGTATGATCTTTTTACATTACAAACAAAAGTGTCTTCCATAGAAGAGATCTGAAGTTTTTTCCAGCACTTTCAAGTGTCCAAACCCCATACTGTGGTTAAGACAAGACTTTAAAAAAATGTTCAGGAAGTAGTCAGGATCTTCAACCTTCCTAAATTCTGGAACTTATACTTTTCCACAAGAAGTGCTGGGCCTTTGGGATTGACTGCAACAGAACATATTCTGCTTTCCAACTTGAAAAACAGCAATTTTGTCCTCACATTTTTCATCTTTCCACCTGTTTCATCTCACATACTTAGATACCAAGGTGGTGCCCCAATAAAGGGATCTTTTTCGGAAAAGTCAACAGTAAGCACTAAGCCGCTCTACCAAGCAAGAAAGTAGTCTAAGTTTCTGGGAGAGCTGGTATCAGACCTCTAACTTTCCTTGGCTGCTTTGAAGGGTGAAAGACTGAAAGGAAAAAGATGGAGGCATTCTAACAAGCTAAACTGACACTTATTCCATAATATAACAAAGGGTCAACCCAAAAGTGTATAATGATTCTTTGGCACTATTCAGCAACCTGTAAAAAAATAAGGCTTCCTGTGGAAATGGAAAGGCTGCCCTAATAAGCAGCACAAAGAAGAGCAAAAAGAAAAAGGAAAAGGAAAATGTAAGGTGACACTAGGGAATCAAGATAACAAGGGAAGATATTTTAAGAATGTTTGAGAAACTACACAAATCAAATCAATGGATACTGATGGCATCTATCCTTACATTACTTGGAAGTATTAACATATTATTTGAAATAGAGCTCAGGGCTAAAAGCTAGAACAGGGGTGTCAAACTCACCACGCCAAGTGATGTGTCGCGACGTACCACAACTTTTCCCCCGTTGCTGGAGCTGGAATAGGCGTGACGCATCCGGCCCATGGGCCGGCAGTTTGACACCCCTGATCTAGAAGGTAGTTAATGTGACATCCATTCCTAAAAGGAGAGGGCCCCCAAATTATATTTATTTATTTTATTTTAATCCCATTTATATCCCGCCCTTCTCCGAAGACTCAGGGCGGCTTACAATTTAAGCACAAACCAATGTGCTTAGCAATAGCCTTCATTCTATCTATATGCCTGCTTATTAGGGCTTTCACACACACACACCAAGCGGCATTATTACAAAGTCAGCTTATTGCCCCCAACAATCTGTGTCCTCATTTTACCTACCTCGGAAGAATGGAAGGCTGAGTCAACCTTGAGCCTGGTGGGACTCAAACCTGCACTAATTGCAGGCAGCTGGTGTTACTTAAGGAGGCATTAGCCCACTGCTCCACCAAGGCTCTATATGTTGTTCAGCTTAGCATCTCTTCTGGTCAACTTGGTAAAAATGATAATCAAAGGAACAACAACTAAGCATTTAGCATAGCAAACCTTGCTGAAGAAAACAGAGTGAATTCTGCAAAGATAAATCTTGTCTCTGGAGTAAATATAGCAGTTACTGAGATAAGAGGGCCTGTCATTTTCTGGATTACTAACTAGTTAAAAAAAAGGAGAACGCAAAAAATAGAAATAAATGGGAAATTCTCAGTGGAGGGGAGTAAATAAGGAGATCCTCAAAGATCTATGCAGGATTTGTGTTTTTTCAACTGATCATGTTTGTGGATGTTACAAACTGCAGAGCCTGGGTATCTATTGTTCTTCCTTTCCTTTCCTTTCCTTTCCTTTCCTTTCCTTTCCTTTCCTTTCCTTTCCTTTCCTTTCCTTTCCTTTCCTTTCCTTTCCTTTCCTTTCCTTTTTCCTTTGATTCAGCTGCTCATAGAATATGCTTATAATTTCTACTTCATTAATCCACTGTATTAAAAACACTTGATATCAATTAATGTAAACACATTCATTTCTTTTATTCTTCTTGTAGAGCTGAAAGTAAATGGGTATTCCTGCATAAATAATAAAGGAGCATTAAAGCCTTCCCATTTTTGGGGGGAAAAATCCCCAAAGGAATGAAATTTCTTCCTATGCAAAGAATTCAATGTGGTCATAATTTTGTTATGTTTGTAAAAGCATTTGGCTCTATTGCCTTGGGAAATGATCAAATTTACTGTATGTCACTAGATACAGAAAAGCAAACATTTTCATAGACTTTTTAAAAATAATTACGTAAGATTTAATATAGCTCTAATATTCGTGGGTGGAAGTATAAGCTTGTCACCTGAAGAACAATTTTGTTTAAAATAAGCCACTATTCTTATAAGTGAAAGCTTTTTTGTTTTTGCTTTTGTCTTTCCTATTGATGGAAAGTTGTCCCTTATTTATGAACTCATAAAGTTACCTTGGGCCTTGATATCATCCACAACTGGACAAGGAGTCTTCACTGTCACATCACTTGACCTTGAGCGTCTCCCAGTGTTATCCACACCCCAAAGTGTAAACCTGAAAATAGAATGGATAATATAACTAGAGGTATGTTGTAAAGAACCAACTGTTGTGATTCAGGGTCAGCCTGTGGGTTCGGCAGTTGGGTCGGATGATTCAGAGGAGGAGGAGGGGGGTGTTGGAGAGCCTTCAGAGGACAGCCCTGAGGCTTCGCAGAGCCCTCAGCCAGGCCCCTCTCATCTGGTCACTACGCAGACCCAGCTGTGTGAGCCTGACAGCGTGGATGAAGATGACCCACAGCTGGCCCTGTTCAAGGACGCCCGATGCAGGAGGCAGTCAATCAGGAGTAAACAGAGGAAGGCAATGGGGCACCTCAGAAGGAGGCAGAGAGAAGCCACACCTTGAACTGTTTAAAAAGGGAATGTGTGGGAGGGCTGGTTTGCTGAAGGCAACCGTTTGAATAGCTCCTGTTTCATGGTTCGTGTTTTGGTTTTGCTCTGTTTGTTTTGTGTCAATAAATTTGGCAGGCTTAGTTCCAGCCTCTTGCCTTTTTGTAAAGGGGTTGTCCCTGCCTTTTCTGCAGGGCTGATAGTAGGCTGGTACAGAACACCAACTGGATATACACCTAGTGTAATGACCTTTGGAATTTGAGAATGATCTTGAGGAAGGGGGAGGGAAGAGAAGCTGCCTAGGAAACAATCAGACAAGAGAGGCAGGAGCCCCCAGTGGCTTAATGGTCAGAGAAAAACAACATAAAAAGGAACTAACCTAATGGATCAAGCGGTTAAAAGTGGCAGCGGGAAGTTTTGTAATTTCAGACATGCAAGCTTCTTTTAGCCTTACAATAAAGTAGATTTAGCTCATGTTTCTGGTCTGGTTTACCCAGGAAGACTAACACCTAGATTCACTTAGAATTAATGCACTTATTTTATTGTATGGTATTTCACAAATATTCCTCAATACGTGCAATGTTAAGGTATTTTGCTTCCTTCTATTTTAGTCAAATTTAAGTGTTCTTCTCCTTTAATAGTATCCTTAATTTCAAAATCTTATTTCAAATTCATCTGGAAGCTTAGTCTATTTGTAACTTTACAGAATCAGTGTTATAATACCCTCTTGCTGTTTATTCCCAAAAATATATTTTTAAATCCTTAAACGTATATTTAACATTCGTTTCATTATGGATTGAAGGAAACTGGGGTTGTCCAAACCTTGATGATCCAAAGATTCCTAATACCTGAAAGGCAGTTAACTAGCAATTTCCAAAAGTGATTAGAAAAGCAGGCAAAACCATTGTCCTTAAAGGGGCTGACAAAGATGACCTTCCCTCAACTCCCAGGACTTTAAACCCGCTAAAGACCATGGTCTTGCAGTCTCCTCGCAAGGAACAATTGCCTGGAGAGTTTGTGGACAATATCAAGTCTCTCCTTGTTTAGAGAGGAATTACAAAGAGATGGACTGGTTCTTTATTTCACTGTAGTCATTGGCTCTGCTTTTAGCAGAGGCATCTCCAGCTTGTTGTTTCTTTCCTGGAAGTTGTAAACTAGCAAATCTATAAAAGTTCCATTGCTCAATCTTAAGACCTTAAAACACCTTGCCAACAAAATAAGCAAAGATTCAAAATAAATCTGATGAACAGTTCCCCCACTCCTACCCCCACAAAGCTTATAAGGTATGCTGAATGCTATTATTTTAATAATAATAATAATAATAATAATAATAATAATAATAATAATAATAATAATAATAATAATAAGTTGTTGTTGGAAGGGACCTTGGAGGTCATCTAGTCCAACCCCCTGCTTTTATCAGCTCAAATAGTGCAAAAAAATATGTTATTGGCGTTGTAACTTACATGTACATAGTGTCAGATTCCAGACAACGAATGATCAAGGAAATGGTTGTAGATAACTTGTCAGGCACCTGGGCTGGCATCGCACAAGGTGATTTGGCTCCAGAGATTATGTCATCCACAAAACTTAGCACCGTCTCTAGGGAAACAGGCAAGCCAGCCATTATGTGCTAAAACTGGTAGGAAAAGGAGCAGGAACACAAAGGAAAGTGGGAAAAGTAAAGCCATGTTAATCTACTTTAAAAGGTAAAGGTAAAGGTTCCCCCGCACATGCGTGCTAGTCGTTTCCAACTCTAGGGGCCGGTGCTCATCTCCGTTTCAAAGCCGAAGAGCCAGCGCTTGTCCGAGGACATCTCCGTGGTCATGTGGCCGGCATGACTAGACGCCAAAGGCGCACAGAACGCTGTTACCTTCCCACCGTAGTGGTCCCTATTTTTCTACTTGCATTTTTATGTGCTTTCGAACTGCTAGGTTGGCAGAAGCTGGGACGAGTAACAGGCGCTCACTCTGTTACGCGGCACTCGGGATTCGACCCGCCAAACTGCCGACCTTCTGATCGACAAGCTCAGCGTCCTAACCCACTGAGCCACCAGTAGCCCAAAATTAGGAGGAGTCAGATAGCACTTTTTATGACTAACAGTTTATATGAAAAGACTTAAGCCTTTGCAGTATTCAGAGAAGTGAGCTACAGGTAATAAAAGCTAATACATATGAAATGTATTAGTCATAAAAATGCTACCAGATTCCTCTGATTTTGAGGAAAAGAAAGTGTGACCATGAGCTGATAGTCAAATAGTGCTTGATACTGGCACAGTACTTATTAATTCATTAAGCTATTTCATTTTTTATGCCCTATTTAATGATCATCAGGATGACATTTCTCTCACGAACCTACATTCTTTCTTATCTATCTCGCAAAAAATTTGTTTGACAAGTTTCTTGGCTTTTTTCCCCTTCTCTGTAGACATGCCTCCTCCTCCTCTAGGTTTAGATCATGGCAACTTTAGCCTACTTCCATTTTCATAGTTCATAGGACAATTAATTCCAAAACATGGGTGTCACAACTATGAGGATCCTAACTCAGATGTACTTATTTGTTTAAGTGATTTATATAGCCACCATATTACAGCAATGACTCTGGAGTAGCACACAAAATTAAACAGCAGCAACCCAACAGTCCAAACTACAGAGTCCTAGATTAAAACAATAATCCCACGTTATAAAGAAACACAACTTGCCTAACACTTTGAACCAATGCCTGAGGTAACAACTAGGTCTTCAATGCCTTATAAAAGGCTACCAAGTCATTTAGATTTCTGGAACAATGCTTCTTCCACAGTATAAATGCTGCCAAAGAGAAGGTGTGACTCCTGAGATCAACAAGGTAACATTATTTGATGGAAGGAATCTTAAGCCTTCCCTGCTAGTTGGTGGGGTGGACAGAAAATATGGGAGACACATGGCCCTGCAAGTGGCCTGGCCACATAGACCTTTTTAAGGGATAAACTGCTCCTTGAATTGCACCAGGAAGTCGACTGGAAACTAGTGTTATATAGGCATAATGAAAAATGCCCAAAGTGCCCATGCTGCTGCATTCTGGATCAGCTGTAGATTCTGAGTGCTCTTCAAGTGTAGTCCCACACAAAGTGCAAGGTGGCTAAGGCATGAGTCACTACTAGTGAAGCTTCCTTTGCTTATGGTGCAAAGTCTAAGAATGGGTGCAATTGGTGCACAACTTATACCTTTGCAAAGACTTCCCTAGTTACAGCATTTTGAACTGAAGCTTTGAGTCCAGAAGAACTCCAGGACTGCGCATCAAGTCTAAATGGGAAGTACACCCCCCAGGCAGAGTAAAAGATAGAAACTCTCCACATAGTATGTGTGTGTGTGTGTGTGTGTGTGTGTGTGTGTGTGGTTTGTGTGCATGTTTTAAAACCCACAACCATTCAGCCTCCCCACTTCCTAAGACAGAAAAGAACCTTGTTGGCGACAAGATGGTTGATGCAGCACAGAGATGTGTAACTGGATATCACCATCATATTGACGATACTGCACCCTGTACAACAAATAACCCCACAAAGCGGCTTTATGTACAGGACTGGAGAAAGGGTAGAAATCTGAGGCACCCTGCAAAGTAGGGGCCTTGGAATCCTACTCCTCAGCAACATTTCTCTTGGAATACTACAATTCCAAATCATTAGAGATTTTAAAGTTCACAGCAGCACAAGAACAAGAACACAATGACCATTAACTATAGCCAATGGAATAATGTGTTTTGAAAATAGGAACTTTCTCTGCAGTCTTTGTGGCAATTGAACTTTCAAACTAGAATAGAAAGAACATTCAGATCCAAGTCTATAATTTATAATGAATTCAGGTCAGAACAGATCCAACTAGTATTATCTGCAAAACAGAATGCAAACTGGGAAATTTGGAATATGCTGAAAATTTCTTCGCTATTTCCTGGGTATCAGTAAGTAATGGGGTGTAGTCTGCTGGGCTAACCCTGAATAATTACAATTTTGTTGTAATGTTATATTTTGCTACTGAAATTATACACAGTGATATGAGAAAAGTGTCTGCATTTTCCATGGTTTGCATTTAGCTCCCTACTAAGCAGTAAGATTTAAAATGAGATGGAGGTTTGAAGAAAGGGAAACAGAAAGAAACCAAAATACCCCTGCAAAGCGCGAATATTCCAGTGATTTATTTCCTTAATATTATATCTTAAGGCCAACGTGCTAATGGGACAGAATTTTATTTTAATTAAATGTTTTAACTGGAACTGTTCTAGATACAGGTTGGTAACCGGTTTCTCTTCACTGATTTCTTAAGTTTTGACCATCCTCAGAACAATCAGCTGCACTCACCAGTTTCCACCTTTGAATGGTCCAAGCGGTCAGTGATCTTCTCCTGGCGGAGGAGGTAATCCACAATCTGCACGCCAATCGGTGGCTCTGAGTGCTCCCATTCCAGCACCACAAGGGAACTGCTGGGCTCATGAACTGTGGACAGTCTCAGCCTGCAGGGACAGGAAGCCAGAACAGAGGTTGAAAATAGCTTTACATGAGGAAATTAGATTTATTTTGGGACAGGTCATGTGTATACAGGAGGAAAGGATTCTATTTAACCAGAATAAAACCACCCTGCTAATAGTTAATCTAGAAAGGAATGCAAAGTGGTTTTTAAACTGAAGAGGGGTAACGGGTGAGAAAAGCGCAATACATGGTGCAAACTGACATTATCGCAAGCAATGGCAGAATATTAAAAGAAACATTTGGAACATTTCTGATAGGAGTCATAGCTAATAGCTTGTTTCAGTGTGTACAGACAGTTCCTTTGGTAAATTGATTAATTTTAGGTGACTTCAACAGATTGCAGATAGGTTAACCCACAATCAATTTCATGCAGCTTTGATGCACAAGTGGAAATTTGAAACATCTTATAATGTCATCTGAAAACAAAATTGTTGGATTTTATGCTTTTTTATAATAGCAGTAATTCATCACTACTGTGCAGATAATAATCATTTTACCTTGACCCACCAGAAAATCAGTTTTTCAACACAGACCTTGCCATTGGGGAAGAAACTCAGCACAGTCTTCTCAATTCTTCCAAAATTGGCTGGCATTTGACTAAAATAGCTGTTACAAATTAATGTTGAGTCAAGGTTTATCTTTTCCAGTTTAATTTATCCCTGCCTGGCTGCCCTACAACTGAAAAGGGCACAGTGACCCATTTAAACCATTACCTAACTCGCTCTCTTTTATTCAGATTAAAATAATATTTCCTGGCTTTTCATCCACTTTGTTCTCAGATTTTAAGGAGCAAGCAATTATTTGTTCATCTTATTTGGAATGCTGGATTATGAAACCCTTAGGTAAGTAGCTCAGGTTATGAAAGTGGTAGATCAATCACTGCAGACACCAGGTTTAACAGTATTGTGATAGAACCACAATGGAATTATTCACCTACAAGGCACCCCAGATTATATACCGTACACTGCTTTTGCTCCCACAAATTGATGTGGTTTCCCTACAACAATTTCAGTATGGTAGTGCAGTTAAAGTGTGATTTAGGACTGGAGAGACTCAGCTTCAAATGTACTCTTTATTATAGAAGCTCGTGGGGTGATTTGGGGCCAGTCTACTTCCCAAGACTATTGTGGGAAAATAAAGAATGGAGGGTTGAAACTGCATAAGGGACAGTTGAGAAGTGTTTAATGAGAGAATGGGAGAAACGTCCAACACCATGTTTGCATCCAGAAAGCAAACTCCGTGTGATGAGGCCCTTTCCTCCCTCCTTTTAATCCAGCCCCTCAGTGGAAGCACTGACTTCAGGAGAGAAGAAAAACTCGTACTTTTTCCTTGTCCCTTTAAATTCAGTGCTCCTGGATTTTAAAGGAAGAAGGAAAGCGTGTATGCTCATCTGGGGTGAGGTATTTTTTTCCGTGCAATGATTCTTACTCTGATGCAAGGGAGTACACAACAGAGATGAATCTGAGAGAGATAGGCAGTGAAGAAATATGAAAAATAAATAAACAAATGACTGTGTCAGAATCCACTTATATCACATTCATAAATGTATGTTTAAAACATTATCCCCCCCCCATGGATTCTGCCATCTCCCGAGGAAGGAGGAGCGCATGTGGATTCAGCCTGCCTTAGGTTATTTCAAAGACCAAGGGAACCTTTTGAACTGGGGGAACAAAAGGGAGGTTTAGAGAAGAAGGCATCTGGCCTGTGTCTCCATTTGAATCTGTAGAGGAAGAAGGCAATAACCATAAAGATTCGAAGTTCCTTTTTCCCCACGAAAGGGATGACACGAAGTAAAATGATGGGGGCTGACCAAATGGGGTTGAAGGAAGAGGGGGTTGAACCGGGAACCCTTTATAAAGTTTCAATTTGTAAAACAATACTAAGTCCTGTCTTGTATTTCCACAACCAAGCATGTCCTAGTAAAAATTCCTTTTGGACTAGAACTGACTCCAAGAGTTTTTGTTTTCCTAAGACGTGGATTGGGGTGGGTCCTGACAGACTGAATGAATGAATGCAAGCGCATGTCGGGTGAATGTATCTGTTCAGGCAAGGATCTGAGTACACCACTTTTCCTCCCATAGGCAAACATCTGCTTTGATTCTTCTTCTCTTGCTAAATTGCTTTAAGTTGCTTGCCTCCAGAAGTTGTGGGCACTCCATCAATGGAGGTTTTTAAGAAGAGATTGGACAGCTGAAATGCTATAGGGTCTCCTGCTTGAGCAGGGAGTTGGACTAGAAGACCTCCAGGGTCCCTACCAATTTTGGTATTCCTTTAAATTATGGAGTAATTCAGGTCTCAAAATACCACTCTTATGGAAGATCTGGATCTTTATATTATTGCTTTCTATGTTTTTTTTAAATAGCTAATTAGGTGTCATAGGCATCCAGCTAGAAACTGGGAGCCTGCGAGTTCTAGTCCTGCCTTGGGCACAATGCCAGCTGGGTGACTGAGGAGCAGTTCTTCTCTGTCAGCCCTAGGAAGGAGGCAAGGGCAAACCAATTCTGGAAAACCTTGTCAAGAAAACTACAGGACCTAATCCAAGTAGTTGCTAGGCATCAGAACTGACTCAAAGGCACATTCCCACTTACAAATAAATAAACAAACAAAAATATTGATTTGGTATATATGGGTCAGTTGCCACCACCTGGAACTATTTACATTTACGAGATTAATCGACATCTTTCAGTAGCATTTTCAGTCTCAGTCATACCTATTCTATTAGACAGGATCATTAAATCCTGAGACCAAAAAGCCCACAAGCAGCCTGTATGAATAACTGTAATCAATAAACCAATTTCCTATGCACATTTAAAAGAAGGAATAGAATAAGGAACCAGAGGCCTCCATTTTGCCTCAACAGTTGGAAAATGTTTTAACCTCACTAACTGCCGAAAGCCTGACTAAAAGCTTAAGATTATGGCTTATACAACCGAGATGTCTTTCAGGTTTATCAGATCCCTCTGCATTTGTACAGAAAGACGACGAGTAAATCATTTTAGCCATTGATATGATGATGAGCTTCAGGGCTAATAAGCCGTAGTGTAATTATTTGTTATCCTGTTGTTGGTGAAACATCAGGATACCAAATAATTACACCATGACCTATTACTCCAGAAGCTCATCACCACTGGATTAATGCTGGCTGTGAAAGCCTGCATTGCTATGTAGTAAATCACTGTACTGTTGAAGATGCAACCAGAATAATACTTGATTTTAATACATAAATTTGCAATATCCTAAAGTTGCTATGTTCTGGAAGAAATGATTACATATACTGATTATAAAACAAAGTTTAATATTTCTCAATGCACACACATTTTAAAACTATACAGCTAATACATGGGAACAGATAGTTGTAAAATGGAAATAGACTCTCCCGGCTCATATTATTGCCAAAAGAGAAGATCTTCAACATTGGAAATATAAACTGATGGCCTCAATTATTTATGATAGATATAAAAAACAAAGGAAGGACTTGATCAGCATTCTTGAATTTCAAATCTAGATTTTAGCCTCGAGTAGAAAGATGTTATCTTGGCTCAGATTTATCCATCGAAAAAACAGTCCTAAGATGCCAGTTCCTCTATCTAACTTGGCAGAATTCCTGCACCAGAAGTACCGAAAATGTAAGATCTGTTCCTCCACAGTATCAACTTTTTTTTCAATGTACAATCTATCTGGGCTATAACCTCTATTTCAATAATATGTTTGCTGTGCAAGATTAAAAAAAATGCCAAGGTACCATTCAACCCTATGGTGTGTCATATTCTGGCATTTCCTCTGCAAAACACATTCCTCATGGACTGTGACTCTTTTAGAGAATCTGCAACAGTGTTCTGTGAGCAAAGTCAATGGCAGAGTTCCTGCTTTCCACTCAGAAAGTTCCAGGTTGAAGTGGTGGCCACTCCTGATATAGACTTCCTAATGGAAGCCTTAATAGCTTCTGTAAGTCACAAAATTGAGTTAGATGGACTAGGATTTGAATAAAGCTTTTTCCATGTCTCTACATGCAACTGAATGGTATTTGTGGAATTAAAATACAATGGTCTGCTTTACTGGTAGACATACAGTATATACTGTAATACATATATCCTACCATCATAAGATATAGAGAAATTAATAATTATTTCACAGAAAGCATGGGTTTTATTTCCTACACAGATTTATAAAGCCACTGCCCTCTGCAGAATATGAGGAACCAAATATATTTAATGGCAATTTTTCTTAAATTTCTTTTGGGTATTGTGGAGTATTAAGATTTAACAAGATTTTAAAAGTATAATACTTCTATGGCTCAAACAATTTCCCAACTGGGGCTCTAAAAGGTTTCTGAAAATAAAATATAGTTCAAAGTAAGAGGATTTTGAGACTACACATTTCCCAAAGTTTCTCTGATTGATAACCATTTCAAACCCTGACCTGCCATCCATTCTAGTTCCTTATAGGCAATATATTTTCTGGCTATTTCCACCCATTTTCCACTCAACACTCAGGGAACAAGAAAGCCATTGATCATGTCCACTTCCTCTGGAAATGCAGGTGTTCCAGGTGGCTCTGAGGCATTGATTAACAGTAGCGACACTATTTGTTACAAAGAAGAATGCTTAACATGGCCACATTTCCCTAGAGAACGTTTAGCATGATCTTAAGTCTGAAAGTTTAACACTGTGCACCTACACAGGGTGTGGGAGTGGTGCACAGGCCGGAAGTCCATCTGCACCAAACGCACTTGAATCACATCGACACCAGTCCTCAATGACATCTCCACTGCCTGAGCACCACAGGGAACTCATGGTGGCCTCTTGCAACAGCTAGAAAGAGAGAAAGAAAAGCACAGAAGGAAATAAGGAATATGTGAAAAGATCCCCACCAAGATCATCCATGAAACTTACTCTTCGTGTTTATAGAATGAGACAGTTAGCAAGGAAAAAAAAAATCTCCTTCTATTTATTTTTCCCTATGATGGCGGGGATACATCTTACAAGAAAGGTTTCTGGTTTGGACAGTAATGATAGTGTTCCTAGAGGCTCCTTTGGACTATTTTCCCTATGTACTTCAATAATATCAGAATGGTTTTGCAATCTGAGGCTTACACTGATCAAGCCAAAAAATAATGGACGGTGCAGTCTAAAGAAGGGTTCTAATTTTGATCACTTAAACTTGAATAAAGACCTTTGCACAAAGGTTTCCTTCAATTTTGCTCAGACAGTGTGAGGAATACAAGAATTCTTCTATTGGATCTTGTTGCTTAATACAACATTGCCAGGACCTGGAGGTGCAATAGCCTGTAGCCCCATGCCCTTTACCTGAGTTCAAATGTCCTCCCCTGGTTTATTGATTGAACAAATCACACTCAATATACAGCCACAAACCATAAAGCAGGACGAGGGCATTGCTTTTTGATTTCACTTCTGGAACAGTTAAAGAGGAGAAAAACATCACCAGCTATTGCATGAATGCTGGCAATTCAAGGTGAATAAATAGAAAAATAAAGGAGGACCAAGTCACTGTGAAATTTGCCATCTACTTTAATTCCCCTGTTTGCACTGAAAATGTTTACAACATCTGAGTCATGTGTATAGGAATAAATTGCTACTTAGCAGACCAGTCTCACTGGGATATTGAGCTTGCTCTAACTTGAATCATCGCTTTTCCTGCTCTCCACACCTGCTCTCTGCTGCAATTCTTTCTTCTTAATGTGTTTATAATATGTTTACTTATTTTCAGTATTGCCACCATATATCACAACGATTTTTAAGTCAACCCAATATTATTTCCATATTATTGATAGTATGTGAAACTTAAGAGCGGTTTACCAAAGGCTACATAATTAGTTTTCATTTTTCATTTCATTTCATTGTATTTATGAACTCAGACCAATAAAACACAAATGCATAATTTAAAATATGGGCGGGGGGAGGGATATGAAACAATAAAGAGAAGAGGATCTGACTCAACCTTTGTATCTGAGCAAATACACATACAGTTATTTTATGGGAGATTAGTATATTTGCTTATAGTCTCCATGATAACCCATTATTACATAATTAGTTCATGGTTGATCTAAGAGATGTGTAAGAAATGTCTTTATTCTTTATTCACCACACAGATTTTATGTAGTAGACCACCATGGTCCTGCTATGGTGAATATCAATGTATCTGAGAGATTTAGCCATACTATTGTACATATGTTCTTTAGTAGACACTGGCAGCAGAAAAAGTACATGAGAAGGACAGGAAAGAAAGTTTTGGCAGCTTAGCAGACATGGCAGAGAAGCTTGGTGTCATGGACATGGTTTCACTTCTTGGCTTCTTATTGTGGATAGAGAGATATCTTTCCAACTCTTGGGAACTTCAAAGCAGACATCGTTATATCAAGTACCTTGGATAGTCCTGTGAGCTGCTACATACAGTTTTGAAGATTCTGGGCCTATCTCAAAGCAATATGTACATTCGTATTCATACATATATTACCAACTGTATTATTTTCTACCCAGGCAGAGAATCTGTGCAAGCAGATGTTCCTAAATTTCCATTTTGTGTGTACCATGGTTACAAAACCTGCACATTTTCAGTTGACCAAACAAACCTCAGAATAAAAAAGGAAGATTAATTAATTAAGAAATTACTGCAGTTCTGCAAACAGGGATCAAGATATGGGTTCTCCAAAATACAAGGAGATTGAGGAGCATTCGTAAGTATCCCTATGCTGAATATTAAATATCTCACATTTTATGCTGTTTTGAGTCATTATGCTTTTGAAAAGAAAAGCCAGAAATGTCATTGTATGCCTTCCTGCATTGTTTTTCTTTTAACTTTTATTTTTTCCCCTGAAAACCATCTAATTAATTTCAAAATTTGAGATTCTCAGCAAATGTCATGGAATATTTATTTTGGAATACTTATTTCTTTTTACCTGAGAACCCACTGGTTCTTTTCAACACTATGACAGCACTCACCTTCTGAGTCTGATTGTTGATGACCAACTCATAGATGGGCGCTGCTTTTGTGACTTCCAGGAGGATGGGTTCAGCCATGGCATCTGGGCTAGAGGTCACATGACATAAAGGACAGGAGGAGGGGCAGCGCCCCCTGCTTTGGCACTCCATGCGCACCCCAGCTGCCATGCGTTTGGTCCCGGATTCTGACAAACTGGCAATGTACTCTGGAAAAGTGAGGACCCTGGGATCTCGCTCACGCTCTTCAGATTCATCTGATGGGGAATTACCTGCAACATATACCACTGGATAAAATCAGAAATCAAAGTGGAATAAACAACCACCTTTTATTACAGAGTCCTACAATCTGAGAGAAGCTGCACGTATACTGTAAGGGTGTGTAAGCCTTCTCGGGAGACTGATGTGGTTTTCAAATTAGGCTTCACCCTGTATTTCCAGCTTCTAGTTGTTGTGTTGTTTTATAATAAAAACATTTCTATTGTGACCTTCCTCCCCCTCCCCCTGATCTGGGAGCTGGACTTGGTTAATGATGCTTGTAATCTTCTGTTATATATCATTAGTTCTTATTTTTCTGGTATTATTGGAAATGTCAATGCTGCTAACTTCGGATGTTTTTGCTTTGACAACATATGGAGATGCAACCATTTTCATTCTTATGTTCTCTTAGAATTAGAGTTAGAATTAGATGATACTGGGGGGAGGAGGAGGAATGTGCATGGGACTTTAGTTAGACACAACAATATTGTAAGTAGTGTGAGAATGAAGGTTATTGAAATAAGAGATGAAAAGAATTGGTGGGTTGGAGAACTGGAGGGAAAGCCTGCATTTCAAACTAATTGGAGAATGTGATTTATGACTGTAAATTAGAGGAGGGAATTGTGCTTTGATACTATGTGCTCAGGGGAGAGGAATTCAGATTTTGGCTTTGGCTATGTAAGTGCCGTGTCAATGCTGCAAACATTGACATGTTTTTGCACTGACAATATAAGAGGCAGCCTTTTGCTTTAACTGTTTGGCTCTGAATCACTAAAGCACGGGAGGAATTCAACCTGGATGTTTTGAGAAGATAAGGGATAGCGCGCTTCAGAAGGGAAGTTAAACTTCGTGTGTTAAACTAATTGGTGAATGTGATTCATGACGTGTAATTAAGGGAGGGAATTCTGTATGATATGATGTGTTAAGGGGAGGAGAATTCAGATTCTGGCATCCATCCATGAGTGCCGATGCTTCGTTCTCATTATTATAGACAGGGCTTTTTTTCTCATAGAATGCTCAGAATGGCGTTCCGGCACCTTTTTTTTTTTTGCAAAAAAAAAAGAGCTCCCTCTATTGCAGGGATAGGCAATCTTGGCTCTTTTTTTATGACTCATGGACTTCAACTCCCAGAAATCCTGAGTCAGCCATGCTGAGGAGAAAGAGAGAGGTTTCCAAGCTGAGCCATGCTGGCTCAGGAATTCTGGGAGTTGAAGTCCTTGAGTCATAAAAGAGCCAAGGTTGCCTACACTGCACTAGAGGAGGACATTAAAATTATTTACAAGGTTACTTCTTTAGGAATCTAAAACAGCTAATTTAAAAAAGCCAACAAGAAAGAACCTCACATTTTTCATCTGCTTCTGTCTTTTGGAAGGTAAAATTAGATAACAAAACAATCTATTTCCTATGTTAACATCTCTGCAATGAAATCAATAAAGGTAACAGGAAAGAAATGAGAAACATTTTTCTCAATGTAATATGTCTAATTTAGCTGATACTAGAAAAAATAGTATCTTTTGTACACTGTTGAAAACTATTTTGAATCTATAACCATCTATTACAACTAAACCACTTTAAATTAAACACTTCTTAAGAATGAAATATTCTTAATTTGGACTTTACTTTTACTGTTTGGACTGTTGTGTGTTTTGAAAAATAGATTATTTAGAATCTAGTTATGTTGCACTTCAGTCTTTAAATAATTAACCTACTATATACATAACGATATATGATGTTTTCCATGGTGAGCTTAACATCAATAACAACATTTATTAAAAAGGCTAAAATAATTTCTGGTGGTATTATCTGTACATTAAAATTTTGTTTAGTCACAATCTTTCACTGTGCAATGTTGCACAGGCAAGTTGTCTGCAGCAAAGGCATGAACTTTGCACCCCTCCCTGCTGCCCAACTACACCATCTCAACTAGGTAAGTAAGATATTATTTGCAAATAGGATGGCAATAAACAATTTAGGCTGCATTTACATCAGGGCTTTTCAACCTTTTCAGAAATTGTACCACTTTTAGGACATGACAATATTCAAGCACCACCAGTGCTTAACAAATTGTCAAAAACTTGATGACTAAAAAAAAAAGGGGGGGTATTTTGGGTTTCATTGCTTAGATTCATTTATTGTTATAGAAATGGCTAGTTTATAATATTATAGAAAAGCAAACAGTTGAGGTCCAATGTTAATGCTTCCTTCTACTCTTGTAACAGAGGAAGTCAGAAGTCAGTGCCTTTTCTTTTTCACTTCTACCCCTCACTTCTCCCTTTTTCTCTCACCCTTCGCTCGCAAAAGCCCCCCCCCACTTACCCACACTTTGCTCACAAAAGCCTCCAGTCACTCTCACTCACTCCTCTGTCTCTTTCAAAGGCACCTTGTTCAGTCTCTCCCCCACTCACTCCGTCTCTTTCAAAGGCCTCTTGGTCGCTCGCTCACTTACTGCCCCATCACTTCCAAATGCCATTTACTCGTTCACTCACTCACTTACTGCCCCATCACTTCCAAACATTTCCAAATGCCACTTGCTCGCTCACTCACTTACTGCATTTGGAAGTGATGGGGCAGTAAGTGAATGAGTGCTGCTGCCGGAGGCCATCAGCTGTTTGGCGCCAGAGACCACTGCCATGAGGAACACAGCTCTGGGTCAGGGTTCGGAGCAGCTCGGGGTGGGGGCTCAGCACGGGCCACGGCGTGGCAACTATGGGGAGGGGAATCCCCATGGCATGTGGCTCCAAGCCGCAGGGGCGGGGGTGCAAAGGACGGGCAGAGGCGCCGTAGCAAGACACCGGCATCGCTCCCAGTGACAGCACCTCTGAGTTCCGGCACCTTTTTTTTTTAGAAAAAAGCACTGATTATAGACTTTTTTAGAATAAACCATCATGCAATGTTCTTTGATCTATTTCATTAGTTGGAACCATGACATCATGCCAGAATCATTTTTCTTTCAAACAACCTGCCGCTGTCTCTAGCCTTGAGAGAAGCTGGCAAAGTTTCAGTGGAGAATCTTCATCATGGGAAAAGAGAATCGGCTTGGAAACGGTGACTTGGCAGCTGCTGACAGCTCAGAGGAGGAATTAACAGACAGCATGCTGTGGGAAGATGAGTTTTGCAGGACTCTCATGGGGGGGGGGTAGAACCCAAGCAGTTACGAGAGCCTAGCTGGTTGTCAGGCTGGAACTATTCCAGTGGAGACTCCAGATGCCTTGAGACTGCCCTACCAGAGTCTTCAAAAGCAGAATAGTGGAGAGCTACCAGACCATCTACCACGGAAAATTTGGGTGAGTGGAAAACCCTGTCTGCAGACCAGACAGCCTACCAGCCCCAGGAGTCCCCTGCCAGGCCTTCCAGCCTGGGGTCTCTGCAACAATGGGAGGTTGGGGCAACCCTGCAAATGAAAGGCCAACAACCTCTGAGCTTGCCGCAGCTAATAGAGGCCTTGCAACAGCTTGGGGTGGTGCAGAAGCCTGGAGAGCAGAAGCTGCAGGGAGGACAACCATAGCAAGGGTGGCAGCAGCCGGACCCGAACATGCAACCCGTGGGCATACAGCAGTACCAATGGGGGCCCCAGCAACCAATGATGTCCCCACCCTTCAGAGCAACCTTCGATGGGGACCCAGAGAAACTGATTTTTTCCTCAATCAAGTATGCTCACATTTGAATTGCTGGGCCTGTTTCTACCTGGACCCAGGTGCTATGGTCAATGTGACTGCGTCCAGCCTAGAGGGAGAAGCATCTGAATGGTTAAACAATTTATATAATGACAAGCCCCTGAATTGGAGGACCCCCACCTCTTCCTCCTAGGGCTGAGAGAAAGATTTGAGGACCCATCCATAGCCCTCAAAGCAGAAGAACAAATCTACAATTTAAAACAAGCTGGCCAGAACTACTCAAAATGGGCAAGAGAGGGGGGAAACTGCAACCTGGCCAACCACTCCCATGGACTATGAGTTGTCAGAAAGCTTTTGAAAATTTAAAAAGACTATTTGCTGCTGAACCAGTTCTAAAGCACCCCTGCCCAGGGGAGCCCAGCGATGTGGCAGTTGGAGCTGTGTTACTGCAAAAGAATAAAAGTGGGGTCCTGCAACCTTGTGCCTACACCTCTAAGGAATTCACTGAAAGCTAGAGGAGATGGACAGTCTGGGAGAAGGAGGCCTTCACAATTAGGTGGGGGCTATTAAACTGGTGACACTATTTAGAAGGGAGCAAGGTGCCTTTTGAAGTATGGACAGATCACAAAAAATTAGAGGCACTAAAAATTCCCCGCAAATTGTCCCCAAAGCAAGTGTGATGGGCACAGTACTTTAACCGTTTTAATTTTACTCTAAAGTACATACCAGGAAGAAAAAGCTTCCTAGCTGATGTTCTATCCCTATTTGCCACAGTACAAAATGAACCCGAAGAGGTCTATGAGGCAATTATCCCCAGTTCACAACCTGCGGCACAACTCACACCTCGCAGAACCCCTAATCCTGATGACCCGGGAGCGAAGAAGATAAAATGAGAGCTCCTCACCGATCAAAGGTTGAAAGATAATCAAACCTCTCTAACATGCAGGGATGGTTTGGCATACAATGGGGGGTGGGAATTGTATCTACCTGAAGCCCTCCTTCTCAATGCTCTCAAACACAGCCATGAAGTAAAACAGGTTGGTCACTTCGGGTATTTAAAAACTCTACACTTCATCCGCCGGCAATTTTGGTGGCCGGGGTTAAAACGAGATGTAGAAAACTATGTCAGGAGTTGTACCGTAAGTGCCACCATGAAAAGAATTCCAGGGAAAACCCCTGGGTTACTTCAGTCGGTGGCAGACCTTTCTCAACCATGGGAAGAAATAGCTATGGACTTTATTGTAGACTTACCCAAAAGTAGAGGAAATACTGTCATCTGGATTGTGATAGACCTGTTTTCAAAGCAGGCTCATTTTATCGCCTGTAAAGGACTCCCATCTGCACAACGACTGACTATATTGTTCCTGAAACATATCTACCAACTGCATGGCACCCCTAAATGAATAATTTCAGATAGAGGAGTGCAGGTCACAGCGAAATTTTGGAGGAATTTCATTAAATTAATTGGATCATCTCAAGGCTTATCATCTGCTTTTCATCCAGCTACCAATGGGGCTGCAGAATCCCCTAACAAAATGGTGAAGCAATATCTCAGATGGTATGTTTCCTACCAACAGAAAAACTGGACTGACCTCCTCCTATCGCCGAGGCGGCCAACAATAATTCTGTTCACAGCAGCACTGTCTACATGCGTTTCAGAGTAGCCACAGGAAAAGAGTTCAGCCCAATGCCTGACTGCCCTCAGATGCCCTCCACTTCCCAGACACTTGATCAATGGGTGAGGGGCTGGGAAGAGGTTTGGAGAAACACAAAAATGTCATTAAAAAAGACTTCTGAGACTTATAAAAAAGGCCTGATAAAAAGAGGGCTCCCCAAAGAACATTCCAAGTTGGGGAAAATGTTTATCTGTCAACTAAATATTTAGGCCTCAAATTACACAGCAAGAAATTAGGACCGAAGCTCTTGGGGCCTTTCCCCATTGTGAAAATCATCAACCCGGTCATAGTAGAATTGAAACTTCCCAGACTTTTGGGAAAAAATCACCCAATTTTCCATTATAGCTTACTGAAACCTTTTCGGGCCTCCACTTTAAGACCCCCCCCTAAGAAGGCACCCGGACCCCTCATAGTAGTGGGTCAGACCCATTATGAAGTGAAATGTATTCTTGACTCTAGAATTTTTAAGGGAAAATTGCAGTACCTAGTACAGGGAGAGGCAACCTCGGCTCTTTTATGACTCATGGACTTCAACTCCCAGAATTCCTGAGTCAGCATAGCTGACTCAGGAATTCTGGGAGTTGAAGTCCATGAGTCATAAAAGAGCCGAGGTTGCCTACCCCTGACCTAGTACAATGGAAGGGATACCCATTGTCTGAAGCCATTTGGGTGAAATCTAGCGATGTGAAAGCTGACAGACTTATCAAAAAGTTTTATGAGAAACACCCCAACAAACCAAAAGCCAGCTCCTAACTTGTGTTTTGTTTACATTACAGGATTTGTCCTTTTTGTAAGGGGGGCCGGATGTCAATGCTGCAAACATTGACATGTTTTTGCACTGACAATATAAGAGGCAGCCTTTTGCTTTAATTGTTTGGCTTTGAATCACTAAAGCACGGGAGGAATTCAGCCTGGATGTTTTGAGAAGATAAGGGATAGCACGCTTCAGAAGGGAAGTGAAACTTTGTGTGTTAAACTAATTGGTGAATGTTATTCATGACGTGTAATTAAGGGAGGGGATTCAGTATGATATGATTTGTTAAGGGGAGGAGAATTCAGATTCTGGCATCCATCCATGAGTGCCGATTCTTTGTTCTCATTATTATAGACTTTTTTTAGAATAAACAATCATACAATGTTCTTTGATCTGTCTCATTAGTTGGAACCATGATGCTATGCTTCTCGAATAAAGATTCTTTAAGGTAAACAATGCCTCAAAATCCTTTGAAGAGTTTCATCTCTCGGAACCATGACAAATTATGTTTAAAAGTATCAGCTTATTTTCCTTCTCAGCACAGAGTAAAACATCCATAATTATTGTAGCCTTTCCTCATGTTACTAACCTTCCAAAAGCTTGCACATCACACAAATTCCTCCTTGAATTGACTCCCTTTAAAAAAAAAACTATCATTAAAAGTGTGTATCCGTGTGTGTGTGTGTGTGTGTGTTGTATGTTTCTATATAACATTTTCATATGTACAGTATATGAAAATCAGAAAAAAGAAAACTAAAGAAAAAAGACACTCTACTTATTATTGAACATGTACAGGCAACACTTAAAAAACCCAGCATTATATATGATCACTAATATTGGTCATTTTTTTTCCCTTATACATTTTGGAAAGCAGTCCATAAAACAGTCTATGAACATGTATCATCAATTCAAGATTAAATGTCCAGGGTTGCGATGTCATCTCATCCTAAAAGAATATTCTTTGCTGACTAATTTCTGATTTCTCTTTACTTATCTTTAAAAACAAATTCAGGGTAAACAGCGTTTTACAAACAGTGTACTCTGGATAGTACTCACTCTCTGTTAACACGATTTTCTCATTCTCTGTGGAACTGGATTTGAACATCGTATCTTTTTAATCTGATAGAAAACTACACACTACAAACTACACAGAGAGGCATGAATTCTTAAATCAAAGATGGTGGAAACACAACACTCCTCAAATAGACCTCATCTTTACTGGGTATGTTTCCACCCCAGTTCCGGTTTTCATATGCAATTAAATCCTTCCCAATTTTGCAAGAAAGCAAAATATGTAAGTTGGAGATCAAAGGGGATGAATTCCACACCAATTATTCTGGTGAGAAATAGAGAAGTTGTGAACATGGAATAATGTCTGCTGCAGCCAACTGCATCCAATATGCACAGAAAAGCTTCTGATATTCTTTATTCTTAGAGATGTACTTTAAAACAATGACCAGTACACAGAGCTGCTTTTAAAGTGAACTCTGGAGGAAAGCCAGAAAAAACTGGGAAGATGTGATGGAATGTAGTCAGCTGGATTCCAGGAGGGTGGGGGCGCTTTCCAGGAATAAGAGAACACCTCTATCCAGATTTTTGTGTGTGAGAGAAAGAGGGGGGAGACAGGCCCTCCCTAACAGTTCTCAGAGAATATGGTAGATGCTTAATCTGACCAAAATAAAAGTGGAAACATTAAGGAGCTCAGTTTGGAACCAGGATCTCATTCTTTGGGCCTGACAGTAGCCTTCTGTGCAAACCAAATGTATAAAGAACCAAATGCACAAATATTCTAAATGAACCAAATTTAGATTATATAAAATTTGCTCATGAATGGAAGGTGTTAAAGAAGACAAAGAGTTGGAGAAAAAACAACAACAACTGAACTTGTTGATGGAGGAATCTAAAGTGAAGCAGGCCATGGTCTGGAGAAGTGTGCTGAAGAGAAAGAAGAGATGCTCTGGGAGCTATCCACCCCATGTAAATGACAGTGATGGAAGGCAAAGAAAATGGAAAGTGGCAGGATTACCAGTTTAAAAGAAAAAGAAAAAAAGAAGTCAGCTGCCAGCCTGAGTCTCAGAGGGAAATTTGCTATCAGAATTTGTAAGGCCTCAACTTCCTGAAACTGTCATAGTGAGTTGAAGCCTGTCTGGCTTTTACTGGCTAGCAAGATAGCTTTTGTGCAGGGAATCGCTACTGGATGTTGGATCCAAGTCAGTGTAATCTCCCCTTACCAAAGGAGAGATCACTGCGATTGTTTACATGACTTCGGATAGCTGCTCCTCATGAGTAGACAATAGAAACCGCTATTTTTATGATCAACTTATATATGGAGAGAGTGAGAGTTGGGACAATATCAAACACACTCTTGCAAAGGAGCCTTTGCAGACATTAAGCATGACTGAACCTTTTATCTTAATCACTTTTTTTTCCATATTAGAGAAATTAAGATCCTTCAGACTGGCAAGGTTTTACTGTATTCATCGGGTGAGTTTCTACCTGTTTAAAAGATGATGATCTAAATTTGACTTTAAAAGTTTTAAAAATATGATTGTTTTTGGACCATGCAGAAAAAGGTGCTTAGTAAATGGATTTTGGAAAGTTAATAACAGATTAAGAGGCCAAGGGATTTGGGATTATAGTTTTGAATTATTTAGAAGATATATTCTAATGGGAAAATGGAGATTTGCTTTTTTATGGTAAGGAGATCTTGAAGGCTGGATACTAGAGCTAGAGGAGAAAAAAATGGAGCAGAAATCCTTAGTGCAAATTTTTGAATACCCTTCACCCAGGTTTTTGGACAGAATAGATCAAATGTTTGATAAAATTAACAGACCATTTTCTAATGAAGTTGTAAACAAGAATGAATTGCAATGGATGTCCATGAAATTAATCTGAAGGGGGATTTAAATGTAATACAAATAGATCTGATGAATGATTCTTTCCCCAATGGAGATAAACAGATATTAAAACAGAAACTGGGTTTTTTTTTCTTCTGGACAGACAAAATCTGCTATATGCAAGATCTGGGATGGGCTGAATGCTAACCTGGCCATTGTTTTCCAAAAATTAACTAAGATACATGGTGAAGAAGTGAACATGGCTAATACAATAAGTTAATTTGACTAGGTATAATTTAAATTGACTTAGATGAATCAAATATAATTAACACAGTTAACATGATTACACTCCATTTAGTAATATATTCCAGCTTCTCTCCCAGTAAAAGTTATTTAAATGATCGCATAGCCTTAATGGCACTAATTGTGCACTTCAATTAAGCCACTACTTTGAAACAATAGTTTGATGTAGCTTGGAATGATTTATTTCAATGCTTCACAGAAATATCTCAAATTCTGCCAGAAATTTACACCTACTTTTAATGAAGTGAGATGTACTAATTTCCAGGACAGAAAGTGAAAAGAAAAAAACCAATTTCAACAGAAAAGTTTGCTAATAATCTAGTGAACGCTAGATGGTGCTATGAAGTCACAGAACACACCAAGTTTGAAACCTTTTATCAGAAGTCTAATAGGAGATATACATGCATGTTACAGTAATAATCCATAGGATCTGAGTTAATAACAAAGGAGCTATAAGTATGCACTCTGAGCAGAAAAAAAGAGTATTCAGATGTTCCATAACTACCAAATAGTGTATTCTTCTATAGAGCAGGAGGTTGGACTCAATAAACTAAGTTAAGAATTCTCAAGAATTTTGCACTAAAAATGTTGCATATGTGGACTAATTTCAGTCTTCCCTGTTGAAGCCCCATAATACTCTGAAGCAATATTGTACATCACATCTGTGTTTTTTGAAATGCACTCCCATGGATAGAGAAGGCAGCAAAGTCAGCTTCAGTGAGAGCTTTCAGAATTTGTTGGTGATGGTGGAGGAGACACTATTGTATTATTATTTACCACACAAGTGTTTGCTAGCAATTCAGTGGCTATCATCATGTCCTCTGTCATCACCAATATGATCATTATAAAGGGAAAGAAGAAGAAGAGAAGGAAGTAAACTCCTCCCCAAATTCCACTCAGATTTCTTTTACTAAATGTCAGTTAGAAGAGAAAAAAAGTAAAGAAATCTCATCATGCTTCTCTGAGTATGTAATGCTCAGCCATTTCTTCCTGTCTCTGTCACAGTCTCTTATTTCTAAACATCTTCCATCCTCCTTTGGGAATCCATAGAAAAGAGACAACCTTGGAGTTAATGAGAAAGATAGAGTCATTATCAGGAAAATGATCTACCCTAAAAATAGTGGTAGGATCAAGGCTACATTGCTGAAGGGATCTGGGCTAAGACCAACTTGAACTTGACTCTCTGGATAAATTCAGGACATATTTTGGATAGGGTTTATATCAGGTTCTGGCATCCTATATGGTTGAAAAAACCCACTGCATTTTTCACAACTACAGAAAAATTCATAAAATATTAGTCCAGAGGGCTCTGCACCTGGTATGGTAGATTTCTTAAGTAGATAATGATTTCTTTTACTAATGTCTGTCCTTGGATTTATTTATACAATAGAGGCAAGGAAGGATGCAGCTCTAGAGATCTGTTATTTACACTCCTTCATGGATATTAAAACAACTGTTGGAAGTCAGGTTGATATAGTAGAGAGTATTACTGTTAGGTATAGTGGTAATCAGAACAAAGAGCACAGAGCAATAATAAAGAGTGTGTATTATTTAAATACTGAATATTTATGAGTTTTTTTTCAACCTCATGGGCATCTTTGCTCCTACATCAATTAAACCCTTCCACTAGTCATCTTTTGGCTTGGAACTGTTGACAAAGTGCTGAGAGTTGGTAGGCATACATCCCTCACCCATAAGGTACCATCTGTAGAAGGTGAAGTCCTAAAAAAATCCAACTAAAATTTTATTGGTCAGATGTCACAGGTAGCTTAATAGAAATGAGGACACAATTTAAAGTATTTGGTGAACACAACTTAAGCAACTGTGGTATGAATGCACAGAGCTATAAGGCTCTGAGATACAACAGAAAGAGCATTTGTCTATCTATATAAGTCAGTTTTAAATTTCTAAAATAGATCCTTAGAGACCAATACATAGTAGGGAAATATAACATGGTCCACCAGCACTCTCCAAGGAAAATGAAGAGCAGCTCTAATTTTGTTAGAGAAGAGAAAGATATTAGGAAAACTCAGTTCTTTGCTTGCTTGCTTGAAGAAAGAGGGCTTTCATTGTGACTGCTGCAGGAACTGAAGGGAAAAGTGGGGTTTGAGAGAAGAAGTGGCATACGAGAGAAGAAATATAGTTTATGCACATCATAACAAATATATTTGCACAGTGCAGAGACCACTGTTTGTACTGATTGCTATGGATAGAAGCTTCTGGAAGAGGGGAATTTGGAAGATATGTCTTCACTTGCCAACAAAACGTTCTCTGATGTAAATGGAATTGTTAACTGTTACTGACATAAGAACTTGGTGCGTTGCGTTACTTGTTTGAGGTCAATCATAATAGCTAACCAAATGGTCAGCATTCCAGTTCTAGTTCTATGTTTTACTTTTGCCCATTTTTCCCTACCTACCTTCTTCTCATTCCCGATCTTCTTACATATCTTGTCCAGATTACAAGACAAAAAGTGCCATATGGTTTACATGCGGCATTTAAATTGTGCACATTTATGCAAAAATAAACCTGCTTACAAACTCATGTGTGCAACACATTCTGAACAAAAAGTAGGACTCTTTCCGACACAGACTTTGGATTTAACTTAGCGAACATCATTAATACCCCTTCTACAGATTTTTAAGATCTTTACCGTTGCTCTGACTCCTGCTCATTAATATAAATTGCCTGGCCAAGGTCAAAGCAGTGTCCAAAAGCCAGAAATGACTGCTTTGAATTTCTTTTGTAGGGATTTTGAACAACATTTAAACTTCTCCTGTGATAGCTGGAGGTCATGTTTTTTTTTAAAAAAAAATAGATTCTTGCTATCACAAGCATATGTTCTCTTATGTTCGCTTGTTATCTTTTAATTGGTTTCTATTCTAAATTTATGCCAACTGTTCCTGCTGGCAGCAGAGGCTGCTACTGAAGCTGAGATGGTGCCTTGTCAACTTTATTGAGGCATGTGTGAAATGTATATTACCATTCCCATTTGCCTCTCTATATAGCTCAATTGCTTGCTGGGCTGTTGAGAAAGATTTTCCCATCATTATCCATTTATCCCTCTTTTGGAAGTGGCTAGTTCAGCAGTCTTTGTAATTTGGCAAAAACGCTCAAATAACTGTGGAATAAAAATTGTACAAAAAGAAAAATCTCGAGGCAAAATGAGAACAGAGACTATTCTAACTATTTTTTTGCCAAAACTAAAGTAAAACCTAAAATAAAACTAAAAAAAATATCCTTCTGAGGGGTGAGAGGAGCAGAAATATATGAAATTATTACTAAAATCCACTTATTCAGATTCCACTCTTTCTTCCTATCTCTTATGAATGATTCTGACTTCAAAGTCTTAATTCAAGAATCTGTATTTGAATGGAATTCTTGAATATCATAATACAGAATGTGAGGGAAGAACCTGCTATGGTAAATCCACTTACTCTTCTCAGTGAGATATAAAGGATAGAATCAAACATCCTTTAATATCTAAATCAGATGCTTATTGCTGGGAGAAAAGAGACACAATCCCATATGTTCTGCCTTGAGTTTCTGGAAGAAGTAGAGATCAAAATTATTGTACTGCTAATAGTAAAATACTTACCAGGGAAGACTCAAGATGGACAGTGATTGATATTTGTATGTGTTTATATGTAAGGGTGTAGCTATATGCTTATGTTGTATATAGCATGTTTATATGTATGTTTTGTATGTGTACACTTTTGAGAGCAGGCAACAAAATTTCATTTTTAATATGTGTCCTTGTGCCCACAGTAAAAAATGACAATAAAGGTTATCTTATCATATCTCCTGATCCCTCTCACAAAAGATCCTAAACAGTATTAGTTGTGCTGTATAGGAGCCAGATTCTCTGCATGCATGAAACAATGCTAGTAGCCTAAATGCCTAAATATATAAAGGCAGCTGCCTTGAGTCACAGGGAGGCTTGAGGCCTTGTGGCAATAAAGAGTCAATCATGTTCTCCTTGCCTTTCAATCCTGGTCCAACGTCTTCTACCAATTCATTGGCATGGATTAGGGCTGCCATATCTGGACTGCCAAATATCTAGAATCAGTATATGAGATGCAGAAACAGTTAACTCTTTGCCTTATGTTTCTGTTCATATCCCTGCTATCAGGTGCTGCATACAGGCTAGATCATGAATCATCTTTTGGACAACGGAAACAGGATAATGAGAAGTGAGAGATTTTTCTCATCTTTCCTGGCTTTGGGACTCTAGGAATCACAGGAACTATCTAGTAGTCATAGGACATTTACTACTAGAAAGACTGCAAAGTAGATATCAGTTATGGGCATTCCCAGGAGAAGGTGTTCCACTAGCAGGCCTTTCACAAAGAAATCCTTGTAACTCCACCTGCTTAACTTTACTTGGAAGGAACATTCAGAGTTCAATCACCAGGAGGACAGATAGAAAAAAAAAAGTATTTCTTTACATATTCTGACTTCTAGCTATCCAGACATTAGATCGGCATCAACATTTTCAACTGGACATAGAAATGAATCAATAATTAGTACAATATCTAAAGTACTTATGTAAGCATTTCTGTTACCTAATCATATCCATCAGTCACAGTTAATAGCCTTACAGCTTTATCATGAAGATGACATTAAAACAGTGTAATATATGGAACCAATCAAGAGGCTATGAGGATATTTATTTATTTATGCCTAACCTTGTCAAGATAGGATTACACTTGGTTTTATTAGACAAACCTGATACATGCATCCTTAGCTATTGAGACTATTTGTTTCTCAAGAACCAATGATGGATTTAAAAAAAAAACAGGTTACCACCACTTTTTTGTTACAACAATCAATCCACCAACAGTATTTCTGTCTGGACTAAGATTCTATTTATTAACATTCATGCTATCAATGACACGTTCTTTGTGGCTGCCCCTCAAATATTGGGAAACTGCTTTCATGTCACCCCTAATCCTTCTTTTCATTACACTAGACATCAACTCCACTAGGCAAACCAGGGCAGAAAATTAACTCCACAGAAGGACTAGAATGATACTTTATTGAGAGAAACTCTAATAATAAAATCTTGCAAGTCTGATTGTGCTATACCTCTCCTCCCTTTTTACACCCCAGGTCCCTGATTGAGACATTTCCAAATATTATCTTGTTTTGTAGGGCTTAAGTAATGTTTCTGCCCTTTTTGCCTTGATTGTGGTTCTTGCATATCTCTGTCAAGATCATCTACCTCAGTCTCTACAAACAGCCAAAATTTGGATTACTGCAAACTTTGAGGACAGGAAATAAAATCATACAATTACAAGGGACCTTGGAGGTCTTCTAGTCCAACTCCCTGCCCAAGGCTGGAGTTCTTAAATTGTCCCAGACAAATCCTCCAGCAATGAAGCACCCACAGCTCTGGGAGGCCAGCTGTTCCATTGATTAATCATCATTATTTCCAAGTTGGATCTCCCTGTGACCAGCTTCTGCCTTCTGGCCCATTGCTTATTTTCCTAATCTTCCCCCCCCCCCAGTTAAAATACTTCTCCAGCCCAACATCTAATGCCCATGTCTGTTTTCCGGATCATAAGCTAATACCAGTAACTGATCAAAGAAGACACCTCTATTATATGGAGAAAAAAGCAGAGAGTGGGCCTATAAAGATATAGGACATTTCATAACCTTCCCATTGTGCTAGAAATGGACCGGCTCTGGCTGCCTTTGAATTGCTGCTTAGCAGGCTCAGGGGAAAAAGAAACAGTGATTGAGAATGGTTTATCTCTTGCAAGTTTTCAATCGATACAAAGCTCCTGACATGCACTAAAGGGAAGAATAAAGAAAGAAAGGGAAGCAGAGCAGAAAATGTGGCGGGTGACACAGGACTGAAGAGAACTGAAATGAGAAACTTGGTGAAAGAAAGAAACTCAAGATCTAAAGAAACAAAAGGGGTTACAAATAGTGTTTTCTGGAACATAAAAAGAAAAAAAAATAAAACCCCAAAACTGCTGTATTAGGAGATGCTTGATACATCGCAGCAGGATGGGTGGGCCTGTAGGAAAGGTAATTTTTCAACCACATCACGCCCATTGCAATTAATGCCAAAGTAAAGCTTCCAAAGTAAGATTGTGGTTAGGCCAACTGCAACCATATGCACTGATCAGTCCAAGGTCTCTTCAGTCCTATGATTCATTATCAGGCAGGCATTGCTTAATTTCTCCCTAGACAGTAGCACTCGCCGGAACTGGCTCTTAGCCATATCTATGCTGTACTTAGACTATGCAGAGTTTTTGAAATTATGTTGTGATTTAAATCTAGGTTTATAATACTATCAAAGTGGGCAATTGTAAAAGTAAGAGGGAAATTTCAAAAGAAAAAAGAGTTGGCAGGAGAAAGAATTAAGCATTCTCTTTAAAACAACAACAACAACACATCCTTACAATAAAATAATCCCTTCTCCCCCAAGGAAAGGATTGTTCAATAGAAGGAGCTAGTTACACATGGCCAAAGTACCACCAGTCTTCAACTTACAACCATTTGTTTAGCAACTGTTCAAAGATACAAAGGTACTTAAAATGTGTCTTACAACCATCTTCACACTTACGACCCTCGTAGCATCCCCACAGTCAAATAATCAAAATTTGGGCACTTGGCAACCGGCATGTATTTTTGATGGTTGCAATGTCCTGGGGTCATGTGAGTGCCATTTACGACCTTCTCAGCTGGTTTCTAGTAAGCAAAGTCAGTAGGGGAAGTCAGATTCAGTTAATGACCATAAGATTCATTTAACAACTGCAGTGATTCACTTAACAGTGGCAAAAAAGGTTGTAAAATTGTTACAGTTAACAACCACCTTGCTTAGGAATAGAAAGCATGGTCCCAATTATGGCCATAAATCAAGGACTACCTGTATAACATGCATTTTATCCTAAATCATTATTAACTGGAAAATCATATTTAAATCAATAAAATAGTCTATATAAAGCCTTGCAAAGCTGCCAACTTTGTAAAGCTGAAATAGTGGAGCCAGCAGCAAAATCAGGTAGGTAAGCCAAGAAAAGGCAAGAATGGCCTTTTACCTATTTGTCAAGAATATTTTACTTCAGACCTTCCACAAAGAGATATTGCTAATATATACTGCTTCTGTTACTTCCATAATAGACTTCTGCTTTGGATGATAAAACATCATGTTTTGCTCAAATGAGTTTCATTGCAGACAATGATCTATGTCACCCCACTTCAGCATTCTACCACACTGACCCCCAATACAGGAAACTGTGTGTGATCTGTGGACAAATCATTCAGCAGCTGGTTTCTGAATCAGAACAGGACCTTTAATTGAGAAGCAGGAAGCCTGGATGCTTTAATCTAGATTCTGGTATCAAGTTGGGGTCTGGACTTCATGACCTAAATAGCAATTCCTAGCTCTACAGTTTTTATGAAATAATCCCTGAGTGCAGAGGAAAAAGGTACCCAATATATGGACATCAAATGACAGCAATTAATCAATTTTCTCATCAACTTATAGCAAATTTAATAGAAGTGCCAAACTGGCAAAAACTGTCTTCCCGATCTTCGGGATTTTAACTTGGACATGTCTATGATCCATCCATCTTTTCCATCTGACTGTTAATGAACTTAAGGACTCTAGAAATAAAAATGGGCAAATCCTGCAAACCCAAAGTCTGTCATTTCTAATACAGAAGATTAACAAGTTGATAAATGGTCAGAAAGGAGTAGGAATATATGGCCATCATGCTGCAATCAAGATTTCACCTAAAGACAGATGGTGCAATTTTGCTATTGAAGAATGAGTAGGCACAGTTCTTAAAACCGCTGAGTCCCAGAGAAAATTAGAGGAAAATTGCCTTCCCCAACCCCCTCAGATTTTCTTCATGTACACCAAAACACAACCAAAAATATATCCTGTTCTCTACACACACACACACACACACACACACACACACACACACACACACAGACACACATATGAGGGAAACAAGTTTCTTGTTTCTACCCATGTTAAGCTGCCATTTCACCTTCATTTTGATGCTGTCCAAAAATAGCCTCAAGTTATATAAAATCTGTTAGCCTTTGTCATCTCGGACTTTCTTCTCTTGGGCTAATGTCAGTTAACTGCAGTGGCTTGTAAGAGAAACAATAAAGACATGATAGGGATTGGCAATAGGAGACAACCAATTTCATACCATTGTGATTTTCTGGTGAGTAGCACATTCTTAAGGCCAAAATAAAGATATGAGAACTGAGGACAACCCCAAAATCCTAGTTACCCGCCTGTAGTTCTACTAAAGTAGATCAAATAAAGATATAGCAAGGTTGAGCTGAGCCCAGCAGCAGTATATTTCCTGAGTCTTAAGATAAATGATGCGTCCACTAATAAATTTAAAATGGCATTTTGCCATTATAATGTCCGTTGCCTCATGTTCAGTTTGTTAGCATAAATAACCATTAAATCTTTCTTGGCAATGCTTCCACTTTGTTAGTTATAGCCAGAAAAACCATTTATAGATTTGTGTTATGACATCCATAATTACAGAAATAAAGGGCATAAAAAGGATAATTCATCAAATCCATGATTTATTGCAAAATTGCTCTTTTTCCTCTTCAGATAAACCAGCAGTCAATTCTTCAAAATATTTTTTAAAGGAAATTCCAAGAATAAAGCAAAATGCTTCATAGGTTTAATAAGATTTTAACCTGTGAGGAACTCTCACAATTAATATTTGCTGCTATTTTGCATAATAAGCACAACCATTGGATTATTCTCCTCCACAACATATGAACAGAAGCTTTAGAAGGGCTTATGCATGAGAATGTCCTAGTTAATTTTGCCTATTAGCTTCTATGTTATATTCACATAAATCTCTTGCTCTTTATAGTAACCTATCACAGACCATTTCCATAAGGATAATGCTCTTTTATATGAGTCCCCATGGATACCCAATTGTCCTTGGGACTGATTCAATTCCAGATCAACATGTCCTTGATTAACTTACCTAAAGGCTTTGGAGTTCCTATATAACCTTGTCAGATTCCTGTTAGTTATCCCAAAGTCCTGAGTCCTTCGGGAGAAGGGCGGTATAGAAATTATTAAATTATTAAAATCCTTCCTTCCTTCCTTCCTTCCTTCCTTCCTTCCTTCCTTCCTTCCTTCCTTCCTTCCTTCCTTCCTTCCTTTCTCCCTCCCTCCCTCCCTCCCTCCCTCCTGGAGTTTTATTTTCTCTAATCACATAGTAAGATGTTCATGTGAAAAAAGTGATCCTGGCATCATACAGATATATACCATTTAAATATATATCTGAGCACACATCTCATATAAACATTTGCCCCATTTTGATGTACAGATCATTATAATTAAATAACCAACTTGGGGTGGGAGGTTGAGAGAGCTGAGGATTAGCTTAGTCTAAGAACAGCTGGTAAATTAATGAACTCGGTGAGATTTGAGTCATGATTTTTCTGATTGGTAAGTCTGCCTCTTGAACCACATTGTTACAATAGCTGGCAACTTTGATACTGCAAACATGTTACCATTAACTGATACTGTATCACTGAAAAACATTCGTGCATGTGCATATAATGTATGTTTGTGTTTTTGCATGTATAGAGCTGAAAACTAAATTCTCACAAAGTCATGCCCGCATCTTTTATAATGGTTGAATCAATGCTCAAATAGGAAATTGAACAACCGTATGAAAATATACTGTAGCGTATCCTTGATCTCTAATTACTGCACAGAGCCTCATTTTTAAGAACAATGCTTCAATATTCCAACAACATTGCAATCCTATTGATGTCTATTCAATAGTAAGCCTTGCCAGAATTTGTTTAGCAAGACTTATTCCCAAGTTAGTCAATTTAGAATTATTTTGCTATATTGCAATAAAAATACCTGAAAAACCTCAGGCTAGACAATTACAGAAAGTTTGGTCCTTGATTGGGAATAAATTGCCAATCTTTGTCCTTAACTAGAAAAAACACCCTCATTACTTTGTGAAAGAGCAACAGGGACATGATGACCAATTTACAGGTGAATGTTGAAACAGAGTGCTTTTAAATAACAACAAGCTTTAGAGAACAGCAGCCTCTCCATCACTCATCCTGCATACTTCCTTTCACAGAAGCAACAACACATCTCTGCCACCTCAACTCTCTCCAAATTTTGTCTTGTGCATGGAAAATTTCATGTCTTACAAAACTAGCCCAAGTTTCTATAGCACAAAGTTATTTTTTGAGTAATTCTCTTGAATGTTGAGAAGTCCATGGGTCTGTTAGTATATTTATTTATTATTTCAGCTTATATGCTGCTCCATTTCCCAGGATTCCGAAGAGTTTACAAATAAGAACCCAACTTTAAAACATAAACAAGTAGTGACATAAACATAACAAGAGGTCCCTGATGTATCACCATCTGGGCAGCAGAAGCTTCAAGTATGCTCAGATGAAGAGTTATGTTTTTACAACTCCTCAAAAATATAATAGGTAGAGACTAGACTGAATGTATAGAGGTAGGCAGTTCCAGAGGCAGTAGTCCAGCCAGGAAGTAATTCAGGCAAGAGTGAACATCAATATAGTCTCCCAATCTATGCACAAATATAACTGGCACACAAGATGAGTTTGTGCAAAAACTTTCCAGCTGCTGATGTGATGAAATGTGTAGCTCCAGGAGCACAAAGCTTTCCCAGAAAGAGGTTTGGATTAAGAGTCTGCACAGTCTTGAGCTGGATGGGGAAAGGAGGACGAGGTTCAGGGTAGCCCTAGAATCCCTCAGGATATATCTAGTAGGTTAGGGTTAGGGTTTATAGCTTTAGTTTACCGGATTTGGTTCACTGGGAGTAAGTGAATAAAGGATTAAAACTGATTTGATTTTTTTCAGTGTTATCTCTTGGGCCTAACAGCTACCAATTTGTCAAGCAGGGGCTCAGAGCCCAGGACAAAGGCTCTGAGGAAAGGTTACCACATCCAGAAATAACAATGGAAGGTCTCTAGATTCAGGATAGGCCGTAGTGTTGCTAGAGATGAGTTAAAGCCTATTTTCCCAATCCAGACCTTCACAGCATCCAAATGCTGGAAAAAGATCTTGGTGGCATTCTTGGTCAGCTCAGGGTAGAGATTATGTAATTGAGTATTACATGTATGCCGATTAGTGATGCTCCTAGCAGTGTTATATAGATGGTTGCTGGAACTGGGTAAACGGTTGCTGGAATTGGGTAAATGGTTGCTGGAGTTGGGTATGTGTAGTTTAATGAAGAGAAGGATGAGGGGGGACATGATAGCAGTGTCCCAATATCTCAGGGGCTGCCACAAAGAAGAGGGAGCCAAGCTACTCTCCAAAGCACCTGAAAGCAGGACAAGAAGCAACGGATGGAAACTAGTCAAGGAGAGAAGCAACCTAGAACTAAGGAGAAACTTCCTGACAGTTAGAACAATTAACCAGTGGAACAACCTGCCTCCAGAAGTGGTGAATGCTCCAACACTGGGGTTTTTTAAGAAGAGACTGGACAGCCATTTGTCTGAAATGGTACAGGGTTTTCTGCCTGAGCAGGGGGTTGGACTAGATGACCTCCAAGATCCCTTCCAACTTATTATTATTATGGTAAATAGAAATGAGGAGAGTGATGAGTCCTGTGGCACCTCAGAAAGCAGAGATCTTGTGCTAGACCTCTCTTCTCCCAGCAGCACTGACTGGGACCACAAACCAGCATTGGAGGAAAGAGACCCACCAAATGCCCCTCATGCCCAGACCCCCTTAACCTTTTAGTCCAGAGTTGGTATCATAATTGAGGGTATCAAGGACTGCCAAATTTCTTTGTACAATACTTGCTGCCCTTCAGATGCTCTCCTTAATTTACAAGACATGTGCTAGGACATACCACCCAAGTCCTGAACCCACCAGATGTCAACCACAAGCACAATGAATAATATCTCCATTCTCTTAATCATAATAAACAGATAATGATTTGACATTGAAAGGGTTTGATGAAAATGTAAGTAGATACTGAAGACCAACTCACTGTTGCCAGGGTGACCATGAGGTTTTCCCCACCCCCAGTGAAGCAAATTAAAAACCTATAGCTTATGTATAAAAAAACAGGTCAAGGTCAAGAAACTCAGGTAGGAATTGTACAACATGGAGGCCAGTAAAAACAATGCCTTAACTTTTCCCTTGAGCCCTATCTTGAACAAACAATAACTCACAAATTACCTAAACAACAATGCCCTTGATCACCTGCAGAGTATCCCAGATGACAATCACAACTCTACTTCCCTGCCATAGAATTGTAGCTTATACAACTCTAGCAAAAGGGCCAGCACATCTCTGAGGGTGGAATAGTCCCTTGTCACAGTCGTATCTGCTCTGACATCCAAGTTCAAGTCAGATTTCCAATGCAGCACAATTTTCTTCTTTGCCCAATATTTTCTGCCCTTCAAGTGTTCTCCTTCCTTTCATCCCCTTTACAACCCGAGAGCTGTTAAAATGCAAACACCGCAATCAAAGTTTATGATGCAGATGAAGCAACCTTTTGAAAATAGTTCCAAGTGCAGGATTTTCCTAGCCACAACAGAATCTTTACTATCACCTCTCCACACTACTGATACTTGCCTTTCTCTACCATACTGTGTCTCAGTATAAGGAGGAGGCAGTAATGTAGTTTACCTTTGCTAATATCTTCATATTCCAGCCAGAGCTGTTTTTGGACTTGCTTGTTGGGGTACCAGATAGAGCAGGATTCCTCAAATCCATAGACAGCTTCCTGTATATAGTGGTTGCCAAAATGATCCAGCAGAGCCACAAAATCTCCCCGAGATGTTGCTCCATCAAGAGAATGAAGGGCATTGCCAAACACTGCAGAGAACAGAAGTACAGCAAACAAGAACTTAAGAGAGAGAGAGAAAGGTAGGATAGGTAGGTAGGCAGGCAGGCAGGCAGACAGACAGAACAGACAGACATTTTGCTACCACATTTAGATGCTTCTGGAAGCTCACAGGCCGGTTAATCCTTGTTCACTCCAATACCTAAAGCAGGGGTGTCAAACTCATCAGCATTGCGGTTGCCCTCAAGGGGCCGGGTGGGTATGGCCAGGGTGGGCGTGGCCTATTGGGTGGGCGTGGCTAGAGTGTGTATGGCCTACTGGGTGGGCACGGCCAGCTCTACATCGTTCGCATCAAGGGTGCCTATGGGGGCCTGGGCAGGAGTGGGACAGATCTGAGGGTCTCTGGCAGAAGGAGGGTCTCTGGGCCAAGGCAGTGGGGGGCGTTCCCTCACTGTTTCCAGGATGGCTTCGCGGGCCACATGAAGCCACTTCACCGGCCGGATCCGGCCCCCGGGCCTTGTGTTTGACATGCCTGACCTAAAGCATAGTCTGTATGTAAAAAGGAAGTTAAATTTACTTAAGGGAACTGTGATTTAAATAAGGTCAGTGGCTATTTCCAAATGTTTCAGGACTGAATTCAGTGTCTAAAGAAATAAACTGCCTTGTTTTAGCCTGATAAAAATGTTTAATTTCAGTAGCAGGCTCTTAGTTGTTCACAATTGTTTTTGCAGTTTGTGGGGTGATGAGGAAACAATAAGAATTGCTGACCAAAAATTGTTACAGTATCAGTTCTCATCAGAAATTAAATTGCTACCTTTGATTGAATAATGCCATGTTTCTAAGGAACATTGTTTACAGAGTTGCCAAGAAAATATCAACAACACCCTATTATGAATGGAATAAATATTTTTCTCTATTAAACTACCTCTTTCAATATTCAGATAAACTGTCTTTGCGCAGACATTTTTATTTAAAGTCGAGCTTCTGAGACTGAAAAGCCCTGTGTGAAGACACAACAACATCTGCCACAGTGCCACCCTACTTGACCTGCTGGTTTATTTCCTGATGTTTTTCATCAATCATTTTGGGGGGGAAAAAAGCTTATTTCTTAAAAGGATAAGACATTACATACTCAACAGACAATATATGAGGTGAAATTTTGGCACCCAGTTTGTGGTCTTTTCCAAACTGCTCCTAGAGAAGATGAAGACACCCAATTTGCTTTATGTCATCTACATGTTTCAAGATATACAGTATACTACTACTGCTAAGCTTGTAAGCCGCCCTGAGTCTTCGGAGAAGGGCGGGATATAAATGGAATAAAAATAAAAATAAAAATACCTAAGTATAGGAGGGTCAAAAAGCACCAAATATTCAAGAAGGAAAATGTGACAGAACTCTGAATGAAGACACTTAAAATTTTATTTAGTTTGCATTCTCAGCAAACTCATTTGCACTCTCCAGACTTCCACTATACTGAAATTTTCTGTTTTTATAATTCTTTTTGAATTGTGCAGCATGGTTTTTAATGGAAAGAAATGCAAGCTGTATAAAAAAGGGCTTACTTTAGTTGCAAATGCATACTTTAGGATAAAATGTCAAGATTGTAGTACACAGTATAAAAGCATGGTACACATTTTAAGGTGAAAATAGTTTAGAATGGAACTAGGAATCAATATATGTGAAATTAGTATTCTCCAGATCTGCAACTACAAATCCCTAAATTGCCATCCAACATTGGAATGTATCTGTTCCCTTCTAACTCTTACATATGAAATTGCTGATGACTGACCAAAGAAAACTGATGTCCAGGATGAACATAAAGTTAGAATGGCTGCCTCTTTGGCTGGTCTCCCCACACCAATCTAAAGCCACCCCACCAAGTAACTTACATTGAGAGGTAGTCATTTGGTTCAACCGAACATGGTACATGACAGAGCGAACCTTCCAATGTTGTAGCAAAGGATATCCAGAAATCTCACTGAAATTCACCATCCCTGTGGAAGAAACATGGGGAAAATAAGAAAGGCAAAGACACTTGGCATATTTGCAACATAATGGTATTCCAAATCTGACATAGAATCCGTATTGCTTTTCCCGTTCAGCAGAATCACAAGGAAAGTACTTTTCTCACACTCAGCTATTTTAGGTTGCAGATGAAAAATCTGTTTGTTAAAATCACCTTATCGTGAGTTTGTAAAGCAGATTCAGAAGAAATTATCTGTGTGGTTTATTTTTCCTATGGATGTGACAAAGAAGGGGTGGTGCATTATCTGCCTGTCAACTACAGCCTGTCAGACCTCTCCCTGGGATTTCAATACAAGTAGTCCTTGATTTACAACCATTCATTTAGTGACTGAAAAAAGTGACTTCTATCTATATTTCACACTTATGGCCATTGCAGCCTCCACATGATCAATGTGATCCAAATTCAGGCAACTGGCATGTGTTTATGACGGTTGCAGTGTTCCAGGGTCATGTGATCACCTTTTGCAATCTTCTGACAAGCAAAGTGTCAATGTTGTGACAATTAAGAAACTGCAACAATTTTACCTTTTGCTTTTACTGTGCTTTTTCTGCTGTGAGATATTTAGATGTAGAAGGGGGGGATGAGGGGAATGCTTGAGCATTTTCAGTTAGCCATAACAATTGCAGCTGTGTGTGAACTCAGGGTCAATGTTAGATAAAGTATTGGCAGGTTGAGAAGTTGGGAGGAGACCCCGCGTTTTGGACAGAGAGTGTGATTTCTGAGACTCCAGCGGCAGGGGCGAGACCAAAGACCCGAGAGCACATCTGGTCATCGGAATGGACCCACCTAGCAGAGAATCATGGCGTTCAGAGACTGCCCAGCTGAAGAAGAGTTCTTCAAAGGCCGCTGAAGTTGAATTTCCACTGATTGCCTCCCAGGAGTCACGCTCTCCTGATTGTAGAGCAGCTAAGCAGGTGGCACCATCGGAGGAGTCGGGTGAGTGGAAGTATCTGACAGCAATCCAAAGCCAGTCAGTCGAGTGTTTGAGGGAGATATTCAAAGAGCTAGACATGGGGAAAAGGGGCAGGCCACCCGGCCGTTGCTGACCAGTGAGCGAGATGACAGGCGCCTCCAAGACTGTTCCCAGTCCAGGAGAAGCCCCAGTCCCATCGGTGGGGCCAGGGCCGCTTACCGCGACCAAAGCCATCAGCTTTGACTTCAAGCCCAGTGCAGAGGACAAGCCCGTATCGTCGGCAGCAGCATGCTAGCCCTGACTGTCACTGCTGCGAAGGTTGATGTCATAGTGGCAAACCTGGAGGGGGAGGCATGGGAGTGATTGAATAGCTTGCAGAAGGGTAAGCGCCGGAGCTATAGGAGTATAACCTATTCATCCAAGGGCTAAAGGCCAGGTTTGAGGACGAATCCATAGCCTTGCAAGCAGAGAAGGACATTCATGAAGTGAAACAAGCAGGTAGATTAGTGAAGGAATATGTGTGTGAATTTAGGAGGGTCGCGGGTTGTATTGAGTGCCCCCTCCCTCTACTGAAGGATCCGTTAACCCATCTGGCAAAGGGGCGATTTTTTACCAAATTAAATCTGAGAGGTTTATTACCGCATGAGAATAAGAGAAGGTGATGAATGGAAAACTGCTTTTAACAGACCTTTGGGCAGCTATCAGTTCAAAGTTATGCTATTTGGATTTCAAGGGGCTCCTACTGTGTTCACGCAGCTAATCAACCAGGTGCAACACAATCATTTGTACAAAGATGTTTTGGTGTATCTTGATGACATCTTAATCTATACCGAGACTATGGCAGACCATGAATGTTTAGTGCAAGAGGCGTTGAAAAAACTGCTAAGCGCTAAACTTTATGTCAAACTGTCAAAGTGCAAATTTTATCAGGCACATTTGGATTATTTGGCTATAGAATTTTCAATGAGGGCAGTGAGATGGATCCAGCCAAAGTGAAAGCTATAATTAAATGGCAGCCTCCAAAAACCTGAAAGCAGCAACAAAGCTTCCTGGGGTTTGCCAATTTCTACTGTCAATTCATCCCATCATTTCCTGAGATTGCTTTACTCCTGACAGAGATGATAAAAACTGGCAAAGATGGGGGGAAACCATGACTTGGTCAGCCATTACAATGGACTATGGAATGCCAAACCGAGAATTTAATAAGACTATGTGCTGCTGAACCAGTCTTAAAGCACCCCTACCCAGAGGAACCATTTGTTATTCAAGCCAATGCCAGCGATGTGGTTGTAGGAGCAGTACTTTTGCAGAAAAATCATGACGGGATTTTACAACCCTGTGCTTACACTTCAAAAAATCCCGAGTGCTGTGTAACAGAGTGAGCACCTGTTACTTGTACCAGCTTCTGCCAACCTAGCAGTTCAAAAGCACGCAAAAAATGCAAGTAGAAAAATAGGGACCACTACGGTGGGAAGGTAACAGCATTCCGTGTGCTTTTGGCGTCTAGTCATGCCGGCCACATGACCACGGAGTCATCCTTGGACAAGCGCTGGCTCTTCGGCTTTGAAACGGAGATGAGCACCGGCCCCTAGAGTTGGAAACGACTAGCACGCATGTGCGGGGGAAACTTTACCTTTACCAAGTGGCTGTGGATACCGGCATCTCATATTGTCCAACAAGTTCCATCTCTTTTGATGGGGGGGAGGTATTGCCCCCCTCAGAAAGGGCTCGCAACTTGGGTGTCCTCCTGGATTCACGGCTTAATTTGGAAGATGGCCGTGACCAGGGGGGCCTTTGCATAGGTTTGCCTACTGCGGCAGTCGTGCCCCTTTTTGGACCGAGATGTCCTATGCACGGTTACCCACGCCCTTGTCACTTCTCACCTGGATTACTGCAATGCTCTTTACATGGGGCTGCCCTTGAAGAGCACCTGGAGGCTTCAACTAGTGTAAAATGTGGCTGCACGGGTGCTTATGGGAGTATCTCAGTACTCCCATGTCACACCACTCCTGCGTGAGCTGCATTTGCTTCCGGTTACCCTCGGAGAGCAATTCAAGGTGCTGGTAATAACCTTTAAAGCCCTACATGGCTTAGGCCCGGGGTACTTGCGAGACCACCTGCTGCCATTGTCAACCTCCCATCGCCCGGTTATTCCCACAGAGTCGGCCTCCTCAGGGTGCCGTCAGCCAGGCAATGCCAGCTGGCAATCCCCAGGGTGAGAGCCTTCTCTGTGGGCGCGCCGACCCTCTGGAATGAGCTACCCCCAAGAGCTGCGGACGGCCTCTGACCTTCGGTCCTCCTGCCATGACCTGAAGACCTGGTTGTTCCAACAAGCGGGCCTGGAATGACTACGTTTTTAAATTAGGCTTTTTACTGGGTTAAATTGTCTCGTAATTATTGCATCTATTGTTTAATTCTTTTTTAAAAAAATTACTTTATGTTTTTTAATTTTTATGGTTGTGAGCCACCCTGAGTCCTCAGGGAGAGGGGCAGCATATAAATTTAATCAAATCAAATCAAAACAAAACTGAGTGAGCAGCAGCAAATAGAAATGAAAAATCCTCATACCTTCCCAGCTAACTTTACTTTAGTAGTTCAAGTTCTCTCAGGAGTTTTTGATATCAGCCTGAATTCCTCAGCTTAGTTCCATAAGGTATGTTTTCTTAAGGTGCTCACTCACTGCAAGGCCTCCAAGCAAGAGTCAGAGAACAAAGAAACATTCTGTTTCCTCTTCCCTAATCCAATTTCTTTGCTCCTCACTGGAGAAGACGACAGTGGCTGTGATTGGAAAATACTAAGTCCCCCAGCCAAGGAAGCTATTAAGTCAAAATTAAGAGACCCTAGTTACAGCTAGCCAGCAGATCATTCAGAATTAAAGTCCCCTTAACAAGTACAAAGTGTAAGTTTTTAATCCTCATTACAAAGTATTTTAAAACTATTTATTTATTTATTAAACAAAAGTATATGGTTGCCACAAACAAGAATGGACAATGAATAAAAACTTAAAAGAGTCATCAAACTAATTTAAAGTAAGGACAAATGAAAGCATTCTTGTTCTGCAGCTAGAATGCTCAGCCTTGATTCTATGCAATGCTCTTATTATTATTTCTACTGAAATTCAAAGCTGATGCATGTTACTTTCTGCAGACATGAAGTCCTACCCATATTCATACACGTGCCTGTTTATTTATTTATTCTATTCAGAGGCTGCCCAATTCCTCAGCACCTCTAGGCATTTTATCTAGTAGAGTTATTAGATTACCAGTGCTTCTTTATGGGTGGGAAATTGCACCCTGGAATCAAATTTTATTAGAAAAAATATACTCATACCTTCTGAAAGTCACATTCTCTACACCTAGAGCATTGAAGTCTCCAGGGCACTTTTTAGATTAGAGAATGTGCTAATTAATATCAAAACAAGAGCTTAGCAATTCTATCTATCTATCTATCTATCTATCTATCTATCTATCTATCTATCTATCTATCTATCTATCTATCTATCTATCTATCGTCCTCAACTTACAATGGACTTCCCTACTCATGATCCAGTTTCAAAGTTAGTCATTGTAGCACTCCTGTGGTCAAATGGACAAATTTCAGATGGATTTGCCCTTTCAATTGACTGCAGGGTTGCTGCAGCACTGCCTATCTCCCCCTATCTGCCCCCCCATCCTGCCCCACCAGTTCCTCAAATAGCCTTGGGCCTATTTCCTCTCTCCCCACACAGTCCCAACAGCCTTGGGTCTACTTCCCATCCCATTGGGTCCTATACCCTCCTCCCCATCCCGTCAGTGATCCAAAAATAGTGCCTGCTTCCCCACAGCCTAGGGATGCTGAGGCCTGCTCTCCTTCCCCATTATGAGCTCCAGACAACTTCAAAAGGTAAATTTGTAATTGGTGACACAGGAATAGGTGGGGAGGAGGGATCCGGTGGGGTGTGAAGCAGGCCTGATTTTCTTGTAAATATGGATTACAAGAAAGCCATGGAGCTTATTAAGTAAGTATTAGAAGATATTAATCTTCAGCATACCTTCAGCAGCATCCAGGTTACATCAACTCCTCAGCAAGCTGAGGGTAACACAACCTGCATGCTATTATCCTGTGTCTATCACCAATGGGCTTTTTCCAGAGCATTTTTTTTATTTTTAATCCCATTTATATCCCGCCCTTCTCCGAAGACTCAGGGCGGCTTACAATTTAAGCACAAACCAATGTGCTTAGCAATAGCCTTCATTCTATGTATATGCCTGCTTATTAGGGCTTTCGGGGGCCCCCCAAGCGGCATTATTACAAAGTCAGCTTATTGCCCCCAACAATCTGGGTCCTCATTTTACCTACCTCGGAAGGATGGAAGGCTGAGTCAACCTTGAGCCTGGTGGGATGCGAACCTGCACTAATTGCAGGCAGCTGGTGTTACTTAAGGAGGCATTAGCCCACTGCTCCACCAAGGCTCTTTTAATGTTGTAAGTTTTGCAATTATAGATCCCAGATGTAAAAGAATCCCTGTAATGCTTCAGCAATACTTTTGTGCTTCTCAGGTTCTTCAAACCCTAGGACATGTTTTTCTAAGATATAAATTCTAGGTGGAATTGCATTTTTAATTAATCTACCCTGGAACGACTGACTGGCACTCCAATCAGCATTATTAAAAAAGTTTTTTTTAAATGACAGGTATCATGAAATCACCTCCTAATTGCTAAGTTTTGTGCCTTCACCATAAAGCTATGTCATATCCAGATTTTTCCCCTCTCCCAAATAATTGTTTTATTGCATCATTAAGATATGAACAATACATTATAAAATAAAGGTATTAACGGAGTTCAGAGGTATTTATGCAATACAAATAAGAAAATGTTAATACTACAATGTTTAGATAAATAAATGTATTAGATAAATTAAACCTTAAATATAAGAAGAAAAAAGTTTATAGCTATCTTAAATATAATTTTTAAATGTTAAAACAAAAAAAAATGAGCTGCTTGGAAAAATAGGTAAGTATTCCATTTCTAACATCCCTCTTTTTTATATTTTGACTGATTTGAAGTATTTATAAACATGTAGATCTCCTTAGAACCCACACTGTGTTTGTATTTGCCTTGTGGCGTGATATATTGTGTACTGAAAATGGAAAGCATTCTTGCTTGAATTTGGTTAAAGTTCTGTTGTGGATATATGTCATTAGTTTTGTCACTGCTGTGTGTGCTCCAAGTTTAAATTTCTAATCAGATATCATTTTTCTTTCAATGTTGGACAATTAAATGTTACATCCATAAGCAAGTATTTCAGTAAATTACCGTATATTTCTTGTCAATATATTCTGAAATTATACCTATTAAAAATTGTGATTTCATTTTAAATGTAATTTCTAAAATTCTATGGATGGTACCACGTACTTCTGAGAGAGGTGTTTCTTTTTTTTTTACATCTACCAAATTTGTTAAAATATGCCTTCTGTTTCATGGTATTTCCACAGATTTGTTAACTGAAGCACACTATAAAAGGTAAAGGTAAAGGTTCCACTGCACATGCGTGCTAGTCGTTTCCAACTCTAGGGGCCGGTGCTCATCTCCGTTTCAAAGCCGAAGAGCCAGCGCTTGTCCGAGGACGTCTCCGTGGTCATGTGGCCGGCATGACTAGACACCAAAGGCGCACGGAACGCTGTTACCTTCCCACCGTAGTGGTCCCTATTTTTCTACTTGCATTTTTACGTGCTTTCGAACTGCTAGGTTGGCAGAAGCTGGGACGAGTAACAGGCGCTCACTCTGTTACCGTGCTTCAATTAACACATACTGTGAATTGTACTTGGGTTGTTTGATCTTACATTTATTCTGGACTATAATACCACTATTACTATATGTATTTATTAAAAACACACATTAAAATATTTCAATGCGGTTTACAATCAAGTATGTGTCATGCAAATCAAGTTCTAAGATGAATTCTAAGTCAGAATCTGGTTTCAATTTCTTTTTTCTTTTTGTCTGGACAAAATAAATTTGATCTGAAGTCAACATTTTTGTATCAAACTATTTATTATATTCGATCAAAAACAAATTGTAGTTCTCTGTCCATGAATCATACATAACTTTGACCACAGTCCAATGACATCTAAATCATCTTCCATGCAATTGTTTTTGGTTAACTTTCTGCAGATCTTTTGAGGTTTTACTTACTTCTTAGACTTTTACCCGTCTTGTATCTGAGCCAAGGAAAGCAACCATTTGCTGCATAATAAATGATGGCATCCAGTTTCCCAGGCACAAAAGTTCAAACTGCTCCCTCAAAGAGCAAAAAATCCAAAGACAGGTATGAAGGAGGCAAGTACATGAAAGAAGGCATCAGGAAATAGTGGCCTTTTTGTCTTGGAGGTTTGGATAGGGAAGAAGGGAAATTCTAATCATAGCAAAGAAATGTCTATTGGTACTTTTTCAGTAGTTAAAAAGAGCTTGAAAACATTTTTCTCATTTTCTCCCTGTCTTAATATATTAAGTCTCTCCTTCTTCTAATGCCTCACTGTAATTCTGGCTATAAGGTCAATCACAAGACATTGCCCTATAGTGTTAATTTTTCTACTAATTACATTTTAATGAGCATTTTTATATGTACTGCCATGGAAAGATTGCAATCTTAGTTGATGCCATGGGATGTGGTCGCAGATAGAAATCTCAGAACAACATGTGCAGGAGTAACAAAGGAAATAAATGGTCCTTAATGGATCTATGTCTACATAATTAGACAGTGGTACCTCTGGGTTTTGTCCTGGACCCAGAGCTCCACAAAGTTTTTATAGTTGACTTAGATGAGAAGATAAAGAGAGATTCATCAAATCTTCAGATGACACAATGCTGGGAGGGATTGCTAATGTCTGTTTAGTGGTGAAAAGTATCAGATTTTGCATTTTGGGCAATACGAGATAGGTGGTACCTAGTTCAACAGTAGTCAATGCAGCATTGACAAGTATTTCTGGGCAGGAACTTTGTAGGCCATAAATTAAGTATGAGTCAGCACAGAGATGTCTTAGTCTGCATAAAAAGTATCATATTGAAATCAAGGGAAATGATATTTCCACTATATGCAGTGACCGTTATACCACACTTGGAATACTTGTCCAAACACCTGTCCAGTTTTGGTCACCACAATACAAAAAGGATGCTGGGGTGCACACAGCAACCAAGAAAATAAACTGAGAAAAAAAATCTTACAAAAAACAGTTAAAGAATTGGGCATGTTCAGCCTAAAGAAGAGAAAGCCAAGGGGAGACAAAATAGACATCTTCTAATACTTTAATGATTTTGGATTTATTCTCCACAAGCCTGCAGATAGGACAAAGCCAAATTGGTGGGAACTTTACAGAGAGAAATCCAAACTCAAAGTAAGGAAGAATTTTCTGACCATAACAGCCATCAAACAATGGGACAACTTCCTCCTGAGGTTGTATTAATCCATCACTCGATATTTTCAAGCAAAGCTTGATTGTTATTGATCTGAGGATTCCTACTGCGGGCAAAGAACTGGACAAGAAAGTCTGAAAAGTACCTAGCAACTATATGTTCCGTGATTGTCCCAGATTTTTTAAATGAGCACTATCAAGAAGGATGATTTGGTAAGATATCTCTTCCTATTTGCTCTTGCAAGTTGTAATAACAAAATTTCCAATTATATTATTATTTTCCTCTTTTGTCATAGCAGGCACCCAATACATACTAGACATTTAATTGTCATTAATATCATATAACTTTCCTTTTCTTATGCCTAAACTAAGCAACTCTGGGAGTGGACGGAAAGAGTGGTTGAGGAGCTACAAAGCTTGCCTAACAAAAGCAACCCCTTTGTGAGTCATGTCCATCTACATTGTCACAGTCCAGACTTACCACACTGCTCTGAGAATCTCAGATGCTACAGTTATGGAGTTCATTTGAATAAATGCTTCTTAATTGTAAGCATCCTGGCATATTTACCTAGGGTCCACATTTTTTAGTATCTGACCTATAACTGCACAAGCTGGCAACACAGTAATTATTGTTCTATGGCAATGTGGCGTATCTCAAGCCAATTTTAAAAGGAAAAATACTAACACCAAAATAATGTATCTCTTGTTCTTATTTTGTATAAAATTTGTTTGACATTTTTTATCTATACCATCATTAAACTGACTGACCATAACATATTTGCATTTTTTTCCAGTTAGTCATGTGATATCTATATTGCAAAATTTTAAGGCTGAACAAATGACAGGATTCAGAAAGTGACATCTGGGAAATTTTATACCACAAACACTTCAACTCCGCATTTGCTCTTTCGCAAAGCACCAACCCACTATTGCTGTCAGCCCAAATCCTGGCCTTTCATCTTTGCATGTATATAAATTAAATGATGTATCTCACAATGCACATTCTGATTACCCCGTTGCCTCCTACCCAAAGAACCTATGAATTTAAGGAAAAATGCTAATGATGGTAAACTAATAGCTTCAATTGGTTACCAGTTGTCTTCTGGGTGAGATTCAAGGTTCTGGTAATGGTCTTTAAGTCCCTACATGGCATGGGTCCGCAGTACCTCAGGGATCACCTGCTGCCGGCGTCAACTTCCCTCCGCCCTGTGCGTTCCCACAGAGAGGGCCTCCTCAGGGTGCCACCGGTCAGAGAATGTCGGCTGGTGGCCCCCAGGGGGAGGGCCTTCTCTGTGGGCGCTCCGGCTTTATGGAACCAGCTGCCGGTCGAGCTCCGGATGGCACCGGACCTTCGCTCCTTCCGACGTGGTCTGAAGACCCATTTATTTGAACAAGCTGGCCTGGCCTGATGGGGGATGTTAGGGTTTTTAATGGGGTTTTTATACTGTTATTGTTCTTATCTGGGCGATTATTTAATTCTTTTTAATTTTTGTATTCTCTATTTATATGTGCCTTGTTCACCGCCCTGAGTCCCTCGGGAGAAGGGCGGTATACAAATACAATTAATAATAATAATAAATAATAATAATTAAACTGTAACTAAAACAGAAATACCTTGACTCAGTTCCAAAACGATGATAGCATGATAGCAGTTTGAGGACTGACCCAAGATTAATGCAAAATCTAGTAGAAATGGCCTCTGAAAGGGATCACTTACCAGTTAGAAAATCTGGATCAGGAGTAGGTTCAGATAGCTCCTCTTGGCACTGATTCTCTAGTGGAACAGTGGCCAACATTAGTCCATCTGGCAGCTGTTGCTCCAAGCCACGAGCAAAGTTATTCATCCTGAAAAGTGCCAAATGAGAAGTTCAAAGAAAAATCCTAGCAAATCTATGTATAGCTGTTTCCTAAAGTAAATTCAGCAGAATAGCAACATTCCTTGTACAACTTATACAATACTATAAACACCTTCAAAGGCTTTTCAAGGTTCTGCCACTTTTTCTTCAAAATATATTTGTGAAAAGCAGACTTTTCAGTGCAATTTGAAACCAGATGAAATTATGACAACAGACTGAGTATTTCATCCATCTCTAACACTTCACTCCAAATTTCATTCTAGATGTTGAAATACGCAGGCTCACAGATCTCATTAAAATCTATAATCAATGTATCAAAGTAAGTGGAAATAAAGAGTATCATGAAAATATTTTATTTCAATTGTTCTTTTTATTTTTTCCCCTTTTTTTGAAAGTGTGTTCTTCAAAATTGTTAAAAATTATTTTAAAATCCTACATTTTAGGTCTACATACAGTGTCATCAATATCAAAGTTTTCCTCATGACCATTAACTGTAATGCTGCCAGTGGAGCCTTTCTTTGGGCTCCATTTTTGTCCTCCAGCTCTTACAAATTGAAGGATTGAAGAACTGTGTGAATGCAGAACCAGCATGCACAGAGCTTTTCTTCAAAAAGAAAGAAAGAAAGAAAGAAAAGAGTAAAGGCTTATTGAAAATTTTTTGCTCCATTCACACACAGAGAAAAAAGGGCCCTTCACATGTCTTAATTTTTGACTTAATAGGTAAATGAGGATGTGCCAATCACCTGTAAGAAACATTATTAAATCAGAACTCTTGTTTCTCCAGAACTTCCTCATCTATCTATCAAATTTATTATGATAAATTTGTGATGAAAAGACAACCAGTGTTTTTCAATAGAAAAATCAAAAGGTAATGGAATTGCATGGGTAAATATAAAAGAGACTTCAAGGAGTATTCCTTCTAATCCAATTAAAACTCCTTTATTACACACCTGCCCAAGACATCATCTTTTAAAACGTGCAATTGTTTCATGCTTAATATGTTCTCTTAGTGGAGAGCATAATTGCAGAGGGCTCTGCATGAATACTAATATCTTCAGGAATTGGGTGAGTAGTGCTAGAGAAAGGTCCTTCAACAGAAGTCATCTGTCCCTGAAAGAAATTCACTTGGGGTCAAATCCCAAGTCTTACTACAGGCAAATGAGGAAACCTGGGAAAGTTTATTCTGCAAGTTGCTTTGAGCAGAGCTTTGTTTTGCTTAGGGTATGATGTAAAAGCACTATGAATAACCCAGTACAGATAATACAAAGAACAGGACTTGGAATCCCACAGAACAGCAAGCTTTTTTTCTAATATAATCATCACCTGAATGTCCCCTTCAGCACTTGCCCAGGTGCCAACTCACGAGTTTGATTGTTGTAACCATAGAACATTTCCCCAAAGAGAGTTTGATTCATGGGCAGCTCTCGGCTTTCTTCGCAGTCAGCACCTCCTGGACAGGACTCCGAAATTAACTGACAAGATCGGCCGTCCATACCTAGCTTGTAATCTTCAATGCATCTGCCAATGAATACAAGGGAAACTATTTAAATGTTTTACAAGATTTCTAAAGAGAAGTATCTTCTGTGTTCAAGGAAGAACCTATAGCAAATATGGTCACATGGGTGAAAAACTCAGTTAAAATTGTGTGACATTAATGGTTTAGGTCTAATTTTGTGGTGTTTCTTTTTCTGACCTTCAGCAAAACTGTTCCATGCATGACTTTTGTGCCACGTAATGCCTAATGCTGGTGTATTTCATAAAATGCCTTACCAATTTACACGGGGACAAAAAGAACCATACTGACATTGGTATGTGGAATTCAAATGAAGAAATTCTCTCAGTTCATTGAAAAATGGTCAGAACAAAATAGGTGAATAACAAAACCACTGAACAACAGTTGAGTGAGATGAGCAAAATCTGTTAATCCCTAATTGTAGAAATGTCTACTGAAGAAAAGACTAAATCTAGAATGAGAACTGCAGCTCAGCAAAAACTGGAGGCAACAGGCTTCCTATTTTTTTTCATGACCATGCAATGTCTTGACCTCTGGTTGCTAAAGACAATTCTTTAATCTGGTATCTAGAATTCTGTCACTAAAAATGTCATGGGAAATAAGATTTTCTTTCACTGCAACAAAATATACTATCATAGGATTCAACAAAAGATGTTAAATATTAGTGGTATGCAGTACTTTGATTTTCATTCCAAAAAAATATTTCAGAACATGTAAAGCTATGATTAGAGCACCTGAGTGCAACTCTTTAAAATAGCCGTATCTTAGGATCATACAGCAGCTGCAGAGATAGCTGTGTGAGCTTGAGAACCAACAAAATTATTGTACATGGTGTTCTGTACCAGCCTGCTACCGGCCCTGCAGAAAAGGCAGGGACAACCCCTTTTACAAGAAGGCAAGAGGCTGGAATTACGCCTGCCAAATTTATAGCTACAAAAACAAACAAGACACGAACCAAGAAACAGGAGCTTTAAGAAACAGGAACTATCCAAGCGGTTGCCTTCAGCAAACCAGCCCTCCCACACATTCCCCTTATATAGAGTTCAGGGCGTGGCTTCTCTCTGCCTCCTTCCGAGGAGCCCCATTGCCTTTCTCTGTTTACTCCTAATTGACTGCCTCCTGCTTCGGGCGTCCTTGAACAGGGCCAGCTGTGGGTCATCTTCATCCACGCTGTCAGGCTCACACAGCTGGGTCTCCGTGGTGACCAAGTGGGAGGGGCCTGGCTGAGGGCTCTCATCAGCAAGATCTTCAACCCCTTCAGCAAGGTCTTCAACACCCCCTCCTCCTCTGAGTCGTCCGACCCAACTGCCGAACCCACAGGCTGACCCTGAATCACAACACATTGTTACAGGTGGGTGCTACATTCATACTCTCATGGGCTTCAAAGTACCCTTTAGGAATTGAATCTAAATGCTGTGAATTGTTAGTTTTCCAGGAAAAAAGGATGAAAGGGTTCATACACAAGTATTACAAACACATATACCATGCTATATATAATTATTGCTGCAGTCAAGGGAGTGTATATGAAATCTATAAAACAGTTTAAAAACAACCATTGTCATATATTCATTGGTATGGGCTACATTTGGCAGGTTTCTTCAGGAAGGAACACTTATTATTTAGATACCACATTACATCACAGAATGCAATAGTTAGACATCATTTAAATAGTAACAGGCATCCATAGGGGATGGTAAAAAAATCAAGATGGAAGTCACAGCAGTGTAATTAAAGCTTTACTGCAACCCACAATTTTAATTGCACTATCACAGCTGCCACCTTAACATTTTTCTACCAACAACCTTGAATATTAAAATTATTATTATATGGAATAGTCAGGAATTCATTATTTTGAAATGAGGTTGAGTATCCTATCTGCCTATCTGTGTATGGTTTGGAGTAAGGTCCCATCCTAGAGGATACTAGAAGCTTTTGTGTAACTTACCCACAAAACATAAGTATATTGTACAAGGAAGGGTCTTCTGGTAATGGCATCATATGTTGTAGACAGAGTTGCTCGCAACCACCATTGAACCCATCTGAACAGTCCACTCCTATGTGGCGATCGTAGCAGCCTGTGCCGTCTTTCATGGGGCTGAGGCCGGGGGGACACTAGCAGAGGAGGAAAAATAGCATCACGAACCAGGTGAGCATAGATTTTATGCAGAGTGATTGTTTTGCACTGCACAGTCACAAGAGGGTTCATTACACCCAACTGAAACATCACACATTGTAACTGTACAATATTGCTTGTTCCACATACTCCATTCATACAGTGGGGAGAAAAACTGAATTAGTGGTATTGTTTCATCTTATCATTAGCACTGAGATTTGTGGTAGCTTCTTGCATGTTTTCTAGTCAATTTCTGCTAAATAATTCTACAGTATCATTCACACTTTGATCTTACAATCTGTGCTGTAGTTCCTTCCTGTTGCAAAATTTCTTCATTTTCATGTTTACAGTTTCTGCAACCATTATTTTTTCACATATGAGACAACTGAGCATCTTGTGCATGTTCTCTCTCCCCATCTTATTACTGTATTTTTCACCTTAATCTTTTCTCTATTTGCGAGGGGGGGGGAATATTGTTCCTGTCTTTAATTTTAAATCTGGATGCTGCCTTTTCTTTGGCCTAGAGCAGGGGTAGGCAACCTTGGCTCTTTTATGACTCGTGGACTTCAACTCCCAGAATTCCGGAAGTCCACGAGTCATAAAAGAGCCAAGGTTGCCTACCCCCGTTTCACTTTCAGTGAGCAAGGACAGAAAGGAGAAAGGACTCTTCTACATTTAATGGGTCAGGACTGTGCTCTTCTCTCCCATAGTCTGATCTCTTTCTCATACTATATGGGTGCAAAAAATGTTCAGATTATATTGAGGTTTTCTTGTACCTAATTTCTATATGTTAAAAAGCTCAGGGCAGCATCTTCCAGTACAAAAGTGTATAACCTCAAATACATATCAACACCAACCAGGATGACTAACAGTCAGAGCCAGCACTGTATTCCCTCCAATCATTTTCAAGAGCAGACATGTCAAACACAAGGCCCGGGGGCCGGATCCGGCCCGCGAAGTGGTTTCATGTGGCCCGCGAAGCCATCCTGGAAACAGGGAGGGAATGGCCCCCACTACCTTGGCCCTGGCCCAGAGACCCTCCTTCTGCCAGAGACCCTCAGATCTGTCCCACTCCTGCCCAGGACCCCATAGGCACCCTTGATCCGAACGATGTAAAGCTGGCCACGCCCACCCAGTAGGCCATACGCACTCTAGCCACGCCCACCCAGTAGGCCACACCCACCCTGGCCACACCCACCCGGCCCCCTGAGGGCAACCGCAATGCTGATGCGGCCCTCAATGAAATTGAGTTTCACACACCTGTTCAAGAGGAACTATTCAGAGAACTATGAACTAGGTGCTGCCTCAGGCTACCTTAGAAAACAGCCACACTCTGGCTTATATACTCAGCCATGAAACAAACGAGATCCAGAGGCTCCCATTAACTAGGAACCACTTTTTCAACTTGTTTTGGTTTTGAAATTGCTGAACCCATAAACAAGTCCAACTGAAGTGAATTAAAGGGCTATAAAGCTGACCGATAACACCATCAATAAGGTTTTGCTTTCAAGTGGGACATTTTGTAGGATAAAGTAGGAAGAGCTGCAGGCTTTTTTCCCCCTCCCCTTTCTTCTGCTTTGGCACATGTGGATTAAACAGAGGATTTCCATCTGAAATGTTTTTCCCCTCGTGGTCCTGTTGATGAAGCTCACACAACAAGACACAGGTTGCTCAATGACATTAATTCTGCAATTTCCAGAACAAACGGTCCCCTGTAGGCTCACTAGACTCTCACTCTGCCCCATGTTGCTCCTCCTCCATCCATGCCAGCTGGAACGGCTACGCACAGGAGAATTCTAAATGTTTGCATAATGCCAGCAGTCAATGAGAAGACCCAGATGTTTGGGGTGATGGCAAACAAGCAAATGAGGAGTCTAGGAATCCTGCCCTGCATCCATCCTCATCAGAGTGACTTCCCATCTGGCTGACAGGATGTGCTTCAAGGGGTGGACAAAAGAGACCTGAGTATATGTGTGTTTTCTACTGATGAATGGATTTCTTTGCAAGGGCTTAGAAAATTACAGAAACAAAAATAATATTTTTTAATAGGAATGCTTTTGCATGACTCCCTATTAAGTGATATGGGTTTCTGGCAGGAGAATTTGCAAGTGAATTGCAAACTCAGCTCGTACAGGTAAAAATATAAAATCCACACCTTAATGTGATGTTGTCTCAGCTTCTCCCTGTGTGCTAGACACAAATTCATGTGTTAACTATACTATAGTTGCAGCAATATTACAGGGTTTAGCTTGCTGGGAGAGATTGGTGGTTCTGGTAGTTTATTCCTTACAGCAATGTTTCTTAACAGTGGCAGCTTTAAAATGTGTGAACTTCTATTCATGCTGGCTGGGGATTTCTGGGAGTTGAAGTTCATACATCTTAAAGTTGCCAAGGTTGAGAAACATATACCACCACAATTTATTCCACACTAAAATTCAGAAAGACCCATCTCCTGGGCCCCTTTTAGGAAAATTCCATCAGCACTTGACAAGCTCTCTGTTGTTGGACTATGTTTGTTTGGCTTGCCTTTGCAATTTGTTTCTCATAAACCCAAATGGACTTTTACAATTCAATGCATATGGAATTACTTTCTTACAGAACAGATAGCTGGATTCTCCTTCCCTTTCAGCTCCCTTTGGTTTACCTTTTCAATTTGAGAGCCAGTCTGATCTAGTGGTTATGATGTAGAATTAGGACTCAAGTGATGGAAATTCAGGCCAGTCCTTAGACTTGGAAGCAGACTGGTGGGCTTGGGGGCAATCAGGGTTATTTTTATGGGGCAAAAAGAAGTGAGTACTGTGTAAGTATGCATGTTTGCTTATAAATACATTTGTACATGTATGTTTATATATACACTTGTTTAAACGAACAAACTGCCTTGAGCATAATCTAACAAATTAAAATTGAATTAATATCCTTCCATGTTGATTTAGTATTTAACTCATGTCAAACAATATTGTAAGTCATCAGCAGAAAATTAGAAGAAGGGCAATTTTCTGCATCCTTTCCAAGTACCACCACACTACAATATCCCAACCTCTTTCTGTTTTGGGATTTGTAGCTCAATGCATCTGAAAAAAAGCAGGTTGGGGAAAGCTGCAATATGTATCCCTATTTTATCACATTTGTTTCCTTCCCAGATGCTATTTCTCAGGAGAAATAGAAATATCCTCTGAAAATTTTAGCTTTTGTCACACAGTCACATTTACGTACATAGATCTCTACTTTCTCCTAAAATTTAGTAAGAACAGGATATTGTAAAAACCTGTGTCGTAAAGAAGCATCATTCATATTTCATCTCCAATAAAATGTTGTCCTAGGCAATCCTTTTCTATACAGATGTTACGGAGTGCAATAAATTCTGTATATTATGTTTTATTCTACAAGTCATAGGTTAAGATTCGTTGACATTCTAGGTATAGAAGTTAAGACACTCCCATTTTTCTAGGCAATGTAAAAACTTTCTTTATTCAACTTATCTCTAATCATGTGCCTATCAAATTATATTGTCAATGCCAAATACCTACTGGTCCAAATAATGTTAACAGATATTGTAGCTGTAAATACGCATTTCTACTGAATTATGTCTGATAGATAGTATTTGTCTCTTAGCAGAGCATAGGTTAAAAAATCATCTTCATCATCTATCAATTGATCCAAAGTCAATAACCCCACTTTTATGCAAAATTTCCTTATCACTATTTCCCCCCAATTTGCAATGTTTGATTTCTTCGTAAAATCAATTTAGCATGGGAAAAAAGGATTCAATCTTTTTCAGATATTACATTCCATAGGTAGACCTAAACTTACAACCACAATTGATATCAGAATTTCTGGTGCTAAGCAAGGTAGTTATTAAGTTACTTTGTTAATTTTACAAACTTTTTGCCATGGTTGTTAAGCGAATGACTGAAGTTGTTGAGTGAACCATGCGGTTGTTAAATGAATCTGGCTTCCCCCAGTGACTTTGCATGTTGGAAGCCAGCTGGGAAGGTCTCAAGTGGTGATCACATGACCTCTAGATGCTGCAACCATCATAAATATACGCTGGTTGCCAACTGCCCAAATTCTGATGACAACCGTGGGGACGCTGTGAATGTTGTAAGTATGAGGAACAATTATAAGTTACTTTTTTCAGTGCTGCTGTAACTTTAAACAGTCACTAAACAAATGGCCAGGATCAACTGTATTTTATTTATATGTTACTATCTCTATCTATCTATCTATCTATCTATCTATCTATCTATCTATCTATCTATCATCTATCATCTTCAATTAAATACCTATTACACGGAATTTGACAGCTAGACAATATAATGGATTCTCCATGCCTTTATTTTAGCTATAAGTGTGATACTGCAGCATTCAAAAGGTAAATGTGTGGCCCCATTTACTCAACGGAGTGAAGACCTCATTACATTGCTACCTGTGAGTGGACTGCCTATATGGCTAAATGTTTATGAAATAGGAGACTCGTTTATACAAAGTAAAGTAGGTTAACAAAAATAGTTATATAAGTATATTAGAAATACAACACAGACACATTTGAGTGTGTGTGTGTGTGTGTGTGTGTAACATTGTTTTAACAACAAATATCCTATGATTTTTTTGTATTTTTTCACTTATTTTTAAGCACTTGTTATGTATTTTTATAACATATGCATTTGTGTGTTTTGTTCCTCTTTTTTCTTTTTCTGTTATTACTTTAAAAGCAATAAAAATATTACTGGGCTTAAAAAACTTGTTGACATGGTTCTCTCCAATGGCTGCACCTGGGATTGAAACAGCCACAGGGTCTGCCTGTTTTATCTCATTGCACCACACAAACATTGAAACTCAAGAGAACAGGATTTAAGATTTGCAGATATAACACGTTGGCTGTATAAGACCATGATTTGTATATCAGATATATTATTTATATGTCTTGTCACATTTTCCATGAATATTTCTACCTCACAAAAAGGCACACTGGAAATTATAATTATAGATTAGCACTGGGATGAACAGGTCTGCCACTTCTGCGTTCTTTCATGAGTAATTTTATTTTATTTTTATTTTTTTAAACTCAGTTTCAAGATCTTTCTACAGGATAAATTCAGGCTTCTCAAAGGAAATTCTGCATGGTATTGTCTATATTGACTGGCTTAAATCTTCAAGCTTCCAAACCTGAGGCCACGGAAGGCCTTTTTTGTTCTCTCTAAAGATACCCAAGATTAAACAATGGGCCTCCTGAATAATGGATGAATAAAAGATTCTGGAGTTTCAGACCAATAGATAAAATATGCACACACACACGGACACACACCTCACAGGTACAGGGAGGTGTTTGTGAAAGGTGCACACGTTTAAATGCACATGATTATATCATAGCATAATACAACAGTTCACTTTCCAATTCTCTAAATTTAGAGAGGCTATGATTTATTTGTTTTTACACACACACACACAGACACACAGACACACACACACAAAACCCTGCTCTTGTTGGGAAAGGAGTTTCCAATGATTTTCATACAATTAAAGGGGTGAGAAATTGCAAGCGAGCAAAGGCATTCCACCATTAAGCCAGCACACAATAATGCTTGCAAAATGCATTCACTCTATGTTTAAATGGAAAATGAAATACAGCTAAAATTATATGCAAAAATATTAGACTGCAAAATTTCCCAAACTCAATTCTGCACACACACACACACACACACACACACACACATCCATTTTAAAAATTCATCTTCAGACAGCAACAAAGATCATGGGATTGCTTTACAAGATTTGGCCACAATAGCAACATGTATTATTACTTCACAGATTTAAGGAACAGAAAGTAACACCAAGAGGTTTTCAGAAATGTAGCACTGTGATATATCTCTAATATTAATTTATTGTTTAAAATGGATATAAATTTGTTTAAAACCCTCTGTTACTGCCTAAAATGATTATATATTATCAGCTTAGATTGTGTACTTGTCTATTATACATCTGCATTATGAAGCAAGCTATAATGTTAAGTATGTTTTATGCATGAATATATGAATTATGTTATTAAATGTTGTAATTGTGCGTGTTGTCTAGCTTGAGTGCTACAGAGAAGGGAATTCTATGCACAGATTCCTCCTCGTTTTAATCCATACTTCTGCTGCTGTCAGCACAGATTCTCTCAGCAGCTATTTTAGAGGTAGCTGTGTAAAAATATTTCCATTTGCTGATCCCTCCACTAATTCTTTTACACATCCATCTTTGGCACAATGCCTCTCCCAGCACAAAAGCAGGTGAAAAGGGAGAATGTCAGCACTAAGACACATTCAGCAGCTTCACAGCCAGAGTATGAAGCAGATGGATTGCTTTCCACCTATTTCTCATGACAGCCCTGGTGCAAAGGGGGCAGGAAGATGTGCTGTGAGTCAATGAGATACAGCGCAGAGGTGGATGAAGGGAACATCTGCCACAAAGCACTTAGCATGTATCTCCTCGTAAGAAATGAAATTGGCAGATGCACAAAGACAGCAGGCAAGGAAGGAGTACGCTCTAGAGAAAGAATTAATTTCTTGGTTCAGTCCCCATGTTGCTGCTTGGTAGGAGAACGTCAGAGCCAAAACTTGAGGAAACCCATGACATATTCTGATCCACAATTCTTTAATGACACTCTGCAAAAGCACAGACACTTTCTTGTTCCCATAAGAAGCAATCTCAGCCAATACAACATGTAGAATTTCTAAAGCTTAGAATTAAAGGAGGCCTAGCCCTATCCTACAACCTTCCTTTCGTAGTTCAATGCAATGATCCATGAAGCTTCCTTTCCTTTCCTTGTCTACACACTGCCTTACACACTATTTTTCATGTTTTGTAGGTTCTCAGTTTTCTTTTCTTGAGGATCTCATAAGCTCCATCCAATTAAGACTTTCTCAGTCTCCCCATTCCTTTTGACTTATTCACACTTCCTTTAAATATTAGCCATGGAATCGGACCTTCATTCTTCTCCCTATATAGCCAAACTACCTCAGCAAACCTACACTTCTATATTCGACCAAAATTCATTTATGGTTCATTCATTCTTGACTCTAACATAAGTACCTTCTTGTAGCTGGTTGAAATGTCTGATGTGTGGCTCATTGGTAGTTTCACTTCATCAGACTTACCTACCCCTCCCTCTCTTAATTAACATCCATCTACACTTCTCCAGTCCCAATGTCTCACTGTAGACTAGGTATAAGAGCCTTGGTGGAGCAGTGGGCTAATGCCTCCTTAAGTAACACCAGCTGCCTGCAATTAGTGCAGGTTCGCATCCCACCAGGCTCAAGGTTGACTCAGCCTTCCATCCTTCCGAGGTAGGTAAAATGAGGACCCAGATTGTTGGGGGCAATTAAGCTGACTTTGTAATAATGCCGCTTGGGGTGTGTGTGAAAGCCCTAATAAGCAGGCATATACATAGAATGAAGGCTACTGCTAAGCTTGTAAGCCGTCCTGAGTCTTCGGAGAAGGGCGGGATATAAATGGAATTAAAATAAAAAAATATATATCAATGAGTTGATGTCTTGATTACTCTTAGCTATACAGTTCATTGTCTTCCACGTAGAGGAGGTGGCTTATGATAGTTATACTCAAACTTTTATCCATATCCAGTTCTTGTAATTACCGTATATACTTGAGTATAAGCCGAATTTTTCAGCCCACTTTTTGGGCTGAAAAATTCCACTTCGGCTTATACTCCAGTCAACAAAAAAAACTTACCGAGGACTTGTGCGCCCAAGGCTTTGGTGCTTCCGGGATCGCGCGCACCTCTCCCAAGCCACCGCCGTCCGGAGACCTGCCGAAGTTTGGGGAGGTTTGGGGAGGTGCGCGCGCACCTCCCCAAACCTCCCCAAACGTCGGCAGGTCTCCGGACCTCCGTGCCCTGCCTGCCTGCTTCTTTCCGCTGCGGAAAGAAGCAGGCACGCAGGGCACGGAGGTTTGCTTCTTTCCGCAGCGGAAAGAAGCAGGCAAGCAGGGCGCAGAGGTCTGCTTCTTTCCGCAGCAGAAAGAAGCAGGCACGCAGGGCACGGAGGTTTGCTTCTTTCCGCAGCGGAAAGAAGCAGGCAAGCAGGGCGCAGAGGTCTGCTTCTTTCTGCAGCAGAAAGAAGCAGGCAAGCAGGGCGCGGAGGTCTGCTTCTTTCCGCAGCGGAGGTCTGCTTCTTTCCGCAGCGGAAAGAAGCAGGCAAGCAGGGCACGGAGGTCTGCTTCTTTCCGCAGCGGAAAGAAGCAAGCAAGCAGGGCGCGGAGGTCTGCTTCTTTCCGCAGCGGAAAGAAGCAGGCAAGCAGGGCGCGGAGGTCTGCTTCTTTCCGCAGCGGAAAGAAGCAGGCAAGCAGGGCGCGGAGGTCTGCTTCTTTCCGCAGCGGAAAGAAGCAGGCAAGCAGGGCGCGGAGGTCTGCTTCTTTCCGCTGCGGAAAGAAGCAGGCAGGCAGGGCGCGGAGGTCTGCTTCTTTCCGCAGCGGAAAGAAGCAGGCAGGGCACGGAGGTCCGGAGACCTGCCGACGTTTGGGGAGGTTTGGGGAGGTGCGCGCGCACCTCCCCAAACCTCCCCAAACTTCGGCAGGTCTCCGGACGGCAGCGGCTTGGGAGAGGTGCGCGCGATCCTGGAAGCACCGAAGCAAGTCCTCGGTAAGCTCCGGGCAGTCACTTGCTTCGCGTCTCCTGAGGGAAGGGGGGGCGACTGGAGCAGGCGTGTTTCCTCGCCTGCTGGGCGCCGCGATTTGCCCGGGGAACGCGCGGGCCCCGAATGGCAGCGTGGAGCGAGGAAGCGGACAGCCAGGGCTTCCCCGAGAGCCGCGGCCACACAGGGTATTCCTGTGTATTCAGGCTTGCAAAATGGCGGATCGAGCCTCTGCTGGCGGCAGAGGCTTGCAGAGTGCGGATCCAGCCTCCGCCGGTGGCGGAGGCTTGCAGAACGGCGGATCGGCTTATACTCGAGTCAACAACTTTTTCCAGTTTTTGGGGGTGAAATTGGGGGTCTCGGCTTATACTCGAGTCGGCTTATACTCAAGTATATACGTTGGCTGAGAGGGTTCAAGCCTATGCAAAACAGCAATGGGGACATGTCTATGGAGATTTTCAGTCATCAGGTCACAGTTATCCCAAAGATGCTTTTTCACGAGGCAACTGGACTTTGTTTTTCTTTGAAGACATTTTGCTTCTCATCCAAGAAGCTTCTTCAGCTCTGAAGTTTCTTCAGGACTCTTTTAATTCTAAGTGCACTATCTTGGTATATGCTGCATTTGATGGTCACTTGTGTGAACTGTTTTGAGCTGACTTCCAGTGTTGTCTTCCATATATTCTTGAGGAAGGTCCTCTGTGTTCTGTTGACTTTGTATAGAGCCAGGAATGATAGATCTACGTGTGAGGCACTGAGTCATAGGCTGTGCTGTAGTGAAGCCAGGCTGTGGTCAGAGTGGTCTTGAGTCTTGGCCAACTGCTGTATTTATGAACAACTGGTGTTTTGAATCTCTTCTGTTGTTCCTAATGTGTGAGCTTGATGGCTATGATGACCGAGAGGAACTTTCAAGTTGTAGGTAGGTAGATTATTGGTTGGTAGTTAGACAGTGCTGTTCCCTTCTTTCTTTCATGGTCTTTCATGATCAGCATTGTCCTTTCCTATGTCAGTCTGGTTGTAAGTCTGGTGTTAGCAGCTGGTTCATCTGTACTGCTAGACATTCATGCGTGGCTGTTAAGTTTCTTTAGTCACAAGGTATGAATTATGTCTGGGCCACATGCTGTCCAGCTCTTCATATTCTTGATCCACTGTTGGATGTCTGCTAGTGGGATGGTGCTTGGTTCATATTTTGGGAGATTGTTGTGGCGTGCTCTCAGATCCTGCAACCAATGGTGTTTATGTGTCTTCTCTGTCTCCCATATATTTTTTCCCAATACTGTTCAATTCCATATTCGTGCAAAACTAAAAAATAGGCAAATTCATACCTATTCACTTTACTATACACTTTCTCCAAATCAATAAATATTTATTGTATTTTTCTCAGGTTCATATGTTTCTCAATAATTGCTGAAGAGCAACAAGCTGATCTGCATCCCACTTGCTCAGCATCAAGCTGGAAAGCATTTCCCATACATATTTTCTTCCCCAATATTATTAATTAAATCAAAATTCTGCCAAACATATTCCCAGGCACATATAGCAAACTAACTCACCTGTAGTTCTTGCATTTACTCTTACTATTTAAAAGGGAACAATAATTGCATTCTCACTGAATTTGGATATGATTTCTTATCAGCAACTACTTAGATTGGTAGGGAACGATTGGCAACTAAGGTCGGTAGCCGAGTTAAAGCAAGAAAATATCGTACAGTCTTGGTTTCAGTATACTCAATTGCAAGCTAGGTGGAAGTTAGATCAGAAGGTTGGTTTGACACTGATGGATGAAAATTTGGTAAAACAGATCAAAGATCAAACTCGAGCACATATAAAGAGAATTTATAATGCTTTAATAGAATTGGACTTGGAAATGGAATTGGTAAAAGATTGCATGGTAAAGTGGGCTCAAAATATTCAAGAACCGATTCCACTGGATGTGTGGGAGGTAATTTGGGTTAGAAATGTAAAATTTACTCAAGCCCAAAATTTAAGAGAAAATTCCTAAAAAGCTGTCTTGTATGTATTCCAATTTACAGCCCAAATGTTGGAGATGCGGTAGCTTGGATGCTACTTATTTTCATATTTGGTGGACTTGTAGAAATATAAAAGCTTTTTGGATTAAAATTTGGTGGAACATTCAAAAGATTTTTAAAAGAAAGATAAAGTTTACTCCACAATTATTTTTATTGGGTGTTATTACAGATTGTGATACGTAGGGCAATATTGGGTGTTATTACAGATTGTGTTATTGGTAGGGCAATATTGGAAGAAGGACTGTCTGCCTACTATAGAGGAGTGGATGCTTAAAGTGTCAAATTTAGCAGAAATGGCTAAGATTTCTGCTTACTTGAAGGATCATTCACAAGAAAGATACATTTTGGTTTGGAGAAGATGGATAGATTATATTCAGAAAAAATATGGGACTAAAAAGTTCCATTTAGCTTATGAGTAAATTTTAGATTGTTATAATTTATTTTTTTTATAAGTTGGATATTTTAGAGTGTTTGTAATTATGTTATAGGCGGGTTAACATGTATTATGTATTTGGTTATTTATATAGTAGATTAATGTTAGTTAGATTATGATTACTATATATTTGTAACCCTGTAACCAGCTTTGGGAAGTGGGGGAGGGGGAGGGAGGTTTAGGGGGGGTTTGGGGATGGGATAATATTGTAACTTTTATAAAACTTTTCAATAAAAATAATAATAATAATTGCTTTCTCACAATGGTCAGGCACAGTTGCAGGCTTCACACAATATTAAACAAGCTATATAACCAATCTGTGTCAAAATTACACCCATATTTTAATGTTTTATTGTTATATCTGCTGTTTTACCAATTCTTCAATCATTCTTATTCCATTTATGATTTCCTTTATATCATTTTTTTTCTCATGGACACTAGCATTTATAGCAATTCCACTGCTAAACATAACACAATTGTACCCATCCAAAACTCTACACTATTACTTCCAGAAATTCTTTTCTTCAGTTTTATCCCAAATCACTTTCATTTTTTTTAATCCATTCAATTTGCATAATCCTTGTACTGCAAACAGGATATTTTTAATGGATGGTAGACATTTGAATTCATACGTTATCACCTAAAACACTATGCTATGCTAGCACACAATAAAATCATATGAATTTCTATAAAGGGCAAAAAGAATATACTAGCAAAAGGCTTCTCCACCAAAGATTTTATTCTAGCACTACAGAATCCATTATCCAAATCTGAATGATAAGGATTTGTAGACTATGCAATGGTAATCTATATATTCCTCGCCTCTTTGATGGCAAACTGTCCTCAATCTGAATTGTACTTCATTTTGCATTCTGTAGTCTTCCTATCATTTTAAGGCCATGTAGTAGAACAAATAAATAACTTTGATCTAAAGAGAAGCATGATGCAAAGGACACTATCTCTGGAACTCTGGAATTTTTTCTAATGGTTAAACAAAACTGCAACCTATTATGCTAATAAAGAAATGAATCATCCACTCTCAAGTCACTTTACATTCATTTAAGGATCCCTTTGTAGATTAAAAACACATCTACTGAAAATGTAAAGTGCAAGCACACAAACAGATGTTTGCAACATTCTTATCATGCAAATACACACATTAGGATGCCAAGTATAAATGCTTCTTCCTGCCAGGTGCATAGAGAGCAACAAACTTAGTATGTTAATTATATAGCATGCAGCTTCCTTTCTAGGTTTTCTTTCTTCTAAAACTAAATTAATAGAAACACCCCCACCACCCCCATTTCTTGAGTTGGAGGTGGTTGAGTGGGAATGGAACAATTTAGCAAAGTCACTGGAAAGAGAAGTATTATATTTCCTTTGTCCTATCTAGATCATGCTCTAGATCAGGGCCTAGAAACTTTCTTTGGAGCAGGGGAAAATAAGTGTATTCCTGCTCCAGGAATAATTTGTTAGATGTTGCAGAGAAATAATGGGGGGGGGGGGAGAGAGAGATTTGAATCGAGTGATTCAAGGGCAAAGTTGTTTTATCTTTCTGTCGTTACCATTCCCCCTTTTTTTCCTTTTTCTTTCCGACACACTCAGTTTCCTCAATTTCATTTTTGATCTTTTTCTGACAAAGAGCTTTTGAAATTATGTCGATGGTCACATATATTAGGCCATAAGCTGGTACATATGCCCTCCATCCTGTAGGTTGGTCACCTCTGCTTAGAATGAATTGCAAAAAGGATGCAAAATGCATGGTTCAAACTTAACGTAAATGTAACTAGATTCTCAGGATGGTAAGCTTAGGTTTGCCCTACATAATATGTAAGATAGCCTTAAATACATTTTTACCAATTTAATAGAATGTAGAACAGTTACAGAACTTAATGTTCAAGACAAAGCAGGAGCATGGTATGTTTTCCATGGTTTTAGTTTTATGCTGTGAGCAATCTTAGAAAAATAAAGCACCGTGTTATGCATGTGTTACTTTGTGGAAGGTATCAAATACACAATTTGTGCTGATCTGCCATCTTAAACAAGGCAAAGTGAGGATATCAGAATTAGTTTAAATCCTGAGATCCTCGATTTTCCTGGGTAAGTTCTGTATGTTGCATGAGGATGTCATATAGCCTGCAGAATTATAATGCTCTATATCAACAAGCTCAAATCCAGAGAACTCCATGTGTCAAGGAACCTTACTGTCCTATTCTCATTTCTCCAAGAGATCCTTTCATAATTCTGTATCAAACGCATACGGACCATACATCCAGTGGAGTCCAATTTTCGATCTGCGATGCAGCGGAAATTCTTACTGCAACCCCCATTATCCTTGGAGCAGTCCCGAACTGGGCCAAAAGAATCTAGGAGAACCTCCAAGTTATCAAAGGAGGAAGAAGTCATCAGTTCCTCCCTGCAACGTAATAAAACATATTTGCAATTATAGTAACAATTATAAGACAAAAAACAGTAATTCAGCACACCAATGGTTCAAATATCACTGATGAGTGATATAACCAGAAAAGAGCCTGAAGTTGATGAACTGTAATTCTTCCCATCTTTCACTACCTCTTTTGAACAAATGTGATGGGAATCAATCCCACAACAGGAGAGAGGCATACAGTTCTTCATTATTCGACTGAAAAGCTTGCAATCTAAATTGTTACTGTAAAATAGAATGTGATAAAAGGCACAGAACAGCCAAAAATAAGTGACAGAGATAACATGAGGTTAACAAGTTATTAATGATCACAATAATGATTTATACAAAGAAATCTGAATATTTACCAGATGACTTACAATACTGGGTTCCAGCTTCAAATCTAATTGACTGATGAATGTTTCTTCATAGATTTTGCACATTTATTATTAGAAGTACACAGAAAGTACATTTGCTTCTTTAGTATGCATATTTCTTTGACAGATCACTGATTAAATGGTTCAGAATTTTCCTTACTAGCCAGAAACTTGCACTGTTTGAACTAATGTTTTCAGAGTACAGGTCCTGAGAATTAAGGTAAAATGTGTATTGTATAAGTTTAGAGTGGAGCTTTATTATGTTAAAGCTGTACGATTATCACCACACTCTGCCCAAGCACTTTTTCCCCCCTCTTTCTTCTTTTAGGCAATCATAAAATATCAGTCAATTCTTTTTGCAACTGATGCATATAGCACTACAAAAAGTTTTCAGAGCCTGATGTAGTATTTGCAGGGCTATCACCGAGATGGATGAGAAATTTGATTGATTCCAATTTGGATACAAGCTTGCCAATTCTGCTATTTCTGAAATAAATACATAGATGAGAATGGATTCTTGTGGAGAAATGCTTCTGTCTTTGAAGTTTGCAATTTAATGTCTTCCCTTCAAAATATAAACACAAAGGGTATATAAAGGATTGCTTAGGGTATATGTAGGGACGCGGTGGCTCAGTGGGTTAGGACGCTGAACTTGTCGATTGGAAGGTCGGCAGTTTGGCGGGTCGAATCCCAAGTGCCGCGTAGCAGAGTGAGCGCCTGTTACTCGTCCCAGCTTCTGCCAACCTAGCAGTTCAAAAGCACGTAAAAAAAAATGCAAGTAGAAAAATAGGGACCACTACGGTGGGAAGGTAACAGCGTTCTGTGTGCCTTTGGCATCTAGTCATGCCGGCCACATGACCACGGAGACGTCCTCGGACAAGCGCTGGCTCTTCGGCTTTGAAACGGAGATGAGCACCGCCCCCTAGAGTCGGAACGACTAGCACGCATGTGCGTGCGGGGGAACCTTTACCTTTTTAGGGTATGTGTGTGTGTGTGTGTGTGTGTGTGTGTAGTGTTTGTTTTAAAATAAAAATAAAAATGCAAAAATAAATGGCCAAGATCAATTTAATGATATAAAAATCAATACTAAAGCTGAAGTGAGCTTTATAGATTTATTCATTCCTGCTCATACTATTGATGTGATTACAGAGAGTATAAACTAACTGTCAGGACCCACCTCAATCCACATCTTAGTCAAATTCAATTTTTATTGTTATTGCTTCTTCCTTTTTCAGTTGTAAATGAAGGTGCTATCCAGATCTGTGTCTCCTTTTTGAATGAATTTGGCTTGCTTTAGGAAGTGAGGTAGGTAATTATAAGAAAGAGTATTTCTCAATGCATGGACCTTAAACACAGGAGTAATATAAGTTCTTCAGACCATTGTAGCAGACCCATACATTAAGATGATAAGTCAATAATGTATTTCAATAGATAGTAGGTTCTATTTTAATTGAACTACTTTTCTAATTTTGCTTTTAGATTACTTCAAGTTTGTCCCATGATATATAGCCCATCATAGTTTTAGGAGGATTTTTCTAAAAATGATAAACTGTTAGATTGTTTTAACAGAAAAGTGGCATCTTTATATCAATTTTGCATTCTTTTCTCAGAGGATATTTTTTATTATGCAGGTTAAAATGTTAATACATTTGAAGATATGAAATAAATGCTTTAAAATAAATCAGTGAATTATCCCCTTTTGCTTACTTCCCAGGAGTGAAACTAACTTGACATAATTCAAAAGTTCCCTAAATAATTTCTCTGCTCCATTATCTCATGTAGAACAAAGGAGGAACACTGACACTTTCCAGATGTCCCCTCCTGCCTATTACATTTATCCAAATGCCATACTCTAAATGTAGGCATATGATTATTAGTACAGAAATAAAATAGAGCTGGGCCAGCAAAATGACCATCTGTACATAATTTTATATAATTTATAGCATCTGGAACTGCACCATTTCTGATGGGTGATCCTTACTAATAGGAGTTTCTTTCTCTGCCATGCATAATTTCCAGCCATTCCAAAGATTCATTTGTGAAAGGAACATACCTGACCTCTACTGCATCCTCCATCACTGTCATATCAGTTTTGCACTTGGCTGATGGATTGATGGCCAATTCAGCAGGTGGGATCACAAAGCTTTTGCTCAGTGGCAGCCACATCCCTTCCCCGAGAGTGTAGGTGAATCTACATTCACAAGGAGAGAGTTAATCAGTTTGAAAAGTACATGAAAAAACACAAGAAATTAGTATTTTTCTAAGGTATTTATTTCTGTGCTCGCAGAGAGAGGTTTTTTTAATTATCTTGACCTAGTCTGCAATTCGGTTACTTCTTTCTCTCCAATCTTATTTAATACACACACACACACACACACACAGAGAGAGAGAGAGAGAGAGAGAGAGAGAGAGAGAGACAGACAGACAGACAGACAGACAGACAGACAGACAGACAGACAGACAGACACAGAGACAAAGACACACCACAACTTATGTATGGTGACTCCTTCTACTCCGTGATCATAATGCTATTTGATTTAATACAATACAATTAACATTATCTAGACAGTTTTTCAGTTCTACAATTTCAAGGTAGCAAAAAATGTGTCACTGAGGACCTATGTATCTTTCACTGATACTCCTTATTAAGGGTTGAGTTATTTCATTTATCTTTTTTTTCAATAAGGTGACAATTCTGTCTAGAAGAATTTGTAGGAGACATGCATAGGGGAGGGAAGAAAGAATAGAAGTTTTTTTTTCTTTTAAGGAAAGAGCAATTCTTTTAACAAGCAAGAAACAGACATTGCCACAGGTAGGGATGCTTGTTTTCCTTTTTTCTTGTACTTTTGCTATCTTCCCTGCAACAGAAACCTTCTCCCTTATTAGTAGGCAACTAGCCACAATTAGTTTCCCACAAAGCATGTAACACCATGCCAGGGGAGAGTGGCACAAATCATGTCATCAGTTCAGGAGAAATTTCACTATGATTGGAAGCTAATATGAAGAAGGCTCAAAAAGAGAAGTTGCTCACCAAAACCATTTTGTTCATACATTCTTATAAAGCTTCTATGATTGCTATTTTACCCCAAATTGGGTTTGTTTTAATATAAAATTTGAACTGAAAGTCCAAAAAGTTGAATTTTGCATTCAGTCCCTCAGACAATCACTGACATTTTCATAAGCCAATAGCAAACTGCATGAGATACGGTCACTTGAGAAGATCTAACTTAGAATTCATATTCATATTGTTTCAAGTTTAATTTAAGCAAAATCATATTAGATGCTGGGGTACATCTCTAACTGAAATCCCTGGGCTTCCCCTTAATAACTGTTTCTCCTTACTGACAGCACACAACCAAATCTGAGGCTGAATTCTACCTGAATATCTTGTCAGAAGGTTGTTCTCCCAGCACCAAATCAAATCCCCGCTGGAATATGGTATATGGCCATGGCCTGGAAAAAGGGAATAACACATGAAGCACAGGAACAATTATAAGTGGACCAGCTTTTCCCAATTATTTGATGTATGGTTATTTGAGAACCTGATCATTGACTCAAGCAGTAAACTGACTATAGGCATCTATATCAGAACAACTAAAAACAAAAATGTAATATTCAATTATTCCACACGTTAGAACTTCACAAATACATATTTGGTTTAATCATTTTATGGTCCCCCACAAAAAGGAACAGAGCTGAATTCTTACAACAGCCCCCCAGTCTGACACTATATAATAGCAGTGACATTTTAGGCAAGGAGTATCATAGTCTCCCCTAGATGGAAAGGGAGGATTCACTGTAGTAGCCAGCACTGATATATTTGAACACTCCCTGGGATCAAGACTGAGCATGTGTTAATAAAAATCTAGTGCTAAGCCAACTTTTTATTACTTCTTTTATTTGAATGAGTCAGATGTCCATCAGCATCAAGAAACATCCCACTAAGATTTGCAGAAACTGAATTTGTGTATGCTATATACTATATACAGTGTACGTATACACATACTGTATGGACACAAATACATATAAACTTATTTCTATATTTTGAACATATTGTGAAATACATTTTCATTCATTTATACAATATCTTTACAATTTGAAATATGTACTATAACCAGCACTGCCTATTAAAAAGAAAGCACCCCTATTTTTTCTATATTAGCTTACAACTGAATCAAGAACATTCTTTAAAGCCAGTGTTAAACACAAATGTGTTAATATGCAAATTAGTCTTTTATTAGAACTGTAATAAAAATGCATCTAATTCCGAAGGATCAGAGAAATAAATCAGCAACTGCATGAAAACTTTTTTCAATTTTTACTATTTATTTATTAATCAAATTTATTTAGCCATCCATCACTGAATACAATTCTGGCCAATACCAGTTATTAAACTATGGTTTTAATAACAAAGCTAATTTAATTTACATTAAGACAAAAAATAGAAAAGATTTTAATTCCAAAATAACTGAAAAAAATATTTAGGCTACAAATCTTAGCTTGGTTTACCTTGAACAAAAATTGTAGAATTTACTTTGCAATAAAAATTATTTGTTTATCCTTATAAAATCTGGCCCAAGTCTGACTCAAATCTGGAGAACACTTACTTATTAGTAGTCTATATAAACTAAGACCTTATTTATAGTATCAAAGACATGGCCAGGTGCTGACTGTGGATTTGTGTTTCATAAATGAATGAATGAGTAAATAAAATATGCTTCAAAATTTTCTCATTGATAACTCACAGCGATGAACAACCTGACCCCACTGAAATTCAGAATCAGCCAGTGTAAGTCCACTTGCAAAGCCTGTCAAATAGGATACAATCTGAAGAATCTTGGAGGAAAAACTATCATTACTGATTCTGGTATTTTTGGTACTGACACATGCACTGGATGGAACTCACAGGATAGAAAATGGAAGAAACAAACATTTTTTTTTTCTACAGTGATTCTAACACTTTAAAATGTATCCTGTGCATAGAAAATCTCTCTAACTATTATCTCTGCTACCATCTCCCGAAAGAGATATTTGCTTTTTTTCCTGTGCACAATGAAAACTTGGGGATTATTATACTTGCTCTTTTAGAGGCCTAATAGAAGGATGATCATTCTTCACTTGTTCCATCTTTTCAGTCAATAACTTTTTGCCACCTGTCATTTATGTCACTTTTTTATTTCCAATATTCTTCTCCCTTCTCCCTTCTTTTCCTTTATTTTCCCTGCAGTTTGCTTGGTAAGAGGATTCTTTATCTCTTGGTGAGCATTTTACCTGACTACTCTTTACAGTTCACAAAGAAAAGAAAAGCCGATCAAATGCAGTTCAGTGCCTGATAAGCCTGGTTTCATATTTTACTCAAGCTATACATTCAATCCGTATATAAAATTGGTGACTAAAGGGGTCATGCTGAACAAAGGAAACCAGACCAGTTTTCCCATGAATTACAAAGCAAAATGTGAAACTTGGAATTTTAGCTTCTTAGCATTATTTCTATTTAACTATACATTTTAATAGTTGAAGAAACTGCCTGCAAATTGGTTAAAAAGTATTTTTATTTTGGAAAAAATCCCTATTTTATTCCTTCCATATACACTTTTCATAGCTCACTATCTTGAGCTTCCATGCCATTAAGCCTTTCTCATTTTTCAGTTGATTCTCTTGCATTCCATATTTCAACACTTAGTAAAAAAAATATTTGACATTTTAAAGAACAATTCAACTTTCAAAGTGAAAGTTATGGCATAGTAGATAGTCTTAAAATGTAGTCCCATGAAATGTCAATGAAATAATCACAATCAAAAGAAAAAGCACGACTGTAATAAAAATTTATATGGGAATGGATTCTCAACAGAAGAAAAAAAAACAGTGGAACACAATGGTTTGAAAACAAGGCAGAGCAGAATTACACAGAGCAATTCATACGGATGTATTTTAATTCATAGGATTTATTCTAAGTTCAGAACTTGGCTACCTTGGACAAAAAACATATGAGATTCTGAATGGAGAACAGGAAGTGCTTATTCATTTATCCATAACCGCATGTGAAGTGTTTTGCTACAAGCTGATTTCACAGCTTGGGTATATGGGTTCCTGTTTGTGGCCTGCACTGCTATGGTTTCTTGATTTTTTTCTTTTTAAGGCCTTATGCAACATCCATATGAATCACTTTTGAGAGATCCCTAGCCATATCAATTGTTTAAACAAAAATTAGATAAATATTTAAAATATGCCCATTATTCCCAAAAGCTTGGGGACTCTATTAGGGATGGACAACTCTATGAATAACAAGATAGCTAGGCAAACGTTCTTTTGCAGAGCAGCCTATCTTCTCCACATCTTATAGAAAATGTTCTGTTACTTGTATGTACTACCATAGCTCTGGGAGGATGGAACATGAAGAGATGTGTCAGTAAACAGTGCAAACAGTTTGAAATGGGTGTAGGCAATTCTTAGCATATTCTGATTCTAAACAATTCATATCCAACCAACCCAGTGATGCCCTCACCGTGATATCTCGTTGCCTGGAAGCAGTCCAGGTCTGGATGGGGAGAAACAGGCTTTGTCTCAATCCGGCCAAGACTGAGTGGCTGTGCATACCGGCATCTCGGACTAACCAGTCCATTCCATCTTTAATGATGGGGGGTGAGGTGTTACCCCCCCGTTGATAGGGCTCGCAACTTGGGCGTCCTCCTTGATTCGCGGCTGTTTTGAAGACCATATAGGAGTCGTGACCAGGGGGGCCTTTGCCCAGGTTCGCCTAGTACAGCAGTTGCGGCCCTACCTGGACCGAGATGCCCTGCGCACAGTCACTCATGCGCTCGTGACCTCCCAATTGGACTACTGCAACACTCTCTACATGGGGCTGCCCTTGAGGACCACTCGGAGGCTTCAGCTGGTGCAGAATGCAGCCATGCAGGTTGTGATGGGGGTTTCCCAATACTCCCATGTAACACCTCTACTCCGTGAGCTGCATTGGCTTCTGGTTGCCCTCCGGGTGAGATTCAAGGTGCTGGTGATGACCTATAAAGCCCTAAATGGCTTGGGTCCAGAATATCTGAGGGAACACCTGCTGCTGGCATCAAGCTCCCTTCATCCTGTGCGCTCCCACAGGGAGGGTCTTCTCAGGGTACCGCCGGTAAAAGATTGCCGGTGGACAATACCCAGGGGGAGGGCCTTCTCTGTGGGTGCACCGGCCCTGTGGAACCAGCTACCTGTAGAGCTTAGGACTGCCCCTGACCTCCGCTCATTCCGCCGGGACCTGAAGACCTGGCTCTTCGAGCTTTCTGGCCTGGACTGAGAATATTAACTGGGGTTTTAATTGTATCTTAATTGTTATTGGGGTTTTTAGTTTCAAGGTTAGTTTAATTATTTTAATTGTTTTTAATCTATGTAATTTGTTTACTGTTTTAAAAAACCTTGTGAACCACCCTGAGTCCTACGGGAGAAGGGCGGTATATAAGTTTAATAAAATAAAATAAATAAAAAATAAATATCCTAAGGATGCACAATAATTTGAATTGAGCCCAGAAGCAAAATGATAACATACATACATGCATACATACGTATGAAAAGAATGTGTGTGTGTGTGTGTGTGTGTGTGTGTATAAGTGTATATATAAGTCAAATGTTAACTATTTAGATTACCTTGCTAGGCCCCAAACATGGGGCAAATCTTTATTTCCTGTTTTCAGCTTTATCTCAAAGGCCATCGAACAGGCTGTAGTCACACCGGACAGTTCATATATTTGTGTAAATTACTAACAAAGAATTAAGGGAGACTAAGATGCATTTCTGACTCTTTAGTCTTCATCAGTCAGTCATACCCTTCTGAGATTCTGAGGTTCGAATCTCAGAAGGGTATGACTGACTGATGAAGACTAAAGAGTCAGAAATGCATCTTAGTCTCCCTTAATTCTTTGTTAGTAATTTACACACACACACACACACACACACACACACACACACACACACACACACACACACACATATATATATATATATATATATATATATGTTGAACAGTCATCAGTCTTCAAATGTAGATCTACATAGCATGCATCACAGTGGACTAATGTAAAAATTAATATCCTATTAAATAATAAAGCTTGGGCCAGCATCTTGAAATGATTAGAACATCAGCAACATCAGAGAAATGATTAGAAACAGAAAACTGCCTTCAAAATGCTGAGGTCTTGCAAAATGAGAACTCAAAACATAGCAAATTGGCAGAGTGAGAGCAAAGACAATAAAAAATGCAAAAATGAGCAACCAAAGGCTTTTAGGAGCAATGTGTAAAGTATAACGTATGCAATACAGCATGTTCTGTTTCTATATAGTGGTGTTCCTAGAAAAAAGTAAATTTCAAATATTCTGAGAAGTCATATTCCTGGAAATAATCTTCTGAAAAAGAAAGTGGTTCACTGATTTGTGGACTAGGTTCACACGAGGGGGGCAGAGAAGGCGGGACAGAGACAGACTAAATGGGCAATAACGACCTGAGTAGGGAGCTGGACCCATGTTGGACAGCTCAGTAACAAAGTTTAACCAGTGTTTAGCTACTGAAAAAAGATTCATATTAGGAATCGCTAGGAAAAAATTGAAAACTAAATTGAAAAAATAATAGTGCATTAAGATTATTGAAACATTGTCAGTTTGTGGCCAGTTTCTTATGTACTATTTCAATCAAAATAATCAGAAACAAATGGTGGGTCAAAGTTCATGATGGGCACCAATGTGATTTTTCAGAGAAATCTTTCTTGATCAGATCAGTGGCTTATTCAGGCTGATGTTCAGTCTACAGTAGTAGGAACCTTTTGGACATGGATGCCATTTCCTGTTTATAAGTAGCATCTTGTATTAGTCAAAACATCTTCGGAAACATTCGTATGCTCATGCTAAACTAATATTTTAAACCAAATCTCACAACAGCATTTTTTATCAGTCTGAGTAGAGTATATACCCTAGATATGATAATAGTTCAGTGTTATTATTATTTGAGGAATTCCAGTGTAACTATCATTTTAAAAAGTGCTGAGAGGCAATGATTTAAATATCTTTTGACATCTACATATAACTGACAGCCCTCAAGGGCTTCAAAATGTCTCTGTTAGAAAATAGCTTGATCTTTTCAAAATAATACTATAATAGCTATTCATAAACAGCCACTGAATTATATCAGATTAAATGTCCAAGTGCAAAAGCAGATATGAAATACAGATTTTTTTAAAGAAATTGTTCATTCATATAATTCAGAAGTGATGTTGAACATTCAAAGTTAATTGGTTTGATCTGATAGTGAGCCATAACAGCATCTTTTCAAACCTGATTTCACATAGGATTTAATTCCACACGTATATTTGTAACTGTTCATACACTTTTGAATTACAAACTATTTGGGGATGGAAAGGAAGGCAATGGAAATGGAATGCTGTGTGCTTTAATGGTTATTCAGAGGCTAATGCTACAAAATTGAGAAGATATTTTTTGTTCTGTATTTATTATAAAATGGTATGAAAACATCCTACTACATCTGAAAAAAATACTTTACATTCTGGAGTGAACTGCTTAGAAATCTGGATGATATATACCTACATGCTTGATTCTGACCTGCCTGCCACTGATTTAACTTTTAATAATTTAATTAAATAACATACTAATATATATGTAAGTAAATTAATTCTTCCTAGGGTTGAGCTCTAGGCTTACTTTCTAGTGGCTTACTTTACTTCATCTTGTTTCCTTAGCAAATGGTGGGGAAATGGTTTAGAAGTGCCTTTTCCCAGGATTTTATTTTATCTTTTTAATTTCTTAGTATAATCTATACGAAAGTATGTCCTTGTGGTTTCCACCCAATTATTAACCAACCGCAATCTTTCCTAGATATTTTTTTTGAGATCAACCAAGGCTGATTATAGCAGGGTGAAACTATTTTTCTATACATGTAAAACTAGGTTTTTCTTTAGTTCATCAGAGAAATATACTTCCCCATCCCTCCCCTCCAATCTAATTAAAACAAAAATTAAAAATACAACTTACATGTTCTTATTTAAACTTATGATGGTACTAGACATATCCTTGCTTGTTTATTGTATAAGGCCTATGTGTTCTATTGACAATCAAAACAAAAACTTAGGAAAAAAAACAATAGAACCTGTAAGAAAGTACCTTCAGAATAATTTGTTATCTGAGTTTAACTTACCTTCATATTGCTGGAAACAAGAAAGTTCATGAAAACTAAATTGTAAATTCATGCTCTCAATTTCTTCTAAATGTTAAAAGGAGGATTTACTTTGCTGTAATACCTGCTTATTAAACAAAATCAGGATAGGGACCTTGGAGATCTTCTAGTCCAGAAATGTCAAACACAAGGCCCGGGGGCCAGATGTGGCCCGCGAAGTGGTTTCATGCGGCCCGCGAAGCCATCCTGGAAACAGTGAGGGAACAGCCCCCACTGCCTTGGCCCTGGCCCAGAGACCCTCCTTTTGCCAGAGACCCTCGGATCTGTCCCACTCCTGCCCAGGCCCCCATAGGCACCCTTGATGTGAATGATGTAGAGCTGGCCACGCCCACCCAGTAGGCCGTACACACTCTAGCCACGCCCACCCAGTAGGCCACGCCCACCCTGGCCACACTCACCTGGCCCCTTGAGGGCAACCGCAATGCTGATGCGGCCCTCAATGAAATTGAGTTTGACACTCCCTGCTCAAGCAGGAGACCCTATGCCATTTCAAACAAGCCACTGTCCAGTTTCTTCTTAAAAACCTCCAGTGATGACACACCCACAACTTCTAACATCAAGCTGTTCCAGTCGTTAATTGTTCTCAGAACAAAGTTTTTCCTCAATTCCAGGTTGCTTCTCTCCCTGATTAGTTTCCATCCATTGTTTCTTGCCCTGCCCCCTTTGCATATGAAACATCTGCTTTCTAAGATTAGGATTAAGATTCGTTAGCATTGGCTAGAAAGCCTATTGAACACAAACTGCCCTAAGTCTGACCCCATTGTGCATTTTCCGTCTGAAAAGAATAATTCCATCATGTACTTTATAGAACCAATTCAAACATTCAGCTTAGATTCTCCAAGAGAAAACGTAAACCTCTCTGCAAAGCCAATGAGAGAAGCATAAATACTGACAGGGAAGGTCAGAAAAGGCGCAGCAAGGGGAAAATAAGAATTAAAAAAACAGCAAGCTCTTCTGGAAAGAACAGACGTTCTGTAGAATCATGACACTGGAAGGAGAGGTGATTTTGTATCTTAGAAGAGAAGATGATGAGATGAGACAGTTTAAGTGTGACTTTTTGCTGAAAGAAAATAAAACTTTAATCAAAATATAACAGATAAAGCATTTTAGAAGCGTTCCCAAAGTGTCTGAAAACTGAGGCTGTTTTTGTTTTGCCTTAAAAAGTGGGATACTTATATCTTGGGCATTTTACTTTTTGAGTATAGTAAGAATAAGACTGGTATGGCTTGAGGAGCTCAACTATTATATATTCTCTGTATGTAACCTTCCTTGAAAATGGGTAAGTTTTCTGTGATTCTGCATAGACTCACCTAATCGCTTTGCCTAATGAAAATAGGATCTTAATCTTAATAGAAAAAAAGCTCCAAAGATGAAACAAACATGGTATTTTAATTTTACTTATTATCTACCTTTCCCTGAGATGACCCTATATGGAGAAGGACAACAAGTTCATTCATTTTTTCTAACCTGTACTGGATTGGAGGTCTCTAAAGGTAAAGGTAAAGGTTCCCCCACACATGCGTGCTAGTTGTTTCCGACTCTAGGGGCCGGTGCTCATCTCCGTTTCAAAGCCAAAGAGCCAGCCCTTGTCCGAGGATGTCTCCGTGGTCATGTGGCCGGCATGACTGGATGCCAAAGGCGCACGGAACGCTGTTACCTTCCCATCGTAGTGGTCCCTATTTTTCTACTTGCATTTTTACGTGCTTTCGAACTGCTAGGTTGGCAGAAGCTGGGACGAGTAACAGGCGCTCACTCTGTTACGTGGCACTTGGGATTCGACCCGCCAAACTGCCAACCTTCTGATCGACAAGCTCAGCATCCTAACCCACTGAGCCACCGTGTCTCTACACGGTCACTCTTATGTAAACCAGGCAAATTCTCTTTCATATGCCTAGCCACGACATATCCTCTATACTCCTTCTGTCTCCAATTATTCCAATTGTTATGGACTTTTGACCTAAGACCCCAAGAAGCTAAAAGAGTTCACAACTGCCCGACCCTCTGGTTGGCCAGAAGAAAGGCAGCAGATCACCCACCATTCATGACAAATGTGCCAGCTTTCCATTTTGTTCCCAATTAAAGACTTCCTGAAGAATAACAATGCTATAATAATCAGAAATGTACCACTCTACTCCTCAGGGTCAGTTATAACAGAAGGAAAGCATAGGAAGAAAAATATGTTGAACTATTTTAGCAGTCTTTTACTGTACTATCTTATCTTTTGCTGCACAGATAAAAAAAGCCAAGAAATATGACATAGGCAGCCAATCCTTTGATGGATGAACTTTTGAAAGCAAAGGCTAAGCAGCAAGGCAACAGAGGAGACTAAAATAACAGAATTACAGAGTTGGAAAGGACCTTGTAGGTCTTCTAATCCAACCCCCCCCACTGCTTAAGCAAGGGACTCTAGTCTATACCATTTGAGGCAAATGGCTGTTCAGTCTCTTCTTAAAACCCTCAAATGACGAGGCACCCACAACTTCTGAAGGCAAGCCATTCCACTGGTTAATTGTTCTCACTGTTAGGAAATTTCTCCTTAGGTCCAGGTTGCTTCTCTCCTTGATTAGTTTCCATCCATTGTTTCTCATCTTTTCTTCTGGTGCTTTGGACGGTACATACAAAAGTAAATTGTGGAGGGTTTTATTTATTTATTTTTGGGGTGGGGGAGGAAAGAGACATAGACCTAGTGAAACCAAAGCTTTGGCTCATGTATTCTTCTACTTAATTTCGTTGCTATCCTATCCTATCCTGTCCTGTCCTATCCTATCCTATCCTATCCTATCCTATCCTATCCTATCCTATCCTATCCTATCCTATCCTATCCTATTTTATCCTATCCTCTCCTCTCCTATTCTTCAAGACCTTCTTTGGGTGTATAAACTATGAGTTCTCTCTTTTTTTCCTAGGTAGCAGTAACACTTCAAAGCAAAACACTGGCTTCCAGCTGCTGCAATATCTAACTTCAGAATGCTTCAGGGCCCTGCATAGATTCAGAGACAAGGGAATCAAGTTGTGGTGGTGAGTGAAGGTCTGTCTTTGCTATGAAATGATTTCCACTTCCCAAGAAATAAGATGTATTAGATATGTCCTTACGATGGTCTGTTCTTATTTTCAACCAAAACAATAATTAAAAGAAAATATAGTTAAAGAACTTAGCTCTTTGAAAACAAAGTTTTGTCATACTTATTCCCCCTAGTGAAATATTTCCAATTTAGGAGCAGAAGGAAATTAGCTGAAACAGAAGCTGAAATGCCAAAAGATCCTTCTTATGGAAACCACTATGCAAACTGGAAACTAGATTTCAGAGACCAATAGTGGAACTGAGTGGCTCTCATAAAATGTGAAATATAGGGTCAGTAATGAGGTACTTCTCTTGCTGTCTTGCTTTCAAGTACCCCTATAAATAGTGAAAGCTTCAGGAAAAAAGAGAGGTATCTAAATTAAATATCACTGTGCTCTTACCTCTTTCTGAAATGAAATCCGAACACTTCAAAGGGGGAATATAAAATGACTTCCACCCACCACCCTCTTTAACTTTCAACAGCTATGGCAATTCATCCAGGAAAGAGATTTGAGAGACTGGGGAAGGTACACATCTATTAGATGTCCTACTGGTACTTCAGTCTTGGAACTGGTACATTTCTTCTATAAGAAACTGTCTACATTTGCCCCACAGGAAACAGAAAAGGTTAAAGTGGAACAGGCATGTACTAAAATATTTACAACACTTTAAAAAGACTGCCCCAAAAGTTAGAGAGTGAGTCTTCACTCCTGCTAAGAAAAGTACATAGTGGAGTTAATGAGTTAAAGATCAAGAAAGACATAAATAAGTCAAATTTTAACCTGGAGAGAAATCATAATTCTTGCAGGATATTTCAAGAAATTTGAAAGAGATACTGCAGCACAGATTCAAACAGACTTTGTGCGCTTCATATATTAGTAGAAGCAGAGACAGATACCTGGTGCTCTTAACAGTCACATACAACATCAAATGGTAAATTTGGCATTACACTGGTAGTACATACATATATGGGTCCACACCAGGAGAAATCCAACTTTGTCTCCCAATTCGGTCTCTCCCCCAGTGGTGAGAAATTTTTGAGATGGGATAAATGTCTAAGATTGAAAGGTCAGAACTTCAGGACCATTTCATGTTTTATAAAACAAGATAAATGCACCCAGATGTGATAAAACAATATGTATCATAAATTGTGAAGAAAGATCTAATTATGGAAATACATGGGGATTCTTGTCATTGTTCTTCCAAATTTCATGATACATCAACATAGGTCTTTCCCCATGCTTGTATTCTAGTATTTATTGTCAAGCAATATGATATACATGTATTGAACTAGATGCTAAACACCTGCAGATTCAGATAAACATTTTCATTTTGCATATATGCATGTAGATATCAGTTTAGCAATATGTTTTGAGCATGCAGCCTTTTGGAAAATGTGTGAATTCTAATCAAAAAGCAATTTGTGGAAGGTGGCCAAATATCTAATAGCCCCTATATTATTCTTCAGAGCAGCAACTACAAAATTTTTGGCAAACCAACACTTTTCCTTCCCAGAAGCTGAACCTAGGACTGAATACACACAAAGCAGATGCTCTACTAGTGAGCTATATTCACTCACTTCCCAATGAGAATACACAAGCTGTTTTAACTCATAAACGTTAATATGTATATTTCAATCATTTATTTATTTGTTTTATATACCGCCCTTCTCCCGGAGGACTCAGGGCGGTGTACAGAGCAAAGTAAGTATACAATAAAGCAATAATAAAACAAATAGAACCCCAAATCTGTCAGGCCAGGCCGGCTTGCTGGAATAGGTAGGTTTTTAAGTCACTACGGAAGGTGCGAAGGTCATAACTATGTGTTAAAAGATTTTAAATGTTTATTCCATTATTAACATCTAATAGTTGTCTCTTTACAAATATGCTAACTTGATATCAGAAACTTACACAACTAAATGAAAAAAACAACAATAATCTACAAGACATCACAATATATTAATCTGGTCCATTAATTCATTAAAAATGTTAAATATATATTTATATCTCTTATATATGCATGAAATTAAAATTTTTCATTAAAATGTTGGTGGCAATTTGCAAACAGCACTTGGTGCGTGAGCATGTCTTCAACACAATTCATATGAGTTCCACCTGCACCATCCAAATATTATCAAAGAAAAGTCAACTGTGGTAGCAAAGACTAAGCTTTTCCACATTTACTGAAAACATGTTACACTAATCCGTTCTACTGCATTCTTACTTATCAACAACCTCTTCTCTAGTTTCTTTAGATCCTGTATTGCTCTGAATTGCTAAATTATTTTTTAAATGAAAGAGTCTGGGGATAGTAGGTAGCCCTCTCCCCAGGCCCCATTTCAAAGACAGGTCTACTTAGGGTCTAGGAAAGTGAATGGCAGATTTAACACAGCAGATGTAACCCGCTTGATACATATCTTAAGTTATATGTTATTTTTTGTATCTCAGTGCTCTTGTCTCTTTTTCTTGTTTCCCTTTTCTTTCTTCTTTTTCTTTTTCTTTCTTCTTTTTGTCTCTCTCTCTTTTCTTGTCTCTTTTTACTTTTTTACTTATTGATTAAGAAATATAAAAACATGAGAGGGTTTATACGGAAAAAAAACAGAACGAAACCCACCAATGTAAATATAGTTAACTGTTGAAAAGATTGTCACTTGTAAGAATATCTAGAATTTGGGGGGAAGAAATAAGCTGAAATAAACACGGTAACAGGATTTACGATAAGGCAACTAAAATGACGAATAGGATTATTGAAACTATATACTTAACTGTTTTTTAATTAAAATAATGAGAATTGTCTTAATCTAATGTTTTGCAAAGAAAGATACTTTGGGGAAAGGGGAAATCAAATGAAATTAACACATGGGATATAGATCATAGAAATTAATCGTTAAAGACTGTCTTGTAAATGTTACCCAGACAACATTCTGTTTTACAAATTACTGAATGATTTATGTAATGTTTAAAAAATTCTAATAAAATATTTATACTAAAGAAGAAGAAGATGTAACCGTCTTGCTCAGGAATCCTCTGGTGCATAATGGCCCAGCAGGGTTTACTGGGATACAGTGTCTTTGATGAACTTTTCCTCCTACTGTGAAGACTAATGACTTCAAGAAAGGGCATCCAGCCAATGATAGGGGTGCACTGAAAGTATAATTAGACAAGAGAAGTAAAGTTTTTGCTCACCACTGCAAAAATATATTATTCTTTCCCCAGGAAAATGCTAAGCAGAGTGGTTAAGGATGGCAATCAGGAGAAAGGGACAAAACTCAGTAGGAGAACAAGTTCCCTCACCTCAGGCACTTACTAAGTTCTTCGAGAGAAAAAAGAGGATTATATGTTATCTGGCAACAGCAGCCTCTTTTTGTCCCTCTTCCCCCTCCCCTTTAATCTAGTTTCAGACATTGGCAGCTCCAAGAAAATCTCCTTGGCCTGACTGCTACTTATCAATACTGCACTCCTCTTTATTTTCTCCTTTTTGGCTGCTATCTCCTTTAAGACCAAAAACTGCAAGAAAACAGGCTGGCACTCTTTCTCCAGCTTAGTTCCAGGTCTATTCCAGCACAAGCTACAATACCCAGATCCAATAATTATAACAGTCTTATAATAATCTATAGTATTTATTGGATACCATCTGGACTTTGCTTCTTCAACATCAAATAGGATCTGGCAAAAGAAGGTTCCTTAGGCCATTGGAGGAAATTGCTTGGCCTATGTGTGGTTGGGGAATCTGACAGATGGTGGAAGAGATCAATTGGGATGACAGATGAGTGGCAGCACTGGTGATGACAGTGCTACTTCTGCTGCTGAGTGGCAGATGACTGGTATTGAAGCAGTAGCAACAGTGAGGCATCACTGGATCAAAGGATCACCGGATGAACTGAAGTGGCAATGGCATCTGGGCAGGGATAGAATGTGAGAGTGTTCTATTTCTATTTTGAATTACGCAGGCCTGCGACAGCAATTGTAGAGGGAAATGTGGTGCCAGATTAAAGCCAGTAAGAGTGGTGGTTTTTTTTGAGAAATTAAAGATGGGGCATGAGATCTTCAAAGGACACCCCTGATAAAGATAACCACAGTGATTGAGTAGTGGCTGATAGGTGAGAAAGACAGGAATGTAGGAACTATTTGTCCAGCCCAGTGACAGAGGCACCTGACCCTTTCTGTCTGTGGTCTGTTGATAGAAAACATAATGTGAGGCATTCAGGCATCTGGGAATAAGGGGCCATGCCCGCTGGAAACCTGTCTGGTTTTGCAAGGTCTCAAGTGTGAATCTAGAGGGAATTCCTATGATGCCATTGCCCTATATGCATTTGCTGTTGATATCCGGTCATCTATTCAATCAAATTAAAGTGATTAGATGTACTAGAAGAGATGGAAATTAGCATATATTGAGTTGGGGGTAGATAATGTTGGGGGGAGGGGTTGGCATAAGTAACTCATGTGATAGTTGACCCCACTTAGGGACAAGCTACTTTGGCCATCACATGTAGTCAATTAAAATAAGACAGATGTTCTTGGAGCAAGCTGTAGACCTAAGAAGCAGAAAACGGAATGGATGAAAGCCAAAGAAAAAGTACATGACAACTGGATAGGAAAGTCTGCTGAAGACAAGAATTTTAGATAAGATGGGGACAGAGATAATAAATCTAAGATGACTGGGATTACGGGAGTTAAATTCAACCCATCTAGAAAGCAGTAAATTGAGAAAGGCTGCCCATTTTATTTTTATTGAACATCTTTGATACAGCTACTTGGAATTCTCAAGTATCATTTTTTTAAAAGTGTCAACGTTTTGAGGAGAAAGAGAAATATTTAAGGAATGCAATCCCTCGGGGAAAATCACTGTCTTTTCTAGCAGAAGTGCTTAAATATTTGTGTTTTTTCCCTTCATTCAGCTCGGGTTTTTTTAATGCCACTGGGCAGAGGATGCTAGTCACAAGTAAATAGGAATCGCACAGGAATTCAGTTGTGTCAAACTAGCATGCCATATGATGTGCTCTGGTGACAATCTCACGAGAGGCAGGAATGAATTGGGGCAACTGAACCATATTAGCCAAATTCTCTCACAAAGAGAATATGCTCCCTCTTTTCACAAACTTTGCTATAGTTTCTTGAGGAACTGTTACCAATTCTCGGGACTGATCAGACAAGACTTTTCTTGTGAACTATTCTGGTTTTCACATTACACTTAGTTAGCATAATAAGGGTAAAAGCCTTGGTGGCTTGGTGGAGCAGTGGGCTAATGCCTCCTTAAGTAACACCAGCTGCCTGCAATTAGTGCAGGTTCGCATCCCACCAGGCTCAAGGTTGACTCAGCCTTCCATCCTTCCAAGGTAGGTAAAATGAGGACCCAGATTGTTGGGGGCAATAAGCTGACCTTGTAATAATGCCGCTTGGGGGGGGGGGCGAAAGCCCTAATAAGCAGGCATATACATAGAATGAAGGCTATTGCTAAGCACATTGATTTATGCTTTAAATTGTAAGCCACCCTGAGTCTTCGGAGAAGGGCGGGATATAAATGGGATTAAAATAAAATAAATAAATAAATAAAAAGACATCAATTTCTTTGAAAGTTTTACTTTTTCAATAATTTGGCTAGTGCACATATAGTTCATCTCTCTCTTTCCTTGTTTGCTTTTAAATAGGAGTGGACTATCACAAATTACTCTATGACATAACTGCTGTACTGTTTGGTTCATTAGCTATCTTTCTGCTGCCAACAGTTATCTCAGTGAAAACGATAGTATGCCTATCTTAAAATGTGGTTGCTTCTCTACAAGGCCCTAGTTAAAACTTAGCTGGCAACCTGTCATGGCCAGCAAAAGTCAATTTTCCTTCTTACTCCCTCTAGATACAGCAGATAAGTTCTCTTTTCACTCTGCATATCTGCACAAAGTAAACCAAACACACACTATGTCTACTGAAAGTAAATTGATCCTACATTCTACTGTCCTCACCACATACAGTACCATAGCAACCCTTCTGCTGATTCATCTTTGGAAATTTTGGCTCATTTTTCAAACAGCTTCTTTTTCAGCAGCCCGTGGTTACCAAGACTCCAGCTTTGCTCACTAGGCCCATCTTTTCCCCCTTAATTCTCTCTAATTTCTCCACAGCCCTTCTACCAACCTCTTAGCCCATTTCAGCTTCCTTTTCCCTTCACAAGTCTCTCTCTCTCTCTCTCTCTCTCTCTCTCTCTCTCTCTCTCTCTCTCTCTCTCTCTCTGTGTGTGTGTGTGTGTGTGTGTGTGTATGTGTGTGTGTGTCTGTCTGTCTGTATGTCTGTCTCTGTCTCTGTCTCTATCTCTCTGAAAATCTCATTTTTGTTCCTTCAACCCGCCATTTTAGTTATAGTACATATTGGTCTTACACCAAGTTAAACTTCAGTAGCATTAGTCTTAACAGCTGTATTTCTTCTATTCTGAATGTGACTGTTGAATCTTTCAGTTACTAAAACCTTAAATATTTAACTACAATATTAATGCAGCTACTCCTCTAGAGTCCTTTCTTCTGTACCAGTTAGCAATGTACCAGAAGACAATAGGCTCCAATTTGTAAAGGAAGACTCACAAATGGTTTGTAATCCAAGAACTGCTGCAGTTAAAAGCCCAGTTAAATCCCAAACTTTTTAATATTCTTTACAGTACTAAAATTCCAAACTTTTTAATATTCTTTACGGTATTTAAATTCTAAACTTTTAAATATTCTTTATGGTCTCTGGAGTTTGTGGCAAGAGACATTTACTAGTGGGAAATTAAAAGACTGTAACCCACCAGTCGCTTAATAAAACTCATGAATAATGTCCCTCAGAAGAAAAAGGAAATAGACCTGTGGTTTCCCATTTCTATACTTTCCTTCCCCAATCTGAAGTCAGCATATGATGACTGCTACCTCAGATTTTGAATGTCATTAAAGATAACGTGAAAACTTGTAACACTGATTTGGTTGAATAAGTGCCCCTATCGCTACACTGGGTGAAGCACTAGAATTGGCCATGGAGTAAAGAAGGGGACTTGCGGTACTCTATATAAATCCTTTCTGTTTCTCCAGATAAGTCAGTTCAGAATGTTGGTATCTTGTATTGGACACTCAGGACAGAATGGGGATTTTTCTAGTGTAATACATATCAGCCTCCTTACCTGAACTGATGAAAGTGGTCTTGAACTTATTGTCAAGGACTTCTAGAAGGTTAAACTTCAATCTTGGTTGGAGTTGTTCAGGAGATTATGGGAATATATTTGTCTCATCTGTTACTGGAATGTCACAGTTTTGGATCTGGTTTTTAATCATGAGGAAAAAGGGGATGGCTTGAAATTGGGAGAAATTGGGAGATTATACAGTACATTTGTACTGGAGTCAGACAACTTTGTGCTGAGATTTGGATTTTTGACTGACTTTCCCTCTTTGTAGGTATGCTAGAGATTTAGAATGTTCTACTCTAGAGCTGATATCCTTTTCTGACTAACTGGACGGATATTTCAAGGGAGGGGAGAAGAAAGGTAGTTTATGCAGATGCAGTTTATATGTAACACAGACCACGATACCTCAAAAATTTAGCAATTACGATGTGTTAAAAGTCCATTGTGTTTGTTAAGACATTCTGATATATCCTGAAATATTTTGATGTGAGTTTAGCAGTCTGTTGCTCTATGACTCTAGGGGAAGCATGGCAGAACTTGGGGGCAGAGTTAAAATGGGGAGCAGTCCAGAATCTCTACATAGTCACAAGTGAACTAAATCCAACTCCCCTTGAATTTCATTGACCCTTATCCTAGCAGGCATTAACAGTTAGTTGAGAGTATTCCTGTGCATAGGCATGAGTAACAATAAATCAATTTAATTGGACCTTCACATATAGTCCTGATGCTTCACGCCTGATATTAATGCTAGTGTAGTTTCTTTTTCTAAGGTGGCACATTTGGAATCTGTAATCAAGTCTTGGAAGATTAAGATGCTCTGGTAGTTTGTCCTTGTTTTAACCATGATGTTAAACTTGTGTGAACTAATAATGAAATTACTGTTTAATAATTGAAATAAAAATCAGAGCCAACCTCCTTCTCCAGAACTGGGTTGATAATGCCTTTAGAGAAAATGGTCATCCTGAATTAGAGTAAAAGTTGCAAAAATTCAGGTGGGCCATAGAGTCAAGAGAAACACCCAAATTTGATTTAATGTCCTCTATATATAACAGTCAATGTCATGACATCTATTATGGTTGAACATTTCCCAAAACAGGTTAGATGGTCCCAAATCTAGAAGCTGTAGCTAATCAGACATCATAGCACTTTCAGGGCTAAAAATAGAGCCTACATGACAGATCACTCAATCTCAATACTCTAAGGAATGATTTCTTGAGTTTCTAACAGAAGGGTTGAGAGTAAAATGCCCTTGAGGGAAACAGTTTGCAATTCCAATCTCTGTCCTAGTAAAGAGGCTGGTCAGAGGAGTGAAGCTTCGGCTTCTTAACAGTCTTGGGTTAGATGACTATATCCACCATTCATCATGTCTCTTCCATTGAAAAGTCCCTTTCAGGGGAAGATTAATCCCTGTCTGTTTCTCTGCTTTGTTGGGTTTATGGGCTCTTATATTATTATTGGATATAATCTGGAATATTTTCTTACCTCTAAATGGCATGTTTAGACCATAGGGACTATTCCAGAAAGGGTGCAGCTTGTCACAAGGTAGGAAGCTACATCAAAAGCATCTTACCTCTCCTTTTTTCAACGGGAAAATCCTGTAATCGTACAGGTCAGTTGCCTGGAGCCAGATGTGAAGTTCAACTGCTACAGCTATCTTCTTTGTTCTACATTTCACTCTGGCTGCATGGTATTAATTATACATGACATCTCACCCAAAAAAGAGTTGGAATACCTCTCTCTTGTCGTATGGGAGAAACATAATCTCACACATAAGGTCCTACACATAAAGTGTTGTCTGTCTTCACCTTAAAGCTCAAGAACCAGCTATCCGTGCTTTTTTAAAAAAATATGTTGAATGAAGCTTGGTCAGCATTTATGGAGAACACAGAAGTAGCTTCTAAATTAAAAGTGAACAAATCTGATTCTTGACCCTGAAAATCAAAAATTGGTGAATTGATAGGAATTGGTGCCTTTCTGCCCTCTTTCCAGACTGGGATGATTACTGAACAGAAATTGTGACCAGGAGGTGGGATGAGAAGCACAGGCAGGGTTCTGTTATATTAGCTGACTAGCTTCTTGAGACAGCAATGGAGATAAGGGATTAGGCACTAAAATCATGGTAGTTCAGTATTCTTTCAAATTGGAAGGTGCTATGACTACATACTGTATGTCCATAGTTTAGAGTTCGTTGGTGTAACAGTTCCTAACCTAACATAACTTAACCTGACTTATAAAATAACAACCAGAAAACTTAAATTGTGATTGCTGGAGATGATGTGTACTATGGTCCTGAAATAGGTTTATAAATAGCAATCGCATTTAGACTTATACACTGCTTCATAGTGCTTTACTGCCCTCTCTGAGAGGTTTACAGAGTCAGCATATTGCCTACAACAATCTGCGTCCTCATTTTACCGACCTCAGAAGGATGGAAGGCTGAGTCAACCTTGAGCTGGTGAGATTCGAACTACCAAACTGCTGGCAATTGGCAGTCAGCAGAATTAGCCTGCAATACTGCATTATAATCACTGCACCACCAAATAAGGATTCTAAGAGCTTGGAATAAGGAGCGGATCCTATGGGTAATATGATATATTATTGCTGAGAAGACTAGTTTTAATAGCTGTTGTCTAATATGCTGCAAGAAGTATCATTCCCTAATCACACCCTCTAAAATGGATTCCATTTTCTGGTGTCTGTGAAATAACTGACTCTTCCCTTAAAGGAGATTACCCAATTAATTTCAAAAGACTAGACAGTATAGTGCTGTAGGAGTCAACGTGGATATAAGAACTGGTATTAAAGATTCCTTTAATTATCTCCTTTAAACATCTGCTATACTGGGAGAGAGGAATCCTCAGACTGGCTGACCTGTAGTATTATCATCTTTAAAACTTCCTTCGGTTTAGGACCACCATTGTAGAAGCAAGTGGTTTGTTTGGTCTACAATTTGTAATTTGCAGACAACACCAAGCTGGGAGCAATAGCCCAACACTTTAGAAAATAGGCTTAAGATCCAGAAAGACCTTGACAGATTTGAACTCTGGACCCTATCCAATAAAACACAATTTAGTGGTGAAAAAAGTAAGGTTTTGCAATTAGGTAAGAAAAACCAAATGCATGGGTACAGAATAGGTGGTACCAGGCTCAACAACAGTAACTATGAGAGGGATCCTAAAGCACTACCACTTAAATATGAGCCAGTAGTGTGCTGAAGCTACCAAAAAAAGCCAACTTAGTCCTAGGCTGCATGAACAGAGAGATAGAATCAAGATCAGGTGAAGTGTTAGTACTGTTTTATACTGCACTGATAAAATCACATTTGGAATACTACATCCAGGTTTGGGCATCATAATACAAAAAAGATATTGACACTGTAGAAAGAGTAAAAAGATGATTAGAGGGCTAGAGCCTAAAGCATGCGATGGATGGTTGCGGGAATTGAGAATGTCTAATCTAATGAAAAGGAGGACCAGGGGTGACAAGATAGAAGATTTCCAATATTTGAGGAATTGTCAATCTATTGTCCAAAGTACCTGAAGACAGGACAAAAAGTATGGATACAAACTTATCAAGGAGACAGTCTACTTAGAACTAAACAGAAATTTCCTGACACGGAGAACAATTAACGACCAGTGGAACAGCTTGCCTCCATAAGTTGTGGGTGCTTCATCACTGCAGGTTTAGACAGCCACTTGTCTGGAATGGTATAGGGACTCCTGCTTGAGTAGGAGATTGGACCAGAAGTCCTCCAAGGTCCCTTCCAACTCTATTATTCTTTTATTCCATTATTCTGTCTTGCAATGAATCATGGATATCTTTTAATTTGTGATACTAAACCTGGGAAAACTGATACAGCTTCAATCTTCAGAGGTAACATATAAAAAGAAGCTAAAGAACTAGAGGCTGACATCTTCTGGTTTATATGGAGATCTAGGGACCTGCCCAAATACTCAATACATGCCCCTTATTGCAAAGACAAAACCAAAACCCCAAGAGGTCAGCCATTCAAAAAAGTTCATCCCAGAATGTCACTTAAGAAGCAAAAACCATTTATCTCTGGCTTGTTTGGTGAAGGCTTGAAAGCGGGGGTACAAATTGTCACTGTACAAAGGTAGCAATTTACTGTTCCAGTGCGTTATTTACAGGCTGATTTGACATAAGCCATAGCACAAAGAATGCTAAACAGAGAAATAATACGAAATATTTTTAAAAAGTTCTTCAGATATTCCTGGATGAAACTCAAGAGAATTATTTTTTTAATAGAATAGCAAAAGGTTCACTTGTGACCCAAATCCTTTAACTTCAGAATTATTTCAAATAGTTTCAACTATTTATTTTGAAACTGGGTTTCAAAATCCAGTTTTCAAAATCTAAGTAGTCTACTTACTTCAAAATCTCTAGTGATGTTCAAAATGATACCTGTTACCTTTTTGTTTACATTCTGCATCAGGTTAATTCTAAACATGCTGTACTTATTGTTTGAGCATGTCACTCTGAATTCAAAACAGAAGCATGATAAAGAGCTTTAGGTACAGGTAATCCTTGACTTGCAACAATTTGTAAGTTACAACATCAACTGAAAAAGTGAGTTATGATGATTTTTCACACTTAATGACCATTGCAGCATGCCCATGTGATCAAAATTCAGACGCTTGGCAACTGACTTATACTTATGACGACTGCAGTGTCCCAGGGTCATGTGATCACCTTTTGCGACCTCTGCCAAGCAAAGTCGTTGGGGGAGCCAGGCTCATTTAACAACCATGTTACTAACTTAACAACTCACTTAACAACTGTGGCAAAAAAAGGTCATAAAATGGGGCAAAATTCACTTAACTATCTTGCTTGGCAATGGGAATTTTGGGCTCAATTGTGATTGTAAGTTGAGGACTATCTATAACTGTATGAGTAAAGGAAGCTTGCATCATGGGAGAGCAAGAAAATAAAAGGCGAAACATGTAAGCTAAATGAAGGCAAAAGGCCACTTAAAAGTAACTTTCTCACTCAAAAGTTGGAAGGAAAGACAGATAAAAATTGGAGAATAATCACATTTATAAGCAAAGTATAATGACAGGCCAGAATGTTATCTTGCTAGACTGGTCAAAAATTAGAAAGCATCCCTAACTATAGTAAAGGCTTTGTTGTCTAAAGATCTGTGAGAAGATTGGGAAAAAAAATCCAAATAACTCAAAAAGAAGAAACTTCAAAAGTATTACAAGCAATTATCATGAGCAAAGAATTTGCCTATAAAAGGCTAAGAATGACTGAAATAATCTGGAAAACCAGTTAGTAGTGAAAATTAGAAGTTCCTGAACTGGGAACTGATGGTTTGAAAAGATTAAAGGTTCAGGAACAAAGAAAGGAAGAACCATTCATCTAAACCAGGGAGCCCACAGCCCCACTACCAGGCTGTGGCCTATTTGGAACCAGGGCAGCATGCACGCATGCACGCCCAGCTCAACTTGCACAAGCAGTGGGCCGACGTGCATACATATGTGCACTCAGTGCTTTTTTTGTAAAAGAAAAAGGTGCTGGAACTCACACACGTCATACAACCTGCCTTGCCTACCCTACAAGGTTCCATCCAAAAAAGGTGCCGGAACTCCATTCTGAGCGTTCTATTAGAAAAAAAGCCCTGTGTGCACTGGCCTGCCATTCACATGGCCTGGTTCCCCTCTCCCCCTCTAGCCAGGTCACCAAGCCACAAAAGTTGGGGACCACTGATCTAAACCATTCATCTAAAGCTGTTTGTCGAACGTAGTAATGCTAAAGAAAGCTGTACCAGACTACTCTAAACTTAGTTGTCAACAAAAAATCATGAATTTTTGTCTGACTAAATCCAACCAGATTCCAGATATTTGAAGAACACTGTCATATCTAACTCCTTTAGTCTCAAATTTAATATGCCCAACATCCTCAATCTTACATCACATATTAAGTTTCCAACAGCCTTATCATTCTCAATGCCCCTTTCTGAAGCTATCCCAATTTCTCTGAATCTGGTGGCCAGTTGATTTGATCCTAATCATTCAAAAACTTTGTGTCCCACACTATCATTTAGTGATCAGAAAGTAGGAAAATGGAGGAACATATCTCAGCTTATACAAATGAGATATATATATAAGCTTTGTACTAAGAAGTTGCTGGTCTATTATTCCCATTAATTAACATGGATTACAATCTATTTTTCTGCCATAAACCTCCAGAGGTAGGGATGAAAAATCCATTTTTTCCCTTTTTTGACATCCCTTAACTACCATAATTGTAATTATGATACAGTGGCTAAAGGATGTAAATGGATAATTAGGATTTTTATATATGCCAGTATGCTAGAACCTCTTTGCCTTAAACACAAACCATTACAATGATTAGGCTCCAATTCAGGCAATTTTCCATACCCTTAGTCAGCGATTCTGCTCTTTGGCAATTTCTGCTGTGTTGGGAATACATTTATTTGTTAATTAAGAGTTAGGGGAACTTGTTACAGAAGTCTGAAGAATAAAAATAAAATGCGTTGTACATTCAATACACAAGATTTAAAAATATTCAGCTCTCTCTGAGATTAATTTAAAGTTAAATATCTTAAAGTACAAATGTATAGGCAATATAATGTATTACTAAATACTGGTAAGGGCTTTCAAAGTTGATTTAAATTGGAAATAGTTAGGAATGTTCTTAATTCTCCCAGTGAACTGAACCCTAACCCAAAGCAATTTCAATGTGCATGTCTGTGGTTCAATTATACCCACTGAAAAAATTATGTAAATTTGTAAATTTATGTAAAAATTAAGGTATTACATGATTAAAATGGTAATTTGCTGACAGCACAGCAGGCCACTTATCTCATCTGTGTTATATGCACTTACGTACGTATTCTACATCCAGCAGCTCATAAGTTGTGAGTATTAATTAATGCCCGCTGCATATTGAATTCCTAGTGACTCCTAGAGCAAGAACTGATAGAATGTTTCTACAAGATGGTGGACAGGCAGCAAAGGCTACAAAGAGCTCCTCCAAAAGTGAATGCTTTTTTTCTTCTTAAATTTTAAATTTTATTTTATTCTAATTTTATTTTAACTTCCTACCTCTTTTTAACTTTGCATTTTTAACCTACTTTTAACCCATTTTTAACCTATTTTTAAACCCATTTTAACCCCTGGTTGACTTTCTATAAAAGTCACAGACCTTTTAGAAAGGCACAGGAAGGAGCCCAGAAGCCGGAGTCTAGTGGAATTGTAATGCAGCTGACTAAATGGACCTTGGCCTGATTGGAAAAACATGATTGCGACGACGCACAGACAACCCAAGACTTTTTTCAGATTAACGGACACTGCAAGTAAGTCTCCTTTTCTCTTTTCTTTCCCCCTTGTGACCCTGGCCAACAAACGTAGCCCCCTTCTGGATTGGGAAGAGGAAGACTGCTTCTCTGTGGAGGAGGGAGTTGCAACTCCAGGGCTTTTTTTTTCTCATAGAACGCTCAGAACGGAGTTCCGGCACCTTTTTTGGATGGAACCTTGTAGGGTAGGCAAGGCGGGTTGTATGACATGTGTGAGTTCTGGCACCTTTTTCTTTTACAAAAAAAGCACTGAGAAGAAGAATAATACAATTCCTAGTGATCAATCAATCAATGCTACAAGACATATTCTATGGAACTAAGGCAAATAAGGAAACTGAACACAGACTTCTGATGTTCAGTCTGAATCCTTGAACTATGCTTGCATCTATCTAAATGACTCAATTAGAGGAGAAAAATTCTTGGGCTGGAGGCTTAGAATCTTATGATTGGAAGGGCAAAAGAACAAAAAACATACATCACCATAACCTTTCAGTTATTATTATCACAGCCCAATAACTGTGATCAGAACTGTAGGTGATGGTTCCCTGGGAGCCTTGATTCACATTGTACAAGTTGCATTGTGACATGTAAAAAAGAGGCAGCAAGGAAGTCATGCGAGGCAGTGCATCCCCAGAGGCCCTGGGTACCCCGGAGGATTCCCAACTGACTTATGAAACTTTTACTTTCGGAAGTAACCTTTAAAAATTATAATTAGCCTGATACACACACACACACACAAAACAGGTAGTCATTGACTTATGATTACAATTGAGCCCAATGTTTATGTTGCTAAGTGAGATACTTAAGTGAGTTTTGCCCCATTTTACGACCTTTCTTGCCACAGTTGTTAAGTGAATCACTGCAGTTGTTAAGTTAGTAACACAGGTTTTTAAGTGAATCTGGCTGCCTCACTGACTTTGTTTGTCAGAAGATTGAAAAGGTGATCACATGATCCTGGGACACTGTTACCAAGCATCTGAATTTTGATCACAATGACCAATGGAAAACTGAATGGTCACTAAATGAACTGTTGTAAGTCAAGGACTATCTGTAAAGTGTGTGTGTGTGTATACAGGGATTGCATACGTCTACTTCAAATTCTTTTTAAAAATTGCTTCTTAACTGCTTTTTCAGCTGTTAGGAACCTTTGGAATGACAAGTTTTACCATACTAAGTGAGTTTCCTTCAATCTCTATTGAAAGAAACTTTAAATACAAGTTTAAATTATTATTATTGTTGTTGTTGTTATTGGCAATAGGGAGATTAGGACTGAAAGTTGCAAATGGACTAAGGGATTATTATAATGTTTCTCATAGGAAAGTAATTTTGTTTTGAATTCTGTTAAAAATACAGTAGGATGAGTCATTGGATATTGGGCACTAGAGGTAATTGGAAGGAACTAAAGATTACATCTAAGAAGAAGAACATTTACTAATGATTTTACTAATACAGAATGAAACAAAATAGTTTAACATTGGACCTACTGAAGGATATTTTTGAACAATGGATCCAGGGAGTTAATTTTAAGAGTGTCTATCTTGATAGATGTTATGAATGAAGAAAAGTTTTATCTGACAAGATTGAGACTGATCTGAAAGTAGATTTAAACACAAGAGACTATATGAATGATATTGAAAAAGTTACTGCACTGGACATATTGGCTAATGTCTCAAAAACTAAAAAGGATATACAAATAAGAAACCAAGAGAGTGATCTGGATAATTTTCCTATATTGAATTTAGAAAAGAGACTTGCTAAAGCTTGAATAATTTTGTGTGAAGAGACAAAAAAACAAATGAAAAGAAATCAAGTTCTAGGATATTATTTGAAGGGACTAATAATCAAGATTGTTAAAAGCAAAAGTAAGGAATATAACATTGGTTCCTTTGATCATGGTAAAAAAGGTATGTTGTTATCTCTGGTAACCCTTAATGAACTTTTACACAGCATGTATTCTTCCAATTTTCTACTCACAACAATTCTGAGACAAGATTGAACCGAGAGCCCAAAATCACTGTGTGAACTCCCATGAGTACAAACAGAATCTTTCTTTCCTAATGTAACACCCTAACTGTAAAGTATGCAACTATGCAATCAACAGAAAGATGCACAACCACTGATTTAGAAGAAAGCAGGGTGACTTTCTGCCTTTTTGAACAGGTAAGGAACTGGAGTGATTTAAGACTTAATATGGTACAGGTAATTCTCGTTTAATAATTGCAATTGGGACCAACAACCTGGCCATTAAGCAAAACAGCCACTAAGTGAAAAACATGGCCACAACTATGCTTATGATTTTGCTTCAGTTTTCCTTCACTTCTCACTACTTCCTTCAGCTGAACTGTAGTTCTTTCTTTTTCTCTTTGAAGACATCTTGATTTGAGGTAAATAAGCAAGTGAAAAATTAGAGCAGATATAGATGCTGTAAGGCTTGTAAATCTGAGGACTGGTTAATAGATTCTTTTACCATCATAGGTTCAAGCAGTCACTAAATGAGACAGTCACTAAGTAAGGACTGCCTGTACTTTCAAGATAAACTCCTCCTTTCTTTTTCCTCTTCAGTGAATGCTCATACCAGGAATTATATAATACTGCTCTATTTTTCTGTCCTCCCACTATTATCTTTTATCCCCTTCCTACAAAGATTCCTTGCTTATAGATATCTCATTTCAAGAGGTTCAACAGCTTTCTTCTTTCTAACCTGGCATGGCTGAACTTGTTGGGGAATGATACTGGCCTCCATGAACACTTTGAGACATGAAAGTGGGATTATATATACTGTCTCTTCACAACTGCTGGAGGAAGGCTGAATTGTCTCCTCCTTTGCCAAGCAATCCCCAGGAGAACAGTTATTTCTTCACTACTGTTGGCAAGAACAATGATTTTGCTGGGAAATTGGGGAAGAATAAAGCTATATATGAGCGGTAATAAAAACACGCGGTGGCTCAGTGGGTTAGGATGCTGAGCTTGTCAATCAGAAGGTCGGCAGTTTGGCGGGTCGAATCCCGAGTGCTGTGTAACAGAGTGAGCGCCTGTTAACTCGTCCCAGCTTCTGCCAACCTAGCAGTTCGAAAGCACGTAAAAATGCAAGTAGAAAAATAGGGACCACTACGGTGGGAAGGTAACAGCGTTCCGTGCACCTTTGGTGTCTACTCATGCCGGCCACATGACCACGGAGATGTCCTCGGACAAGCGCTGGCTCTTCGGCTTTGAAACGGAGATGAGCACCGGCCCCTAGAGTCGGAAGCGACTAGCACGCATGTGCGGGGGAACCTTTACCTTTACCTTTAATAAAAACAGGTAAAGTAAGCTTCTGAGGATCACATGGTACCTGTTATCCCTTATGTGATCTAGCCTAGTATTGCTTCCTTGTACAGGCCAAGAATAATGCTGACATACTGAACTAAGAGCCCAAATGCTTTTAGAATAAAATACCCACTCACCTATCCTGTTATTGATAAGACTGAGATTTATCCAGGGGAAGAAGTTGTCATAAAATGCATTTCACTTCCCAGTTTTGGTGGGAATATTTTTAAGTTGTTAGGCTCCACCCAGGGATTAAGAAATTGGGACCTAAGTATGTAGTGCCATTCCCAATTGCAAAGATTATAAACCCAGTTACTGTACAGTTGGATCTACCTAAAGCAACATTTTGAAGTCAAGGAAATCTTAAGACTCTAGAAAGTACATGGGAAAAAGTACAATATCTAGTGGCATGGAAGCATTTCCTTCCTTCCCAATCAGAATGGGTAGATGCTCGCAACGTTAGAGCTCCTAGACTTCGTCAGGTGTTTCACAGGAAGTAGCCTGATAAACCTGAGTTAGATAATGTCCCATAATTGACTTGCTGTATTGTTTTTCTTATGCTTTTAATTTTTTTATAAGGCTAACTCCTCTGTTGTGGAAGGGCCGAATGTCAGCCGGATTGCAGTTTGCCGCTTGTTTGCCCTCGGCTGCCATAGAAACAGGAAGAGGGGCTGTGTGGTATTTGGGTTGGGGAAGTGAACTGGTGTGAAGTGCTCCCGTGAGAATCAGAAGGGAGGATCACTCCCCATCATCAGAGTGGGGATGTTTAGACTTCTCCAAGGCCAACCATCCTGGGCCTCTGGAGGTGCACCATCTGCTGAAGAGGCTTTCTCATAACATGATGCTGGACATTGATTGGCCTGCTGGGCTGGACCATGGGGGGAGGGCAGTGGGAAGACTTTCAATGTGTACCTTTCGCATGGTTTTTACTCAGATCTTGCCTTGCTTTTGCTGCAATCAGTTCATTCTTAGTAAAAATATCTCTTCTCTAAATCTTTGGAGTTTTCTTTTTAGGACTTGAATGGAGGCAGACCTGACAAGACAGGATATATTAAAGACACTTATTATATAGCTATTTTGAGATTAGAGATAGATAGATAGATAGATGATAGATAGATAGATAGATAGATAGATAGATAGATAGATAGATAGATAGATACAGTACATTTGTGCTACACACAAAGATTTCTGCTATTAAAATTTTAAAGGCAAATATGAAATGTTTGCACAAAAATCTGGCAACCCTAGGATTCATAAACGCTTCTGCAACCTTTATTTTCCATTAGTAGGCACTAGGGGGCAGTGTGGTCTCTCTCCTTTTTAGTATTTTCTGCTCTCAAATTTAGAAATATACCAAGAGTGAAATAAGCACAGTAACAAAATAAATACACATTTTCTTCTATAGTCTCCTATAATCAAAGGATACAACCATAGAGGGAATTAATAATTCTTTGAAACTCTTGCGCCAAACAACATAAATTTGACAGACTTAATTACCAAGCTCAGATGTGCCTTTCAGGTCAACTACTAAATAGGGAAAGTGAGATCACTGAACTCCAAGGGCTGATTTCACAGTAATTCTATAAACAGAACTAGACTGTAAAAAAAGAAACGAAGCTCTATCATCTTGTGCTGGAATTTAATGGAGTTGAGTTCTGTAATCTTATATCAATAACGAAGTTGAGTTTCTCGAATACATGGAGAGAACGGTAAATTTTCCCTTTGCTCAAGCAATCATACTCTACAGCACCTTGTTTCAACTGATCAGGGCTACATGCAAGAGTGTAATGCGAAGACAAGCAAATGCCCATCCCAATGTATTATTAATTAGGATTATATCCACCCATCCATGCTCAGGCCTACAACATATGACATGAAAATACAATGTTTGTAAATGCAACAATGAGTAACCTTAAAACATCAAATTACAATTAAAAGCCTAGAAATAAAGGTCTACCTTCCTTTTTCCTACATATTGAGGAGGGAGGACAGGGGGAAAACATACCTCTCTATGTATCTAACAGAACTCCCAGCACAGGAACATTGTCAAAATTGCCTCTTTTTTAAATTTAAGTTTTTAGCAAGTTCACAATGAAAGAGGCAACATTAAAATGCTTAAATGATCTCTAGGAAGGACACACGTCCTATACCTTGCATGCCTTAGGGGCCAAATCCCAGTCTTTTACAATTTCAAAATACTTTTCAAGGTAAGACACCCCCCCCCCCACTAAAGTTCACTGCCATAATCAAGATGGGATAAGGAGAGGATAACTGTCAGTAAGGGCAACTAGCTCACAAAAGGTCAACACTAACACATTGGCTCCTTCAACACATAGCCTAACAGGATGACCAGAAGCACTTAGTGTTCCTTAGCACCCAATACCTGAAAATAATTTAGAAAAATACCAAAACTGGTTTTATGAAAATCTGCCAAGACATTCAAGGAAATTAGCCACAAGGTGCAATTTTCCTACATAGGCAAAGGTGATTAAGGAAGATGACCAAGCCAGTTCCAATTCCAAACAAAATCCAAATGACAATGAATCCAGGTAGTCAGTTTAACCAAGTGAATTGGGCTCTTCTCAGGTACTTAAATCAAGAAAGGTATAGCTTAGTGTGACTTAATAATCTTCTTAGATCAAACAGAGTTCTTGTAAATGTTTCCTTGAAGCAAAAAAGAATACATTCCATCCTGAAAGAAGTATTAATCATGTTCCATGATGGATCCCTTTCAGTTACATTCTGGCTGAGAGGAATCCACCTGAACAGAACAAGCAGTGCTCACTGTGATCTGCCCAACAATGGAGATCAAGATGAGGCAAATTTATCCAACATTGCAAAGAACAATCAAAATGGCTCGTGTGAATCTTCTCACAACCTCTGAACTCTCGCCTCCATTAACTGAATGGAGGAGTATTGAAAAACACTGCCAGCCTTTCCTTCCTGACACAGCAGAGAAGTCAATACTTTTCATAACCATGCAGTACAACTTTTGTATGTATGTATGTATGTATGTATTTATTTATTTATTTATTTATTTATTTATTTATTTATTTATTTATTTATTTATTTATTCGTTTTATATACCGCCCTTCTCCCAGAGGACTCAGGGCGGTGTACAGAGCAAAGTAAGTATACAATAAACCAACAATAAAACAAATAAAACCCCAGATCTACAAATAAAACCCTAAATCTATCAGGCCAGGCCGGCTTGCTGGAATAAATAGGTTTTTAAATCTCGCCGAAAGGTGCGAAGGTCGGGGGCCATCCGGATTTCGGCTGGTAAGCGGTTCCAGAGGATTGGCGCACCCACCGAGAATGCTCTCCCCCTGGGGGTCACCAGCCGGCATTCTCTGACCAGTGGCACCCTGAGGAGGCCCTCTCTGTGGGAGCGCACAGGACGGAGGGGTGTTGACGCTGGCAGTAGGTGCTCCCATAGGTAATCCGGACCCATGCCATGTAGGGTTTTGTATGTCATCACTAGCACCTTGAATTTCACCCGGAAGGCAACTGGAAGCCAGTGCAGCTCACGAAGCAGAGGTGTAATATGGGAGTATCGGGGAGCCCCCAAAAGCGTCCGTGCAGCTGCACTCTGTACCAGCTGAAGCTTCCGAGTGATTCTCAAGGGCAGCCCCATGTAAAGAGCGTTGCAGTAGTCAAGACGAGAGGTCACAAGTGCATGGGTGACTGTACGTAAGGCATCCAGGTCCAGATAGGGTCGTAGCTGGCGCACCAGACGAACCTGAGTGAAAGCCCCCCTAGTCACAGCTCCTATGTGATCTTCTAAGGAGAGCTGTGAATCTAGGAGGACACCCAGGTTGCGAGCCCTATCTACGGGGGGCAGTAACTCGCCCCCAATATTAAGGGATGGAATACTCTGAATATCCTGACGTGCCGGTATGTACAGCGATTCAGTCTTGTCTGGGTTGAGTTGAAGCCTGTTCCTCCCCATCCATTCCCGGACCGCTTCCAGGCAATGGGACATCACGTCAAGGGCATCACTGATGTGGTTTGGGGTCGAGATGAAAAGCTGGGTGTCATCAGCATACTGATGATAACCCACTCCAAAACCACGGATGATCTCACCTAGCGGCTTCATATAGATGTTAAACAGGAGACCAATGCCGTCTCTGTGCTGTGTCCGGGCCCGAAACCCGATTGGTACGGGTCTAGATAATCAGTATCTTCTAGGAACAGAGGAAGCTGATGCACCACTACGCTCTCAACAACCTTTGCAAGAAAGCGAAGGTTGGAGACCAGGCGAAAGTTGTTTAAAACAGCTGGGTCCAGGGAAGGCTTTTTGAGGAGGGGTCTCACCACCGCCTCCTTCAAGACGGCGGGGAAACTACCCTCACTCAAAGATGCAGATATCACTGCCTGGAGCCAGCCTCGTGTCCCCTCCCAAGCCGTATAAACCAGCCAGGAGGGGCACGGGTCCAATAAGGATGTAGTGGAGCTTAGCTTCCTCATGATCCTTTCTACCTCGTCCAGAGTCACAGGATTGAACTCTTCCCAGATAACATCAACAAGACTGTCCATGTTCTCATCGTCAGACTCTGCCCAGTTGGAATCCAGACTGGCCCAGATCCGAGCGATTTTGTCCAGCAGATGTTGGCTAAATTCCTCAGCACGACCCTGCAAGGGATCCTCCTTTACCTCTAGATTAAGGAGGGAGCGGGTCACCCTAAACAGGGCGGTCGGGCGATTATCTGCGGACGCGATAAGGGCAGCAAAGTAATTAGACCTTGCCCTCCTTAGCGCCGCGAGATAAGACCTCGTAAAGGACCTTAGTCGCGATCGGTCGGATTCGGATCGGCTGGATCTCCAACAGCTCTCTAGGCCCCGTCTCTGCCGTTTCATCTCCCGGAGCTCCGTAGAAAACCATGGAGCCCACTGGGATCTGCAATGGGTCATGGGCCGCATGGGTACAACTCGGTCGAGTGCTTCTGTGGCTGCCTTTTCCCAGGCTTCCACCATGGCACTGGCCGAGCTATGAGCAAAGGAGGCAGGTGGGGGGCCAAGCGCTGTTTGGAACCGCCCAGGGTCCATAAGCCGCCTGGGGCGGTACCATTTCATTGGTTCAGTAACCCCACGACGGGGAGTGGCAAATACATCTGTATGTATTTTTTTTTGTCCCCTTGTGTCAAGATTGACTCTCGGTGGCTCCCTGCACAAGCCCCTGCAGTTTTCTTGGATTTTCATAATTAGTTTGCTATTGCCTCCTTCTTAAGGCTGAGAGAGAAGGGCTGGCTTGAGATCACCCACTGGCTTTGTGCCTAAAGCAGGATTAGAACTCCAAAAGTCCTGTTTTTTACCCTGGTGCCTTCACTACCACACCAAACTGGCTCTCTATTTCTTTTATTGTATCTATAACCTATCCTAGTGCCAATGGACATATGGTGATGTACAAGAGCTAACAAAAAGAAAAGAAGAACATAACAACAAATCCAGACCCATATCCAACTCTCAAAATAAACACAGAAAGAAAAAATTAAATGCCCCAATAACACCCCCTCTCAAAAGCCAGGTAGTCAAAATCAGCTGGTACCAAAAGCTATCTGAAATAAAGCTCTCTTACTGAATTACTGGACCAGGTACATTCAATTTTAATAAGGTGTCATCTTATCCATCCCAGTGCCATGCAGTTTAGGGTTTTAAATGTAATAGTCAACATTTGACTTGAAGTCCACAGACCTACTGACCACCAGCAACCTTGATAATTGAAGTCACAGAGAATTTCTTCACCTTAGTTTATCCACCATGGAACTGGTTGAATGGCGGCAAGTGGACCTGCTCTATGTTGGTCACAGCATATACAAAGCATTGAGCTAGTCTTTATGAAATAAAACTTTTATTACTTTCAGAACCCTGAAACTTTATTAGTTGCATCCTTGTTCAACATCAGCAATCCTCTGACTTCAATAGTTCTCTCCCTGCCTACAAGGTAAAGTCCAGGACATTGCGAGTACTTCCTTGCAGGCACCACTTGGATTTTACTGCAGCTCTCTAACTTTTCCAAGCTGTCTTGCTTGATCACCAGGCTGCTTGAGGTGCTATCGCCTTCACTCAGGCTGAGCAACAATTTGGCAGAGCTATGAAAATCGCCTACCCTTGGTTTGTGCCCCATTCGTTCCTGATGCAAAGGTGTTTGTGCACTGGATCCTTCATGTAACCTTCATAGCAAAGACATTCACCTAGAAGTGGAAGAACAAAAACAAGAGAATAATACATGAGTTATGTAACAACTCTGAAAAGGGAATGAGTTTTGCTGGGAGCTGTCAATTTAGAATGCAGCAGGAGTGGAAAAAGAAAAATGTCATACTAGGGAGGAATTATTAGGAAACGAATTGGAGATAAAAAGCAGAAGATCACAATGCTTTTCTACCAGCCTCCTGCATACCATTCCAGCCGCCTCATCACACATAGTGTATCATATAGCTGGGAACAAAACATAAAATGGCAAGAAAATAGGCAAAGTGTCAGAGGATCAACAAGAAAAGGAACCTGGACATTTTTAGTATAATATACAATGCCTGTTCTATGAGTAGTCTCTGATCTCTTACCCCACATATATACTTACATACATACACACGTATGTGCATATGTACATAAGTAAGTTAAGTAAGTAAGTAAATAAGCAAGCAAGCAAGCAAGCAAGTGGTCCTTGGTGCTCTCTGAGCTTGCTTATTTTCTTGCAGACATTTCATTACCCTAACTAGTAACATCACCAGTGCTAGAAAATAAATAAATAAATCAGCAAATATGACTGATTCTAGTTTCACACAAATATCTGTCACAATCTCATAATCCCTTATTCATTGATGAATCTGAAAATACTTATTTGTTTATTTGAAACCTGCAATTTATTTATTTTTTAATATGAATATTTTTCATTGGTTCAGTCATTATGGCTCTAGGCAGCTTGCAAGCAGCAACATACAAACACCCAGTAATACAAGTCATAATAATAAAAATCATCCAATGTATCAATTGTGAGAGATTTTCCACTAATTGAGATGCCAAGAAATGAGATGTCAACATCTTTTGCTTACACCTTTTTTACACCTTTATACCCTTTCTTTTATTTTATTCCCTTTCCTTCCTTTATGCACCCAGGTCACTGCTTTATAAATATAAAAAAACACAATAATTATTTGGAACCCTTCTGGGCCTTTCAGGGTCTTCTTCCTGATTAGCTCTCAGGCATTCCTGTTTGAAAACCCAGCTATACCAATCCCAAAGGAATTACATTAGTTTAGAAAGGAATAAGGCTGTAATCACTGAATGTAGTAGGGCACACTTTTAAAGAAATACATGAAAGGTCACACTGCATCACACTGTGAGAGGAGAGCATAACAAAAGATTATAAAATGATGAAGGGAAAGTTGACAGAAAGAAATTATTCTCCTTTCATATGGCTAGAATGAAATTGCCAACAGGTGCAAAGCAGGGAAAAGAAAGATGCTTACTGAGTGGAAAGGCCACCGGAGTGAAGCTCTCCCACTGTCCCATTCAAACCAGCCACTCATTCAGAAGTGAATTCCTATTCTGATGGGTGTTTCATCCTCTCCTTGCCCAGGCTTTGTTGCAAATCAACACATTTTCCCCCCGCCACACTCACCTTTTTCTCATGTGTATCTTTTGGCAACTAAAATGAAAATCCTGAACAGGGGTCATAGTGTTAATTTGTTGTTTATTTGTTTATTTTGTTCATTTGTTTATATCCTGCCTATTTTTATGAATAATTTAAGGCAGCAAACATACACTTCTTCCTCCTATTTAAGGTGCTGGTACTTACCTTTAAAGCCCTACATGACTTAGGCCCGGGATACTTGCAGGACCATCTGCTACCGGGAACGAATTCCCATCGCCCAGTACGCTCACACAGAGAAGGCCTCCTCAGGGTATCGTCGGCTAGACAATGTCGGCTGGCGAACCCCAGGGGGAGGGCCTTCTCTGTGGGAGCGCCAGTCCTATGGAATCAGCTCCCCCCTGAGCTTCGGATGGCCCAAAATCTCCAATGCTTTCGCCGCGGCCTCAAAACACTCCTATTCCACCAGGCTGACCTGGACTGACAGGCATTTTAATTATGTTTACAATTTTTAATTTATTTTTAATTTTTAATTTTAATTTATTGCACAGATGACTTTAATTTTAATTTTATCTTAATTTCTGTTATATGTTATTGTTGTTAGCCGCCCTGAGTCCTTCGGGAGTTAGGGCAGGATATAAGTCCCATAAATAAATAAATAAATAAATAAATAAATAAATAAATAAATAAATAAATAAATAAATAAATAAATAAATAAATAAATAAACAAACAAACAGCAACCCTGTAGTATAAGTTCTCTGGGCTGAGAAAGAGTGACTGGCCCGAGGTCACCCAGCCAGTTTTATGCCTAAAGTGGTACTAGAACTCACTCCTGGTTTCTAGCCTGGTGCCTTAAATCACTAGAAAACTGAATTCTACATTTCTGTGTGTGCATTTTGGATGATTATTTTTACACAGCTGCAAATGGTTAAGAATAGATTGAGATATCTGCAGTATGATTGATCACTTGAATCCCCAACCAGACCGCTTCTCCCAGGTGATGGAATTAATGTTAGAAATTGCTAGCATTAAAATAGGATTCAGTGACAACACTAGCTCCATAGGTGACTTGGAACAAAAAGCAGGGAGAGATCCCATTTTATCCTGCATCTCAAACAATGAAGTATTTTGAGTTTCCCTGCCATACGTTATTATGATGCCAAAAAAATTTCAAGTTGCAATCATAGGTTAATATGTGCCTTAAGGCGTACAGACATATGATAATTCCTCTGAATTCACTTCTTTGCTCCTCTCACTAGATGACATTTCCGAAAGCCTACATTAAGGCTACAACTGAATTAGTTGGGAGTAAGTTCTGTCTTTTTAATTATATTGGGCTTATCTGTGGATAGGGAAGAAGAAGAGGACTCCACAGTTGTATGCTTTAAATACTAGCCACATGGCTATTTAGTCTGGTGACAGCCAAAGAGAACAAAAGGCACAACAGAAGTACTTGTTTTGTCATTTTTTTTCTTTTTGGGAAGACATAACCATTTTTACAGAATGCTGCCAAAAATCTATGAATTTAGAAATAAGCCCTAGGAGGGTTTGAAACCATCCCCCTCAGAGGCCTGCTAGAGTTGGCAGCTGCAATGGCAGATGGTTGTGAATAAATGAAATGCAGAGACGATGGGCAAATGAGTCACATCACATCAAAGGGGAACAAACGTGCCTCTCGTGAGCATGTGCAGAAGAGAGAAGTCTGCACCAATCTCCTGAGATATACCATCTCTAGATTTAGGGGGTGGCACTTGGAAATCCGTAATTGTGCCTGTTGAAGAAATCTAGCACTATTCATATTAAAAATTCTTTACATTTTCAGGTTCTCCTCCTAACAGAACGTATATAAAATTTGAGTGCAAGTATTTCTTGAAATAGTTCATAGGAAAGTTCGTCAGCCTAAATCAGAGAGTATGACACAATCAATCATAAAATAGTCTGCTGGGTGGAAGAAAAATTGCATTCAAGATAAGAAAGTTTGTATGACTTTTTGTTCTCACCATACAAAAACAAAGGAAACATGAAGGTCATTTTCTCACCACAGTTTTTGATAACTTTGGGAACTGGACAATTCCCCAGATCACATTGCACCCACCTACCAGTTTCAGGATCACACTCATGTTCACAAGGGTCAAGAAGTCTTCGGGAGCACATATCCAAGGCCCACGGCCCACTAGAATTTTGCTGGGAGAAAAGAACCACCTGGGCAGGATTTAACCAGTCACTGGCATCCAGTTGACTCCCCTCTAATAAGATAAATCGGCTTCCTGCAATAGAAAATGGAAAGAAACTGCATCATTCCAAAAGAGGAGCACTGAAGGCATTTTCACATGTGAGATCTAAATTTCCCCTAAGCCTTTCCTCTCATTTATGGCACATACAAAAGAAAATTGATTTGTAAAGTGAATGAATATTTTTTGTCTGATATAGCTTAAAATCCACTTTATAATTTGTGTGAGAAAATATCCCCAGGCTTACTATTCTAATGTAACTTAACAAGCATTGGCTCTTCTCTGTGAACAAAAACATTAGGCAGGCATATTTTTTCCCCTTCTGGAAATGACCTGGAAATA